>NC_046185.1:67435759-68092425 GCF_011004875.1 Balearica regulorum gibbericeps
GAGTAACTGGTGAGTGTGTTCTGTTCCCTCTGATTAGGTTATTAGATTTCCTCTGCCTGTCCTTGTTCCTCTGCGCTTCTTTGTGTTCATGAAGATGAGGCTTTAATCATATAACCTAACGCTATCATTTTTTGTTTACTTTGCTTAGAATGTGAATGCCTTTGTTACTAGTGTTGTCCCTGTTCTCTTTAATTCAGTGCTGAACGCATGTACTGCACAGATAAAGCAAATTCCCGAAAAACTTCAGGGAAATAATTTTGTATGAAATGAAAACAACACTATAGATGATTTTTTTTTTCTTTTACCCTTTTTTAGTTTGAAAGAGATTACCTTGAATTTAAGAACCAAATTGCAGCATTGTATGAGTCCATACAAGAATTTGTGGATTCCTGGTTTGAGAGGACCATAACTGTAAGTAATTTTACAACTGCAACCCCCTTGTTCTGGTGCTCAGAAAGGCTGAGCACCCACAGCTCCTACTGAACTCCTTCATTGCTGCTAGTCTTCTGTACTGTGCTGGTGGCTGCCTGAGATAATGTAGGAAGACATCAAACCTATTACAAGTTTTCTAAAAGTCACTTGCAGAAGTGCTGGAAGATAATGTTCATTGTTACTTGGTGCCAGTTTTATGTTCCATCTTTCCTTACCAATTTTATAGCCCTGGGTTTTTTGAAGTTTTTAAATTTTTTTTCTTCATCCTGTTGTTCTCCATGCTTCCTGTGTATTTCAAAGTTATTCCTGTTGGACTGGCAGGAGTAATGAAATAATTTCTGCATTCTGTTACCTTACTGTCAGTACTGTTCATTGGTTCAGGCCCTGATCCTGATAGGAGATGTTAATGAAGCATTAGTAAAGGTCTAGCTGTTCTACCACAACTGTTTGCAGAAAAAAAGAGGGATGATTTGAGAGTCAGAAAAAATTTAAATATTTCATTGTACCGTAGTGGTAGCAGTTTCTTGGTTCATACTATGGTAAATATATTCTATATGGGACAAAATACAGAAGTAAAATTCACTAACTTGTCGGGATGGACTTTTCTGTGTTTCTTAGAAAACAATTTAGAAACCTACATAATTTATAAATAATAAAACCAGTTTATGAACAATGACTTTCTGAACTATATAACATCTTCTGCAGTAAATGCTTCATCCTCCTTTTTAGACTGAACAGATGCTGGGACTTCTGATGAAGCTTGAACAAATAGGAGAAAATCATATTGATCTTAATGAGAAGTATACCATTGTTCTTCAGCAGTACAGCCAAGACTTAGAGTTTGTTCGGAAACTCTACCAGAAGCAAAAAGAAAATCCGCCTATACCACGTAATATACCACCAGTAAGAATGAAATAAATGAGAAAGAAAAAAGACTTTGCTTTTTGACTGTCTTTAAGTTAATGGAAATATAACCTCTTATCTTCTGTGTTTCAGGTAACAGGGAAGATTATGTGGGCTCAGCAGTTATACAGAAAAATTGAGCATCCAATGACATTCCTTAAAAAGAAAACCACACTTTTGAAGGTTGGAAATTAGCAGAGGAGGATTTCTGCTAAGCTCTCAAGCATGTTATTAACAGACACATGATTTATTTTTATACTCCTAAGCTCACTTTTCTAGCCACTTGTATTCAAGCTCATCCAAGAGGATAGGTGTTAGTGTTTGCTCCAGGATTTGAATTTCTTTTTGCAGCAGTATTATTCTGTGGCTGAGGACAGTTGCTTCCCTTGAAACATTGAGATGATGACTTAGGCCAGTGGTTTTGTCCCGTCTGGGGCTTGACTCATGTTAATCCTGATAGCAGCACTGTTGGCTGTGTACCTAAGCTTAGAGCCTTCTGTCTGCTATGCTCTGTAATGAAGAGGACTGAGATATTTAACCTTAAACACTAGCCACACTTCATGAAGAATATAATTTTTATAGCTTTCTCAATGGGACATCAGTGACTTGTATAGGTCATAGTATAGACTTTTTTATGGGCAAGACTGCGAGGAAGAATCAAGAAAAGAGTTACGTTGTATACAGCAGTTAAATACTTCTTAATAATTTAATTCCTAAATGTATTTCTATGTTTCTGTGTCTTACCTCATCTCTAAAATAGCATAACTTAAAGCTTTCTATTTGTTTTGTTTTCCTAACGGTGGTGAGGAAAAGCCTAGTGGAGGACATTTCTACTATTGACTCATTGAATTGATTAAATAGTGTTTGGTTTTTTTTTTTGCCCTCCCTTCCATTGCAGACACTGGAAATGAAAAAGGTCATTAAAAGCTACAATAAAATGGCTGCAGTTCTTTTGGAGTTTGAACTTATTTATCATAGAGCCTGGTGCAGGTTTGCTGACCAAGCTAGAAGTGCTCTGTGTGCTTCCTTACTTGTAAGGCACCCAGAAACCAAGGTAAATATGATCTATTTGTATTACTGTTGCAATGTTTGGTATTGCATATGCTACTTTAATCACATCATGGATAGACAAGCACAGTATTAAAATAATCTTAATTGTCTTAAAAAATGAACTACTCAAATTGGTATATTTTTTTTTTCCTTTTGGTATATATTTATGGTACAGACTTCATCATGTCACTTAAGGCTTCTGCCTCATTCAGGGCATAAAAGAGGCAGTACCCAGCAAATATCTATCTATTAGTGACTTATCTGCATCTTTTTAGATATTGCTTCATGTTTTATTTTCTGCGTTAAACAAAATTTTAGTCAAGGAAGGAATTTTTAATTAGATCCTGGTCTTTTCTGTAATGGTCAACATCACTGTGTTGAGTATATTGCATTCATTCATTAATTTGCTTTCAAAACTTCTTGTTGAGACAAAAAATCTTACCATTTTTACTTCACAGATTATTTTTTTCTGCTGTAGTGCAGAGAAATTATGTTCAAAGTGTGGCATTTTTTGAACTAATGATTCCATAATGGACAACTAGAACCTAGTTTTCAAATTTATTTAGCATCTTAATAGTATTTAGTGCCCCCAAAAGTGTACAGAGATTAACCATCACAACATTTCTGCCTAATCTATTGGTGGAGAAACTGAGATGAAAAGGCAAGTTAGCTTCCACAGATTGTAGCTGCAGAACTGGAATTAAACGTAGGAAGTCATAGGAGCCAAGTGGTTAGGGGACAGTGAAGGAGTCACAGGAAATTGAAATCAATGTAAGATACTGGCTAATTAATACTTTGGAAAATCCAGACATTTGTGGAAGAGGATGAAGAGCTGTGTGGAAAAATGGGTATCCGTTTTAAAAATCTTCTCTAGTCATCTACATCTTGTTATAAGTTCCAGTTATATCACACTACATGTAACCATCAAACTATTGCTTTATTTTCTATTTCTCTTTTTTCCCCCCTGTACTGCTATATGAAGGAATTACTTGTAAACTTGGATCCTGTGGTCCTGGAAGTACTTTACGAAACAAAATACCTGAAAAAAATGGATTTTGAAGTTCCAGATGTTGTCCTTGACTTGTGTGCAGATGAAGAACAGATTAAAAGACATCAAATGGAGTAAGTGAACATTTTTTGGATTTGATTCTCATCTGCAAATGGGAATCCCTAGCTTTGAGTCAGTTGCATATGCTTTTGATTTATTATAATTTTTCTCTTTGTTGGAGTTTAATTGAAATTTAATTGCTTTCCCCTGCATTTCCATAGTAATATTGGTAGCATGCAGTCTATCTCAACAAATATCTCATTACTGGAAAATGCCTACATGCTGTTTTAGGCAACAGCTGCTCTTTAAGTGTGGCTCCTGGGTACTGCTAAGGCATCTATGCACTATAACATAGGGATAACACTCCAAAATAGTACAGTTAACTTCAAAAGGGCTTTTTTCGTTAGAAAAACAAGCTGGAATTTACCACTTGATTAAGGCACAACCAAGACATTTGTATAGGTAATACATCATCTAAGTTATAATTTGCTCTCTTGTGTTGAAAATAACTTTTGTTGATTTTAAGTAATTTCTTTCTGCTTCTTGTAACAATCCAATTCTGTGCTGGAGGAGTTCTTTTCATTCTCAGGGATGCTGATTATTAACTCACTAAGCAAGAATGATAGGTTTTAAAAAATCATTCTTTGTGAGGAGTGTTCTTTAGGTAGTTTTTGAGTAGAAGTGGACAAAAAGGAACAAAGTTCAAAGAGTTTCATAAACAACTGAATTCAACATCCTCCCTTTTTCTATTGTTAAAGCTTTCAGTCTTTCACTCTTATAATACCACATTTTTCATTAATTATCTGTGGAGTGTTTTAGGACAAACTAACCTAAAATTTCTAATGTGCAAGGTAAACTCTATGTGCTACAGTCCTCTAAAAAGCAACAGCCCCAACTTTTGCCTTCCAAGGGAAACAAAAAACTACAGAAAATGTTTGCAATAATAAAGAATAATCCAAACTTCCTTTCTACTCTAAAAAAAGACTTCAGACTGACTCCCCAAGCAAAGAATGAATGTTCAGAGACTGTAGATTTTTGCTTAAGCAGCACTGGAAAAACATTTGGTGTATTGCGAATGGGTTATCTCAGTATATGGTTTCTTACAATGATGTTTAAAGTCATGGTTTTCGTCTGGCACAGAACACAGCTATTACTTTTTTTGCAGCAGTTCTTGTAAAGATCTAATTATGTATCTCACTTCTGAGTTGCATTTGCTTCTAATTCTTGTTTATGTAGCTTCATTACGTAGCTCCATTTTCATGGAACTATATTGCTAAGTCTTAATTCAGAATTTGGCCTCTTTGGGATTTGGTGTCGTAAGTGGTTTGGATGTATTTTTTCTTATAAGCACTGTGAGATAGGATAAAGGGAACAAAAATTCAATTTCCTGTGTTTTTTTACTGTAATTAATTTTCCTTCGAAGAAAGTTTCTCTAAATCAATCACAGTCACTTTACTGGATGTACTTATTTCCCTAGTCTCATTCTGCTGTTAGTGGGGAAAAAGAGACTTCGTTTGAGCTAGGAATAGCTGGGAAGAGTTCTTATTTTTAACATGGGGTCAGAACTTGCAAATCTTATTAACAGAAAATGTGTCCAAACTTCTCTTTGTTTCAAATATCTGAATTAAGCACATCCTTAGCATGATCATGTCTTGCAGACTCCAGAATCTGTTGATCAATTACAAAGAGCATCTGAATGGGATTCCTGTTATGCTGAAACCACTGATGAAACCATTCATAGGACAAGTTGAGGATGCCTTTACTCCAGGCCTGATGCAGCTGTCATGGACTTCTTTGAACATCAATAAATGTATGTAGCAGAATGGGTCAACTGTTGATGCTGTTGGGTGGCACCAGTCCAGTATTTCCTTGTCAGTTTTAGGAAAAGCACTCCATCTATACGAGGGAAAAATACGTCAGGTCCCTCCCCCCTGATTATGGAAGTAAGTCAGACATGCGTAAGGTGAAAATGATGTCCTGCTCTAAATGGTGGTGATCAGACCAGGTCTGTTTGACAGCTATCTTTGAACAGCCCTTGTTTAGTCTGGGGACTGGACCATCTCTCTTATGAGGAAAGGCTGAGAGGGCTGGTTCTATTTAGCCTGGAGAAGAGAAAACTGAGAGGGGATCTGATCAATACTTATAAATATCTAAAGGGTGGATATCAAGAGGATGGGGCCAGACTCTTTTCAGTGGTGCCCAGCAACAGGACAAGTGGCAATGGGCACAAGCTGGAACACAGGAAGTTCCATCTGAATATGAGGAAAAACTTCACTGTGAGGGTGACTGACCACTGGAACAGGCTACCCAGAGAGGCTATGGAGTCTCCTTCTTTGGAGATATTCCAAACCCACCTGGATGTGATCCTGTGCAACCTGCTCTAGGTGATCCTACTTTAGCAGGAGGTTTGTACTAGATGATCTCTAGAGGTCCCTTCCAACACCTACTGTTCTGTGATTCTGTGAAGGCATTTGCTTTACCAGGCATATCCTTTTTTCCTCTCCCTGGTGATGCCCCTTTACCACTCTTATGTCCTCCCACATAAACAACCTACCCTTTTTTACTCTTGTGATAGAGTGTAGAATCACTGTTGAGTCACAGTTTCTTGAAATTTGTCAGAATTTCTTAATCCTACTAAACATTACTGGTTAATGTATTGAAGTGGCTCGGAGAGGAGTGCAGTGAGAGAATAAGTGCTCTGGTGCTAAAAAACTGTAAACCCAATACATTAGTTATCACTTTTTTCTTCTTTTTTTTTTTTCCTCCTGACTTTTGGAAAATAATTAGTGTTGTAAAACGATTGGTTTTGCTCATCCCCACCTCTCTCAATTGAGGCATTACAAATTCAATTGCTGATGTACACTGAAGTCACTAAATTAGTTAATTTACAGCTGTGTAACTGAGTAAATGGTTTGTCATGTTAGACTGCTATCCATACTGCTGTATAGATGGGAGAGCCTGTAGAGCCTTGACTTGTGAGATTTCTTGCAAACTTCATTGAGTAACATTGCATCATATAGTTACGTCTTGTGTTGCAGTTCCATTTTTGAATTGCATGCATTTTCATTTACTGAGCTTAAGCTGTTGTATCACACTTTTAAAATTATTATGCATTTTTACTTCTTTTTCCCCTATCAATGTTTCTATGATCTTCTTCCAAGTAAGTGACCATATAATGAAAAAGTTAAGAGCTCTTCTCATGCCTGCATTCTTTTTTTTATTTCGCTGAAAAAATGTTTGTGCACTGACCTCTTCACTTCAGATAGATAATGATAGCTTGACTGCTACAAGAATGTGAGACGAGAACGGACGTGGGATGCTTTAATAATGTCTCTTATGTTTTCTATAGAAAAGTCTTCATAACTTATGCTGAACGTCCTAAAAGTGTCTGTATTCAGGGTTGAAATTAGTAAGAGATATATAGTATTTGGAGATTTCTGCCCAAATCCTAATTTTTTCTAAGAAAACTTGGTTTTAATCCCCAATTACGCATTGAGGTTTTTGCACACAACCAGTAAGATAGAATCTTATCCACATAAAATACAGCATAAAATTGATTAACTGTTATAAAAGTGTCATTTAAATGGACATAGATAAAACCATCAGCAAGACTTTTATGTTGCAGTTCCATGAGAATACAATAGCTCATGCTTGGAAATCAGTTTTCAGTTGAAGTAGTCTGATGTTAGGCTTTCACTTCTTCACAGTGACAAGCAGCAAGATAAGCAGGAACAGATGCAGCCTAAATCTGAATGTGAAATGGGGCATGGGTTTGTGCAGCTGTTCATTTGTGCTCTGACCAGTGCTTAAGGCAGGGCTGGCCACCTTTTAGCTTTACTTGACCTTTGCCTGACCAGAGTGCAAAAAACAATGGCAAGGGGTTTTTCATGTTTGTTTTATAGCTCACATTAATTTTTGTGTTTGGTTTGCATAATTTAGTAATGCATCATAAGGAAGTTCTTTACAATATTATTCATTTATTTATTCATTTAGGTACTGTGTGCAATGTTAAGTGTCTGAATAACTATAATTCAGATTTTAATGGTTCTTTGGATCAGCATTTGCTCTGGCGGAAATTGGCCTTCTTTACAAGGTAGAGGTTATGCGCCAAGAGTATCTGGGCTACCTCCTGTTTCCTGCTGCTGCAGCTGGAATGGAATCACCCCTAGAAAGGAATGCTCTTCATGAGCGTATACATCATACCTTTTCGAGGATGTGCAATGTCTAGTGTGCCCAGAATGTTATGTTGGACACTTACAAATGAGTCATTGGTTCAGTGTACATAAAATCATAAAATCATAGAAGGTTTGGTTTGGAAGGGACTTCAATCTAGGCTGAGAGAGTTAGGATTGTTCAGCCTGAAGAAGGCTCCAGGGAGATCTAATTGCGGTTACCAGTACCTGAAGGGGGGTTGCAACTAGATGATCTTTAAGGTCCCTTCCAACCCAAACCATTCTATGATTCTATTCCAACCCCCCTGCCTGGGCAGGGACACCCTCCACTATACCAGGTCGCCCAAAGCCCCATCCAGCCTGGCCTTGAACACTTCCAGGGGTGGGACCTCCACAACCTCTCTGGGTGACCTGTTCCAGTGCCTCACCACTCTAACAGCGAAGAATTTCTTTCTAACATCTAATCTAAATCGACCGTCTTTTAATTTAAGGCCACTTAACACTGTCCTGCCAGCAATGTGCTGAACTTACTATGCATGAGCTTAATGTCTTAAGTGCTTTATTTCCATCTAATATGTAGAAGTATGGGGGCCAAATTCAAAGACAAAATGTGTCAGGTGACATATTTCTTTCTTTTTTGCAATAAAAGTATGAAGGACAGGGAAAGAATGTACCCACTCTACTCAGAAACAGTATTTTTAACATAGTTTAGTAAACACATCTCTTAAAGCAATCAGTTCATCTCGTTCCAAAACAAAGGTCAAATGCATGAAAGAAGAAATCTAGTGGTTTAACCAGTGTGTTATCATGGCTGGAGGAATTTTAGCCATTAAGTTTCTAAGTTAATTACAATGATGAAAGTACTGGATTTCCCTGTGGATTTATGTAGAAGGACCAAAGTAATTTTTGGACAGTTGTATCTTTTCTGTTTTCCACTATATTTTGTTGATCCTTTTCATTACAATGTTCTTTACTTCAAAAAAGAAGAGCTATTTTGAAGGCTATTGTACTCATCATGTTTTGGTTCCAGGCCTTTGTTGCGTATTTCATTGCCATTAAATCGTCATTTTATTGTAATACTGGGGAGGAAGGGGGAGATGACATTTAAGGGGTCTGTATTTTGCATATTTGTTTTCATTTTCTTTTCTTTGCTTAGTTATTGAGAATGTTTATTGTACCCTGAGGGAGTTGGACTATGTTGTCAAAGAAGCAGCTGATACTCTGGAGTGCAGAATTGAAAGAATTCTGGAGGATATGTCGAACACTGCTCTGATAATTTTGCCAGAAGATGAACCTATGGATATGCTTTCTTTCCTGGAACAGACAGAAAAGCTTGCTATCTCTACTGCTCACAAACTGTCTCAGTAGGTTTATTCATTGCATAGATTTGAAGGCCATATTTGGGTGGGATTATTTACATATTACTTTTTTATGTGTAGAGAGTTTACTTGTAAAAATTTATTTTAACAGAATACTAGTCTAAAGTAAAATGATAGTCTCAAGATGCAGGGAAAAATTCCCAAGTATTTTGAATACAGCAGATGTAAGATTGCACCTGTAGTGTTTAGCATTTAATATTTTTCTTCTTTTGCCATTCTAATCAGTAGCAAGAAGAATGAAGATGGATAAGACTTGAAATCTAATCCCCACATTAATTGCCTGATTCTTAATGCTAGCTAGCTAATGTAAGACTTCCCATTTTCCCGGTGCCACAATTTTTTTGGCCTGTGCTTATTTTCCAGGTTACAGCAGAATAGTCGTTCAGTTCTTCTCCAAAAAGATGTCTATGGTGACTGTGCAAAATAAGATACCTTCTACTTATTTTTTTGTTTTTATTTTACTAATTCTGATTTCACAGATTATGTCACCGTATCATCATGATAAGCCTGTTTTATTAACTGTGGCTGGAGAATAACTTACTTTAATTATTATAAAGTCCAGTTGAATCAGATATAACAGAGTCTGACAAAGGGGTTTCCTTGTAGTCTGCTTATCTTAATGTCTTACATTCTCTGTATGCCTAAGCAATAGGAACAAACTGAAAACTATAAGGGTATTTCCCTGCACATACAATTCTTCACAGTGCAGTGGGACTGGGGGTGTGTGCCTGGAAAACAGCAAAGAGAATTCCTTATGTTTGATTCCCTGTGGGTGACTGTAAGGTTGTTTTTGTAGACAGAGTCAGCAAGTGGAATGCTCTGTGTACGAACTGGTAGATATACTTAAGCACCGGCTGAAAGCAGATGCCGGGAGAAGTCCAGAGGTAAGAAGACTTCTACAGTGTTAAAAGTAACCTTTTATGACCTAGTCAGATACATGATATTTCACTTTCACTTGATGGATAATATGGTTATTTTCCTAAGAATTTCCCTTTAACTCTTCAGGATTCATATGCCTGTACAAATCTCGACATGAAACAGAAAACACGCTGCCAAGAATGTCTGTCCTGTACTTATTATAATCTGATGGGACAACTTTGTCAGAAGAATACTGACTCTTTGGTCAGATGTGAGTCTTTTTCAGATGTGTTTAATTTTTTAATATAATTTGAGATTTTTTTCCCCAAGCTTATTGTAGTTAAAAAAAATATAACCTCACTTAAATATTATGTTTATTTAGGTACAAAGATTTCTCTGGAGTCCTTAAGACATCGATTGTGTGTTATTGACTCGAGGTATCAGATGACCAAGTTTGTAGAGACACAGAGGGTTCCTTTGTTCAAAGCTGAAATTCAACTGGCTATTCCAAATATTGTCTTGAAACCAAGTCTTGAAGATATTCAGGTAACAAAATAATTGAACATCTCAGTCATTTATGGTAGAACATTTACAAATGTATTTCTTTAAAACAACATGTGCAAACTTAATCTGGTATAAGAACAAAAGAAAGGCAAAAAAAGATTAAAAGTCACTTGAGTTCGTGACATCAATGGGCACTAAGACACGAAGCCACTGATCACGTTTGTTATGCAGACCAGTAGAAGGAACTGTTTTCCTAAAAGTTCAATAATTCACATTTACAAACCTCTACTTAGAGGGAAACACTTCAAAGTGAATGCAAGAATAAAAATGAATGTCATTGATACAGCCTGATTCAACTTCCTGGTCTCTTTAAACTCTTTCAGAATATAAAACGATGTTATCAGTTTAAAGTATCATTCATAAATCAGCATTCTGCAGGAGTGAAATGTAAAGAGAAATATTACCAGCCTGAGGCCCTAAACTGTGAAAAAATTTGAACACTCATTTAAACTTATACTAATTCAGCAAAATTCTTACACACATACATACAATCTCCTGTGACGTCTGAAATTATTCACAAAGTATTAGTTGTTTATGGTGTTGATTTGTGGTCTTTCATTTAGCATTGTCACTGTCAAAATCAGTAGCTGAATTCTTTCTCAGATTTCATTTGCAGCCTTTGTAGTGGTGTAAGAAATCAGACCTCAAAGTGTAATTTTAAAATACCATAGATAGAAGTTATATAATAATTTATATAGCTGCCCGTGTAGATTATAGATTATACCATCACAAATTCAGACAAGTGTGTTCAGGCATTCTGATGTGAATGCGAAAACTATTATTATTAATAATAAATAACTATGTTTATAACCAGTATAAGGGGAAATAGTACTATAATTAAGTTATGATCCCCAGTGATTCACGATTACTACTTGTAAAGGTCTCTTGTGTTCATGTTTGAAAGCCACATAAACGTAGGACTGGGATAAAGCTTTATGGGCTACTCTTTCCCATTACAAAATGTATTTTGGGTGATCCTACTTCATGCTTATTAGAATACTTCCTGTAAAGATAGAGGTATATTTTTTCCATTTTGGTATTGATCCTTTCCACCCCCCCCCCCCCCCCCATTTGTTATAATCTCTCTATGTGCTTAAGGTGAATGTTTTGCTGTTTTCAGAGTGCTGTAAACAAAGCAGTAAATATCATATTATCAATAGCCAAAGATATCCCTCTATGGAAATTTGCTCACTTACATCATAAACAGCAGCAGGCGAGTATTTTTTTATGATTATTTTCAAATGTTAGTATTTTGGTTAATATTTCTTAATCTCATAAGAACATGTTCTGTACCAATACTTGTAATCTGGTGGATCTTCATGTTAAGTGAAAGCTTTGTTTTTAATCTCTATACCAAGTAATTGAACATTAGAGTAATAATTCATAAATCTTATGTTTGGTGGTTTCCAATAATAAAATCAAAATTTACTTTAAAAAAATGTTTTAAATATACTGATCAAGTATGATGATAATAATGTAGATAATGTGTGAAAACTAACATTATCCATGGGTACTAGATCAGCTCATTTCAATGAAAAAACCACATTCAAGTCCTGGAAATAAATAACAAAAAAATTAAACTAGGAGAGAGTGGGTTAAATTCAGTTTCCTCAAGCAGAATTGTTTGCTTATTTCCAAGCAGTCAATCCCCTACCACCTATAGGACCTTTTTTTGGCCAAGAATGGCTACAGATGATTGCAATACTATGCCAAAGAAAGCAGGAAGACCTGAGCAGTTGTACAGGAACAGGAAACAGCACAGTTGTACCTTATATGATGCATATTTAACAGATTTCATTCGCAGACAATTAGTATAGAGGTCCACATGGCAATTTTTGGTAAAATCAGCTTTAAAACTAGAACTATAGTTCTGTAAAAATCCAGGCTAAGAACAGGGAGTCTCCTTGTGGATGCTTTCTCTGCACTTTCTATCTGTTCGTAGAAGCGCTTACTGTGTATGCATTATTGGGCATTCTATAATGTAAAAATATATATATAAAACTACTGGACATATGTTTTTTCTTGTTTAATTTATGCCAGATTGAACAAGCTGTTGCTGTAGAGCTAGGTGATGAGAACAAACTCACCAGGATGGTGGCACTGAAACCTTTAAACAAACAGATCATCGAGCATAAGGATGTAAATAAAGTGGTAATTCAACTAAATACAATTATTTTGTCTCTCAAAACTGAAGCATCGGATCTTCTGAACAGCTTTTCTGAATTTTCAGGCATCTGGAACAAGGTTAAATACGTATTTAATAAAATACGTTGCTGTATTGTAAAATCTTCTAAATAAACTGTTATGGGTTGCGTATGGAGACTGTGTGCTCATTAGGAAGCATTACTAGATGCTTAGTTTCATAGTAGAATCTATATACCTGTAGTAGCTCCTCTGTACTCTTGTGTTGACCAGAACTTGTCATTCTTTACCAATTAAACCATCTAAGGAAGAAAGTAGAAGAGCAAAAAATAATGTTGGAGCATAAAGAAGCTTAAGCTCTCATATGCTTATGCATCTTTCCCGCAGCATCTTGTCTGCATAGGTTTTAAAAGAGAATAATTTAACAGAATCTCAGAGAAATTGTGGACTACAAAAGCACTCCTGAATATTAAACTGACTAGTTCTTCTTCAGCAACCACTGCTGAAAGCAGCTTTTCTATTTCTCATAAAATTATCAACTATATCTAGTAAATATTTCCAGTAATAAGAATTCCACAGCAGAAGAGAATCTGGGCTGATGGAGTTGTCTTCATTAGGAAGTGGGTCCAGTCACATAAATGGTAAAGCTCCGAGGAGTGTTTTGACAGGAGATATTTCATGAAATAAAACCTTGTGTACATTCTGATTAGTGAAATTCAACCTGTGTGCATGTAAAACTACTGGTCTTACCTATCAAATGTGCTTTAGTCAGGCTGAGAAACAAGCGATCAAAACAGGAGTAATCTTATCTTTGAAACTGCTCACTCTTTTTATTTTCCCCTTCCTAAACCAACTGATAGATGACCACATTCCCACAGCTGACTCTTTTGCAGTTAGAGTTCAAGCTAGGATGGGGAATTTTTATATCTTCATGGCTTCTGGGGTTCCAATTCTTAGTGCTTAGTTACCTCAGGTTTTGGTGGTATTGTTTGAGCTAACCACATATTGATCGTATATAATTTACCCAGACAAGGCACAGATTGGATGATGCAGTAGCATGATAATGTTTCCTTTTGACTAAAATCTTCTAAAATAGTTAATTAATCTACTCTTTAACCTTAAAATTCCTAAGGAGTTGGCACTGTTTCCCCCCGTCTTTATAATTTCTGTGGGACCACTGGGAACTGTCACTGGTAATTCATTATTGGGCAGAGAAGCTGAAACAACTTCTCAGGGACTTCACGGTGCAGACTGTAGATGAACATCACTGAGCTGGGTGAAGATCATTGATGTGTCTGTAATTGAACTGAGAATCTAGCACATTTATTGAGCTGGTGACGCTGAAGTTCTCACCTCTGCAGAGACTGGCCTACCTTATGAAGAGTAAGGATGCTCAGTGCTCTGTTCCCTTTAAACAAGCTTCAACAAGCTAAATGCTCCCTCTTCCCTTAGATCAATCTAAGATTAGATCAATCTAATTGTTCCCTTAGATCAATCCTTCCTTGCCAAACTGTGCTTGCTCCAAATGGCCAGGCTGTTCGTAGCTAGAAAGTGCAGTTAAATACACTGAGGAAAAGTGAAGGTGGCTGAGCACAATCGCTACCATTTGAATATCTGACCTGCTTTTGGGGGTTTGCAGACAGAAGGGAGACTGGGAAGGAAATATTTCCAGCAAAGTTTTAGCAGCTACATTTTTTTAGCAGCTAAATTTTGTAGTAATATTTGGATTGATAAGAGAGATCCTGATCTGTGTCAGTTTTTGAGTTACAGATAGATTTCAAGTGCTTTAAAGAATACTGTAAACGAATAAGAGTCAGGAAAAGCAGTTCAAGTGAAATAATTTGAACTTAATGCATGTATCTTAAGCTCTTTTAGAGGGGGATCATTTGTGTTTGCACAGTACATCAGGAAGCTGGGTCCCCCATAGGTTATTGTAATATCAATGCTAAATAATAATTAAAATGAACTTCTTTTATATAGGATCCAGAGGAAAATGTGAATGAATTTATAGATACTAAACCAACAATGGCTGAATTCCAAACTCAAATCAGATACTTTTCTGTAAGTATTAGGTCTTTAATAAAAACAAATTGTTCAGAGAAGTTGTAGTGAAATTAAGCTTATTGCTTGTGTTTGCCTTAGCAATTAGAAATGCAAATCAGAGAGCTGCCAAATCACTGTGTACTGGAATCAGTGGATATTGCAACAGAGCCGTTGAAAATAGCCTTAATTCAGGAATGCCGCTCAAGACAAAGAACGTTTGGATTAGCTTTGAATAAAAAGTCTGCAACAGACATGGATGAGATTTATTCATTCATTGAAAATATTAGCAAGAGATTAAGCAGACCTATCCGTGACCTTGACGATGTACGGGGAGCAATGGAAACACTAAAGGAAATTCGAGAGAATGAGATTAAAATTGACATGATAGTTGGACCTATAGAAGAATCTTATTCTGTGCTTCATAAATACAATCTGCTCTTTCAAGATGGAAATACAGAAAGAGTTGATGGATTGGCTTATGCCTGGAAGAACCTAAACACACAGGTATCATAGCTGTATTATTTCTCAAATCATATACATACCAAAGTTATTGTCAGACTTTTTAATGTTGAAATGCTAGAACAAAAGTATTTTCTTACTTAAAACTCTGTGCTTTTTTTCCTGTCTCTTTTATGCCTGTTTTTCTCTTTGTTTGCATGTAGGCACTTCGGGTTGAGGACTTGCTGCTGAAGGTACAGCCAGACATGAAAACAGATTTACTGAGTGGTGTTCAAAAATTCCAGATCGATACAGCAGAATTTTGCAAAGATTATGATGAAAAGTAGGTGACTTGGTGCAATACAACTATGCTTCATTAGTGATTGTTCAAAAATGGTGTATCTAAAGGGCTTCAGAAAGTAAACATAGCACAGCGTCTAAGTATATATGACAGCTGATAAAAAAGCATAATTTCAGAATAATGTAAGATGGGCAGATACTCTTACTGTCATAGATTCATTCCCATCATTTCAATGCTGGAGGCATGAAATTCCAGAAGAGTTAATAGATTGGGGAAAAAAAAATCAAGTCTTAATCCAGATCCAATGGCAATGAAGTTCATGCCAGCAGCTGAGCCAAGGTGTGCACTGCACACCTGCAGCCCGTGGGCAGTGTGTGGCACTGCCTCTGTTGTCTACCTCGCTGTTATGAA
Source organism: Balearica regulorum gibbericeps (assembly GCF_011004875.1). NCBI lineage: Eukaryota > Metazoa > Chordata > Aves > Gruiformes > Gruidae > Balearica > Balearica regulorum. The sequence continues at coordinate 67,451,501 of NC_046185.1, forward strand.
CAGAATTCAGTGCACACATAGAGCACACAGTCCTGGAGGGCCTTGGAGAATATATGCTCTTCTCCTAGGGCAGGTGCTTTTGCATTGGTGTTAAAAACAAGGTGGTCCAAACGATAACCTGGTGTTTGGCTTCATCCTTGGCTTCACCAGGAGTGAAACTTCTTGAATGTACACCAGCAGTGCATTTGAGTGCATGCTTCAAGGCTCCAGCTATAGACGAGGTGAATTTTCACCTAAAAGGAACCTGCTAGAGCACCAAGTTGCCAGTGTGGATGCATGCATGGTGCTGCTTGCAGTTCTGCTCTCAGAGTTGTCCAGAAGAATTCCTGGAAACACCCTGTGGCTGCCACCAGCCTTGAGGTGACCCTGAGTTTTAGGGTCACCTGAGAGCATCCTCCCTCCTGGAGGTTCAGCTGCCTGGGCTTAGGGCCAACTTGGAGCTAGTGTATCAAGGTTTCACCCTTCCTTTGGTGACAGAGCACTCCCACGCAGCTCTGCTGGGAGGCCTCAGGAAGGCTGACACTCCTTCATGTGGGATTTACTTTTAAGCTGAGACTTCACTGCTTGGCCCCCTGACCTTCCAGTTCTCTTGCAGCCATGCCTGTGCCTGGCCATGGACCCTACTGAGCTGAGCCTCATCCTGACGCACAGACACTTCTCAGCCTGGTCTTAGAACAGCCTGATAACCACTGCACTGTGTCTCACCCCGGTTACCTTCACTTGACCTGCTCCTGACCCTGACTTGCTGACTCATCTTCCCTGCTTGACCTTGGTCCTGTTTAATTATTGTGGACTTGTCTAAAGATCTGGACTTTCATTTGAACCAGGCCTGCCCTGCTCTCCTTGCTGAGGTACTGTGGGACCAGGCCCTGGCTACCTCTGCTGACCACATTATTTTCTTTCTAGAAATAACCATGACACAACAGAAGATGACATACTTGCAGTTCTCATCCCAAAATATTATGATGCAGCCAAGAAGTGATCTGAGGCATGAGAGCTGGGGATTACACCCAGTCCTCCAGCTGAGATGCACTCATTAGGGCAAAATTGTATTTTTTCTGTTATTTTTCTGCGTGCTTAATTATGGTTCTAGTATCAGCTATCACAGTTTTCACCCCTGAATTATATACCTGCTCTCTTACCCTTTTTAAGACTATAAATGAAAATAACCATTAAAATGTATTTTACAGAAGAAAAGAAATGGAAAATAACAAAGACAAAACATCTGTAGATCTTTTTAGCTGTTTATAATATGTATGGTAACCCAGATGAATTTTTATTATGCTTTCTTTATTATTGGGCTTTCTTTCAGGGTCTACTCCATATGTAATGTTGGGACACTGAATATACTTTGCATTTTCTCTTTTAGGGTCTTTTGTGAAAATATGTAGAAAAATATTTTAGAAAATATTAAATACTGTTCAGTAAGTAAGGTCTGGGTTCTGTTGTGCTTCTTTTGAAACCTGTATTATTGATACTTGCACTGAATTTGTTTTGTTTTTTACAGGGGCCCCAGTGAGGAGAATGTTCCTCCCCGTGAAGCAAGTGACAGATTACAGATCTTTCAAGCCAAATTTGATGAACTATGGAGGAAGTATATCTCTCTCTCTGGTGGAGAAGAATTATTTGGTCTTCCTATCACAGGTAGTTTCTCAGGGATATGGATACCTGGTCCTAGGCTATTAAATTTTTCTTGTGAGTCCTACCAAATGCATTTAGTGTTGGATTCATTGTAGAAAAATTCCTTGCAGTAAATTATTATTGTCTTTCCTATGAAGAGCAGCTGTGTGAAATTGGCTCACAGTCTGCACATACATAAACATCAGGTGGAAAAATATTGCACTGTTCTGCGTATCTCAGGGTCCAGCTGCTTAGCTCTCTTGATTTTTCTGTTCAGAGCCAAGCACATCTCCTGTCTGTATTCTTCCTTGTCCAAATTAGGGAAGCATGTTGCTGAAGTACTCGAGTTGTCTCTGCTCCAGATACATAATACATTCCCTTGGGCTCTGCAACTGATCTGTAATGTCCTTATGTCTCCTAGTCAGACTCACTTCAAGTTTGGAAGACTGTGGTATGAATTAAAGTTACAGCAGAATGTATGATAAGCACCTTGTTTGTACATACTAAATTCAGTATATTTTCCCGTCTGAAGACATATGCAATAATTACATTGTATTTAACTAGGAATTCACAAAAATATAAGAGAAACTAAACAAAACATTTCCATTAAGGAGGTCCATTTTAAACACTTTTATTTTATGTGTTAATAGATACATATATATTTATAACTTTTATATGTTATTGTATAATATATTCTGTATTTTTATTTTTAAAGCACACCCTCCATCCCCAACCTCTGCCTCCAAAGTAAATAGTGCAAATTGAGATGGGGGATGTTTTAGTTCTTGTGTAAAACTATAGTGCATTCCCTTACCATTTCAGCTACTTTCTCAACATTATCTTCCTCACAAGTAGGTGCAGCACCTCCATATAAGATTACATCTACTGTTATAGAAGGATATTTATAAAAAACTCAGCAATATAAACAATTACTGTGCATGAAAATCTGATGTTCTTACATAATGTAACTGGAAAAGTTTGTCTTACTAGATGCTATCTAAAAGATCGCAAGTCTGATTTCAGACATTTATTAAATACCAATTTTAGAAATACACAGATTTTTATGTTCATGAATACAGTTGTACCTAATTAACATTCACAAATTTCTTCTTTTAAAATTTGAAACAGAGTATCCTGAACTGAACAAAATTAAACGTGAACTTTCATTGCTTCAGAGACTTTACAGTCTTTATAATTCAGTTACTGCTAGTATTGATGGATACAATGAAATGCTTTGGAGTGATTTAAATATTGAAAAAATTAACAGTGAACTTCTGGATTTTCAAAACAGGTAAGTTATTATTTGTTGAAATACGTACACTTTTTATTTCTCAGTTTTCTGTGTCAATTAACTTGTGAAAATTGCCCTGAGGGACAAAAATCTGTTGATTTATTTCAAGTTCAGGCTTGCTCAGATGCTCAGCACGGCCACAGTAGTTGCAGACAGTGGTGCAATATGCAGCTAGTGTGTGATCTTACTAACCTCAGTCTATGGGTCACTTTAGGCTTGTTGGGGTATACCAACATGGTAGGTTGTAACATATTTAATGAATAAGGTGCATAAACCTGTGGCAAGGGGGTTGTAAGTATAAATAACCTTCATTGCTGATCTTCAAATATTACCTTCTCTGGGATGTTAGACAAAATTTTGATGTTACTGTCTGCATATGTGCATTTGTGCTTGTTTTGACAAAGGTAGCCACACTAAATTCTGAAGGGTTATTATGAGTTTTGAGAGGAGGAATGTTTTCCACATTACATGCAAAATAACTGTTTGCTGATAACAGCAAACCATGCTTTACTGAAATCGGAGGAATTTTTCTACTGCATTGGTAAAGATGCTCCTTTGGTTTTTCAACAGCCATGGCTGGGTCTGCAAGACTTCCCTGACCCAGCTTGTTACTTCTCTCAGAGGCAGGGGCTCATGAACCAACAGGATTTGGATTGTTTCCCCTTTGCCAGTTTTCTTTGAATTCTTATTCCTGGCACTGGAGTATGGACAGAATTGCTAGAAAAGGGGAATTTTGTTACACACAAAAGTGGAGAGTCTAGATGCAGGTCTTAAGTATTCTGTGCATCCATTCCTTCAGAGTAGTTATCTGTACCAGCCTATGTTTTACTGTTAATGGGAATTATAGAATATACATGAGAACCAAATTACATGCAAAAATTGGAAAATAAATGTGCAATATTTTTATCCTATGCATATCATTTGGCAAAAAGATGTGAACTGTCTGTTTTCTTCTTTTATTATTTTTGTATAAACATTTTCTTTACCACTTTACACAGTGGCTCACTTTCTCAGTGAGTTGTGTCGAGCCAAGTTCTTGCTCAATACAAAGAGCTCTCTCTTCTGCAGAATCTCTCTTCTGGAACAGCCAGTGTGTGTGTCTCTCTGCTTCACCAGTAATTCTGATAAACTTTTGATTTTGGATTCTCCAGTGTGACCTGAGAGAGGCTTCACTTACATTTTGGTATTATTCAAGAGATTGAGATCAAATCTGTGTTTTTCATCTCATCCCAGATCTTTGAAAAGCATAGGAAAAGTTACTTCTGCTCACGCTTTTTAGTCATGGTATTTTGAGCATGTCACCATTTTAGCAGGGTCCATCTCTGCATGCACTGAAGAAGCGGGGTGGAGATTTTTTCCTTTTCTGGAAAAACTGAGCGAACTGTCTTCTAGTCATTAATTTGAAAAAAACCACAACCCTTATTTTTTTAAAAAATAATAATAGTAAAAATTAATGTAGGTAATATATACTTCTGCATTTGGACAATATCTATAAGTCTTGAAATAATTTTAGTAGAATTCTGGAATCTGCATCATCATTTTTTCTGTCGTCACTTACATTTTACAGATTGGTAGGACTCTATTTATGCTTCCTTCTCCTGGAACTCTGAAGGAAGCCGTTGCATGACAACAGTTTTGAAAGTTATGTTTTTCTCTTTGTACTTCATGTGTGACTTTTTTTTCCTCTGAGATGTTGAGCTATATTTGGAGCAAGGTGACCACCAGTAGGCAGTAAATATTTTTTGTAACAGAATTCTAACCCAGTACTATCCTACCGTTGGCAGTCTTGTTAGCATTATTGCATCAAGCTATTCTCTTTAAAGCTGGAGAAATTTAAACATTGTACAGGGGTTACCCACATAAATAACTAAGATGGTAAGCTGTGTTATGAAAGGAGCAGGAATACTGGAAATGCAATTAATGTTTCAACATAATTGTAAAGATATAAGTAGTTCTTTAGTGTAATGTTCTTTTTTTGCTACCCCTTTTAAAAATAGTAATATAATGGAAAAGTTAGAATTGTGAAAAGAAGAATCACAAAAATTACTGTAGGTGAAAATAAATCTATTTTAAAAAGAGATAAGAAGAATAAATGTTTAGACAGAATGCATGTGGTAGAAAACCTTACAGAAGTTTACAATAATAGCTAGAGAGTAGTTTCCCTTTTAAGAAGGAAATGTGAACCTGATCAACGGAGTAGTTTTTTAACATAGCATGTAACTCATGGAACTTGCTATTAGAAGATAACACTGAGACCAAGACAAAGAAAAAAGGTATTTATATTAAAAAATTAGCAATTTTCATTACCAAGCTAAGAGATCCCATTTCTGATTGCCAGCCTAAGACAAAGTTTGTAAGAATGTTACTTGATGTGCCTCAGCATAGAAGTAGCCAAGAACTGCCTCTTAAAGCCTTATCCATACATGGCAGAATATAATTTTCCTTTCTTCAGTACTTTTCTCTAGCATATTTAATACTGTCTATTGTTGGATTCAAGATGAAAGACTACAGAGATTATTGCAGTGCCATGACAGTATGCGTATGTTCATTTACCTCTTACCAGCAAGCACTGAAGAATTCACAAATGCTCCAGTGTTGTGTGACAGATCTGTCTGATTTTGAGCTGTGAAAAATGGAGAATTTCGTTGAAGGAGTTTTTCATTATGGGTTGGTTTTATGCAGCTTTTAGTTTCTGCCATTGAGCTGTAAGAGAACTGCTGTCAGTCTTTGGTCATAGCTTTGGCAGATGAAAATTGGCATGACTTGTTAGAAGCAAGTGGAGCTGTGACATTTCACAGTACAAGAGGTTCTTAATTTTCAGTTTTTTTAATCTTGAAATTGTGCATAAACAAAGATTTTTCTTTAAATATCTTTTGTGCAAACTAGATATCTTGTTTGATTGAAACAGAAGTATTTTTCTGCTTGCAAGCAGGTCGGTTTTCGGTTTAGGATGCACTTTCTTTTGCTTCAAAAAATATGTGTCGTTTAATCCTTTTTCCCCTTTTGCACAATCAGATGCCTGTTCAAATTTTTAATAAAACAATGACACTTCAAAAGCTTAAGTTCAGACATGGGTTTGCACATGACATTTACTTCCTTTTATTCAGACTGAAAAAGAAACCAAACCATCCTAGTGTGTTTTTTACTGTCTTTAGCAGTGTTTCATGCCTGCAGTCAGAAATGATCAGCTATATATTATCCTGCCAATTTGCAACTAGATTTTTATTTACAGTCTACTGGTCCACTGGTTGAAAAATGAGAATATATTGTACTATTAAATGGTGGATTGTGATGATTAAGAATAAAATATTTCTTCTTTTTTGTGCTCTTTAAAGAATCCGTAAATTGCCGAAAGCATTGAAGGAATGGCAAGCTTTTCAAGATCTAAAAAAAAAAATTGATGACTTCACAGAGAGCTGTCCTTTGCTTGAAATGATGGCAAACAAAGTATGTTCAGCATAATAATTTGGAGATAAGATTCATTTGAAAAACTCTATTGAAGACTATGTTGTATGACTATAAGATGCTTTCCATAATTCTTTTTCGTAGATAAAAGCAGCTATATTTATGGCAATAATCTAGTTAGGCTTAGTTACACAAAAGTAAAACAAAAAACTTCATAATGTGATTAGAAGAACTATTAATGCTTTCAGTGGAATGGAAATCAGAACTCTTCTATTTGTTTAACAGATGCTGTGCAAAAGTATGTGATCATTCTAGTCCTAAAAATAATACAATTTAAAAAAATCTTCCCTAATTCCTATGGACTTTTCTAGGCAATGATGTCACGACACTGGGAAAGAATTGCACAAATAACTGGGCATCACTTTGATGTTGACTCTGAAAATTTCTCCTTGAAAAACATAATGGATGCCTCTTTATTAAAATATAAAGAAGATATTGAGGTATGTGTACTTTTCTGTTTGCTTGCAATGAGTAACTTGTCATCTGGGGCTCTGTGCTTTTGGAATCCTGTTTCTAGTCAGCTTTGTAACATTAAAAAATGTGGATTTAGTTGGAGAATTCTTTTGAAGAATGGAGTTTGATAGCTGGTATTAGTAGTGATGGTTAGTTTATTTCCTTTTTATTCTGGAGAAGGATTAAGTGGATAGATGGTATTACACTAATCCTTCCATAGAAGGAATTCTAGTTTTTTAAGAGTAGTGTGATTCTGTCATGCTTCTGGTTTAGGGTCTGCCTACTCATAATTTTTTCTTCCTTTTACATGTCTCATCAGAGAGAAAAAATAGTTGATGTAAGTTTGATCCTGTTAAGTGCTCAAAATCCTTGGAACACAGTAGAAGTGGAGGATATATGATTAAAGGATAATAAGTTTCTTTTGTATTTCAAAAGTAACTCTTCACAAGAGCACAGCGAAATGAGAAGGCTTCTGTAATGTGCACAAGTTACAAAGCTATTGCCCCCTCCATTTTGGGGACAGTAGTTATCTACCAAGTACATTATCTTTATGCTCGTTACCTTTTGCAAGAACAAAGTATTAAAAATAAAGAAGGAAAACTCAACAGTTTCTAATTTCAGTTCTAATGTCACTTCTATTGTCCCTCCGTAATAGTGACCTGATTTTTCTTGTTCTAGAAGGAACACTTCTAAGACAAAAGCATGAAATCAAACCTCTGCTGTATCCAATTTCTAGACGAGAATTTAAGCCATGTGAATGGTTCAGTGTGATAGTCTTACACTCAAGGAAAGACTTTAAACCTGTGATGGAATCCAATATACTCCTGAACCTGAATTTGAGGTCAAATCTCAGTAGCTGCTCCTTTTGTCTCTGATGCAATTACCAATTTTATGGCAGTCCTGCCCTCACTGTCTTCCAGAAGGAGCAAGCAGTCATGTTGTCCATGTATGCTCTATTCCTGTACTGTTTATTCGTTTTGATTGGTAATGTGTATTTTCCTTAAACCCCTCAGTAGGTATATTTGACTTCAAATTTTAATGCATATAGAGAGGCAAATTCTGCCTGCAGATTCACCGAGTCAGTGAATTTTCAAAAGCCCAAGGTGGTAGTGCTAGTGAAGATGGAGTATAAGCCATAAAATGTTTCAGATACAAGTAGTACTATAATATAATCTAGTTTGTAATATAATAATTTTGAGATGTTTCAATGTATATTTTCATTAGCTAGAATTTACACTGAAGTCTGGATCTAGCCAATGAATTTTAATTGTCTTTATAAGTGTGCATTATATTAGCCCTAGAGGAATATAGTTTACTAGTTTAATTTTACACAGGATATCTGCATAAGTGCTGTTAAAGAAAAGGATATTGAAGCAAAATTGAAGCACGTCATCAATGAATGGAGTACTCATGCTTTCAGTTTTGGCCAATTCAAAACTCGAGGAGAACTTCTTCTGAAAGGATCGGATATATTGGAGAAAATAGCTTTGGTGGAAGACAGCCTCATGATATTGGGGTCGCTCATGAGCAACAGGTACAAAACTTAATAAATGCACATATTGTGTAAATTTAATCAAACTGAGAAGTAAACAATGATCATCTTATGTTCTTTAACTCAACTCCCCTTTAACTCATGTCCATACAGGTATAACACACCATTTAAGTCCACTATACAACAGTGGGTTCAGAAGTTGACCAATACTGCAGAGATAATTGAAAACTGGATTACTGTACAAAACCTCTGGATTTACCTTGAAGCTGTGTTTGTTGGTGGAGACATTGCAAAACAACTACCTCAAGTATGTTGATTTGTGATAACAATATGTTAATAGCAATGTTGTATGTTGTACCAAGAGATTTGCCACATCACAGAGTTTTCTTGCCAGTGCATATAAAGCATGTAAGTTTTGTGGGCTGTGCGTAGGCAGTTCAGAAGAAGTTTTGCCAAACTGGGGTTTATCTGGTTGAACTGCTTAGAACTTGGTCAAACCTACAGGAGCAGCATTGTTTGTAATTCAGGCTCAAATGTTCCTGTCAGCTTGCAATATTAGTGAATCGTATGACAGCACAGGGCTCGGGACTACTTAGTGGTACAAAACTGATGTATCACTTCTACCATATATGCCAACATCCCTTTCTTCTCGTGTGCATGTCTTTATAGGCTCTCAGTTATATAATAATAGAATGTCAGATTTTCTGTATGAATTCTGTACTTGCTAGGACTGCGTATAACTAAGTCCCACAGAGATATGCTTCAAGACTTGGGCAGCTGCATGTGTGCTAATCTGTGTGAACTATTGCAACCTCTTCCAAAGGCAATTATGGCCTTCCATGATAGAAGCTGTGGAAGAGTTAAGGAATGATCTGACTTCCTGCATGAGAGAAATACCAGAATAAGTCATCCTCTCTGGTGCGTCCCCTAATGAGAGAGATGGTTTCATATAGCTCTAACACACCACAGTTTAGTAGCACTGGATCAAGCAGTGCTATAACTTAACAAAGACATGATTATTGGGAAATTGATAAACATGAATTTACTTCAGGCCACATCTTTTATAATTAAAGGCTTACAATTTGCAAAACTAACATTAATTTTTGTAAGTTAAGTAAAGCTTTCTTAACTGTTATTTAAAATAACAATACTTTTAGTTCATGAGGTATGTTTATATTGTTAAAGTTTATTAGAGAATCAATAAGCAGTTTTTGCAGATGAACAAATGCTGCAGCACAGCTGAGGCATTTGTTAACTGCTTAAAGCTACTTCTTACAAGGATGATACATGAACCAGTATTCAGGAAAAAAGCAAATGTGGTGACTGTCTTTAAAGAAGGAGGAGAAGGAACAGCTTGGTGGAGGAGTAATGATAGATCAGTGGGTTTAATTGCAGTTCCTGGATGAATACTGCAACAAATAACTGTCTGTAAGCATCTGGAATCTAACAAGGAGATGAGTAACAGTGTGGATTTGTTAGAAGCAAAACCTGTCAAACAATTTATTTTTAGGGTGGGCAACAAGCTTTGTGGATAGAGGAAAAAACAGTAGTTGCTGTGTATCTTGATAGGCTTTTGACACTGTCTTTCATAGTACTCTTAGAAAATGAGTTTTAGATTGCTGGTGTGCAAAATGCAGACAGAAAAGTGGAATACATAAGCATTAATAACCCATAACTAGAATATTGTACCTGGTTTTGGCTAAAGAAACACATAAACAAATTTGAGAGAGCATAGAAGGTGGTGATAAGAATGAGGAACTATCCATGAAGGAGGATGTACAAGAAAAGATTCAACAAACTAGGCTTATTTGACTTGAAGGAGAGGAAAAACTGAAGCGAAGATGTGATAAGTTTTTAAAAAAATGTGTTGCACTCAACAACAAGACAAAAAATGTGTTCTCTGTACCTATGAATACACTGAGAAGTAATTGGTGTACTCACAAGAAAGATTAAGCTTAGATATTAAAGCAGAGTCACCAGTAGCAAAGATTGCCTGCAGAAGCTTCTGAATCTCCAGCATTGAAGGCCTTTAAACACAAGACAGATGTTTCTGAAGAGTGGCATGGATATGATCCTCTCCTGTGACAGGCAAATGGCTTTGGATGGTCTGTTGAGATCTCTCCTAGTTCTTAGATAATTTATGATCCCAGTAACATTTCATTTGTTGTAGGTGAAGAAAGAGTTTTTAAAGTCAGTATATCCAGTGTAGAAAAATATTTATTCTCCAGCTCCCAGTATTTAAGAATTTGTCTCCTTTCACCTGCAATACCTTTCAAGTACAGCAGTTTCAGACTATTTATACAGTTTTTGATTGTCAGTGTCCTGATTTCAGATGAGATAGAGTTAATTTTCTTCATAGTAGCTAATATGGGGCTATATTTTTGATTTGTGCTGAAAACAGTGTTGATAACCCAGGGATGTTTTCATTACTGCTGAGCAGTGCTTACACAGAGCCAAGGCCTTTTCTGCTCCTCACACCGCCCTGCCAGTGAGTAGGCTGGGGGTGCACAAGGAGTTGGGAAGGGACACAGCTGGGACAGCTGACCCCAACTGACCGAAGGGATATTCCCTACCATATGGTGTCATGTTCAGCATATAAGGGGTAGGGGAAGAAGAAGGAGGGGGGGAGACATTTGGAGTGATGGTGTTTGTCTTCCCAGGTAATGGTTATGCGTGATGGAGCCCTGCTTTCCTGGGTATGGCTGAACACCTGCCTGCCCATGGGAAATGGTGAACGAATTCCTTGTTTTGCTTTGCTTGCGTGTGCAGCTTTTGCTTTACCTATTAAACTGTCTTTATCTCAGCTCCCAGGAGTTTTCTCACTTTTACTCTCCTGACTCTCTCCCCAGTCCTGCTGGGGGAGAGTGAGATGAGTGTCTGCATGGGGCTCAATTGACAGCTGGGGCTAAACCACAACAGTCAAGTATTACTACTGACAACTTAATCCTCATGACCTGTGTGGAGTAGCCATTACATGACATTGTGTATTGCTATTAGGAATACTGTCATTTCTGAGAAGGGTGGTGTTTGAGTTTTCCGGTGTGTGTTGGAATCCTTCTATATGGACAATTTTAGTGCCCAACATTGTCGCGTTAAAGGGTAAAGAAGTTTTGCAGGAAATAAACACCCTTGTGTTCCAGCTTGTCCTCAGGTATCAAGAGGGGCTGGGGGTGGCTGGGCTTAGATTATGAGTGATACCCAATTTGGCACTATAGGGTCCGGTTGCATTCAATATATTGAACTATCATGATTACAGATGCATCAATAGTGCGAGGCACCTTCAGTCTAGTTGTGTTCAATGGACTAGCATGGCCGTACTTAAGGACTTTGGTTGCGTCCAACGAGAACTCTCATGGCTAGATTAATGAATGGTGCGGTTTATTGAAGCAACAGAAGTACAGGTTCTTTTGGATTGCCGGTGATAAATACACTGTCTGCAAAGCATGTGCAAGTACCAAGAATATGAATAATACAGCCAACTGCAAATATATTAAATTATGAAACAACTCTATAGAGATTTTCTAAGTTTCCTAGGGAAGCACTCGCTATAGCCGAGTGTTCGAATCTCACCCAATAGGCGTTCCTATGCGGGGGGGAAGAGAGATTCAGCCCATCAACTGATCCCTCCCGACTTGTCTGGGATGGTATTCTCCTAACATCCCCCTCTCTTAAGCCATTTTTATACTACTTTCTTACTTTCAGGTGGAGCTTGAGTGACTCTAGTCATACATACTTTTGTTGTGATTGATGTAAAACCTTCTTGTTTGCTTTTAAAGTTATAAAGAAATTCAGAGCACATGTTCAGTGAGGGGTGGTCACACCTTGGAAGTGGGTAGCCTTTGGGATGGAGGTGTGTTTTGGTATTATAATGAGATTATAATGAGCAAGGTTCAACCAAAGGACATGATTTCGACAGAAAATGAAATACTGCTGGCTCAAGGCTGGCTGAGGGTAACAACTATGCAGTTTATCAGTTCCATGGTCCCATTGGTACCATCAAGTTCCCATCCCTGTGGTGGTATCACAGAGCCTGGCTGCGGTGTCTCCACTCTGCTCCACCCTCTGTGCTGTTTTTCTCAGAGCCAGCACACCAAGCTCCCCTGGTGCTTGCCAACATCTAAGGTTGCAGGCCATGTTGCTTATGGAACAGATACTTTGCGTATTCACCCTGGAAGTCTCCTCAACACTGCTTTAGTCTCAATAAGCCACCTCCAGTAATTACTCCACAAACATGAAGTAAAAGACATTTCCAGAGCCATCCCATTGGATTCTTTCTTTTGCAATTTGAACTCTGGTCATTATAGGCACTGATCATTATAAATATGCCTATAAATATTCATACATTAGTCCTGCGAAGAAGACTTGAACTGCAAGGGAAATATTAAACTGTTACCTTGTCTCATGGAATTCTTTAATTTTTAGAATTTGACAAACATGAGGAAGAGTTAATACATTTTTCATGTATTCCAGGAAGCCAAAAGGTTTCAGAACATTGATAAATCATGGCAGAGAATTATGCAGAGAGCCCATGAAACATCAAACATCGTGCAGTGCTGTGTTGGAGATGAGACTTTGGCGCAGCTATTACCACATTTGCTGGAACAATTGGAAATCTGTCAGAAATCACTGACTGGGTATTTGGAAAAAAAACGGTTAATATTTCCAAGATTTTTTTTTGTATCTGACCCTGCTCTTCTGGAAATCCTTGGTCAAGCATCTGATTCCCACACTATTCAGGTACAAGTAATAAGGCAATAATGTTCTTATGGTTAATATTAGTAAGTGAGGACCACGGAGGTTTTATTACTTGAGAGAATTTCTTTCACTTACGGAAAGATTTATAGAATCTTCTAATACAGGATTTAAAGGCAAAGGAAGAATGCCATATCAGATCGGCTTATGGAGCTTTTTTTTTTTTCTGATTCTATTGTAGGCACATTTATTAAGTTTATTTGACAATGTTAACCGAGTGGGATTTCATGAAAAAAACTACGACCAGATTTTATTGTTTGAATCTCAAGAAGGAGAACAGGTCAATATTATTGAACCAGTTTTAGCTCAGGTAATGGAAGTATATATTGCAGTTTTTAATGATTTGATTTAAAGTAGATTTATGTTTTAGAGACCAACAGTATCACATCATGCTATTATTTGACTAACTGAATGAAAACCTTCTAACGTGAATAGCAAGAGCAAAGGCCAGAAAGGACAGGACATTTGTGTCATTCTGTAACGATTACTTTACCTGTTTTTTCAGCAGTACAGATGTGAAGCGCCAAACCCATCATGTGCCTCTAAAAGGGCAGTGGAGCACAAGGAGAAGGGGAATCTTTTAGAGATTAGAGAATAACAAAGAGGGAAATGGGAGTACGAAGGACTGGGGTCACATAGGGCTTTTTCTCCTTGTTAATTATTCATAAACTAATTCTTTAAAAGTACTTTCTTGTTCATTTCAGGGCAATGTGGAATTCTGGTTAGGTCAGCTGCTGAATGGGATTAGGAAAACAATCCACACCATCATTAGACAGGCATCAATGGCCATTAGCGATTCAGGATTTAAACTGTATGACTTTCAGGCAATGTTTCCTGCACAAATAGGACTTCTGGGAATTCAAATGATCTGGACCAGAGATGCAGAGAATGCACTGAAGAGTACCAAAACAGACAAAAAGGTAGTATTTAATGAATCTTTGGGGATTAATTAAAAGCATTGTTTGGAACAGTGCATATTGTGAAAAGCTGAAAGTAACATCTAGGAAAAAGCACAAGATACTAGTTAAGTAACCAGAATAATAAATAAACTAAGAGGAAAACAGAATGATAAAAAAATGTGTTAAGAGGTCACACCTCCTCACCATCCCCCAGCATGTGCTTTAGAATTTTCCTAATCCAGTGATTTTCTCTGTTGTTCTGCCAGCACAGTCATCTTGGGAAGGGACAATTTCTCAGTTTGGGAATATGCGGCATCTTATCCTATTACTTTCCCAAAATCAAATTTGGAAAGAAATGAGAGCTCTCAAAATTTGGGAAAATAACTGTGCTTCATGGGCATTTGTCTACTGTAACAGAGTGTATTAGATTCTTGAGTTGATAAGCTCTTTTTTTAGGGAAGGGAAAGAATAGAAGCCATGTGAGGAGGTTTAATCTCAAACACGTAGAGAAAATACTGTTAACACCAAGGTGTTATTACTAACACTGAACCTATGAAGGAGGAAGGAGAGGATGTGAACTAAAGAATTGCAAATTACCATTAATCAAGAATATACAGTTAGATTGGACTAAGAACTAGTAACACCGTCCCTACCATAAAAGTAAATGTAGGGGAATGGTACCATGCTGTACTTTGATACTGAATGAAAATAAAGACTCTAGGCTAAGGAGAAGACCACTTAGTGCTACATTTTCTGCATTGTATAAAGTTTAAAAAGGGCATAGACCTGCTTTTAGTTAACTGCAGTTTATATACTAACTAGACACAAAGATTCATTTGCATTAACTGGAAAACAACTTTTGTTTATTTAGAATGAACTCTGTGTGTGTGTTTGGGGAGGGGGGAGGTTGTTTAGCTCTCCATTAGTTTTGCAGTGTTTCTAGCATTTTTTTCTCACCAAACAGTGTGAGGTTTAGGCTTTGCATATATTTACAGGAAGCTAGTGTGATTGTTCTCTCACACATTTGGAACAGGAGTATATATGAGCTGCCCTTTCTGAAACCTCACCACTTTATAATTTGTTGTGTACCGGGAACATCACTGACAGAGGCTGATGCTGTTTACCTAAGTCAGTATTGTGTAGTCAGTATCCTATTTTGTGGAACTTTGTAACTGAATCTGATGCCACAAAACAAATCATTATTTTACCATTGGCATCTACAATTACACTACATTTCCCCCCTCCTCTGATTAGCAGATGCAATAGAACTCCAAGTTCCTGTTTGCCCCAAAGATGGGGGCAAAACTGCTTGGGCTGATGTGCAGTACCCAAAACCAGAGACTAATGGTTCTGAAAATATGCAGGGATGCAATCAGCTGAAGATGTAATGTACAGTAGAAGCAGCAACAGTCTTGGAATAAAATCTTATGATGTGATCTGTTCACAAAAACATAACCTTATTGTACTCCGTTGGGCTAAGAATACATGCATGGAGGGCAGCCTGCAAATCCAAATTTTGGATTCCAAGCCTAATAAATACAAAGTAGATCATAGATGTCATGGGCCCATATGTTTGCAGATTTTTTTTATTTTTTATTCTAAACATTGGAAGAACAAATTATATTTGTATTAATATGGCTGTTATTGCTATGTGGAAAAGGTAATGCACACAACAAATCAGAAGTTTTTGGAACTTTTAAATGATTTGATTGACATGACAACACACAATCTGACAAGAATGGAGCGCACAAAATACGAAACTTTAATCACCATTCATGTGCACCAGAAGGATATCTTTGATGATTTGGTAAGTTCTTGAAAAAATTAAAGGACTTTCTATATGGAAGTTTTTGCACATTTCTCTTTAGGTACCTCTGATATTAGTGCTGTGATATAGCATATCGGATTTAGCTTGATTTCATATAGAAGTCATGCAGAGATAAGAGTGAATTATATATAGGTATATTCATAGGTTCAGACTTCAGTTTTTAAAATGGCTGTTGATCTGCATCATGCACAAATTCACTATAAGCAAAAGAGTTTAACTTTTCAAATTAAACTATTCTCTGAAATTTAAAATTTAATACATTATTTAATTGTAATGTAAAAGGGAAAAAAGTTCCTTTAGTATTACTATCATGTGATTTCCAGCCCAGCCTATGTGTTGATTTAAGGTAATAGTTATTCAAATGTTAAAGCATATATTTGAAAAGGGTAGCAACAATAACCAGAACAGATATTTTAAATTTTTTTGTAAGTGAGTTTCTTCAGGCTTCCTTTAGATAAGTACATGAACACATGAAACTAGAATTATAAAAATGGAAGTAAAATAACTTTCAAAAAGCTTGCATGATGCAAAGGTCAATAATTCAGCACTGCATTGTTTAATTTATGCGTATATGTTAGAAAGATAAAAATTAAGTGCATATGTAAAGAAAGGTAGAAAATCATAAAGAAAAACACTGAAAGTTAGAAAGGAAACTGCCAGCTTCTAAGATAGGCATAGGTTTTATCCTTTGCCCAGAATTTTTAATTTATTTTAATAATTATTTCCTTAATTGGTCATTGTATTATCAATTAATATAATCTATTATAATAAAATTAAATCACAGAAAATGGTTAAATTTAAAGGGTCTGTATGTGAAACAAAGGGGAGGCGAGGCAAGTCCAAAACTGGGGAAAGGATTCTTAATTGGTACATGTAATGTTATCCTTTTCTCTCAAAACATTCTGTTCCCTGCTAAACACATCCTTTTGTGATAGAAAGTAGAGGGAAGTGGCTGAGAATCCAGAACCTCCTCTTACTTTACACCATGTCTACAAGGCCGATAACCAGGACTACATATTCTGTAAGAGGCCTGTGGTTTTGAGATCAAGTGTCAAAAATAACGAATCAAGATCTATTAGTCTGCCACAAATCTATATATGTGTGTGTGGCAAGTTCATACTGAAAATTACATCCCAAATAAGCGAACACATAGACATGTGTGCAATATATTCAGGCATTGTTCATGATTTAGTATTTCCATGAGCAATGGCACCAGATACCATGCAGTGTAACCAGTATTGTTACTTAGCTTTTTATGAGGTTTTCCATCACTGTTCTTCAATATCTCTGTAAGACACAATTCATAATCTCTGGATGCAATTCATAATCTCTGTACACAATTCAGAGGAAAATCAAAGTGGTCAAAAGGTTCAGAGCATGTCATA
This sequence comes from Balearica regulorum gibbericeps, assembly GCF_011004875.1. Taxonomy (NCBI): domain Eukaryota; kingdom Metazoa; phylum Chordata; class Aves; order Gruiformes; family Gruidae; genus Balearica; species Balearica regulorum. Next base: position 67,468,686 of record NC_046185.1, read on the forward strand.
GACAGGTTTGAAAAGATAATTCTGGATGTCTTGACTCCTGACAGATTCTGTGCTCATTCTTCCAGCTCTTGAATTTATGCGTAGTAGACTTTTTTCTTCTGTACAGAATTTAAGATTGTTCTACTGTTTAATTTGTGTATTAATGATTTTTCTTTTCCATTATAGGTCCGTATGAACATTAAATCTCCATCTGATTTTGAATGGCAAAAACAGTCTCGATTTTATTTTCTTGAAGACTTGGATAAATGCATTGTCCAAATCACTGATGTAGAGTTCACCTACTGCAATGAATACTTAGGGTGTACAGACAGGCTTGTTATAACTCCCTTAACTGACAGGTAGTTATAAAAAGAATGCAGTGCATAGTACTGGAGCTAAGACTTAATTCCTTTAACTTTCACAAGTCAGAATTCTTACTTTGGTTGCACATAGTGCTGCAATATCGACGGTGAACAGCAGAGGCCAGTGCTTTTCTATTCAGCTAGCGAAAGCAGGCACCCCTAGGAGGGGTCTTGAATTCTCTGCGTGTTTGTTTGCTTGGGCTATATGTGCTGTGGTAGGCATTGAAAAACTTACTTGTGCTCAAGATAAATAGAGCTGAATGCCATACACTTCACCAGTCTAAACAGAGTGGATCTAAAACCCAATATATTGCTGCTTTCAATAAGGTAGTAGTTGCATGAGAATTTGGGATTATGGCAAGTGATTCATTTGAAGTCACCCTAGAGGAAAAAGCAGTAGCTCAGGACATAGCATTGAATAACTAGTGCCAATATGGTTTTAAGCAAGGCCTGTGGAGAATTACAGGACTACAAACACAGAAAAAGCTCCGAGGGCAAAACATAAGGAGAACTTTTTACTGCTGAAGTGTTACTTATACAGTGCAGTACAAACTTCATTAGATGTATATTTTCCTAAAGTACCTGGTAGTGCTTCAGCTAGGCAAGAGACAGATGTATTTGCTATGCCAGAGCTTGTTCTTTTAAGTGTGGATAGGAATGTCAAAATACCATGCATGTTCAGTCATTTGTTGTGTGAAGAATGACTGCAGACCATTGAGTTAATGTTGGAATTGTCTTTGTACTCTCTGGGCTACTAAATTTTATTTACTGGTTAAATTTCAGGCTTTTGCCAATTTCTGAACCAAAATTATGACCGGTGAGCTATTTAAGAGAACCAAAAATCTGTGCTTGGATACCTGGCTTTTAATACGTAACACACATCTGCCAAATTCTATGTTATGCACCCTACTATTCCTATGCTAGATAGAGATCTGTTTGCAGCAGTAAACATGCAGTTGATTAGTGGGTATGGCAGCGCTACCACACAGACAATATTTTTGCCCACTGGGAGAGACAGTATCAGAAAAATGTTGTGATTCAAAATTTGTTCACAGAATTAAAATGCAATTGGTTAGAGATTGATACAAGGTGCTACGTCACATGAGATTGAAAGCTAGCACAGGGTGACATTATTGAAGAAAATGAGTGTTTTGAATGAGTTTAAACTATAATAATAGCAACAACAAAGAACAGAGGTATCTGTCTTTGCACAAACCTAGAAGAGGCAAAGAGAGCTGCAGGACTCGTGGCTATCCATTGTCATATATTGAAAGAGTATTTGAAGCAGAGATGTTTTCTAGTGTTGGCATGGGAAACTTATGTACCTATGCAGTGCTGCGTAAGAACAGATTTTATTCCCCTTATAGGCTTTTGCCATTTCAATATTTTTAATATATTTAATATTGCTATATAGACTGGTATGAGCTTCTGACAATTTTCAGGTAATGATATTTTTGCTTTCCATGAATCGGTTTGGAGTCAAGTGCTGTTTGGCTAATGATATTGTGTTCAGAAAGATTCTCGAAACACATGATAAATACACACTGGCAGTAGAACATTACATTAGGATAGTGGGACTGAAATTGCATACTCCTGAACGTCATGTCAGACACAGACCTTGTCATGGCAGGTACAAAAAATGAAATGCAAGTTCTACTTAGGACTTGTACTATGTATGCAGTTTGTCCTTACCTCATTTTCAGTAGCAGAATCGTTAGGAGTGGTATTTTTTCTGCTATTGAAAATGAAGTAAGGACAAACTGTATACATAGTACAAGTCCTAAGCAGAAGATGATCCTAGGATACATGGGTGCCTCCTCTTATTTCTCTACTGCCCGTTACAATCTTCCCTCTTTTCCGTTCTCCTCCTGGAACTCAAAGACTAAATGTGGCTGGCAGCATTGCTCTGGTTTGGCATGCTGGTAGGGAAATGGCAAGAACAGGAGCTGCTTCCAGGCTCTGTTCCTTCCTATTGCCAGATCAGAGAGCCCACCTTGTTGTGTTCTCTGGGGAGGGAGCATGAAGATGGGAAAAAAGGCAGAGACCCAGCAGGTCTGGGTGCTGCAGCATTAGGCTGAGTCATGGAGGGAGGGTGTATGATTAGTGTGAGAAAATCCCAATACTACAGTATTTCGGTATTCGACATTTAGAATTGGCTCGTGTGTTTCCTGAGCTGTTGCAGTCATTGCTGTGCTGGACTCATGCTTTTCTGCAGGTGGAGCAAAGGTGCTACCAGCTTCACAGTGTGCAAAGGGGATGGCTGAGGACTTAGCACAGGGAAGCACTTTCATTTCTGCCCCCTTCCCCAGCTTTGTATAGTACAACTGCTGTGGTTACAATAAAGGACTTCAAGTAATAAATGGTAGAAAAAGATTAATAGAACTTTTTGTTCTGTCGCTAGGTGTTACATCACTTTGGCGCAAGCCCTGGGCATGAGTATGGGTGGTGCACCAGCAGGACCTGCAGGGACAGGGAAAACAGAGACAACTAAAGACATGGGCAAATGCCTGGGAAAGTATGTTGTTGTTTTCAATTGTTCAGACCAAATGGACTACAGAGGACTTGGCCGTATCTATAAAGGTAAGAAATAATCTGGTTTGTTCATTTTAGTGTCATAAGTTTTTGTCTCTTCACTAGTGAGTTAGCAATGATTCGTAGGGCATTTTCTTCTCTGTTTCCTCTTATTTCCAGACACTCATCAATTTTTCCCAATATTCGATTATTTCCTTTTTTTGTTTCATTTTTTCTTCCTGCATGCTTTCCAGGTTTTTTTTTTTTTTAATATTCTTGATGGATGTTTCCTATCTTTGTCTTCTTTTCCATGTCCCTTTTAGTTCTTTCTGCTTATTTTCTTCATGCTTTTATCCCACCCATCCCAAGGGGGAGGATATTTAGCCCTCCCTTGTCATTTTTGTATCAAGCAAGACAAACAAATACAGAGCTCGATGATGTTGTGCAAGGCAGGGAAACATGTAAATGGTGCAGTGTCTTATTTTGAACTCTAGAACTTTTTTGAAACCAGGAACATGAGATAGTGGTCAAACTCTGATAACTTTTTATGATAACCAGAACTTTGAAGTCAGTTTTGCAAACAGTGATCAGATGATCCAATATCTGTGGACTCCATTATGTATATTTTCCTTATGTATAGTTACTGTTGGTTATATGGACTGGCAGACCACAGAATGCCACCATTTTCTGTGAGTGATGGGCTCTTAAATCTAACACAAGGTATCATAAATATAATTTTCACTGCTGTGGTATCTCCTGAAGGTTAAAATATAACCTGGAGATCATTTCAAGTTTTAATTAAGAAGCCAGCAAAGCTAGCCAAGATTTTGATAGAGCTAACTTTTGTCTTTGGCTTCTTATTTAAGAGCTTAAAAGTATCCAATTAAGCTATTCTAATGGAGATAGAAAGCCTGAAAGGTATGGCAGGTTTGGATTAAGGTGATTTTGTAATTAATTTTGAAAAGATTTTCCGTATTTCTCACTTACCTTTTCTGTGGTATTACTGGGTTTGTGTGTGGCTGAGTTAGATCAAGAAGACCAATTTGGGAATAACTGAGTTGAAAGCAGTACTTGTACTGACTTCACTGGACTACTGTTCTTCCTCCTAATCCTTTTGTTCTTTTGCAGATATTTTTAGGCCTCATTAACTTGTTAACTTTCTTTAATGGCCATATCAAAAAGAGGGAAATGGGAAGAAGTGGAGCAGAGAAAAAGGGGAAAAAATGATTTAGCCAGTTTGACAAGTTTTTCTAATCATGGCTCTGAAGTTTTGTAACTGTCTATGTGTTCTGCAGAGATGCCCTGCTTCTCGCTAATTGAACACATAAGCTCCATTTATAAGAACGTGAAAATAGATAAGCAAGAAACATTTCCATTCTTGTTTTCTTTTCACTGCCTTGGGGAAGGCTGAAACTGGCTCAGAGCTCCTATGAGCAGTAAGAGCAGAAGACAGGTTTCATAATATCCCATTAAATTACACAGGGATGTAGGTTAAACTTTTGTAGAAGTTTATGACTTCTGTACTGAATATACTGTGTTATTGTACTCCTTACCCTGAGGTAAATACTGTGTTTATAACCTAGGCCAGATCATTACTTAACAAGAGAGAAGATAGTTACCTAGTGACCAGAAGCTATGGAAAGCTGCTCATTTACATAATACCAAACAAACAGAGGAACCTTTCTAAGCTATAAACTGAACAAGCTGCACATGTGAATACCTTCAGTCAAGGTCATGAGTTTCTCAGGGCATCTCTTTCTAACTCCCAGATCTTTGGGCCAACTTTTAGTTGCATGTCTTTTATCATGCATGCAGACTTTTAGTGTCCCAAGTTTACTTTATTTGTTGGTAATAAACAGAAGAGGGCTGTGACTAGCTTGCTGTCTGAATAAGCATGAATATGCTCGTAACACTGAGCGCAGTCATCTACTGGGTCTCTGCTGTACCTGCAGTCAGCAATCAGGAGGGGGAATGTCAGCCTTTGTTTCTCCTTGGAGTGGGTTTGTCTTTGAGGTCACTAAGTTGTTGTCTTTTTCCTCTCTACTCCTTCTGTGAGAATGTTTGTATCTCTTTATGTCATCACCTTTTTTCCCAACTCGTAGGTGATCTCACTTCTTTGTATTAAACTGTTACTGACTTGTGTCAACGCAGACATCTGGCCTCTGTATCCTTGCTTTGTTTTTGCCTTCTTATCCTGAGCAGTTTGGTAACTTATCCTTTGTCATTTCAGATTGAGGTGATAGTGATAACTGCAACTTGTCATTGCCTTCTTTTAGTAAAACTGGGCACAGTTATTATGTCTTAAGAAGATGAGCTGAGTTTTAGGGCTCAGCTTCCTTTGTCTGTTGTTTTCTATAAGCTGACCATTTTCCATGCCGTATTGTCATCATATGCAACAAAAGCTAAGTAATGCTGTGTAATGTGTCCTTGTTATCTGGCTGCCTCATTTAATGGCGTGCTGGTGTTCAATATGAGTTAGAAAAGATGCTTATAGAGCTCAACAAATTGGTGCTGAGGCAAGCATGATGCCTGTGACTGCTTACTTCAGTCAATTTGCTAGTGGGATGGTGTTGCTAGGAATTAGGTAATAGATCCAGCTGAATAGAACCTGGATAGGGTGATTTTTTTTCAGCATTCATCAGTGTTGTGAGTCTGGGAGGAAAAGTATGATTCTGTTCTTACATAAGTCATTGATGTTTTCATTTGTGAAGGGCACCAGTTGCTTTGGACTTATTTTCACAACTTAGAAGGGCCTGGCTTGGAATCACAATTTTTATGTTGAAACATCTGTAAGGTATCTGATATTTCTTGAAGAGAGGATATACAGAAGTTCGGGAAGGAAATGACCTCTTTTTTGGTTTAATAGGAGGAGCAAATTGAGTTTAGAGAAAGAGTCTTTAATGCATATGAGATCTTCAGTGGAAAAAAAGGATAGTTCTTCACAGCTGTAGAAGGGCTTTCATGCAGACTGATAAGAAAGTTCTCATGAAACATACTACATATTTTAGTGCACACATTGAGAAATTCTTCAGAATTCCACATGTCTGCAATAGGCTTTGTACTCCATCACCAGTGTTTTCTCTTCCAAACTTTTCACTTCATCTGGTGCTGTGGGTCAAGTTGTCAGATGTTAGCAGATTTAGCAGTGAGGAGAAAAATGGGGTGTGGAAATGGTGGTGTCATGTCTGCAGCCATGTTTCCAGATTTTTTCTGTTAGGACAATAAGTTTGATCTTCAGAATAAAAAAAATAGAAAAATATAATATAATATAATAATATATTATATACTGTAACATTATAATTTGAACTTCTCCTGGTTGGCTCAGAGCTGAGGTTCTGTCTCCCTGTTTCTCTGTCTTCCTGTGTCTTTTGTCTTCCTGTGCAACTCCACGTATTCAAAGGCAGATGGTCTAGTCAAGATGTCCAAGGCCTGGACTTTCATCTTTGCTAGTTTTATTTTTGAAATTTGAATCAAAAAGTAGGTTCAGATATAACTGGTCATCTGAATTGGACCAGAGATAACCCATGAAAATACCAGGGAAGCAAGTAAGAAGGTGAATTTTCAAGTTTTCCATTATTCAATGTTACAGTTGCCCAGGAATAGCAAATCACGGGTACTTCATCACTATTAATGAGGTGTTGCTGAATACCCTTTAGGAAACCTTTTGTCTGTGGTTGTCTGTAGGTGAGTATAAAAGTCGTGTTTGCTTTGGTTCTGTTTTCTGTAGTTACAGTCAAACAATTCCAGTCTTACCTGAGGTACCTTTTTGTGATTTGATATTTAATTCAATATTTAATGTAAGGTTTGATATTTATCTTAATTCAGAAGATGAATAAATTAGTATGGAGCTTTGTAAATTCTTTCAGGACCAACGAGTACCTTGTAGCTTACTGCTTCTGGGCTGCACTTTGGCTAGACAGAGTTCTGTTTTAGTGAAATTTGCTTTGAATTATGTCACTATAGTTCTACCCCTGTGTAAAATCTTAAGATATGCGTCCTTTCAATACAAAAGAGAGTTTATAGCTGCTTTGTCATGATTCATTATTGCACTGTCACACTATTTTTAGCCAGACCTCCCAGTGCAGAGCAGCACATACATAGGACATGTGAGGTCACCTGGCAGAGCACGGGTTGTCACCGTAGGCTGCAACATACTTTCTCCACGTGTGGGACCTGAAGACCTGCACGGGGACTGTGGGCATAGCGTGGCATACATACCTGTGGGTCAGGCCACCCAGTTCTGCGCAGGCCGTAGGGTCACTGATGTGGAAAGGGACATGGCGCTGCATTGCAGAGATGCATTTTGAAGTAGCTATGCTGTGTGATTCTTATGTCATGTGAGGACCAGGTTTGTAGGATTTCTGTACCGATTGGAGTGTTTGTGTGTGTGTCACATTTCTTAGATATAGTTAAAGGTCTCTTTAGTCTCGTCCTTTATTTTCTGCTTTTACTCCATTTTTGTATTTGATTACCATACTATGTTCTGTGTGGAGACAACAATTAATGCACAGCATGACAGGGCACAACAAAATTACATTGTCTCTAAGCTGCTACGCAGCTGACAGTTTGCTTGCTGTGCCTTCGCTTGTGTGTGTGTGGAGGTGTATGTATGTGTGTGTATTTTCTTTCCTTTTTCTTCTTAAGCACCACCAGAATGAAATAATTTTGCCAGATATTGGCCTTGCCTAAGAGCCAGGTTTCATAACTCCATGCAGCAGGTGGCATTACAGAACAAGTGATTGTTCTTTTTTCCCCCTTTCCTAAGGGGCCAAATGTATTTGAAAAAATTTTTCATCAGGGAGCAGCAAGAGTGGGGCAGCTCCACAAGGGAAGAGAATCCAGGAGCCAAGGGTGACCACCACGCAGGCAGGGGCAGGGACTTCACTGACCAGGGCACAGTTCCGCAATGCCTGAGCAGAGCAGATTGGTGACAGCTTGGTGACCATCAGACAAGGTGAAATAACAAGCTGGGTCCGGGGTCCATTTAGGAAGTTCAGTCAGAAAGAGCAGGAGGAAGGGTGGAGGTAAGGCTATGGATAGTTCTGGGCTCCTCTAGGAAGTTCAATCAGCGAGTCAGGGTAGCAGGAGATAGAGCCATGCCCAGCCCTACATACAACATGGCTAAGGCCAAGACTCAAGACTCAGACCTGCCTGAGCTGAAATGGAGCTCCTGGACTGGAGGACAGAGAGTGTGGGTAGAAGCCCCAGGTAAAGCTGGTCAGGGCAATTAAGGCCTATTGGTGCATCCAGGCCCCTGATATTCCTCATACAAGAGGGAGAACATTAGTTACAGGACTTGCTGCCACACCAGTGAAGTCAAGGAACATTTTTCATTTGTATTTAAAGATAGTAGGATTGAGTCTTTCGTGTTTTAAATTTGGTATCTGTGTATATAATTACTTTAATCTTTGCTTCAATATGGCATTGTGGTATTTGTATATATTCCATTTGCTTTTAAATTTTGTGATTAAGTCCATATGACTTTTTATTCTCCTCAAATTCTTCTTTTTGGAGCATGTTTTTCCTTATAATATCACAGAAATGAGTTAGAAGCAGTTTAGGAAAAGGATTACTCTACATATGGAATTGAACTAAATTTCATGGGAGATCTGCAGTATTGCCCTGGCTGAATCAAATCTTAAGCAGCCAATTTTGGCTCTACTACCACAGGGTTTTTTTGTGATGTGACCCACTAATTTTGTTGAAGAGTTCTCCCAAAATTATATGGGTAAAAAAGACCAGTCAATGCAACACTATTCAAAGAAGTGGTTAATGGGCATGAAAAAGGTAAAAAAATCAATGTAAGGATTATTTTCATATTTCTTTTTTTTTTATTATCTGCAAAAACTGACAAGTATTGATTTGGCTATGATAGCTGATCACAGAATAGAAGAGGGGCAGAGAAGAAAAATAAAAGGAGTCTCAAGGGGATTTGAAGTGAAATGAGAGTTCCTAGAGAAATATCTTAAAGAGCAGAAGATCAGACAAAGAACAGTAGAGGGAAGGGAAGAAGGATAATATGAGCAGAACAGGCCAGAGCAAAGACAAGAGAAGAGAAAACATAAAAGAGAAAACAAAACAAAGGAGAGAGAAAAAGTATGTATTATTATTGATTTTTGAGTACGTTCTCTTCCATTAGCTTAAGTATCTTAAGGAATTAACATTACATATAAAATGCCCCTTGATTTATTTTACCAGTGCTATAGGCAATGCCATACAAAGTATGGGGATTCAAGGGAGCTCTGGGCATAGTTGTTTAACACTGCAAACACACGAATGCCTTTTCTTGAACATGTGCTTTATTTTTGCATTTAGCACTGCCTTCAAGTGTCTTAAGCCAAACTGAGCCCCACCAGCCCAGCGGAATGAATTAAGCACCTCTGAGCATTTGTAGCGCCAGTTAAAGTATTGATCCAGGTCCTTGCTGGACCCAGGCAATAGGAAATATTAGTCTGGTGTGGGCTTTGGGAAGGGAGGAGGTGGCATCCATGAAGTTTCTGCATAGACTTACTAGTCTTTGTCTCTTGTGAAATGGATGTGGAATAGCAGGGGATTAGGTAACTTTCCCACTACTGCTCCGGAAAGCTGCCACTGTAGACTCTCCTACATCAATCCTGCTAATGTGATACAGGAGCAGGAGTACTTGACTCTCCCAAAAGACGTTCATTTTATGATGTTTATGGATGCAAGTGTCTGTCTAGAACTCCGTGGCCTATTCCAAATAACAGTTGTAAGTGTGACATCTCTCTTGAACAGCAGGATGCTATTCTCCAACTATTTTTGACCTATGAATTAGTTGTTATAAAATGCTACAATGCTTCTGTCACAAATGTAGTCATTTCTGAATTTGATTCTGTGCTTTCCATTTAGGTGGAATGGAAAAGCTCAAGCTCATCTTTGACAATTTCAGCCCTTGCATAGATGAGTTTCCATGCTATATGCATGTTTATGCTTCTAGGTGCTATATACAATCTTATTGAACACTTTCTGCCTTATGGTTACTGTAAAAGTGTAGGATTCTTTGTAAAGAAGTTTGTATTTTATTTCTTCCAAGGGATAATTCTTTTTGTGGGTGTCATTAATGGACAGACCAATTTATTTTGAGTTCTTCTCATTTTACTCTGTGTTCATACTCTTTCCCATATTACATTAAGTTATATAGAATATGCTATATTTTATATATAAATTATTCATGCTTGATCCTATATTTTAACAAAATATTTTGCTTTTTGCTTTTTTAGGTTTAGCCCAGTCAGGTGCATGGGGTTGCTTTGATGAATTTAACCGCATTGAACTTCCAGTTTTATCAGTAGCTGCTCAGCAGATATATATCGTACTTCAGTGTAAGAAAAATAAGAAACCTCAGTTCATTTTCACTGATGGTGATGTTGTTGACATGGACAGAGAATTTGGTATATTTCTGACTATGGTATGTGTGTGAATATGTATAAATGGCATCATTGTGAAAAATCTTTCCTATTTCGTTTCCCTTTGAAATTTCCATGTTGAAACCATTGGAAATGTCTGTTAGAAAATAGTGAATACAATTTGAACAATAATTTGGTAAAATAACCATGCTGATATTTTCTCTTCCTCATATTTTTAACTAGAACTTAGGACTTGAGGTATGCAATAATCATTAACTACATATTTTAAGGGCTTTTTTAGTTGAATCTTAGACGGATTGAGACTAAACCCAACCATCTCATATTTTTAGTCAAAGTCTGTCAAAATAAAATAGAAGTAATTGACCACTGCAAGGACTACTGTAGTTGGTCTGCTCAGTATTTCACCGCCTGTGAAAAACTTTTGACCACAATCCTTCTGTATGACAGCATGAAGAAAACCACCCTCACTCTGGTTCACTGGCCTCCTGAAGATTTATCTTTGATCCCCGTGGACTGCTTCTAGCAGTGCAGGAGGCCAAGAAGCAGGAAAACATAGTACCTTAAAAGACTCTTTGTATCTTCCCTGCCTTAGCTGTAGGCTACATACCCACAACTCAGAATGGAAGCATTTGTCTTTATTTCAAGGTTTCCTACCTTTGAAAAGATGTTAATATTATCGCTTTAATTTGAAAAAAAGAGTGCAAATTAGTGGCATACAAAGGCCATTGGGAAGACAGTTTGGAAACAGCTGGAAGAGTTTAAGAAGTTACACTGCGTAGCCAGCGACTGCTGTTCTCACAGCTGAGCCATGCAGTAGTCACATGAATGACTTAGACATCTTCAGTGAAAGGTCAGATCCATTAGTTTAAATTATGTTCGGTAATGGCTTGCACTGCTTGACTGACTTTGCACTGAAATGGTCTGGGAGTGCTCACAAGGGATAGTAACCTCCAGCACTGGAACACTATCAAGACCCTGAGGAACTAAGCATTTAAAAGAGCTCCAACAAGATCTGTAAGTGGTTGTCTGTCTATGTCTGTGTGTCTTGGGCATCTCCGAATGACATGTGCAATGCCACATAGTTCACGAACTGCAATGTTTAGGCAACTGTGTAGTAATGTGTAACTGTGACATCCTCGTTACCCTTTGCAATCTGCCACGTACTCCTGTGTTTGCCAATAATTATCAGAAAAGATAAACCTTTCTATCCTGCTTTCATTATATAATATTTTATTTTGTATTTTGCATTTTTAGAACCCTGGCTATGCAGGACGACAGGAACTTCCAGAAAATTTGAAAATTCAGTTTCGCACAGTTGCTATGATGGTGCCTGACCGTAGCATTATTATGCGAGTCAAGCTGGCAAGTGCTGGTTTCCGAGACAACCAAGTCCTTAGCCGAAAATTCTATACACTCTACAAACTCTGTGAAGAGCAGTTATCTAAACAGGTAAAATAAATATTTGTCCAACTGTAAGCTGTCACTGGAAGGGTATGTAGAGAATATACTTTCATAGAATATATAATTATTTTTACACTCATGAATGTATTCATTTTTTAGAGTTTTCAGTTTCAAGTTCTAGAAACAGAGTCTGAAACCATCATGTTGTTTTTGGTTTTCACACTAATTTGTGTAGTAAAAATACAATTTGTGATTTTTAAACAGAGTGCAGTTATTGGAGAAGTTATGAGGAATGCTGTATATTGCTCTGCTGAACTTTGTAGAGGATACAGTTATCAGTCACCTCACTAGATATATTGGAGAGGCAGTGTAAGAATTATAAATAACTGAAGAGTGCCTAGAAGGCACTGTCTTGCTGAGTGCTACCAGAAAAGTGCTATTATGTTTGGTATGGGGTATTTAAGTAGAAACAAAGGACAATGCTGCTTTTAAGAACAGAACTAGTTGCCTTTTGAATGCCCTGTGCTGGCTGTCCACTAGAGGGTCTCAAAGAGAAATCATATGAATGGTAGGTAAGCTGCAGCTCAAATGCCTGCTTTGGATGGATCCTAACGAGCCTGCGCGTATTTCTTATCAACGCTTATAAATATCTGAAGGGCTGGTGTCAAGAGGGTTGGGCCGGACTCTTTTCAGTGGTGCCCAGTGACAGGACAAGGGGCAACGGGCACAAACTGGAACACAGGAAGTTCCGTCTGAATATGAGGAAAAACTTCTTCACTGTGAGGGTGATCGAGCACTGGAACAGGCTGCCCAGGGAGGTTGTGGAGTCTCCTTCTCTGGAGATATTCCAAACCCGCCTGGATGTGATCCTGTGCAACCTGCTCTAGGTGATCCTGCTGTAGCAGGGGGGTTGGGCTGGATGATCTCTAGAGGTCCCTTCCAACGCCTACTATTCTGTGATTCTGTGGTTCTGTGATATCGACTATATTCGCCATTATATTATTTCAGTTCTATACCACATATTTATTAGTGACTATGTTGACTTCCGTGTAGAAATCTTGGATTACACCAGAATAACATAAGGATGTATCATATTGCCCTTGTTATTTCAGAGTTAAACCAAAAAAAGTACAGAATTGGATTTTCTCTTCCTTTCTCCATACCTCTCTATTTCGCTTTCAATATATATAACCAAACTGGATTCCAATTTTCATTTCTCTCAGGTTTCTTTTTCTAGGAGAGTTTTACTCACCAACTTTATGTTGTAGACTGGCCTCTGAAGGGTCATATTTGCTACTGGCTTCCCTGTGATATTGCCCAGGGTGTCTTCATTAGCCTTCAAATTAGTTTTTAGGCAAACTGAATCATCCTATATTGATCTAGCATCACTAGTGTTAGTCCATTTGTTGCTGTCCAACGTACTCTCTCAGTCCTGCAATCTGCCTGTGTTTTGGAGTTGCCAGGCTTATAGGCTGCATTTGTCTGAGGATCATTTTCCAAGACCTCTCTCTCAAGTGGAATTTGTGGACTTTGTTTAGGAAAATTTGTGTATGCACAGTTTCAGCAGTTAGCAATTTAGCTTGTCTCTGGAGTATTGAATATGGGTCTCTCTTTTTCCTCAGGCTTGGCCTCAGTAGGATTAAATTATCTCATTGCCTCAGTTTGTGTGGTCATTTTTGTCCTGGACATGTGTAGTTTGGTCATTTCTGCAGCAGAAACTGCCCTGGAGGCTCTGAGACAGCAAGATTCTCCATTTAGCATGTTAATCAACATATTGAAGCATATAAGTAGTGCTTATCAGTTGGCCTAGGGATTGTAGGAACTGCCTGGAGGGCTCTGTGGAGCTATCCGAAATTCTCATCTGGAGAACTCCTGTACCAATTAGTCAAATGCTTTGTTGTGAAGGCACATTGCTCAATCACCTTGTCTGAGGTCAGTCCTTGGCCTCATCTATGCTGATGCTAGAAAGGGAGTTCCTTGATATTAATTAATGGAAATTAATGACCAACTCCTCTGGGTGTGCACATGGGCACAGCCCTTACACCTAGCTACATCACAATTATATATTTGAATTTTATGCTTATATCTCACTTATAACTTAAATTCCATAGTTCTTACTATACAAGCCATGATGTCTGTGGGGAACAGTCTTCTATGTGTATTTATAATTTATGCAGGATCCTCTAACATCTCTCCAGCATCAATCAAAGAAGCCTACTATGCTGATCTTTGCTCCTAGCAGTGTGCATCATGAATTGTGATTATATACACTCTGTAATGTGAGCCAGGAAGCATAGCTTTCTGCAAACACATGGTATTATGTTAGTTTGTCCTGCCTGTGCCTGTCAGCAGCCCTGTGGACAGTCCTGCTCTTGTACAAATCCATTATATACAATTATAAAATCAGAGAAGAACTGACTTTGGAAGGGACCTCTGGAGGTCAACAAGTCCTATACCTGTGCTCAAAGTGGGGTCAAATAGAGCAAGTGGCTCAGCACCTTGTCTAGGTGAGCTTTGAATATCTCCAGGGATGAGGACTGCACATCCTTTCTGGTCAAGCTGTTGAAATGTCTGACCGTCATGTCTAGTCACCATTTTGTCTGTGAGGATGTTATTTGAGACAGTGTTGAAATTTCCTGGAATGCCTCTTCCCTCTTGTGTTGCTCTTCCAGCAGATATTGGGGTGTGTCAAGCCCACAGGGAGAACCAGGCCTTGCAAAGATGAGGCTAATTCCAGTTGTTGGAGAAAAGTTTCATCAGTTTCTTCCTCATCAGGAAGTTTGCAGCAGACATGTGCCACAGCATTGATTGGCCCTCTAATCCCAACCCAAATGCTCTCAACTGTCTCATCAGCCATCCTGAGGCAAAGCGTTCCCAACTCCCATCCAGCCCTCCTGGCTTGTTCTTCCTAAAGAACCTGTATCCATCCATTGCAGCACTCCAGTCTTGTAAGCTATCCCACCACGTTTCTTTCATCCTAGTTAGACTGTAGCCCCATAACTGCACACAGAGCTCTAATTTTTCCTGTTTTGTTCCCATGCTGCATACATTAGTGAACAGACACTTCAAATTGGCACCTGCTTGTGCTGGTTACCCAAGAAAAATGTGAGAGCTTCTGCTATGATGCTGTTCTCTTGGCCATTCCTCATCTGCATGCATACGCTTGAGATGTGCCACTTTCCACACTGTTTTTTTGTTCTTGAGGTCTCTCTTGTCCACCTTAGACTGCATTTTTTGCTTTTCAGTTGGGTCCACCACTTCCTCACTTGAATGTGAGTTGTTCTCTCCCTCCCCCATCATTCACAGTTGTTTGTAGTAGCAATGGGATATTTTGAAAGACTTGCTAAGTTCTTTGTGAAGTTTGTTGTAGGTTGGGGAATACATCTGATGCACTATGTGATTATATGTAGACAGAGATCTAATGAGTTCATCTGATTAGATATGGAAGTTCCATGAACTAGAGATATTTCTAAGAGTGCAGTGGGACACAAATTGCTTCTGTCTGGCCAGCAAACTAGAACTATAAAGTGCAGACAGGCTTTCTTAGAGGCATATTAATCTGTCTTTCCCAGTGGAACTTATTTATTTAAATTTTTAATGGTCAATTTTAAATTCGAAAAAAGTACTGCTGGGTATCCGGGCAGATGACTGGAAAGAACAGGGTCACATAAAGATCAGTGCAATAGGAAAAGGCAGAACGTTGCCTGTTTTCAGCAAATGCAGTATATATCGGCCAAAGAAAGTAACAACAAACAAGCATTCACCAGCTGAACTTAACCCCCTCAAAACCTAAAAGGAATTTGCCAGAAGGAATACATGGAGTCCTCCACACGTTTTACACACACAGATCCAGACTTTGTGGAAAGAGGAACTTGACTAACAAATAGCCAAAGGCACCCTGAGTGACTATCATCTTCTTCAGTAAAGAAAAATATACAGAATAGTATAGGAATAGTCCTTAGCAAATATAGGAAGCCCAAGGTGTCCACAAGCCTGTGAAACAGTTATTCTGACAGAACCCCCAAAGCTGAATTATTTGCCTTTGTTATAGGACTTCTAGCCAAAGTTCCCTACTGCCTTCTTCCACAAAGCCTCACGCAGATTAGGGAAAACCGTAGAAACTGGAAAGAAAAACCTAATGAAGCTTAAAAGCAAATAAGACCATAATCTCTTTTTGAGGATCATCTCTTAAGGTGCTTTCATATGGAGAAAACCACTGATACCCCTTTTTTCTTTTACCTGCAACAGCAAACTATGCTTCTAGTGTTGAGATTTTTATTTGCAGATTTTTAATTCTTCTTTACAAGAGCTTCAGCTATACCACTGCAGTCCATTTTGACCAAGTGCAATATTTTTGCCTGCTGTTAAAAGATGGAGGAAAGAAATAGCTCATAATCCACATTTGTCGGTAAATTCTAGATGTTCTGTGTCATTCCTGAAAGGCAAAGCAGTTGTAAAACTGGCAGACTGATTAAGGAAAATAAATGATGGTTGCTTTGAACAACCTGTCATGTAGGTCAGTTGGGGCACACCAGAAAATGTGCCTTTTTTAAAAGTAATTTTAGTTTATTTTAAATTTTCTAATACGTATGACAGTATTTCTTCAAACTTAACAAAGTCGTCACCTCTATAGAATCATAGACTCACATAAGTTGGAAGGGACCTCCAGAGGTCCTCTTGTCCAGCTTCTAGCTCAACACGGGTCAATTTAGAGCAGGTTGATAGGGCACTTGTTGAGTTTTGAATGTTTCCAAGGGTGGAGATATTCATTCTCTCTGGGCACCTTTTCTGTGTTAGACCACTCTCATTGTGAAGAATCTTTTCCTTATGCAAACCATTGTAACTTCCCCTGTTGCAAATTTTGACCAGTATCTCTTTTCATCTCACTTGGTCATCCATTGCTGGACACATTCCAGTATGTCAATGATGGTCATCTAGCAACAAGAAAAAGAAATGTATCAGCCCTTGTCATGATTCTGGGTATTTCACTAGGACATATAATTTACTAAATGATAGCAGGCTTCATCATCAACATATAATCTGCCTTCTGAACTTCAGAGGAAGTTGTTAATCTTTTTGTCTTAATATTTCCATCTACAAATGAGATTTCCTGGCAGTACCTGGCTGAATATTCACATCTAACTTTTTCAACTTCTAACAACTTGGTTCCTGATTGAATAATAGAATACAAGGCTGGATGGAGCCTTGAGGGATCATCCATTTACCTTTCTGGAGGAAAAATAATTCTTAGCTAAACAATTTGCTATAAATGTTTGTGACTCTCTTTAACATTTTTCATTGGCAGATAGCCTGCAGTTTCCCAGACAGTCTATTCCAAAATTTCATTTTCCTTGTGGTCACAAAGTTTTCTCTGAAAGTCAGACTCTCCCTTGGTGTAGTTAAATACATTACTTCTTTTCCTTTCTATTTCTTCTGTCTTCCTCTTTGCAGCTATTTTTTGCATGTTGAAGAATTTTACCGTAACTCATCTTACATATTTGATTTTGGTTTACTTCTTCCTGATATAGCATGTTTTCTGGTCAGCCGATAACTTTTAATTTCTTTTCTAAATTATCTTCAGTAGGGTTCATCTTCAAGTGTGGAATCTAACTTTTGGGCACAGTACGAAGTACCAGCTGCAAAGGAAACACCCTTTCAGCTGTTTTAAAAAGGACACTTTTATTGCCCACTGTAATTGTAGATAAGTCATTGGGCAGTTTTTGGTTTCAGTCCAATGTCAGATATTTTTCTGCAAAGCTTTCTGCACCTGACTTGTTTCTCAACTGAATGAAGAAGGGTTGTTACTCTTTATTTGAGCAGTTGGTTATTTCTATTTGTGTAGTATTTTGCGCTTGTCTTTATTTAATTGCATCACACATAGAACATTTATTGAATTTCTCCTACTAATTTTGAACTCTAGTTGTGGTCTAGTTCACTAGCTTGGTATCATCAGCAAATCTGATCAATAAGTTATTTCTTGCTGAAAATTCTGGGTTGTACTCAATGTATTGTTCCAATTTGTCAGCCTGGGAAATAGGGGTGGGGACTGGGGAGAAGGTGTTGTTTTAATTTTGTCTTTGTTTCTCACTATCCAAATATATTCTAGTTGGCCATATATTAAATTAATTTTCCCCAACTCAAGTCTGTTTTGCCTGTGATGGTAATTGTTAAGTGATCTCCCTGTATTTATCTTGACCCATGAGCTTTCTGTTCATCTTTTCTCCCTCTGTCCTGTTGAGCAGGGGGAATGAAAGGGTGGCTGGGTGGGCATCTGGAAGCTGGCCAGTGTTAACACACAACAGATAGCATAAAAAAGAGTCTGTGCACTTGATCTCAAAAACATTTCTGATCAGTCAGAGGGAGCAGATATTCTCCAAATGTAAGCATATCTTTACTGTCTCCTTCCATGTCTGTCTTTACCACTTAGTTTTCCGAGCAGCTGGCAGTAGTGGAGACTTTATAATTTAAAACCTTTACTGTGATAGCTTTCTGTCTAGGATGTGCATTAATGGCCAAAGAGGAAACCCATTACAGAACATTTGCATATATTTTCAAATCTATGTAGACTAAGACAGAATTGTATGTTTAGGTACAAGTGTTAAAATTAATTGAGTATGTCCGTATGGCTCTGCAAATATGCAGCTGTGCCTGTAGTGAAAGGGAAGATATTCCAGCCCTTACCAGCCTAAATCCAAAGCTGGTTAGATTCACCTTGAGGATGCACATGGCTGTTGGAAGTAAATCCTTCTGTAGGCTTACATAGAACAAATTGTATCTGAATATTTTCAGTATGTTTCTTTATATCAGCAAGATGTTGTCCCTTTTAGTCATGAATCCCATACCATATATCAAGATAGCAACAGTCCTTGCACAAGCAGAAAACAGAGGGCAGTCTGAAGATGTGTGGTTTGCTGTTTGTGCATCTGGAAAATTATGAATTTAGGAAAATGATAGAAGATGCAGCTTTCAGATGACTTGTAAAAGTGATAGTCTAACACCAAAAGGGACACTTGGCAGGTATGGACATGCAACACTGGAAAACATCTTCAGGATACGATAGCAACAAAACTGGAAATCCAGTTGAAAAGATGAAGAGCTGTAAAATAATTCATCTTTAAAAGTTCAATAGCATATTTATTTCTTTAATGATTTTAGTTTTCAACCCTCTCTTGATTTTAAAGTGTTTAATCTTTGTGGTACTAATTGTGTTTATGTATTATTTCAAGGTTCACTATGACTTTGGACTTAGAAATATCCTGTCTGTTTTAAGAACACTTGGAGCAGTGAAAAGATCTAATCCCAAAGAGCCAGAGAAAACTGTAGTAATGAGAGTTCTGCGGGACATGAACCTCTCCAAACTGGTACTGGTGACTTCCCCAAAAAGAATACTTTGTTTGCATTTTTAAGTATATTTATTATGCACTTTGAAAAGCTCCTTTTCTTCAGCAATTGGATAAATTATTTTGCAGTTTTTAATATGGTCTGTCAGTGAGTGGAGAATCAGAATACAGTCATGGTGTGAGCACTAATTGTTTTTTAAAGAGAGGAAAACACATTGGAAGCCTTAGCTGAAAAAATCATTGGGAATACCATCAGATTCTAGGGAACCTAACCTGGTCCTCTAATTGGCTCTTGTTTTTTCTTCTTTCTGCCCTATCTAAGGAGAGAAAGGAAGAATGCATCGCATTAACTTTTAATAACATCATTAAAGATCCTTCTTAATCCAGAATTTTAATTTATACATTTCTTGGGTATGTATTGCCTTTTCAGAACACCACAAGAATTGCAATGAGTGAGGTAATTGGAAGCAGCTAATGCCTACTTGTATAGTCTAATCTCTTTTGATGTTACTATTTAAAGTATTAATCTTTCTTTTTATTGCTGTAATTGAAAGGTTATAGCACGTCTAGTCTCTGTGTGTTTACCTTGGGAGCCAGTTTTGTGATGGAACCAATTACTCTGTTTCTGATGTTAATCTATTCAAAACATTGATACATGCATTCAAACCTATAGGCATGCTTCAGTGATTTACAGAAGGAAAAAAAAATCATAAAAAATCCAAGGCAAAATACGATTTGAATAAGTCTTGCTGGCTTATATAACAAATGAAGAAACGTGTGTGTGTGTATATTAAAGAAAACTGTATTAAGATGTTAACAGTTTTATAAGCTTTAAGTATTTAATTTAGAAATTACTACTTGTGGTTGCATTGTATGAAATTCGCTTACTAAAACTGATTCATAATTATAATATTTGCTTTGGGAAAGATAAGGTTTTCTACTGCCATCTTTTAAATGACATATTCTTGAACATTGTTTACAGCTGTAATAATAATTTCAATGAATAAATAATGTATTTCCCCCTACTTTATCCTCGACAGGTGGATGAAGATGAACCTTTATTTATGAGTCTCATTAATGACCTGTTCCCTGGAATTACTCTGGATAAAGCTGGGTATCCTGAACTACAGTCAGCCATCCAGAAACAGGCAGAGAAAGCAGGGCTTATTCATCATCCACCATGGATACTTAAACTCATTCAACTGTATGAAACTCAGCGAGTCCGACATGGTTAGCATGCTAGATGAGGTTATGAGACTGCATAAAAGCAATAGTTTTTTATGTTATCTGCTACAGAATGCAGATTATTTTCACGAAAAATGTATTTTAAAATTGAACAGATGTCATTTTTTAAAGCTTATGTGGATATTTTGCTAGGAAACTGTTATGACCTTTTTTGGTGTGCACACATAGTGAGTTTTTAGCTTTGTTGTATTACATTTTTATGGGAAATATGAGAGTGGCCTTCAGTGATTGAAATTTCTGGGGAACAAGTTAAAATGCAGAGTATACATTAAAATTCAGAAACAGCCAATTTTGTTCAGTGTTCTGAAAACAGTTGTTGCCCTCAGACACAGTTCAGTCATGAAGCTCAAGTTTAATATTACTGTGAGATTATGATGCTGAGAAGATTATAAAAAATAATCTCTCAAACCTTTACTTCGATAGATTCTACCAAACATGCAATGTAATTCCAAGTATTGTTCTTTGTGTTCAATTCTGGCCATTTACACTGGGGAGAAATAAGCCCACCTCCTGCTGGACCAGGGGGGTTGGACAAGATGGCCTCCAGAGGTCCCTTCCAACTTCAACCATTCTATGATTCTATGAAAATACATTTTTACAGTGCACAGAAGGCTAATGAGTAAAGTTTATCCTGTCCTAGGGAGGGTACCAAAGACAGTAGTAAAACCAGGTTTATAATTCATAGCTGAATGAAAAAAAAAAACCCTACTCTGAAATGTCCCCCACTCCTCTTAACTCTAAAAACTAAGAATTTTTTCTTATATGAAGGAGAACATATAAAGGAAATGTAACTAAAGGAGCAAAGATTTATGAAGATGTCATGCTTTTTATTCTCCCTTTTCATGTCATAGTACAGGAATAGTAAGCTTAAACTAATGGAACAAATAAAAGGGAATACTCATTTTTACAGCAGTCTGAGACTTTAATGTCTCAAATGTTTAGTTCAGATTATTGGCTAGACCAAAGAACTGGTTAATGCTGTGCTGAGTTAATAATTTACATCCAGATTGCTGAGTTCAGTATTCCATATCAAGTTATAACACCTGTATCTATACAGGAACCATGAAAGTTTTAATGATTTCAGTCACGATTAAATGTGCCTGTTGTCAGAAGCAGCTGTTTGGTCTGTAAGAGACCACAGACCACTCTTCCCCAGAATGGGGAACCATGGAATAGTCACCATGGAATTTCAAGTAATGAGGAAAAATCTGTAAAATGCATGACTTCTCTTGGCTGAAATAGAGGCAATATGTGCAAATGAAGTGGTCATGCACACACACCTATGCATGGAGATTCAGTGCATGGATCCTGAAATCTCTTTTGCATAACAGTTCTGATTGAAATGCTGTTGAAACCAGCAGAAAGGCTATCCCATTAACATTGAGGGGCTTGGATTAGATCTCCTCATATGTGGCATATGGCATGAGTAAGTGATTGTCTGGGTGCTCAAACTGGTTTTGGGAACATTCAGCTCCCTTTAGTTTTAGAGAAAACATCAAGCAGACTGCACTGA
The DNA here is from genome assembly GCF_011004875.1 of Balearica regulorum gibbericeps. Lineage (NCBI taxonomy): Eukaryota > Metazoa > Chordata > Aves > Gruiformes > Gruidae > Balearica > Balearica regulorum. Next base: position 67,490,425 of record NC_046185.1, read on the forward strand.
ACTGGATTAGGTTTGTAGCTTGGGTTCGTGATTGTTCCATACCTTTGCTGAAGACTCATTTAAAGCCAACTAAGGATTATGTTGTCTAGTGGCCTTTAGGGTTAATAGGAGTTATCTAGCTTCCTTAGATGACTGTGGAAGTCTCAGTTTGAATGTTCCAACTGCTTTTGGACAGACTCTGGGCCCCTTGAATAGATGATTTAGAAAATATAGCTACAAAGGATCAACTGTAGGTTTAATTTATTCTTGAAGACATGGCTTCTTTTCCTTGGGCAATATGTGTATACACTGATGAAATTATAAGTGTGGTTGCTGTTAACTGTTTTTTATGTAAGAAAGATGTATTAAAATGTCAGCATGAATGGAGCAGGTACATATTTTTGTTACTTTTTCTTTAGGAAGATACACTCGATTTTGTATATCATTGGGAACTACTCGTTCTCATTAAATACATTTAGAAATGACTGGTTTTGTTTACCACCAGTCATATCAATGTCGTTGCATGCGAACATCAAAAGGCAGTTCTGTTTTCCAATTAGAAAAAGGAAAAGAACTGCCTGCGGGGGGATACAGACCCACATAGGCTTGCCTATCATAATAGACCAGACATTTATAGAGGCCTTTTAATAATATTTTTAAATTCTATTTCAGTTAACAGTAAGTGGAGTGAGAAACATCTTTTTTGTATTGACTTTTGATAAAAATAAAACAAAGATCGTTGAAGCAAAGAACCATTAAATAGTAGCATGACATTTTGACATTTCATTCTAAACCATGTTTATATTGTTTTAAGGTATGATGACTCTAGGTCCAACGGGTGCAGGAAAGACAAAATGCATTAATATTTTGATGAAAGCAATGACAGATTGTGGTGCTCCTCATAAAGAGATGAGAATGAACCCAAAGGCAATCACAGCTTCCCAGATGTTTGGTACCCTTGATGTTGCTACAAATGATTGGACAGATGGTATTTTCTCTACATTATGGAGAAAAACTTTAAAAACAAAGAAGGTAATGGATATTGTATCATGATAGTTAATAAGGACATTTAATACTGTTTCCATAAGATCTCATTACCTGTCATTTTTGTGAAAGATCTTCCATTATAAAATGAAACGGGAAAATACAGTGTTAGTTTTGTTTTGTGTCTGACTAGCTCAATGTATGCAAGAGTCAGAATTACGTGTATATGCCAGAGAGCACTAGGCTTCCCAAGCACTAGAGGTTCCTGAATTAAATTGGAAAAGATTTTAAGGGTTTCGCTTCCTTCTGTAAGCAGGTAGTCCTACCATTTAAACAGAAAAGCAAGGGCTGTTCATGTTTTGATGTGAGGACAGGAAAGTTAGTTTTCTCCTATCTGGTTTTATGTCATTGTCACTCTATTTCACTAGTTACATCAGAATGTAAAAGGCTTTGGTAAGAAATCAGTATAGGCATGTCCCAATTCTCTTATCAGACCTGCAGATGATGTTTCATGGAATCACAATTACACTCAAATCTTCTGAAGTTTCATTCAGTTCTCACTTCGAAAATGGGAAACCTTACATGAAATATTTAGGTAACATCCCACAAGGAGTAACTGTATGCCTGTGTCTGACTGTATTTAATGGGAAATGTTTTCATCCACCTTGATGGATGCTGGGCTGGCTGATGTACTTTTGTAGAAGAAAGGAACAGCTTTATGCTTGGAACAGAAGAAAGGGAGAGCTTTATGCTTAGAACAGCACAAATTTATTTTTGTCGCTGTTCCTTAATATTCTTTTTAGTGTGACACAGGATAACAAAAGAAGGATAAAAATCACTGAGCAAATTATAGAAACTGCAGTTCATGCTGAGCTAATCAATACCAAATTATGACTCATTATTTATATCCAAGAGCACTTTCTCTGAGATTAAGGAAATGTGTATTTTTGGTCAATGTATGTAAAGTTGCATGTGTGTGTCTCCTTTTTTCAGGGTGAGCATATCTGGATAGTTTTGGATGGACCTGTTGATGCAATATGGATTGAAAATCTGAACTCTGTTCTGGATGATAACAAGACCCTTACTTTAGCCAATGGAGATCGTATTCCAATGTCTCCCAGTTGCAAAATTATTTTTGAACCTCACAACATTGACAATGCTTCCCCTGCAACAGTTTCTCGTAATGGGATGGTCTTCATGAGTTCTTCGGTGTTAGACTGGAAGCCTATTTTAAGAGCTTGGCTGCAGACGCTACCTGTTACATACTCTGATGTCCTATGGAATTGCTTTAATGCTGTATTTCAGGTACTTAATGCAACAACTTTAGAAAAAAATACTGCATTTCTTAGTCTTTATTTAATGAAGCATTGTTTCTTCCTCAATGCTTTTTCAATTATTTACTTCTCTTTGTTTATGTAATAAAACAAGGATGATGGATTTTAAAAAAAAAGAGAGAAAATTATCTCTGACATTAATAAATGAGTGAAACTGTAACAGACGAATGATTTGGATGCTTTGTTTTGTCTGCATAGGTTTGTTGGCAATGAATTGTTAAATCTGTGATTATTTTGTAATGTATGTTGGCAAAACAGAGATATTCTCTTTGGCTGTAATTGTTACTGAAATTGTAATTCTTGTTAGGATGCATAAAGGGAGTGGATAAATTTCCTTGTTTGTTTGAAATTGAAAGAAGTAAATTTGGAAAGAAATTAAGCTAGATTCACTCTAGTGGGATCTTTCTCAATTTCAGCTGCAACAGAAATGCATTTGGCCCATTAGTTATTTTAAAAGACATGCTGTAATTCAAATTAATTAAGGGCAGTTCTGTCTCTGTGGTGTTCCAAAGCTCAGTGAAAGTGACTATAGTAGTCTCTTCTGATTTTATAATCCATGATTCTGTTCCGAAGGAGATTTTTGAGATGGCATCTCTTTGATACATTCTCTGACTAAATCGTGTTCAATCAGTAGATCCAAAGGGAGAATTCTGAATGTTTTTTCCATCCATTTGGCCTTAGCATACTGAATCGTTAAAAAGATTTCATTAATATTATGGATGGTTGTACTCAATAGTGGATCTAAAAGCATAATCTCAGTAGTATACTGTTTTCAATTACACTGAAATTCTTACTTTTTCTTTGGAATTTTTTAAAGAAAGAGTTATTGCTTTGCCATTTTTCAGCGTTGTTATCTTCTGATTTTCTCAACATCTGTGGAACAAATACAAATTCCTTATATACTTTGCTTTCCCATTGGCTCTCTCCTGCCAGTTTTCTTGTGTGATTGGTGTTGGATTTCACAGGGGTTTCTACTGTCATATTTATCATTGTTGTTGGATTGTACAAATGCAGTTTTTAATGAACTTTGAGTGACATTGCAGAAAGTTTATTTATAAATCATGATAAAAGCAATGATTAATATGGTTTTGGAATGCCTTAAATATTAACAAATGTCTTCTTACAGATAAGTTTCATTTCAGTGCCTATTTACTTTAAAACCAATGTTTAACAAGCTATTCATTTTGTTCTACCTCCAAAACATAATGATCTGACATAGTATTTACTGCAGCAGCATGAGAAACAATTCTGATAATGAAATTTAAAATATGCTTCCGAAGTAATGTATATGTGGGTCAATTTACTGCTTCTTTGCCACAATTCTATTTATATTTTATGCTACAACTTGCTGTGAAAACATAATAACAACATTTAAAATACCCAAGCCTGAAGCAATAGCAATAAAGTCCAGAAAAATATGTATTTTATTAGGTTGAGAGATGAAAATGCAGTGAAATATGAAGTTAGTTTTCTGCTGAAGGCTGCATTTGGAACTATCGAAATGTAAATGAAAGCTGTCATACTGTCAGGTTTTTTTCACTTTTAATGAGCTATCTTTGCTTCTCAAATAATAGAAGTGATAACACTGATTTTACAGATGATGGTAACACTACTTTTGTATTCAGGTGGCTCTTTTTACAGTTATTATTTTCCCCAACATAAAAAAAAAAAAAAAAGGATAAATAAATTCTAAAAGAAAATTTGTGAAATAAGATGCATCAACAGTGGTAGTCAAACCCCACATAGAGACCTTGGTGAATTTAATGCTAGTATTAAGAGAGGCATGGATATAAGCAGCTTACAAATATCTGATTTTTAGAAGAAACTGAAAATTAGGCTATAGATGGAAATATAGTAACTAAGGAGAGTCAGTCTTTAAGTATACCTACAGAGATCTTTTGAAAGCAATCTAAATTCAACCAAGATAGACATAAGACAACTACTATAGTAATTCCAATTTGCTTACAAAAAACATTATTTATGCTAATACAAATACTATTTGTCAGTGAAAGTCTGCATATTGGATAAAATCATTATTAATGAAGGTATAGCAAGTAGCAATAATGTAGGTGGAAGCACCAGAGAATAATAGTTATGAATCAGTGGAAAGAATGTATTTATTCTTTTCACGTATATTATAAACTCTACTGTAAGTCATTAGTTTTTATGTAAAAGACAGGAGGTAGTCCAAAAGACAAGGCTAAGTTTAAAAAAACCGAACACAACCAAACCCCTCCCCAAAAACCACCCCCAAAACAACCTTATTTTGAATTGAGATTATCTTTGAGTCCTTTCTGTTTCCACAGGATTTTTCTAAAATGGTGATTGAGGGGTTGGACTTTCACCCTCCCTTTCCCAGTTCTTTCTTCTCAGCAACATTTCCTGCTTAGGAGTAATTTCAAGTAAACTCCCATCCCCATCTATAGTCTCTACTTTTTTAAATTTAGGAGCTATACTGCCAATTTCTTGTCTGTGAATGATGCTGCTACCTATAAGCAACAAAATTGCTTAGCTAATGGAAGTAATTATCTGAGGCAGTTTCAAAGAACAGAAATAATTAAAATAATTACCTGAGTGGCATTATTTAGTTTGTCTGCAAAGTGTGAAGCTCAAACTAGTGATGGATGTTATGTGAGTAAGTTTCAGCATGTCTATGTATTGTTTAAATGAAAAAAAAATCTAGTAATTTTTAAATCACATTCACTTTCCCTTTTTTTTTTGTTGTTGTTGTTGTTTTGTTTATAAAATCTGGTGTCCTGTATCCCTTATTGACCTATTCTGGAGACTTCAGAGAAGTCCTAAAAACACCAGACTAGTCACATGGGACTTATTCCTCCCTCCACATTAAATCTCACCCTAATCTTATTTGGGTAAAGGCTGCTATTGCCTCTGGAGCATGGACTTGAATATATAATCCAAAGAGTTTCTTAGCTTTAATATTTAAATGTTGATGTTCAAATTAATATTACAAATACTATAACTTTGCATTATTTAATTGTTCTTGTGCTTGTTGAAGCCCTTTGGATATGTTGCCAACTTCTTGTTTTAAAGAGCATTCTACAGTCCAAGTGAGTTCCACAGTGACTGTACGCTGTGCGAAAGGGTCTTTTCTCATATGAGTTTTTACCATCTGACTTTGTTTTGCAGTTTCCTTTTAACGGATAGCAAATTCCTGATGCAAATTCTTTGCCATTTGTGTGTATTTGTCATGGCCAAACTAATTTTTCCAGACCCCCTGTCCAAACAAAATACCGTAATAAATAGTTAATTCATGCTAATTGCTATCTTGATCTTGCATCCTTCTTTCTGCAATGGATTGTTTTAAAAATAGTTTTAGCATGTAAGGACCTGATTTTTTTGTTTTTCATAAACTCAAAGAACAAGAAGCACACAAACCTCACTGGAATCATAAGTACCATAAAATTCGTTCAGATGAAAATTGGGCTCTTGAAAGTAGACTACTTTGACTCATGAAATATCTTTATTTAGAGTGTCTCAAATCAATTATTAAACAATATCTGCAGTGCCCTGTGAGACATCAAGCCTATTTTACAGATGAAGAAACTGAATCTCAGAGAGATTTAGGTCCAAATTTTAAAGGTTTTTAGATTCGAATCTCCCACACTGCTTTCAGTGCCTTACCTCTACCCATTCCTTGTGGAACCCATAAACCTCCAATTAGTCATCTGAGCAACCTTTGTACTGCTCGGGGCAAAACACACATTGTAGAAGGTAAGCCTCAAAAAGCAGCACACAGAGGTCAAAGCGCTTTTGGTAGTCAACAAGAAATAACATAAAAAGGGATATTTTTCTAAGCCTCCCTCCTGCTATGTATGCCCACATTCAGATTGTCTTCTTTCCTAGAGCCCTATTTTAGATTAAGATGCTTAAGTGAGTTTTTTCTCATAGTATATATCTTTGTTGTGTGTGTTACCCACTATTCTAGTGAGGTGGAACTCAGGAGGATGGGTAAAAATCTTGATTCATTCTCCGTGCCAATAAATACTCAGCATAGGGTACTTAGAAAACTTTAGTGGCTAAAAAAGTAAACTGAAAATTGGAACAAAGCTATTGAGTATGTGGGTAAGCAGCTCATTGATTTTTCAAAAATATCTAGGTGATTGTTTACATCTTTGAGTAATCGAATGTCTTCATTGTCTTAGCTTTCTCACTGACAGAACATGGGAGCCATAAATGGAAATCCTCCAAAATGACTATTTTCCATAGTGTCCCTATGTACTTTTACTTCCCAGACTGAGTAGGCAGTGTTGATTTCCAAAACTTACAAAGGCAAATGAAACCCATAGGGAGGGAATTATATTAAAAATTGTTAAATGAAGGTGAAAGTAGGTTATAATTTACATCAGTCTGTACTATGGATGGCAACTGATATTTAAAAATAATTCTGATCTCAGGGAGGACTTCACATCAATTTGAAACTTTGCTAAAGATGTTGCAAAACACTTGGCAAAGGCAAACATGGTTGCCATCACTATGGAATAACCTGAGGAAAGTCCAATTGCAATAAAACCAATTGCAAAATTCCCTTTGGATCCTGCCAGAATTCTACAGAAAACCAAGAGTATTGGTTTCAAGAGGGACAGGTACATTATGGTGTAGTCAGAACAGATCAGATTGATAGCAATTTATAGTGGTTGTGCAAAGGCTGTGCATTATATATGTATCATTACAACAATTCTAGTGCTTTTATCTTCCCACTACAAAAATGGCAATCGTAGGTTAAAATCTCCAGTGGGGAGTACAAATGGTAAATCCCTGATGTAACTGAAAAACAGTCTTCAAATTGCTCTTCAGGAAATTACTGTATGGGGCTTGTATGTGTAACTGGTGACTATGGTATAGCAAAGTAATTTTTCTAATACTTTATTGTTGACAAAATTTTATGGTCTAAGTCTGAAAATTTATAATACCAGAAATAGGGAAAAATGTTGTTTGGAATAAAATGTAGAAGATAGTTGAAATTAAGAAATTAGTCTCATCTAAGAATAAATCATACCATTGAAACTGGTAAACAGATTCTTTAAATGCTGTTTTTCCTTTCCAGGATGTGATAGATTTCATTTTCTCTGCTGTGACACCAAAAATGCCAATTTTAGAATGTATGTACATCAAACAAGCTATTGACCTCCTACAGGTAGATATGACATTCAGTTTTTCTCTCTCTCATTCTGTTATTTGTGCTGGGACATTTTTCCAGGAGGGCAGTCATTACATATTGCATCTGCTTTGCAGGGTTTATTGTCTGACCGATATGAGAAGCAGCTCAGTGAGGAACATATTGCTCGCTTGTTCATTTTTGCTGTAATGTGGTCAGCTGGAGCTCTTTTGGAACTGGATGACAGGCTGAAAATGGAGCTGTTCCTGCGGAAACACTCCGCAGTGAAAGAACTTCCAGCTGTGAATGGAGAAGAAACTATGTTTGAATTTGGTATCAATGCTTGTGGCCAGTGGGAACACTGGTCAAAGAAGGTTCGTATGCTGTGACATGCTAAGCTTTCTTAATGAGTATACAAGAAAGATGTACTTGGTAAGAGGCGTATTATTTTAAGACCCTGTATAATTTGGATAGGAATATCAACCCTACCAAATGATCATGCATTTGAAGTAGCTTTGGAAGTGAAACGGAAGTGAGGTTAGCTTTGTCTACTGTCTATTGCCCTACTATATAAGAACTCCCGGCAAGGAAAAGCTTTCTTCATGTAACAGAGAATAGTGGAGTGAAAATATCCCATTAGTCAAACACCCTTTTAGAAAAGCATGGCAAGGAACCTATTGATTATAAATGGATGCTTGGCTTTCAGGAAGAAAAGTTTTGCTAATGTACATTTTACAAAGTACATTTGGGTTTGTGTTCTGATGGGAAGTGATTGTGTGGGCAAGTAGAAAGTCTCAAACTTTTTTGCATGTCTGTCTTATGCAGGTCCCTGAATATATTTACCCTAAAGATTCAGTACCAGAATATACTTCCATTCTAGTTCCAAATGTGGACAGTGTCCGAACAGGCTTTCTAATGCACACTATCATGAGGCAAGGAAAAGCTGTTCTGCTAATTGGGGAACAGGGAACAGCAAAAACAGTTATGATTAAGGTATGTGGAATGGAAAAACATGTAATATCTTTGTATGATAACATTGCAATAATTGACATTGGCATAAATTTTAAATTAAAGTGTAAGAGTAATTGGGGTTTTCTTCAGATTACATACTAGCATTCTTACTAAGGCATTTTGCCTCACATGGCCTGCAAGCAAAAAAACGTAAGTATCTATACTTTAGTAAAAAAGGGTTCTTTTAAACTTTGCTAACTATGGCCACAAGGTCATCTGATAAATGCTCTTTCATATGCTTTCTTTTCTTTTGAGATGTCAAATTGGAGGTTTTGCTAAGAAAATACTGATCCTTGAAGGATTTTTTATTTCCCTGTGCTTTGGTGGTGGTGCCATGTGTGAACTGGTCTTTTGTACACCCTTACTGCACAGACTTTCTTCACCAGTCAAACTGAGGAGAAATAAAGAACTTCCTTCTTTACTCAGGGTAATTTTTCAGAGGGTAAATTTAGTGTTTGTTATCTGCTCTCTTAATTCCTTCACTGAAAATGACATACTGTTCTTTCTGCAGAAGAAAATAATAACAGGATTGCTATTCAATTAAAAAATACATGCTTTCCATATTATAAAATTGCGCAGGTTAATCATATGACAGTTTAAAAAAATTAATAACTTACTACAGAAGAGCCAATAATCAGAAGGTTGAACAAAACCAGATGTTGTACCAAACTTGGCATCCCTTATTTGGAAAAATGCAAGTGTAATGTTTTTCAGCATGATGTCTGTGATTTCCACGGGAATCTGTAGACTCTTTGATCAAGGAGAGGCAGCTAAATGAAACCGATGAACTGTTGGGACAGCTGAATTTGCCATACAGGCATCTGTACCTCCAGTGGATGATTTGCAGAGGTCTTGAAATTGAAAATAACTGAAAAACACCGGCCTAAACTGACCTTTGGCTTTCTTAAAATCTGGAGCCATTTTGTGTCCTGCAGCCATGTGCTTTCTGAGCGCTAACATAAAGCGAGCTGTACCAATGCCAGCAGCCATTGATACTACTTTTTCAGCTTAGCTGTTGATGCCAACATGCATGCCGGTGTAATGTCAGCTTCTGTTTCTGGCACTAGCTGGAGAACTATTTTAGCAGAGTGAAGAGGCGAGGTCTGGGTGGTGGTCTTGATACTCTGCATACTGGATTTTGGCCAGATGCTGGCAACCTCCAGCCTTCAGCTGCCATTCCTGTCCCTAAAAATAATTGGAGCTGATTCTTAGGAGCTGCTTACCCCGTGTCGATTCTATAGAGCAGAGTATGTTCCTTACACAAGGGAGCATAATGCCAGTAGATATTTGATCTCATTTAAGGTTAGGAGTGAAAGTTAACTGCCTTCACAACTGTTCCCCCTCTGCTTTCTCCTTCTGTAGAATTTTGCATTACTACACCTTGTGGAATAGAAATTTCCAGATATAAACAGCTGGTTTCATGAAAAAGTAAAGACACTTCAGGTAGTAATCTAAATTAATCTGAAGTAATCTTCAGCATTGATTAGATATCAGTATATATCAAAATTAAGAACTTCGTGTTATTTAAGACCTTTACTCTCTGTACTATTAATTCATACATTGCCAATGCGCCCCCCCCCCCCCCCCCCCCCCCCCCCGAATTTAATGTGAAACTAGTATGGTAGAGTTGAAAATTGCACCCAGAATTTGACAGTTTAACAAAAATAATCCCATTAAATAACCTCTTCTTTTTCAAAGATAGTTCTCATTTATGTACTGTGGAATGTTACTGTTACCATGTAAAGATTCTGAAATGCCATAACGAATAAAACACAAGTGTGTTTTTTGAATGGTTGTGTATTCGTAGTTGTAGTCGGTTGACTTTGGCCAGCTGCAAGACTCCCACCCAGCTGCGGGTTCCCTTCCCCTCCTCAGCAGAGCATGGGTCGAGAGAAGAACACGGAGGTCACTCACCAATTACCATCAAGGGCAAAACAGACTCGACTTGTGGAAAATTAATTTATTGTTAATTAAAAATAGAATAGGATGGTGAAAAACAAAGACAATACTAAAAACACCCTCCCTTCACCCCTCCTTTCTTCCCAGGCTCACCTTCACTCCTTCACTCCCAATTCCTCTACCTCCTCCTGAGTGGTGCAGGAGATGGGGAATGGGGGCTGTGGTCAGTCCATAACAGCTCCTCTCCGCCACTCCTTCCTTCTCATGCTGTTCCCTGCTTCCTCATGAAGTTCCTTCCATGGGATACTGCCCTTCACGAACTGCTTCATCATGGGTCCTTACACCATGGCTGCAGTTCTTCACGAACTGCTCCAGCGTGGGTCCTTTCCACGGGGCACAGTCCTTCAGAAATGGACTGCCCCAGTGTGGGTCCCCCACAGGCTACAGTTCCTGCCAGAAAACCTGCTCCTATGTTGGCTCCTCTCCACAGGCCACAGCTCCTGCCAGGAGCCTGCTCTGACATGGGCTCTCCACGTACTACAGTTTCCTTCAGAGCACAGCCACCTGCTCTGGTGTGGGGACCTCCAGGGGCTGCAGGGACCAACATGGTCCTACACGGGCTGCAGGGGGACAGCCTGCCTCACCATGGTCTTCTCCATGGGCTGCAGGGGAATCTCTACTGGAGCATCTTCTCCTCATCCTTCTGCTCTCACCATAGTGTCTGCAGGGCTGTTTCTGTCACATTTTTTCTCACTTTTCTCTCTCAACTGCCAGGCAACTTTTTGCCCTTTCTTACACAGGCTGAGAGGCTCTGGTGGGTCTGTTGGAGCTGGCTGGAACCAGCTGTGTCTGGCACAGGGAAGCCCTGTCCTCTTCTTGCAAGGTGCTGCCCCACAGCTCTCACTGCCACCACCTGGGCATCTGCACCTGTTACATTAGTTTTATAAGAACTATTGGAGCCCCGAGGAGAGGCCTGAGCAGTGACCTGCACCAGCTTGTCAGCTGTCAAGAGTAATCACCCAATACAGGACTCTTGCATGTACATGTGTAGACTGTCATTTGTGTGATGTCTGAGAAAAACTAACTTCCGAAGAGCACCTTTTCTTAAATTGAGATCATTGTATCAACATTGTATCAACAAAATTAGCAGTTTAACACTATTCATCAAAACAGTTTGAGGGGGCTTAGCTGTATCTTCCTTTCTATTGTCACACAGAGTGTATGTCTCACTGGAGTTGTTCTCAGAGCACTTAATCAGCAGTGATACAGGTTTATTTTTCTGAGCTACCAAAATGGGAACATTTCTAGTCAAACCTGTTATAAAGATAATAATTTAAATTATGTTCAACTTTGTCATCATTGCAGAAGAATTCAATCTTTAAAAAAGAAATAATGTTGAAAGTCTGGAATTTTTAATACTATTTTTATGTCCCAGGACTCTTGCTAAACAAATTATTTCCCATGCTTTATATATATGCCTTGGTGTGACTCCAGGGTTACATCTTTTTCTTTCCGGTTCTATTCTAGAACCTCACCAAATACGAAAAGTGGAACTTTGTTGCTTTAGGGCATCAGCAGCAGCTGTGGGAATTGTTTGCATTCATAAAACCCAAGGATTTCTTTCTTCATTAAGAGAGAATAAATATCAGTAAATGCAATGATGTAGCTGGGTTTAATTTTACACTACCATTGTAAGATTTGTCCTGTAGTGTAAACGTGAAAAAGGATTTAGTTTTTCACTTGTTCCTTGCAGACTGCTGCAACAGGTCATCACTAACAGCTTGAATTTAGAGAAACCCTAACAATTGCTAATGCAAAGTTTATTTGCATCCTGAGTTGTCACATTTACTTGTTGTAACACTTAGTGAAGTCTGTTAAAAGCTTATAAATTTTAACACTGAGAAACTTTATGCAAAACAACCGAGAGGTTGGAGATGGTATATTTATCGTAAATAAACTGTTCTTTGACATTTTGAAGTTAATAGCAGGGCTGAGATTTTGTAGATGTCTGGTTTTTGCATGGCTGTTGAGCATCTGCATCTCCTTTTGGCTGGAGTTACTGGTGCACTTTACTTAAGATGGGTTTATCTTGCAGGATTACACAAGCAAGTATGATCCTGATGTTCACTTGACCAAATGCCTAAACTTTTCTTCTGCAACTCTGCCAAATATGTTCCAGAGGAGCATAGAAAGTTATATAGATAAAAGAATGGGCACCACGTACGGTCCTCCAGCAGGGAAGAAAATGACTGTCTTTATTGATGACATCAACATGCCTGTGATTAACGAGTGGGGTGACCAGGTAAAAGGAAAATGTTAATATTTGGGAATCGGTTGTCTTACCATTGCTGCTGATGGAAATGCCGATCTGTGGATTGCAAAAATAGGGAAGTTTAGGAAAAAGGTATTGTAATATGGACTAGACCACGTATGTCTACTAAAACCAATTTCCCCACGCCAGTTTTTGCCAAGACTGATGAGCTGTCAGTCCCAAAAGATTAGGGTCAGCATCGAGCCACTTGGTGCAATCATTGTAGCTTTTGAGCCTTTTGTTTTGGTTACATGCAGAGCTTGCAGAATTTCCAAACTGGCTATGCTAAGAACCAATCTGAGAAAGGAAGCGTGCAAATCCAAGAAGCAATCAGACACTCTTTTCTTCTTCCATCTGCTCTGGACTTCAAAGTATGGGTATTATTAGGTGAAATCTAACATCACAGTTGACATCCGAGACTAGCGAGATGTCTTGAGGTATTGATAAATGAATACTTATAGATCTATACTCTGAAAACCTGACTTAAATTAAAAAAAAATTTACTGCTGAGAAAAAGTAATTTTCCTGCTCCCATTATAGGTCTGTAATCCCGTTCTGTCACTGCCTCTATACAACTGAATGTGTGACTATGTGCTAAGCTAACCATTCTTTGTCACTAGCTAAGTGCCTGTATCAATCTGAATATATAGTCTGGCTTCAAACTTTAAAGTGCTGAATTTTCTTAGATTGGTATTATGGAAATGCAGTTGAATGTCTGACCTCACGTCCACAATAACTTAGCATGTGAAGCTTACATGCAGCCAATCCACTGCATCAGAGTGTTTGGTACCATCTCGCATGGCTTTATAAACTGCTGAAGTGTCCAGCAGAATACTGGAAAATTAAGAAAGATAAGGGGTGTCTTTCCTTCTGTAAATTAATTTGTTATACTGGAGATTTCCTCTTTTCTTTTTTCTTTTCATTTTTTTTTGAGAACCCTGAAATACTTAACTGTTCCATGTCTTTTTTTTTTTTTTTTTTCCAATAACTAGATCACCAATGAGATTGTAAGACAGCTGATGGAACAGAAAGGTTTCTACAATTTGGAGAAGCCAGGAGAATTCACAAATGTGGTTGATGTCCAGTTTGTAGCAGCTATGATTCACCCTGGGGGAGGTCGGAATGACATCCCACAGCGCCTGAAACGCCAGTTCACCATCTACAACTGCACACTGCCTTCCAGTTCCTCTATTGATAAAGTATTTCGAACAATAGCTGAAGGCTATTTCTGTGAACAACGAGGTTTCCCTGCAGAAATATGTAGACTGGCTTCAGCATTAGTATCTACAACTCGAAAGGTTTGGCAAACAACAAAAGCAAAGGTAAAATCGCATCTTTTAAGAAGCCTTTGAAACATCTGTACCATGACAAAGCAACAAGACCCAGGTCTTTTGTACTGTCATGTGTGTTTGTACTTCATATTGTGAAGCTGTGACCTGTATGTATAACTGCTGGCTGATGCATCTGTTCTGTATTTGTTGTTATCAGCACCTATTTAGCTGAATGAAAACATAATCATAAGCAGTACCTTCTATAGCTAGTATAAGAATTACATCATATAAGATAGTAAACATAGCTGATGATAGCAATGTTTAAAGGTCTTCTGGTTAAGAAAATGTCAAGGGCATAAGGAACAATAAATTAAAAATTAGATAGGAATCTTCTGTAAAGGTGTTTGGGATTCTGAGAAACTTTAAAGATCTGAATTAAAGGAAAGAAGTCAAATTTGGTGGAGAGGGAATCAGTTCAAAACAAATGAAATCTGGTATTTACTAAATTCTAAATATTTACTACTTCCATTTCAAACAGGTTGTAAAAACATGTAACTGCAATTCCTAAAAAAATGTTGCTTGGAAATATAAAATAAAATTTATGTGTAGAATGACATTTGAAAAGGTAAAAGTAAAATTACAGCATAGAAATGTGTGCCAGATTTGATCTTCTAATGAAAAAAAGTGGAGGACAGTGGTGGGAAGATAGGAATAGGCAGGGATTTGCTAAATGATATTTTGTAGTCCAAAAAACGTTGGTCAGAATTTCCCAAACAGCTTAACTGTGGGCATAAACTTGGCTTACACAGAGAAATAGAATTCTAGTGAAACTATTGGCCAGTCAACTACTGACCAGAATATTCAGCAGAAATGGTGCTTATTACTGCTAATTAACTGCCTATAAAGAAAATTTAGCTTTTGCTAAGTTGCTCATTTTTTCAGATCTTCTTTTCTCATTTTTCTGCTCTCTTTGCTTTGCTTTTCCTCATCTACTTTTCCTTTTCCTCCTGAACTTTTCCTCACATCTTCTTGGAAAGGACAAAAGAGACTGATAGAAATGATCTGGAAGAAAGGGCAGGAGCAACACCGCAGATTAAGCAATGCTGACATTTTTACTGTGGCCTTTAATGACATCGTTAACTAAACTGTCTTGGCTACCCTTCATTCCATGTTCCTGGGACTTGAAAGATTCAAAGAAACTTGAGTGAAATCTATGTGAAATTAAAGAGCTGGTTATTGCTACTGTCATTTCTTCATTTTTTCCGTTGCCTCTTAAATGCCAAGTATGTATTTCTGCTTTAATGCAATATTGATTTTGAACTTTGTGAAAATTTCCATATTCATTTAATACTAGATAGAAAATATTTTTATTTAGTAGTTATGTGAATATAGCTTATGACATTATTTTGTAGATGTTACCAACTCCAGCTAAATTTCATTACATCTTTAATTTACGAGACCTCAGTCGTATTTGGCAAGGAATACTTACAGTTACTTCTGAAGTCTGCCAGAGCATCAGTGTTTTGGTAGCCTTGTTCCAGCATGAATGCAGACGTGTTATTGCAGACAGGTTCATCAGCCAAAGCGATAAAGACTGGTTTGAAGATATGATGGAAAAGGTAAGCAAATAATGTTCCAGTATTTGCCACAGAAAGAGGTCAATGAAATGTTTAATTACTAAAGCGATCCTTAACATGTTGTTGTAGATTGCTTATGCAGAACATGGTCTAAATCTATTTGAAGATAAATCCACAGAATTATACTTTGTGGATTTTTTGCGTGATGTCCCAGAAGCTACTGGAGATGAACCTGATGATGCTGAGTTGAATGCTCCTAAAATTTACGAGCCTATCCCATCTTTGGATTTTTTGGCTGAAAGACTACAGATGTTCATGCAACAGTACAATGAAACCATCAGAGGATCAAAGATGGATTTAGTATTTTTCAAGGTATTAGTGCCTGTAATTATATTAATACAGAAATTGCTGGGTCTTTTGCACTTACCGATACGTGGATTTTGTATGTTTTTATCAAATTATTTTGGAGATAGCTGAGAATGGCTAGCCCTGTATCCAATGAGCCTTACAAGTAAACTCTATAAAGCTATGCTGCTGCTGTTTCCTGGCTGCCTTCGCTCTCACAGATTATTCTTTGCAGTTCCCCATTTTTTCTTTCTCCTGCTTTGCATAATGCAAAACACAACTTATTTGTTTCTACAGTGCACATTGTGCATGTCATCTTGCATCTCTGAAAGTTACCTCCTTTTCAAAGGTCTCTTGATGCAGGATACTTTCTTCAGCTTTAAACTGGATAGTTTGGTAGATTTTTAGGGCATTTCAGATCAATTCTTGCTCTAAGATAAATACAGCAGTGGAATAAGAAATGTTTATAGTGTAGTTGTATTTTACTTTTGGCAACCTGTTTAGAGAGCCTGTAAATAGCTCAATTAAAAGGTTGGGGTAGGGTGTTAATCCACATCCTTTCTACTTTTCCTTCTGTCCCCTAAGGGACATGTCCTCAGCTCTCAGGCACTGCGTATGACCTTGCTTCATATGAGCTTGATACAAGGACATTTCTCTTGGGCTAGCCCTGCTGCCCACTGAAGTCGGGGGGAAATCTTATGTTGGTTTTTATGAAAGTACAGGACTCTTTGGCATAGGCTCCAGAGAAGTCGTCTAGCTGTTGAGAGGCATTTGCTTGGTGATGTGCTTCTAGTTGAATTTACATTATATTATATTTACATCTTTTCATCCCTTTTTCTCTCAATACACAGGATGCAATCATCCATTTGATTAAAATATCACGGATTATTCGTACTCCACAAGGAAATGCATTGTTGGTGGGTGTGGGTGGATCTGGAAAACAGAGTCTGACCAGACTAGCATCATATATTGCTGGATATGAGAGCTTTCAGATTACTTTAACAAGGTAACACAATGCAGTATACATAGACATTTGCTGCTTAATTTGCCATAGAAATGAACATCTCACAGTCAACTTAAAGAAATGAAAACTCATCAAACATTTTATCTCTCATTGTAAACTACATTTTCAATCAAAAGCAGCTGTGCAAATGCATGGTCTGTAGATGACAGATCCTGGGTCTTCATTTTTCTGCCTTTATGCTGTTGTGACAAGAAATCAGTCTTTTCTTCAGCATTTGAGTCTGCAATGCACCCTTGTGATATCCCACTGAAATACCATTTTGCACTAAAGATAACATGGAATGATCTGCTGATGTATTCTGCATAGTGGGCAAATGCTGATGGCCAGGGGAAATAGTAACTTTTTCTATAGATGCTTATGTACCCAGACTGTATTATTGCAACTGCTATCAATGACTTAACAGTACATAGTGCTAGAATTTAGTAATTTGTAGAAATTTGAAGTGACGGGGAGTAACTACTGCCTTCCATCTGTAAGAGCTGAGGTCTGGCAGCGTGTATTTCACTCTGCAAACTACTCAACACACTGAGAAATCTTCCTTAGAGAGATGCATCAGGTCTTTGAACAAAGTTATGAGGTTTCTGATGGAAGGAAAGAGAAAGACAGACATATCAAAGCCTCTTCCTGTGCCCATAAGTAGAAGGAAGGAACAGTGGGAACAAAAAAAGGAGGAAAAGAAAAAAGTGTAGAATCACAGAATAGAGTCCCTAGACTTGCCAGATTCAAAATGCATTAATAAGGCAAATAAATATTTCAGTCACTTAGGAAAGGTTCATTTGCTGAAGCTAACTGGAGGTGGGCTAAAAGCAGGTGGGTGAAAGTGTGTATTTACAAAGCAGATAGATAGTCATCTTTTGTAACTTGTCACAGGAGGCTGTGAAGGAAGATGGTATCAGCAGATTCATAAATCATAGAATCAGAATGGTTTGTGTTGGAAGGGATCTCAACGATCATCTAGTTCCAACCCCTGTGCCATGGGCAGGGACACCCTCCACTAGACCAGGTTGCCCAAAGCCCCATCCAACCTGGCCTTGAACACTTCCAGGGAGGGGGCAGCCACAGCTTCTCTGGGCAACCTGTTCCAGTGCCTCCCCACCCTCATAGTGAAGAATGGATACTGAGAGGAGAAGATGGACATACCTTCTAATATTCCTATACAATGACTATGAATATGGAGGGGGGAAGAAAGAAATGAGCAGTGAAGAGTGGATAGTGGCTCATGTTTTCTCTCTAAGTACCATTTCCCATTGCTGGTGTTAAGAGTATTGAGCTAGATGGCCTGCTATTCTGGTTGGATAGTAGTCGGTTGAACTCAATGATCTTAAGGGTCTTTTCCAGCCTAAATGTTTCTATGATTCTATGATTCTGACTCAGTAGAGAAATTCTTATGTTCTTGATGGAATACCACAAATCGCTGTAGTGACTGTAGCTGACACGTGCAAACTGATTGTTTTACAAGTTCTGCAGTGCTTGGATTAGGCATATTTATAGAGTAGTGGTATGATGGAGCTGAAAGAGAACTGGGAGATGTTTTGTATGGCATATTTAATTTCAAAATGGAGTATTGTTTTCAAATACTAAAGAATGGGATATATTTGTATTGCAAGTATAAGAAACTGATTTCAAAGAAAAGAGGTTCTTAACGTCAGCTTTAATTGGCTAAGAACATAAAGGACAATATCTGACATTTAATTAATGTTAATTTGTTTCATTTCATATTGCATAATCTTAAATCTATAGTTGAATTTGTATGGACTTCATCTAACTCTTACTTGTATGCATAAGCTGTAAGAGGCATAATGAAAAAACCAGTCATGGTCTCTTTTGCAGCAGAGTTAATCAGCCCAAGTAATAATGTTCAAACATCATTTCTGGGGCTTGATTTCAGTTAAACCAAATAACACAATAAAAACCTCAGTCTTGGTTATTCTTGTCTCTTAATGATTTCCTTTAATCTGCTCTCAGTATCTTCCAAAGATAATCCAGCTGTATTTACGTAATGGTTACAGGTATCAGAATGTACTTGACAACTTAATCCAGCTGTACTAACCTTCAGTTCTAATAAAGAGTGTACATCCACAGACTGTAGGGAGCCAAAGCAGCATACTTACCTTAGATGAAGTATTTCTCTTACCATCGTTTTTCCTAGCATGTTATTCTATTGATTTCACCTCCTTTCCTGTGATTTATTTTACCAAGTGAATCATTCACTTTGGGAAAACGTTTAAGAAAAAAACCCTAAAAAAATAAAGCCAGGAGATAAGGTATTAATTTCTTATGTAGATTTTTTCTTGCCCTAAAGAAGCTGAGCCAGATGATAGATATTTCTTAAAATGATCTGTAATTTTTGTTCTCTCTTTCTTTAATCCTTTTCTATCCCAGAACATATGCCACCAATAACCTTTTGGATGATCTGAAAATCTTGTACCGCACTGCTGGGCAAAAAGGAAAGGGCATTGTCTTTATATTCACAGACAATGAAATCAGAGATGAATCATTTCTTGAATACATGAACAATGTTTTAGCTTCCGGTGAAGTCTCAAATCTTTTTGCACGAGACGAAATAGGTGAAATCACACAAGATCTGATACCAGCAATGAAGAAGGAATATCCAAGGTGTACTCCCACTGCTGAAAATCTTTATAATTACTTTCTTGCTCGAGTTCGTAATAACCTGCATGTCGTTCTTTGTTTGTCTCCTGTTGGGGAAAAATTCAGAACTCGTGCACTGAAATTCCCAGGTCTGATTTCAGGCTGTACCATGGACTGGTTCCAGCGCTGGCCTAAAGATGCTCTTGTAGCAGTTGCACAGCATTTTTTAGTTTCCTACCATATTGAGTGCACAGATGAAGTGAAACAGAGTGTGGTTAACACCATGGGAACATTTCAAGATATAGTAGCTGAAAAATGTGTTGAATACTTTGAACGATATAGGCGACGCACATTTGTGACTCCAAAGTCTTACCTGTCCTTCATTGAAGGCTACAAAGCTATTTACAAAGAGAAGTTTGCCAATGTTGGAAGTTTATCTGAACGCATGAGAACAGGTACTGTAAAATCTGTTTGATTTTTGTTTGTTTGTTTTTAAAAACGTGAGAAAAATCTGAGTAAAAGAATGTAAAAGTATGGATTTAAATTGTGAGTTCACTTTCATTTCGAAGCAGACTCACGTTTTCAGCTGTGTTGTGTGTGGTTACAAAATATGTGGAGGTTTTGTTTCAATGAACTTTGTGAATGTTGCAGACAGCAGATGAGTTTTGAAAATAGTACTACTTAGCAGTTAAAATACCTGAAACTCCTGCTTTGACATGTATGCATGCCAAACAACTACTGAGATCCTAGTTTTCACATTTAAACATGCTAAAAGTAAATCTGAGGGAAGGTAAGTAAATGTTCAGATTCAGTCACTCTGAAAAATCTTTTAGAGAAACAGTTATATGTCATGTAAAATTTCCAAAATATTGCACTGCACAAGGTCATACACAGTAAACAATTAAACAGTTTCCAAACCTGAATGCTGTTTGGAGGTGAATGTGAACTTAAACTGTTTCTTCTCCCACTGTTGCCAGTTACAGAACTGAGCTATGTACACATATCTCTGTAGGCAGAGGGTGGCTGTGTGCCTGGAAGGAACATATGTGCTTTTTTTTGAGGGTTAGACAGATTTACATGATGCATTTACATTTAGATGCATGCATTTATATATAAGGATTTTTATACTTACAGCTTTTCTAGGTGATTTTCTCATTGTTTGATAAAAAAATTGGAGCATTGCATTGCTCAAGAATGTTTACTTTCTTCTACCCCCATCTCATCTGGACATTCATGTAATGTTGAATTGAGAAGCTCAGCCTAGTCTCCTTGTGTCTTCACTTGCATTGCTCAGAGTGCCATGTTCCTCCTCTTTGTTTTGTACAGAGAGTACACTCTGGTACCTCTTATGATCTCATGGATTTCTGAAATTGCACACATACTTCTTAAGAGTGCCGTTCACAATACCAATGCTTTTCAATATGTGCGTTTAATATTTAGTGTCCCTCTCATATATAAGAATATAAACAAGTGATCAAGTAACAAATTCTGAAGATTCTTACCCATTAAAAAAAAAAAAAAAAAGAGAAAGAAAAAGCTTTAAATAGCAAATGGATATTACCTCTGCTTGATTTTGGTATTCAACAAATGGGATCACTCACTGGAGTTTCTAAATATGAATCTAAGTGACTTACTTTAAGTATCCAGACTGCTTCACTGAGGTTTCTCTCTCAATAGGTCTTCCTATTGCTAAAATGGAATTTGTTCAACACAGGTCTTGCAAAACTGATGGAAGCTGAGGTTTCAGTAAATCAGCTCTCCAAAGAGTTGGTGATGAAGGAGAAAGATTTGGCTGTAGCTTCAAGAAAAGCTGATGAAGTTTTATTGGAAGTAACTATGAAAGCCCAAGCTGCCGAAAAGGTGAAAATACAGGTGCAAAAGGTAAAAGACAAGGCTCAGGCCATTGTGGATGAAATTGCCATTGATAAAGCAGCAGCAGAAGAGAAACTTGAAGCTGCAAGACCTGCATTGGAAGAAGCCGAGGCAGCCCTCCAGGTCAGAATTAAAGATTCTGAACATGCATGTTGTTGATGACGGTTATTTGTAATATTATGGCTTATGCTTCTGATTGGAAAAAAACTATTGAAAGGACTAGCACTGATCTGTTCACTGATGTAGAAAAAAACCTGAAAACTGAGGCAGTGGAGAGGTAAGATGAGCAGTACCTCCTTTACTCTCAGGTAATAAAGCAGTCATTGAGTGGTACGGTCTTTAAGGACTTTCTGCAGTACTGCTTCTGGATGACCTGCAAAACTACAGCAATTGCATTACATACACAGTCCTCCCAAAAAACATCTTTCTCTACCATCAAGTGATTCCTTAAATAAATGGTTTATTTTCTTTTTTTAATTTTTCAGACAATAAAACCTTCTGACATTGCAACTGTTCGCAAACTAGGTAAACCTCCTCATTTGATAATGCGAATTATGGATTGTGTGCTACTTTTATTCCAAAGAAAAATAGACTCAGTAACACTTGATCAAGAACGCCCATGTGTGAAGCCATCGTGGACTGAGGCTCTGAAGCTAATGAATAACTCAGGATTTCTTAGCATGTTGCTTACTTTCCAGAAGGTAAGAAGTTAATAGTGGCAGTATTACTCCTAGAACTATCTTTAGACATCATTTGAAAGTGTCTTCTACCTTCAAAGATAGTTTGAAATGGATGAGGCTTTTGTGTACTTCTAGTTGTAGATACCTTTGTGACTATTTCTCTCCATTTTCATGGTTCATTATTTCAGTAATCTCTCTCCTGGGCCACTCAGTTTTGATGGCAGACGCAAATATCCCAAGCACTAGATCAAATCTTGAGAAGCTTAGTGTTATCTTTATTCAAGCAGTTCCTGCTTCTCAGTAGGAATTTACCTTAAAAGGACTCACTGTTGATTTTTCAAATGGTTCACCATCTCCAGTGCTACCAGGCCCGTTTGCATATAGGGTGCTCTAGAACTCGATCTCCAGAACTGTTTGGTGGGGAGCTAGGAGGAAATACAGAACAAAATGAGCATCCTGTCAGGAAAAATAGTGAGATATTTGGGACCTTTCAGGTCCTTTCACTAGAAACAGTTCTTTCACTAGAAAAGTAGTGAAATGCAGAATGAACTGAAAACCTTAGTATCAGCTGTAAGAAAAATAAAAGCAGGAGAGAAACTTGTCCCATTTACAACAAGATTCACTGGACTGTGAGACAAGGGAAATTTCTCTGCAGGGAAGAGAAGAAAGATGTCACAGGTAGCTGGACCAGAAAAAGAGCTAGGTTGGAATACGGAATGGTGGAATCATGGCCCAACTTTTAAATCCAGAAGACTAAGCAGGTTTTGGCAAAACTTTGGTTTTCTGCAACGTTGCAGAAAACTTGTACACTGATTTTTTAATCTGCTTCAGCTGTGCGTTTTGCTGATGCCTATTCTAAGCTGCTGGAGTGGTTTTGTTGTGCAGATGAGGCTCAAAACCATGATTCTCACTATCCCCAGGAGCCATTTCTCCCAGTGAGCTGTATTGACAAGGCACCACATGGAAACTTGCACTGCCTCTGTAGACAGTCTCTTCCAGTCAATCTGGTCACTTTTCCAAGTGCTATCTTCACTAAACAGAGAGAGATGAGTTTAAAGATAATGGGGACTAATTATGCACTCCTTACTTCAAGCTTCTCTCTAATGAGGCTTCCAGTTTGGGCACTTATTAATAGTGCATGTGTTCCTGCTGGTAGTTTGCAACACATTTAACTTTACTCAGGGGGGTCAGAACAATCTCTGTGGGACTGAGTTCTTGCAGAAAGTGATACTGATGAATGTGGTGAAAAACACTGGACTGCTTCTATCCCCGATAAGGTACTTCACATGCTGTCCTCCTGCCTCATTTCTTCTTTCTAACATTGAGTATATATGAGAAGAACGCTCATAATGTCTGGAGTTCTGAGTAGACTACACTGCTTACTTGTTTGTGAGATTTTTGTTCTTTCCTAATTTTTTTTTAGGCAAGGAAGGTTCCTTGGGTTTAAAATTTATTACTTAGAAGGAAGAGCATGACATTTTTCAAGCTCTTGAACAGAGATTTAGGCCACTGCTCATTAGTCTTTCCTTCACATTTGCCAGCTTGCTAGCTCATAATTTTGAGTAGGAGAATGAAAAAGTCAAATTGTTTGTCCAGCACTATTTTACATTTTAGCAAATGCTTATGGTGAAAACATCACCATGTCTGATCTTAGGAATCATATAATGAATGTCTTTGTTATTATAGTAGCTAGGGATCAGACAAGTACAAGACAGTCCTTTCTGCTATGCAGAAAAGCAGGAAAAGGGTATATTGCTTGACAGTATGAATGGAGGATGATTTTTAGATGCATTAAAAGAAAGGCATTAATACATTGCCAAAAATGGAAGATTCTTAATGCCTCTATTGTTAAGCAACTATTGTTACCCTGTATAAGCTCTTCTACTTTCTACATTGCTTAAGGAGATGAATTCAATTTTCTTCTGACACTTACATAATTATAGATTAACTACCATCATCAAAGATCTGGCTTTTCATGTTCTCAACAGATTGTGAAGGGGAGAAAAATCTGAGATTAGAATAATGAAGTGAACAGCTGAAAGAAATCGCTTTTACAGTTAAGGAAAAGGGTTAGCTGCAGTGAAATGAAGTCAGTGCCTTGCAGTTTCACCCTTTTCCTTCCTGAAGCTGCTTGTTTGACTCCCTTAGCTGTGTTCACACTGGTCCATGTCTGATGACTTGATGATCTTGTTCAGGGAACTAGCCTAGAAGAAAACTAATCACTAGTTTGCTTAGATTTCCATCATACTAACTTCCAAAGTAGCTTACTGAGCATTGGTGTAGGTATTAAAGATGGAGCAAGAACATCTGGTTGAGGAGAGTAAAGAAGGTACAGTCCTGTGGCAGCAATAACTTAGATCAGCTTAAGTTGTCATGGAGCTATGAGTGCAAGTAAAGTCTGTAAATCTTATGGGCCAAATAGGAGTATTAAATGCAAACTCAAGTCAATCTGTTGCAATAGAAGTAGGAACTATTTTCACTTGAGTTCACAAAACCCAGCTAATCTTCTGTCCTTTATAAGAGTGAATGGCAACAGTATAGTTTTGTTCATTTTTTCTGTAAGAAGTGGTAGCACCATGGTTTTAAAAAGAAAAATGTTTCTGTGAAGCAGGCTTTATTCTAAAATCTATTTTAAAAACCAATTTTTCTTTTCCATTGACTAGGACTCAATTACAGGAGAAACTGTGGAGCTTTTAGAGCCTTATTTGGATATGGAGGATTATAATCTTGAGATTGCTAAAAAAGTTTGTGGAAATGTAGCAGGTCTTTGCTCATGGACACAAGCAATGGCTTACTTCTATGGTATTAATAAAGAAGTTCTTCCCCTTAAGGTATTTCATATTACTCTTTTTTTTTTTTTTTTTTTTTTCTGAGGGATGATTGTAGTTGAATGGAAAAAATGTCATGTTATTTTGGCTAAAAAAGATTGTGAGTTACAAGAGATTCTTGTTTCTTCACATCCAGTTGTGAAGTCAAGCACACAGAGGTTAAATACGTCCTGGCAATTTTTACCCCTTTCACAGCTACCCTGTGGTACAGTTGTTACTTGTGTGAAACACAATCAGTTTTCAATGGGAGCCTTAGTACACAGGTTCTTTGTAGAGCCTGGCTATCTGCAAGTGGGGGATACCGATACTGACTCTGCTCTCACACTTGCTGCCAGGCATTATGGTTTCAAGAAAACTTTCTCCTCAGTCCTACTGGCCTGGTGAGGAGCATACTCATTGTGGTCTTGGTAGAATCTGGGAGAGGAGAGACCATTGTTGGCATAGAAGTATTCTTTAATGAATTTAGCTGGAATTCAGCTCTCTAAGAAAACGTTGGAGTGTCAGACTGCTACATGTGACTGTATACATGATAAAGTAAGTAGTCACCTGGCATAGAATTGTGTTGTAACATTGAACTACAGTAGAAAGGGATCAGCTACCATTGTCTGCATTCCTACAGATAAATTTTTGTCTTGGAAATGTTTCATTTATGAGCATATTGAGAAAAAGAACTTTTAATATTTCTATAGTGATTTATAATCATTGCTTCTACGGGGGATTTTATGGCTCTTTTCTGAAGAAATACCTTCAATTGGTTATGCTTCCACTCTACTTATGTTCAGTCTCCTATTGTATAAGCCACTGTATTAATGGTATATTCAAAACTCTTGGCATATTCTTTTAGTATATCTAGACAGATCTGATTCAAATTTGTTAAAAGGGTGATATTTTTGATCTGGGTAACTGA
This sequence comes from Balearica regulorum gibbericeps, assembly GCF_011004875.1. Taxonomy (NCBI): domain Eukaryota; kingdom Metazoa; phylum Chordata; class Aves; order Gruiformes; family Gruidae; genus Balearica; species Balearica regulorum. The sequence continues at coordinate 67,516,155 of NC_046185.1, forward strand.
TAGAGAAGACTATATTTCTGTGATATATAAGTAGCAATTCCCTTTTCAAATTCTAGGATGTTCACTAATGAAAACAGAATTTGAAATGTGGTTATTGAGAGCTATAAAAGAGAGCAAGACCTAGGGGAAATAGTGGCTTTACATGCAGATGCAGCTCTGAAAGCTGCAAAAGTGCTCTTGCAGTTTTTATTTGAAAATATATGACTTAAGATTAAGTATAAATTTAATTTTGTATTCAAGTATTTACATTCTTGTCACACTGCAGCTGAAAAAACTGAGCATGCGTTTCTTGGTGAAGTGGTGCCTATTGTCAGGTATAGCAACAGTCACAAATATTTTGAAACTGAAGGTGACAGAAGGAGGAACTGTTTAAAGTATGCAGGAGATATTGCAGGAAGCACTGGAGTGATGCTAAGAAAATAATTGAAAATAAATGTACAATTAAACTGCATAAAGTACTAGCACAGGCTAAATCATTCAGTGCTAAAAGCAGGTTTACTGAATGAATTAATCAAGCTGCTTTATCCTAACTGCTGTTCTAGGCGATAACCCCCCTTCAACACCTGCAAAATCCATCTAAGATATTTTTAAATTGCATCTTAACTGAGACTCAGTGCCTCATTTATCTTAAATGTGACAACTTGTGAAAACTAATTAATAGTGATTTATATTTTAGTAAATATAGTCTGCAAAAATTAACTCATTCCTAGAAATGGATACCTACATTCTTTAGATATGTGGCCTGCAGCCTAAGGGTCATTAGTTAGAATCAAACACAGAAAGTATAACCAAATGTTGCCTGCAAATACAATGCTGTGTAGTTGCTTATCATACAGTGTTCACCATGTGTGTGCTTCTTTCTTATAAACCTTCATCATGACCGTGAGCCTCTAGCTTGTTACCTAGTAAATAAGTCTCCTGGATTAACCTGATAATTCTGAAACACCATTTGCTATTTATCCATTAGTTGAAGAATATAACAGCAGAATGAAGAAGTGAAGAAGTGCTGTGATTCTGTTAGCCTCCAATTAAAATACTGTGTACAGGGGTATAATTTCCCTTAGAGATGTCTCCAGTGGTTTTAATTAAATTCTCCTTAGGCTGTTATGATGATCAAGGGAAGTTTGTCTACAGTTTATAAATTCTGTTTGATATTGAGGATTCTCCCTGTCAAACTCAGTTTTAAATATGAGACTTTATTGCCTTTTCTGCTTTCACTTGTCTCCATGCTGAACTAAAAACCACAGCAGGCACTAAGAGGAAATCTTGCACCTGAGGAAGAGGTAACAGCCAAGGAGTGTCAAAATGTGATGGTCATCCATTTAAATAAGTGTGTCCTTGTCAAGGTGATGCTCACTGGGCAGGAAAACAAGCATTCAAGTCTGAATTCAAGGCCCACAATGACTTTGGAAGGAAAGCATATACTCTGGGGGGGGTGAAGGGGAGAATTAGATCACCTAACAAAACAGATTGAAGTCAGGACATGTAACTGAATGGAAAAAATGCAGAATCTTTCAGTAGCTAGTAGAGGCTGTGAAAAGCAGATAAGAGGCATGATTTCTGTGCCTTTCAAAGGTTGTTTTAATACCAAAGAATGGTCAGAGATAGCAAAGAAATTGAGGCCAAGATTTTATTAATGTCACTCTGCATGGATCTGTTTGCATGTGTACATATGAATATATGTATACATATGTATAAATTTTTTTAGATTGGTGAAGTGAAAACATTGGTTTTGGAATGTCTGCAAAACCCATGTATGTGTTTGCCTCTCTCATAATGTTGCCCTAAATAATGATGAATCCAAACTTACTGTGATATTGAGGCTCTGAAAAGTTGATACAAAACAATGAAGTGTCTATATGAAAAATCTGCAGCGATCCGGGACAGGAGCAGCTTGAGACTGCATTGCCATGAAGAGCTGTCAGTCAGATGCCATGTGCCCAGGACAGGACTGAAGCAAAAGGCAAAAGTGGTCACCCAGCACATCAACAGAGGCTCATGAGCAAAGTGACAGTGACCAAGTGCAAGAAGCCTTCTGGCCTGGTCCAGCAGTAGTGAGTGCTCAGTGGACTGTAAGAACAGTGCACTTGGAAAGCTAGAATTCCCAAAACAAGAGAGATGCTAGGAAAATTCCAAATCTTCCTTGCCTGCGGTCAGCTCTAAAGTTCTAGCTGCGTTATTTCTTAAAGGTTCTCCTATTTCTTGTAACATTTTCTGAATTTACTGAGCAACAGCTGCTCTTCAGAGTGCTCTGAGGTTGGTCTGAGCATTCAATTCAAGAGTGGGGATAGCATTAAATGGTGTGAGGTTTTTTTATTGGAGAAGGCATTTTTATTTAAATACCTTCTTGGATCAGGGCCAGATATACTCGGTGCTTTGCAAAATTGAGTTTGCAATGAATCTATGAGAAACTTATGGCTATGTCAATACTAATAAATTAAACAGGACCAGGGAATTTTTCTAGACACTGGAAAGTGATCATCTACACTATTAAGTTGTTAGAATGATCCCTAGTGTGAATTTGGTCTTGGCTAAGCAGCATTTTCTCAGCAATCTCTGGGCACCTTTAAGGAACTAGCTTGGTCCAAGCACCATTTCCACGAAGCTGTTGGCATGCAGCTGTACTGTTTTAGAGGCTGGGAGAGCCTAATGTGAGCTGTTTTACACTAGTTAACCTCAGTGCCAGAGAAAGGTCCTGGGCATGTTTAATTTAACAGTATAGTTGTGGACTGTAATTACATGTTTATTCGTCCTGGTTTTACGTTGAATGCAAAAAAGTTTAAAAGGGGCAGGATCATCTCACCACCTGCTATGAAGTCCTCTCTGATGGCATCTCGGAAGAAGGTAAAATAGCTTAACAATTTAGTCTGTGGCCCTTGTTGGCACAGGTACTGTCTCCATACTTGCCCCATGCAGACAGATGCAGAGCGCAGGTAGAGGCACTGGCTGGAGCAGATGTCAAGGGGATTGTCTGTGTGGTTCCCCACAATGCCAATGGCAAGAAAAGGCTGAAGCTGCTGCTGTCACGCACGCCTAGGCATGTTCTAGCATAGCCCCCCCTCTCCGGGAGCACAGATAAGAGTGTGGATCTCATGTCTCGAATCCTCGTGATTCATTCGCATAAAATCCATTTATTCAGGCTTTCACACTGCATCCAACTGGAACAAATTGTGAATCTTTGCTTGCTGCGTGACTCAGAGGGATGAAATGAAGGGTGTAAAGCTTGTTCACATAGCAATGCCACTAAAATTAGAAAGGCCACTGTGGTTCTCTGTGGTTGGGAGATACATTTCCTTCCCACCTGTAATTGGCTGGAAATCTTTGTATGAACCTGCTTGTGACTGTAATAGCCTTCTTGTGCCGAAGATTCTCCTTGGCAGCAGGACTTGCCTCCTGATCTCATGGCAAAGGTCTGCGCAGGAAGCTGCCAGGCAACCTGCCAGTGATGTTAATACAAAAGCAGTGCCTGTACCGATGTAATTTTGAAAAATGGAGTTGGAAAGAAAGACAGGAAAAGAGCAAATAGTGATCATTTCATAGGGTAATCTGAAACAAGTAGTCTTTCTGCCTTTGGGAATCACATCAGTTGGTCATCCTAGTATGTTAGCAGTCATTCTTATGCATCCAACCATTATTCATCACATATGATTAAGCAGCCTATGAATCAAACTAATACCAAAATGTATTACTACTTTATTATGATTACCCTAAAGTTGACTGAAAATTTTTTTTAAATTGTCTGTGACATAATTTCTTATTATAAGTTGTCTTCTAGAGATCCTGTAAAGTCTTGTGTAAATAATTTTGGATTTTTTTTTCATGTCAGAATACAATATATTTTTAATTTGTACTCGTCTGAAATATTGTTTGTTGTCCCTACATCTTCAAAGCTGGTTGCCTTTTAAGAGCTTTTAAAAACTGGGAAGTCTGTTTTATCAGTCTTTTTCACCTTTCTGGGTGCACGGAGATCTGTTTTTCATATTTACAAGGCATCATTGTTCATATGTATTGGGAATTCACATGGTCATTCTTTTCCATTGAGGTTCACATCCTGCAGTGATAAATGCTGAGGTGAAATATGAATCCACACAGTCAGGTGTTCTCTGTTGTTCCAGCTGTTCTGCCTAGGCTGTTCTTCCCAACTCTCCAAGGATCTTGTTCCCTGGTTAACCTCACTATTTTTCAGTTGGGGGTGAAACAATATGTCATAACTTTGGTTTCCTTCCAGTTTTAGCCCTCGCAGAGCTTAAGGATAAGAGGATGCTCTGCACTGGGGAAGGGGGAGCGAGGGTGAGGTAGGACAGAGAGGGTTGGTGCAGGGCTCTTTCTGCATCTCAGTAAGAAAGGCCCAACAACAGATGGCTTACTGAGGTAACTGGTTTAATAAGACAGAATAATAAAAGGAGTTTATAATAGCTTGAATAATCAAAAGAGAGACTTTTCTCTCCATGGACAGGATCTGCTCTGTGCAGCATGCCATAGGAAAATTTATCCAGGCTTTGTCTGAGGCTGCATGAATGTGGGGTGCCCAGCATCTGAAGGGATGTAAGATTTACTCACTATCTATTTTTCTCTTATTATTATGGATCTTTTAAAAACAGTTATCTTATTAAGCCATTTGTTGTCGGACCTTTCTTGTTAAGATCCAGAAAGAGCCCTGCACTGTCTCTCTCTCTCACCTCACCCTCCCCACCTCTCCTGTATGCAGGACACAGTAACACTATGTCACCTATTCAAAACTCCTTTACTGTTTAAACTTTTCCTGATAGTCCAAGATTCACTAAAAAATAATGGCAATGGTTCTGAAGTCTGTTTAGCTGGGTCTTAAGAAGACTTACTGAGTTAACAGTGTTTATCTCTAGGAGAAGCTGTTTAATGTGCTCTTTGATAAACAGTGGAGTAAAAATATTTCAGCATTCTTACATGATGGAAATCTTATGAGCAGCCATTTCGCTGGCTAATCTCCATTATAAAATATTTGTTTATCTCCAGGATCTGTCAACAGACACAGCGGCTACAGTAAATGAATTTTTTGCTGACAGTGCTATTCTCTAGATGTGTAATTTGTAAAGCAGTACTACTTTGTTGATTAGGACATATATGCTTCTCTAATTCCCTACTCACAGACCTATCTTTTGAAATCCACCAGACTTCATGTTACATTTTTTATCATGCCTAGATCTCAAAATATGATCTTTGTATCTCTCTTTTTTTTTCCCCCCTATGCAAAGCAAGAAGAATTTGCTGATTTTAGCATATTTTGATAAGAAATGAATCTATATTTTTAGTCAAGATCTAATGTAAAAACCGAACCCATGGTTATACTGTTTACTAAGAGTCATCCCAGAGATTCCTTGTACTTTTACTCTTCTAGTGTGATATGTGAGTGTCAAGTTTCCTACTTGTAGTAAGACAGTTTTTACAGATTCTTGGTTTCCATCTTCATAACTCCTATAGCAGAAAAAATAGAAATGATACATGATATTTAAACAAGTCTTTTAAATATTCAGAGTAAATGGAAGCAACCTTTATCTGTAAGTGTGAATTTCATAAGAACTTTGTCAGTCTCTAATCCTTTGCAAACATATATGTGGAAACACATTCTGAATTCACAGAATACTTTTTTTTTCCCCCTGTTAGGAATATACAAGTTAAGAGGCCATATTTAAATGACTGGCAACTCATCATTCAAATTTATATAGAGATGTGAGAAAAGTTTATAGAGTTTTAGTTTCCAGAGGAACAAAAAAATGTGTTTGCTATATTTTGATTGTAGAAGTAATTGATGGGGAAAGAGAGGAGAAAAGTAGTTTCCATTATCATTATTGTTTTATAATCCATGAGGACAATCTTAATTTTCTTTTGCACTGAGTATATATTACAGAAAAATTTGAGTGGCCTCATATATCTACTATACAGCTATTTCAAGTGTATTGTGATTTCAAGTCATGGATCATTGTGTGATCAATAGATCATTCTGAAGATATTATTAAAGCATTTGAAGATTGCATTGAATACTTTTAATGTTATGCCTGTGTTCCCATTGTAGATTGAAAAGTAAAAAAGGAAAAAACCTGCTGTCCTCTTCAATATGTATTATTTTTAAAAGTACCCAATGCAGTACAATACGCGCCATTAAATGAATGTCATTTGTTCTTGCCAAATAACAGGTATTAACTACTCTTTACTTTTAAATGTTTGTAGGCAAATTTAGCCTTGCAAGAAGGAAGACTTGCAGCTGCCCAAACAGAATTGAATAATGCACAAATTCAGCTGGATGAGAAACAAATGGAACTGGATCAAGTACAAGCCATGTATGATACTGCTATGAAAGAGAAGCAGGCCTTACTTGATGATGCTGAGGCATGCAGAAGGAAGATGAACAATGCTACAGCTCTGATTGAAGGATTAGGTGGAGAAAAGGTACAAGCACATACGAGTAGGTTTCTAGCACAGAGTAGGTGCTCAGTTTTGAGAATACTCTGTAATGATCATTAGTAGTGCTCAAGAAATTCAAGGCACGGTGACATCTTGATGTCATATGACGCTTTATTTTAGTCATATGTATGTTTTTTGCTTGAAGTTAATGTATCTAACACAGTAAAACAATTTCTTGTGTTAACTTAATTCTTCTGTATGAAGATTTATGTCATGTCATATGGCTCGTATTGGGATAAAGTTCAGATTTAAAGCCAAGGAGCCAAATTCCTTTTAGCTTTAGTAAGAAGAGGAATTAGGCTTAACCTAAATAATTGGCCTAAAATATTTATAAGAAGGATTACTCTCTTTTTCTCACCAAGTGTACAAGAATAGGAATTTGAAGCTTGACTAATTTCCTGAAATATATTTGAAGTTCAGATTTCTACTGGAACCTTTTACAGAATTATGGGCTAATCGTTATCCTCTGCAATGAGCTTGAAATTTACCTTTCCTATGCAGCTTCAGCCTGCAGGTTTCCAGAGGAAGCAGGATAGTCTTTTTTTCTCATTATTTGCTTTGATAATTCCTTGGTTGATTTCACACAGAGTCAAAACTGCTGAAAGCTTTGACTTCAATCATTGTGTCTTGTGCAGCCAGGACTTCAGCATTTGTTTGCATAGCTATACTTCAAAATACATCAGTAAAAAATGTTAGATGGTTTATCATATTTTTCAGTGAATTTCCAAATTTAAGAGCAATACCAAAATAGGAAATTGCAGTGCCTTATTGTGGGTTTTCTGAAGCCTTGTGTTATGAGGTCTCGTAAGAGCTGTTATTTCATTCTACTTTTGAAAATTCAGACAAAAAATTAAAAGACTACATGGCACTTGGAGCCTTGGGAAAACTCACACTGGGTTAAATGTGTATTTTCTAAATTTAGAACATGTAGGTCCTGACCAAGATTGCATTCAGAGTGATTGGAAGGAAACAGAAATCTGGAGAGAAAGGAATAAATAAAACTCAAAACTAATACTCCAAAAATCACAGAATCATGGAATAATTGAAATTGGAAGTGACCTCTGGAGATCATCTAACCCACCTGCACACACACTCAAAGCAAGGTCAAATAGAGCTGATTGCTCAATGCATTTTCCAGTTGGGTTTTGAATAGCTCCAAAGATGGAGACTATTCAACCTCTCTTGGCAACCTATTCCAGTCCTTGACCATTCTCACTGTAAAAAAGTGGTTTTGTATGTTTAATGGGAATTTCTTGTATTTCTGAAAAGAGCCTGGCACCATCATCTTTACACCCTTCTGTCAGGTATTTGTACGTATTGATTAAATTCCACCTGAGCTGTCTGTTCGCAAGGCTAAACAATCTCAATTCTCTCAGCCAAGGCTGCCCCTGACCTTTACGTCCCTGACCAGTTATTTCTTGTTTGCAAGTCTGAGATTCAGGAAACCTCCTTCCCTCATTAGATCCTCAGTTACCTGTGCTAAGAATTTTTTGTCAGTGCACTCCTGGATTGTTTGTGTCTTGCTGTGTTGTTCCTCCAGCAGATATCAGAGTGGTTAAAGTTCCCTGTGTAGATCAGGGCCTGTGAATGCACGATTTCTTCCCATTGTCTGAAAAAGACTTCATCTACTTCTTCCTGATCACATTGTCTCTAACAGACACACACAGCATCACCCGTTTTGGTCTGCCCTCTAATCCTAACCAATAAGCTCCCAAGTGGCTCATTGTCTACTCTAGAGTCTCAGATGCAGACCTCCGTGCATTCCAGCCTGCATACACCTGTTGCAGCAATCCAGTTGTAGAAGCCTTACCACCATGTCTCTGTGATCCCCATGAGATCATGACTCTGCAACCACATGCAGACTTCTAATTCCTCATTTGTTCTCCATGCCATGCACATTAGTGTACAAGCACTTCAGAGAGGTGCCCAGCTATGCTAATTTCCCAGTGTAGATTTAGATTAGATGTAAGTAAGAAATTCTTCACTATGAGGATAGTGAGGCACTGGAAGAGGTTGCCCAGAGAAGTTGTGGATGCCCCCTCCCTGGAAGTGTTCCAGGCCAGGTTGGATGGGGCTTTGGGCAGCGTGGTCTAGTGGAGGGTGTCCCTGCCCATGGCAGGGGGGTTGGAACTAGACGGTCTTTAAGGTCCCTTCCAAGCAAACGATTCTATGATTCTATGATTCTATTCTATGAAACAGTATGAAAACTATCCTCATCATTCTGTCTGGTAGGCAATTCTTTGATTATGTGGATATGCTTGGAGTGGTCCTCCATTAGCCCTGTTTTATTGATTACAAGATCCCTACTGTTTATATCACTCCACATATTTTGTCTGCCAACCTGGTCCTCCACCTCCTCACATGATTGTTGGTCATCCTCTGCCTCCCACTTTGTTCCTCCTTTAAAGCACTTCTTACCAGTTTAGCCAGCTTGTTGGCAAAGATGTTTTTTCTCCACTTGATCAGGTGGTTGCCATCTCTTCCAAGCAAACTTCTACTTCTGAAAAGAATGATTTAAAGCCAAAAATACTCCTGGTTCAAAGAACAATTATTTACCAGAAAAAGATAAATTCTTAACTTAGATCTTCATGTTAGTTATGTTAGTTTTGTGCCAGCCTAATCTAACTTCTTTATAATATTTTACACACAGCTTCGTTGGACAACAAGCAGCAAAAACTTTCAAAATCAAATTATTAATTTAGTGGGGAATGTTCTTCTGGCCACTGGATTTCTCTCTTACTCTGGACCTTTCAATCAAGAGTACAGGAACTTGCTGCTCCAATTGTGGAAGAAAGAGATGGACAACAGCAAGATTCCTTATAGTAATGTAAGTGTTCATGCTCTATCCTGACCTTACTTTTGCCTTGCAGAGAATAATGTTCAGAGCATTCCATTCCAAAAAAATGTATGATCGGAAGATTATTTACAGGCTGTCCCATTCCATTAAATTTTTAATAAATAAAAAATCTGAACAGTTGACAACTGACCTTCTAAAAATCTGTGAATGCAGGTTAAGATCCTCTTTATACTGTCATGCATTGCAAGATTGGTATATAGGCCATTGCTCTGGAAAATCTGAGAGAGACATGCTGTCTGAGGTCAGCTGCTCTGGGAGGAAGTTGCATAATATGGGAAACGAAGTAAAATTTACCAGCTTAAAATAGATTTACCTTATCCTAAGGGGTTCCATCAGGTAGTCACAGTTTCCCCCCCTAAATCGGTGGTTTTTTGCAAATGCCATGTTGTGTCCATAATTTCAGTCATAAAGTCAAGCAAATTGGCTGCATCGAGCATTTACTGTAAGTGAAAACTATGTATATTGAAGAAAACACGGGTTGTAACTGTCTCCCTCAACATTTTAAGTTATCCCCTTACAATGAATAACTTGTGAATATGTGGTTGAGAATGCCACCCCACAACTGGTATTGCTGTGTCTTTGAAGCAGCAGCTCCCAAGTTAAGCCCAGAGGATGGTAAAGAGGTGGGGAGGTTGGTCTGTGGCTTCTGGGTTGGAGGGGAGTTATGCCCCAACCAACTTCCAGGGACGCAGGAGGATTTACCCTGTTTCCACTTTTACCACCTACAGTCTCATGTGCTGCCACTAAAAATCTGCTGTCTCTCTAGATATCCACTTTTCACTCTGAACTGTAAATCTAGAATGTAAAGGGTAAATTTGAATGAAAGGCTTTTCATATATTTTGTATTTCTGACATAATACATCATAAATTCTTTAACCTACTGTTCTTAATATATTAAATTTTGAACACAACAAACTAATCTAGGAATAAAAAAATCTATTATTTTCATTTAGGATTACTTAAGTACAACATTTTAATCATCTAGAATTGCTAGAAAATATCTGTAAAATGGAACTAAACAGTTTTTACTTTTTAAAGCTTCACAGTTTTATACTTAGTGTAGCTTGATTAATTCTTGATTGACATAAAAATACTCTTACACTCAATTATAGATAAGACCATTGCACATTTTGAACCAGGAAATATCACCTCTCCACCTTCATGTATTATCAATTAATACCCTCCTGTCATATCCTCTGCTGCTTACCCACACCATTTAATTTAGTTTAATTTGAAGTGTCTTGTTGAAATGATTAAGCTAAACAAAACCTGGATTTTGTAAAGGTTGGTTTACACCACTCGAGCTCATTCCAGTCAAAGCTCTCAAATCCATGTACATTTGTCACCAGTGACGCTGTTCTCAGTGAGTCTGACGTTACAGCTTCTCCTCAACTGGCCTAAGTCTGTGCGTACAGAGGTGGCCTGAAATGCAGTAGAGCTACGGTCCCATCATGTAGCTTCAGTTCCATGCCACATCGTATGCTACCTTTATTAAAGTGAGCAACTTGCATGCTGGGACTATGATACAGGGCAGGTTCCTTTACATGAATCTTGTTCTTTCCTTTTACCACTATCTGCCTCAGGAGTGCTGGACCTGGGAGCTGTTCTGCTGCATAGGCTTTGCTCATGGCCAGCAGCAGCCTTCTTCCTATTCCCTGACTTTTAGGAGGTCTGTCTAATATTCTTCCTTGCACCTGGAAGACACATTCATGCTGAAGGCAGAATTTAGGCCGTAATAATCAATACTGTCTTTCTGAGTAATCTGTCCATGTTGCCTTCCACTTGGTTTTGTGAATACCTGCGTACGTTTTCTCCAGCAGTAAAGGTTGGAGAAATAGTTCAGGGAGTCTTTCTCACTCTCAGTACAGGAGTGGAGGCATTAACCCCAAATGGCTCCTGTCCTCAGCTGTCAAAGTTGGGAGCAAGTGAGCAACCTGTGTACAGCTGTGGTTGTACCACTGTGAAACAGCTGAAGGTAGATTAGTATCCCTGCTGCATCTTCTTTTCAGGTTCTTGGGGGATTTGACATGTAAAACCTGTATTAGGGAGACCTCTTTGCCGTGAGAGGTTTGTCATGCTGTTCATCTCATAGAAATTGTGAATATTTTTTTTTTTAACGTTAGGTGGTTCATAATGCTTCTCTTAACAGTGATTAACCTTGACCCGACAGAGTGAACCTCACAGCCCAGCCCAATTTATGCTATGCCTTACATGATGAATGATTCTGACTTGCCCAGCACAGCTCTTTGAAAGCTCCTGATCATAAGTAATATGAAAGGCCAGATGGATTTATTAATAAAGTACCAGCAGCAGTGCAGTCTCAGGCAAGATTCTTTACCAGTGTGGTATGGGAGTTATCCTACATACATTCATCCCAGGGAGGCTCTTTCTCAAATTCAGTGTACAAATGTTCTTAAAAGCTACTTACCTTGGGGAATATTTGTCAAGATTCTTACCATTTAAGGGTAAGAACTTGCATGTATAATGTCCTTAGAAAGCAAGACATAAAGTACTAAAATTCTGCCTCTATGAAGATGTTCTGACTACATTACTACTCAGCTGCATCCTTCAAAATTTGAGGAATACTTATTGATTGTTTCTGTGTTGCTTTTTATTCTTTTTTTTTTTCATATAGACAGGTTAGACACAGAATGCCATAATTAATGAGTTTCAATCCATAAGCATCATTCTGTTTAGACATTAGTTGCCATTAAAGACAGGATTATGATTTCAATGATAGTGTATGGTAAAGAGTTTTAATTTTTTCCATTGAATTAATCACAAAAGACAGCATATGGGCTTCTCTTGATACTTCACACCACAGGAAAGAAAGCAGCTTTGCAGTTCAAGCAAATGGGTTGACATCTGCCTTACTTTGTCAGAGACTAACTGGCTGTGGGTGTATGAGTCATTTAGGCATAACAATTTAAAGAGAGCTGTTTAAAATTAGCTATCTATCAGTGTAGTTAGGCACTTAAATTAGCTAAGTTTCAGAGTTGCAGAGTGACTGATACTTCCTGTTGCAGTAAGAAAAAAGTCAAAGCAGTTTAGACCCCACTCATCTGGCTAAGGAGCTAAATATGGTTTTAAGTTCCAATTGCTGAAAATTTTGGCTCTTGAACACTTTACTGTCTTTTTCACAAATGGAAATTGGATTCTTAAAGTATCTCTGTCTTCTGAGAATGGTTTGTGTTGCTTCATTCAGATTCTTCAATAATCAGTGTAGTAAAAAAATCAAAGGAGTGAAAAAGCTTTTCAGACTTGCAATCACTGGTATCACTAAGTCTCATGATTATATCAGAAGTCTCACAGTATTTGAAATTTTGCTTTAGGCTTCAGATGCTGAATTGTGTGATTTTTGCAGGAGTTGCAGGCTTTTTTTTTTTTTTTTTAAACCATGTTGTTTGTAGAGAAAGCTTACAAATAGGAATTCTTGAGTGAAAAAAGTAAGGACCAAATAAAAAACCCTTCAGTTGTATTCTTTTTTCAACTCACATCATCATTAAGCTACTTTTCTAATTTGGAGAATTTGATTTGTGATTTTAAGCACTGTTTCCTTCACATACACATTCTTGAGAGGCCAGTCACTGTTCATAGTGAATAAAATAAAGCAGGTTAGTCAATGTGTGCAAATCAAACTTTAGGACAATATATGAGCTGGGAAGAGTTCTGACCATAGCAATAATAACTTTCCATGATAGTTCATGGTAATTGATCCATAGCACATCTTGTCTTTCTCCTCTGAGTGTCCTACAAGCCATCCTATGAGGACAGGCTGAGAGAGTTGGGATCGTTCAGCCTGGAGAAAAGAAGGCTCCGGGGAGATCTAATTGCGGCTTATCAGTATCTAAAGGGGACCTACAGGAAAGATGGTGAGGGACTGTTTATCAGGGAGTGTAGTGACAGGACAAGGGGTAATGGGTTCAAGCTGAAGGAGGGTCGATTTAGATTAGATGTTAGAAAGAAATTCTTTACTGTTAGAGTGGTGAGGCACTGGAACAGGTTGCCCGGAGAGGTTGTGGATGCCCCATCCCTGGAAGTGTTTAAGACCAGGTTGGATGAGGCTTTGGGTAACATGGTCTAGTGGAGGGTGTTCCTGCCCATGGCAGCAGGGGGGTTTGGAACTAGATGATCTTTAAGGTCCCTTCCAACCCAAACTGTTCTATGATTCTATGATTCTATGATCTTGTATTCATATGCATACTTGGAGGGCACTTTACAGCAGGAGGAAGCTCTTGTGACTGACGATCCTTCCTCTTGAGCTGATAAGAAAGGAGTTAGCCAATAACAAAAGCAGCTTGTCATTAGATATTGAACTGGCTTCAGAGTTTCTCCGACATTCTTTGATGGACATCAAAGCCTCAATAGAATTCACTATCATTATTGCCCCACTTGTATGATTTAGGCACTGAACTTTAAAGAAAGGAAACAATAAACAGTAACTACCAAATACATTCTATCATGCGTTATGATCAGAATAAGAAGAAAAACCTTCAATCAAACATTTTAGTATAAGTCCTCCAACTGGTACTAATTTTGTAATTACATATTTTCTATTAGGATCTGAACCTTACTGGTATGCTTGTTGACAATGCCACAGTGGGTGAATGGAACCTCCAGGGTCTTCCAAATGATGACCTTTCAATTCAGAATGGCATCATTGTCACAAAAGCATCTAGATATCCTTTGCTGATTGATCCACAAGGTCAAGGAAAGAGCTGGATTAAAAATAAGGAAAAGAATAATGGACTCCAGGTAAATAGTTCATTTAATATTTTTTTATGTGTGTCATTTAACATCATAGTTAGCAAAGCAAACTATTTTTTCTGTCTTCATACTTTGGCCATGTGTAAATTAAATCTGGTGTTTATGGTGTACAGTTAAAACAAAATTGATGCAAAATCTGTGACCTATCTGTGTCAGGGTGAAATAGCTTGTACTGCTTTGTTATCTCCTAGAAAGATATTTTCAAGAGCAAATTCAAATTTTGTGTTATGCCATGTATATGATGAATCTTTTAATTACTTGTCACAGAGAAAGAGAAACATAGAAGGAAGTAAATTACTTGCAGAATTAAGACCAGACAGGATCAGTCAGTTGCTGCTGCATGGCAATAACATTTTAGGGTAAGCATTTTAAGAGAAAAATAGGGAAAAGAAAAAGGGAGGAACTGGAAAAAGCTAGTGGCCTGAGGTAGTATGGAAATCTAGTGATCTTTGAGGCATATCAAACACAAAGCCCAAATTTAGGCTGCATCTTAACAATTAAATGCATGAGATAAAATTATTTATTGCTTAATTTATCCACCCTTCTCACTTTCTGTCAAGCAGTGCATCCTTTTTGGGACCTGGGTCTTCTATTTAATTCAAAATTTTCTTTTTTTTTTTTCTCCTTCTAATCAGCTTACCCTCCATGCTTTGTTACACCAATAAGGATGAGTTGTGATAAAGATCTGAACACATGATATATTTTCAGGCCAGATCAAGCATGATACTAAAGAGTTAATTATTAATAAATCAAGGCTATCCTACAACTGTAGATTATCATATGAATACCATGGTATACTATCTTCACTCAAAATGAGAGTGACGGATGAGAAAAAAGAAATTGAGAATGAAGGTAAGGATGGTGACATCCAGAGAGCTGATGACATCCTTAACCTCCTGGAGCTTGACCTAGATCTGTATTTCCTAGCACTGTTAAGAAAGGCCCAACATTCAATCCCACACCAAATCCAGTGTCTGGTAAGTTGAACATTCTCAAAAATTGGTGTAGAAACATAGCTAGAAACAGGAAGTATTGACTGAGAAGAGACAGGAAAGTAAAGTAGAACATTCACAGATCTTGGAAAAAATTGATGCCTTTATTAAAAATAGGATGAAAAGCTCTCCTAAAACATGAGTTATATTCACAGAAGAATTTAGGCATTTTGTGACTGTGTGAAATCTACTGTCTTAACAGTAAATAACATGACTTCCTCTAAATTACATCAGATCTTACTTTGACCCCCCCAAAATTGGATCAAGAAATGCCAGTGTGAGTAACCAACAGGAAACAACAGAGAGAAAGATGCATCTCATATTTCAGTCTCTTTGAGACTGGTATCTCCTACTCAGGATTTCAGAGAGCTGCCAAGCTGAGCTCAGGAACAGTGAGTCTCCTTCAGTTAGGGACCTACACTAACTCTTTCTGCCATGCTGTAGCCTTTTCCCCAATAATTTTAAAGTGTCCTCCAAGTAGCAACTTCAGTTCCCTCCTTTAATTGGCACTGAGTCTGTATTGCCCACCCTCCAGGTGGCTGCTCTTGCCATGTGTTGGCATGCAGCCTATGGAAAGGGACTGCAAACACGCAGGTGGTATTCCCTGCTCCAGTAATTGCCTAAGGATCTTATATCACATACTCACCAAAGCAGAGACTGGGAGATGTAGATTAAAATCCTGTTTCCTCTTTCTCTGCTATCCATACACTATAAGTGATGATGACATTTGACTGATGAGCCAGAGAAAAATGTCTACCAGGCTTGCCTTGTGTGAATATCCAGCCTATGAAATTTGTGAATCCTGACATGGCTCAACTACGGTACTCTCAAAACTTTGAATACACACAGTTGCGGCCTCTAAATGCAGAGGAAGCTTTCCTGATGAAAATTCAGTCAGTTATGGGCTTTTAGACATCCTGGCTCAGATTTCACCTATATTAGAAGAATCTGAGTTCTACCCCTGTGAAGTCCAGGAAGAACAGAGTTATGTCAAGACTCTAAATACCCAAGTGTTTAGATTATGCCTTTACATCTGGGATATTGTAATTTCCTACAGTCTTGTTAGGGTTTTATTGTTGGCCAGTAAGACACTTCATCCCTCGGTTTTATGTAGGCTAAAAATGTAAGCAACATGCCGTTTTGGTGGCTGCATATATACTTACATTATAACAAAGCTAAAAGTGCAGAGTGGTGGAACATAGTATTAATTTTTAAATAATATACTGTTTTAAGGTTGTGTAACATTCCTCTAGATGTTTTAATTATACCTTTTTCAAAGAGCACAGCCTGCAAGACAACGATTTATTTTAAAAACTTGCCTATCCTAGGGTTTTTTCTGGTAAAAAACCCACCCCAAACCTGTGGCTTAACAGATGCCTGGAAAGGCTATTCAATTATCATCTCAAAGGCTTGTGTTAAGTTTATTAAATTTAAATAAATGAAAAGAAGTCCATGTAATTTTTAGAAATTTTAAGACTATATGTTGTGAAATGGGAATTGAATTGGAACTTCAACATCTGATGTGAGACCAGGCCTCCTATGTAACACTATAAATACTTCCCTGCCTCACATTAGTGTTCTGGGCATAAATCCATTAATATTTAAAAGGTACTGAGATACTACACTGATTAGATATATATGTAGATAAGTAAATAAATAGATAACAATAAAGAAGTGTGTTCTGTTAAGCTTAAAACAAAACTTCTATTCATTTCAGCAGAGGTGCGTGTTGGTCCCTAAAATATAATCATGTGTAGATATCCCAGGATAAGTACAATTTTTGAAAGCTGCAATAGATTTTATACTGTTTTCTGTGTGTTTGCAAATGCATGCTATATTGTGAACCAATCTTCCTAGGTTACAACTATGAACCACAAGTTCTTCAGAAATCATATAGAAGACTGCCTGTCCCTTGGCCGACCTTTGTTAATTGAAGATGTTGGAGAGGAACTTGATCCTGCTCTAGATAACATCTTGGAAAAAAATTTCATAAAATCTGGTTCAGCACACAAAGTAAGATGAATCGTAAACGTGAAATTAGAAAACAATAGGACAGATGCTGGGTATCTGGTAGTCTGGATACTGCCAAGATTCATCCCTTTGCAACGCTGAGAAAGATGAGTAGTGAACTCATGGGGTTGGATTTTTTTTACCCCTTGATCAGAAAGTTTTAAAAGTGCAAATGAATATGTAAAAAAAGATTTCATCTATTTTTCACTGGATAAAATAACTGTTTATCGGAATTCAGCTTTTGAAAATTGAATAATATGTTTTATTTTCAGGTGAAACTAGGTGATAAGGAGGTAGATCTGATGAAGGGGTTTACCCTTTATATGACAACAAAATTGGCTAATCCTGCCTATACTCCAGAAATCAGTGCAAGAACAACTGTGATTGACTTTACTGTTACTATGAAAGGGCTGGAAGATCAGCTCCTTGGCCGTGTCATCCTCACAGAAAAACAGGTATCTAGTAACTTGCAATATTTGTATAGATGGAACGTTTGTTCAATATCTGCGCCATGAGTGGATATATTCAATGTCTTGGTTGAAATCAAATGCAAGAACCAAAATGTGAATGAAAGTTTAGGGCTTTGTGTATTTGCTGAAAGACAATGTGGAGCTGGTTTTTAATTGAATGGAGGGACCTAAACATTTATTTTAAGATCTGGCCTTGGAAAGAGAAGAAAGAAAATTATTCATTAAAAATACATCACAGGCATATACATGACATACATAAAGCATCTTTATTCCTTCATATATAGTAAAGGCTCCTTGTTCAGTCAGAAACCTTTTTTATTTCTGAATTGCTTTTTAAACTTAATTTGAATTACATGAAAAAATGCTTATGAACTCGAACTACTTTTGCCAGCCAGGCTCTAGTGTGCATGGAGATATGAGATTTCTAAGGAGCCCTGAAGACTGAGTTGAATCTGTTCTTACTAAAATTTCCATTGATTATGTGTAAGCAAATATAAGGAAGAAAATCCTTTCTCAGGTGTTTTTCAGGAGTTTTATTTCATAATATCAAATCTGAGACATCATCTACAATAATTTAATTCCTAGATCATTCCTAATTCTTTTTGTGTGATATAATTTAACAGCCTAGTTATCCAAAAAATTAGGAGTCAATTCATCACAGGCATTGGGGACAAAGGTGAGTTTTTTACTGTGGCACTCATACCAATAAATACATTAATGTTATGGTCCAATTACACTAAGATGAAATATTTTCTTCCCTTCTCATTAAAGTAAAAGCACAGAAGTTGTATTTCACACCAAATTGAATGACTTATTTATTTCAAAGGGAACATTTCATAATTGTGTTTTTGTGAGAAAAGTAACAAAAATTAAGGTTTAGATTAGCAGAGCTGCTGCTTTCAGTAACTAACTCAGATAGGCTTGCTCATGTGAGAGAAGTTCCTCACCTAAGGGAAATCATTCCTCCTTCTTCGACTTCCCAAAGCATGTTCTAACAAGTGTGCTTTAGTGGTGCTGTCACTTTCTCTGGCCAACACCTTTCCACTTTGCTCAAATGAGCATTTGCTGAAGAAAGGACTGGAATCTAAGTGTCCTTCCTTCAGTCTGACAGTCACAACCAGAGGCTAGAAAGTTATTGTTATGCCCAAACTTCCTGTGAATTGTTCCACGAAAAATGGAAAAACTACAACAGCAGGTACTGAGGAAAAGTTACCCATTAGTAGGGTGGCACAAATGCTAGGATGCAAAACTTTTAATCTTTACCCCAGTAGATGTATGTTTATGTAAGCAAAATTGAACAGCATTAGTAGGAGTGGCTAGGACTATCCTGACTAACTTAGCTCTGATGGGAGACAGAGGTTTAAATCAAGATAGAAGTGAAATTTGTTTCTCATGACCTACATATAAAATGCATCTCCTTACACAGAGATACTCTCGCTCTGTGGGTTTTTTCCTGGACGAAACTATGAGAAAATTCATATTGAGTGTATGTAGCAATACCTAGACTGAATTTTGGGTCAAAAATATAGTCACTGAAAGATATTCATCCAGTGCTGTATATCAGCTGAAGAGAGCTGCAAGGATAGCTGGTGTCAGCACTACTTGCTGCACAGGGACATGGTTGCAGGTGAAAAACATTTATTAAACTTCTTCCCTTTAGCAGATATGAAGAAATCATGGTGGTTCTGTCTCTTCTGTCTCAATATGAGACAGATGTCCTGGTGTAGGCAGCCAGAGCCAATGGAGCTCTGATAAATTTTGTTCAAAGACAGAGCATGAACAGAGAATCTGAAGAACAGGTTTTCTATTACAAATAAGTTTATGATCACTGAGCTAAAGTAATAGATTAAAGGAACGAAGACATTCTTAAAGATTGCTATAGTGATCAATGGAATATATGATCAAAGAAGTGTTTATTCTTTCCAGCCTTAAAGATTGCTCCTGTAACTATATGAAAAAAAATTATTATCAGCATCTTTTTGTACTTTGATAATAAAGTTGCTGCCACTATTTGTGTTCAGAACAGCTATCTTTTATGTTACAAAAGCAGTTGTGAATACTCTTGCAAACAAAAGCCTGGCATCAGGTATATTTGCTAATTTTATGAAAGCTATTCTTTACAGGCTTACAAATAGAATGGATGAGGTGCCTGTTCTTAAACTAAGCATGTCCTTAACTAGAAGTTAAGCATGTACTTAAATGCATGTCTGAGTGTTCTGCAGAACTACTCCTTTTGTGTAATTCTAATCTTTTTTGCATTAATGGTAAAGAAAGAGGAGAAAATGCAGAAAATTTGAAGCTGAATGACTGATGCTTAAGTCATTCTCCTGTTTTGGGATACAGTTATTTGTAGCTTCCACAGAGCTATTCTATAGCCCTATAATATATTACAAACAGGTTTCCAGATAAGTAGTTTGTGAGAGTAAAGAAATTTGTCACTTCTTCTTTGAAATACAGGAGAGCCTCTCCTGTACTGCATAACTCTGTACATCTCCTTTATCTCTAACTTGGCATGTTGACAACAATGAAAATAAACTGAAGCCACACATGCGGGTAGACTGGTATTATTAACTACCCTTTTCTTACAGGAAGGTTGACTTGATTAAATAAAGGTAGCCAGCAAGGCTATCCCTGAGCTGTGTTGGAGTGTGCAGTATAGATCCCTCATTTCACTTGGCATTGTGTTGACTTGTCTCTCATTGTTCCCTTGCCATTGTCTGTCCTGTAGAAATAGCATAAAAATTCCATATGACATAGCTGATAATTGTAACATTTCCTGTTTTATAAGCAGTAGAGGAATGTATCTTGCAAAATCACAGAATCATAGAAATTAGAAATGGAAATGGTCATCCAGTCAACTTCCCTAACAACGTACAATCCATCTATACAATGCATCTTTCAGTCCTTTGTGTGATTTGATTTTAAGTACTTAACGTAATGTGGCTTTTTTCACTTGCCGTTGGAAACTAGCTTTAGTGCTTTGTGCATCTTACTATGAGGAAGCTTCTCCTGGTAATTCTGATGTGTTTTTTCTCCACAGTATGCTGCATTAATCAAATAAATGCAGTATACATATACATTTCTTTAGTATATAATATTTCTGTATTTTATAGAAAAAACAGCAAAGCCTCCAGTCTATTATGAAGTCACATGGGGTTTGTGTCATTATAAGGAATCTTTCTTTGAATTAATCTTAAATAGTCTAATGAAAATTTCTGAATACAGGAACTGGAGGCAGAAAGAGTCAAACTGATGGAAGAAGTGACATCTAACAAGAGGAAAATGCAGGAACTTGAAGATAATCTACTCTTACGTTTAACAAGTACAGAGGGTTCTTTGGTTGAAGATGAGTCTCTGATAGAAGTCCTAAGAATCACTAAAACGACAGCAGAAGAGGTGAATTTTGAATGCATTGCAGATACATTTTGTAATAGTAATTTAAAGATTATTTGTACACAGATTTTTTTTCTGTATTTTTTTTCCATTCAGAGCCACTGTGTAACATCTGACTTCTTAACAAATCAATGGTAGAAAGCTATTATTTTGTCTTCATAAAGTGTTGCAAAATTAAACTATTACCTGGATACTGCTTTATATTCCAGGCATACTTTGCAGGTGTAAGTTTGAATCAAATCCCAATGTGCTTGGTGATTGAACACATGAAGATACAATGTCTGGGTTGAAACACTGACAGAGGGAAGCAAAGCTTGACTAAAAATACCATTGTGATCTTAATCAAGACCTTTTCTTTTTGCTTGCGCAATATAAATCACAAGTGACGTGACTTAATCTTCACAGTCTTTTCCATTAATTTTAAGGTCAGTGAAAAATTAAACATAGCAGCGGAGACAGAGGTGAAAATCAATACTGCACGTGAAGAGTATCGTCCTGTTGCTGGTCGTGGTAGCATCCTTTATTTCCTAATTGTGGAAATGAGCTTGGTTAATGTCATGTACCAAACATCGTTACGGCAGTTCCTTGGCATTTTTGACCTATCAGTGGAAAGGTCTCAGAAATCTCAGATCACAGCAAAAAGGGTAGTATATGTAATTGAGCATCTCACCTATGAAGTCTTCAAGTACACAGTTCGAGGGCTGTATGAAAACCACAGATTCCTGTTTACATTGCTTCTGGCACTGAAGATTGACTTGCAGGCCAAGAAAATTTCACACACTGAGTTTGAGACACTGATTAAAGGTAATTTCTCTAAAAATGTTCCTGTTTATGTATGTCTGTGAACTGCCAAATTCAGATTTTGCAGTGTTTGCACTAACAATATGTTGTATCTAGTGGATATAATGTTTTTTAACTGGTGAATGAAAGCATATATAGCCTAAGAAGGAATAAAGAGACAAATTTCCAAAACAAGAGCAATATAGATTATTTATTATCAAAATAATACTTAGATGAGAATATTTAACAGTTTTATATTGCAAAACAGAAAAAAAAAGTCCATTACTTTGTAAGAGACCCTCTAGATTTCTCCTGTGTGCCTCTTTTTTTGAGTTGCCACATACCTACATCTGCGAGCTTGGAGACAGTCAGCAAAATCTCTTTTGATGGCTGGTGAGCATGTGAATGAGGCATGTGAATGCAAGAGTACTCTGTACCACATTCAAGTGTCAGTATAAAAAAAGTGGAACTCTGTTACATGTTGTAAAACATTTTTATATTGTATTACATTATGCCACTCAGACACAATGACAAAGAAAAAATTTAGTAAAGTTTATAAAATTTGATGGTGGTGGACCCCACTGTCTCCAAGATATGATAAGTACAATCAGGTACTGAGATGAGTACAGTCAGATACTTGCCATCCAAATATCTGAGTTTGCTTTGCAAACACCGATTTAATGTTCAGCTGTGACTCAGCTGTGTTGGAGGTGCAAATGGGCATGATGCTGGAGTGGTGGTTAAGCGGCTATTGAAGTTGCACAGTCCTGGAAATTAATGCATCATAGGCTTTCTTATTCTGTAGTCTAGGCAAAGGGAGATTGGACTAACCATAGGTCCTTTCTAGATCTGGTCTGAAGACTTGGGTTTGAGTATCCTTTTAGGTAGGCAAGTTTTATTCCAGCTCTACAGATGGGGAAAAAGCAGCACAAAAATTACTGGGATATCAGCTTTGGGAGGCATTGAGACTACTTCCCCAGTAGGTCTTTGTTAAAGGACTCTTCCATGCAAAGTCTAGGTCTCTGTGTCCTGGTTTACAAAGATTTTTTCTCCTTAGGTTATAGAAATATTTTTTTTTATTATTACTTGTCATTTTTATGCTTAACAATGGTTGTTCTCCTCTATTATGTTTTTCACTTTGCAGGAGGTGCCAGTTTGGATCTGAATTCCGTGGAACCAAAACCAAAAAAGTGGATTCTTGACGTGACATGGCTCAATCTGGTGCAGTTATCTAGCTTGTACCCTTTTAATCAACTTCTGGTGCAAGTTGTTAGGAATGAGAAGTCTTGGAAAGCTTGGTTTGATGAAGAAGCACCTGAAAAAGCTGTTATTCCTGATGGGTATGACAGCTTACTGGATCAATTCCGTAAACTGCTCCTTGTCCGCAGCTGGTGCCCTGATCATACTGTTGCCCAAGTAAGATATGCTTTCGTACAATGGTTATGCCATGTGGCATCTCCTGTAGAACTACTAGTTCCAAACTTAGGTTCTCTGAATTTGTTTTTATCGTCATATGTGTTGCAGAGTGAGCTATATTTAAAATCAGATATTGAAGTCCTTATAATTAATGGATGTGAAAGAAATACTTATTTAACTGTAGTGAATTAGAAAGGACATTGCAAAACATGAAATAAATTGTGTTGGAACTATAAGAATACCATTCTTTTTGTGTGGCACTTCTAAAGTGGAGTAAAGAAATTTGTAAAGGAGTTGCATTCTTCTGGTGAATCAGAAGATACATCTCTATTTTTTTCACAGAAGAAGTGGAAAGAGAACTGTTTACTTTGATGACAGGTGCACTAAAATAGCAGATGAATTGTTTACTTGCTCTCCATGCTGTGGAAGTAATCATTCAGACTGCCTCATGGCAGATATAAAAGAAACTGTGATAGACTAGCAGTTTCTCCACAGTCTGTGATATCTGGATTTTTCTTCTCTATGTAGATCTAAAAGACATGTATGAGCTTATGAGTATCCTCTTTTCACTTTTTTTTGTCTTTAGCTACACTGGAAAGTAGTACTTCTGATTTCCTGCATATCTCAACTTTACATGTTACATGTTGTGATAGCATCTGTGTTGTATTTAGGGGACACCATTTTTTCATGGACGTCTTTTTCAACAAGACCTCCTCCATCCTTTTTCCTTCTGTTCAGCTGGGAAATAGGAGTATGGGAGGTCCATCTGCCACAATTTGAACAGACCAAAATAATAAAGTTCCTACTGTTTATTTATCAACACTCTTATTGTCTTACATAATCATCTTTGAGAAAGACTGTCTCTGAACTGTGATTTCAAAATCTGTAATTATTTTAATTTTTGAGGAAAGAGGGGATCCTTTTTGTGATTATCTTCTTTATCATTTATTTATCTACTGTGTTTCCCCAGGTGTTACAAAATTTTACCTCTCTTTGCTAAGGCAGAAGTTACACTTAATAGTGCATGATTGTGTTATTTTTTCTAGAATTTGTGCCTTCTTCAGTCCGCTTTGTTCCTGGGTGTTTCTCCCCACAATACAGGCCTCAGAATCTGTGCTAGTAGTTTACACAGTTGGAAAATCATATCAGTCAAAAAAGCGTTTCATACACCAGGATAGCTTCAGAAGTCCTTTTAGAAAATGTATGTGAAAAGAGGACAATAGGGAAGGTTTGACCTTTTAAGGATAAAGTCTGAGCTGTGTTTACGTTTTGTAGAAAGAGTTAGTCAGCGTAAGAGACTTGAATTGGATAACCACTGGACAGGAGAGTTTGTTTGAAGTTTCCACAAATATATGGAAGATTGTAACTGGGTCAGATGAAAGATCAGTCTAATCTGCTGTGCTGTAGAGACAGCGTCAACAATACATGCTTAGAGGAGCTAAGAATGGGGCTGATACAGAGAAACTCTTTTGTTTGGCTATCCACCAAGCTTTAGCAGTCAGTAATTTAGGGGCAATATCTGGGCTGTCCTCAGAGACGACAGTGGATCTATTGTGTGTGGATTTCTTTAGTTCTTTTTAAAAAACCATTTAGCATCCTCTAGCAACAAGGTTCACAAGATGGCTGCTGTGCGAGCAAAATTCTTTCCTTTCTTTGTTTGAAGTTTGCTGAGAATTTCAATGGTTGCCCCCTGTGGACTGTAACTTTTGTTACACCAAAGTTGAAAGTTTAGAAAGTTGTTGCCTTCCAATGTAGGTATTGGTAAATTCCACATCAGTGATTAATGCTAAATAAAAAATAAATGAAAGGTATGTATTTCTGGGAACTTGTTGTTTTTCAGGCTCGACACTACATTGCAGAATCTCTTGGAGGGAAATATGCAGAAGGATTTGTTCTTGAAATGGAAGCAATGTGGACAGAAAGTGACTGTCGAACACCTTTGACATGCTTTTTATCAATGGGGTCTGACCCCACTGAAAATATAGAACGTCTTGCAAAATCAAAGGTATCTTCATAAACTGAGTTTGCTAGAGCTGATAAAGACATTTAATGATATCCTTTAAACTAGAAATGGCATTTCCACATTTTATAGAAGTTCAGATGATGATATTTATATTCATACCAGTGTTCTCTGGAAGTTAATTTTGGACTAGTAGCCAAAATGCATTTACTGAGGAAATGGAAATGTTACATTCCTGCTTTTTCCAGTTATTTGATTTCAATGAGCCCTCTGTCTTTATCCAGCAGACTATGATAGTTCATTACTTAGTGAAAGTACTTAACTCTAAGAACAAAGCAATATTTGTGGTTTACACTGTATCACATTCACCATAGGAGCTGACAGTAATGATGATTATAGGAAGATACAGAAAAAAGTCATAAATATGGTGACAAGAGACATTAATTTGGAAACCCTGCCATTCAATCAGCTCACTTGATGGAGACATTCAACATTTCGTACAGCGCAGCATCACTTTAAGGCACTCTGTGCTTTATGTTTTGTTGTTCACAGTGTAGATGCAAGTATAATTTTCCCAAGAAGTTATTCACAGGAGATCTCCATAAATTTTTCTCCCTGTTAGAATGTGTCTTCATTTAGACATGCAGGATTTTGGTATGCAATAAGTGAGACTTACTTGCAAAAGTGGAGAGCACCCACAAATCTCTTTAGCTTATTAATTAGAAAGTTGTGATGCTTGTTCTCTTTGTAAATCAGGACTCTCTTATTTTATTTGTCTGACTGTGATAAAGAGTGCTTAAATCATGATCTAACTCACTTGAGTGTTTAAACGTCAGAATCTTAAGTCTGAAGGTGTTGATGTGACTCTTGTCCCCAAAAAATGTGCAGCTGGATAGCCAGTCAATATACAGACATAGGGAGGGAGAAGGATGGCTGTTGCGTGAGCAGGATTTTTAGGTTTATTGGAAGCAATGCATTGGAAGAACAATTTTATTCCTATTTGCAAAATATTCTGTTGCCTTTTTCTAAGATATGAGAGACATTTTGCCTTTGTAGAAGATTTGAAATTAACTGCAAGAATATTTATAGACTAGAAATGGGCATTTTTTAAAATCCCTCTTCAAGTCCAAGTAAAGACATTAAATGGTTGTGATTGGATTTCTGTTTTCATGGTCTATGGTATTAATACAAGTGGAGTGTCAGCTTTGTGGTGATGTTTTCATTCACCTATTTGGCTCTTCAACACATGTATCCTGTGAAATGGACTCCTAGATAGGTATTTACCCTGTCTCCAGTAGGAGTTAGTTTCTGTAATCAATAAAGAGTGGCTCCTTTGAAAGCAATGCAGAGCACACAATTGAAACTTAACTCTGACTTGCATCAAGGAGTTGAGTATTTCTATGCCAGTGGCCATGTAAGGGGGCGAGGAACACTAACCTCCTAATAGAGTCACTTGTACTTAGCAGGTCACTTAGAGTCACTCTTGCAAGGAGTGCTACAAAATGCTCTCCCATTAGGTCAAGTCTTAAGCAAGGCATTAGCCTTTCTGGGGAAGTGCTGGTAGGTAGAAGGTGCTCTGTAATTGTGACTGTTACAAGACAGAAATTTTTGCTGTCATTCTGAAAGTATATTGCAGTGGGCAGTTTTAATATGTTTTCATGCTTTAAGGAAAAACATACAGAATAACAGAAAGTGAGGTTGCAAAAGAACTAAAGCGATTGCCTTGTTTATTCACACATGGTTTATGAACAAGGCAACATCAGCTAGGCTGTCATAACCTGAAGTTCAACTGTAATGTCTACGGTAAATGTAAAGTTAACTGTAATGTTTAACTGTAAAGTTCTTGTCTGATCTCTTGAAGTAAAAATCTTAACACACAGCACATAGAAACCTTTCAAATTTACAAAAGCCATCAAGATTCTGCAAATCAAACTACAAACACAGATTTTTTTAAAGTCAAAATATATATTAACATTGTGGGACTGGAATAGCACTTCAGTAGTTCTCTAGCTTTTGAAAAATGTATCTAGAAATCATTTACAGTTTTCAGAAACATTTGCAAGAAGGCTTTGTGTTCATTTTGCTAGTTTGTCAATACATTGTACTTAGTTCCTGTCTTTGGGCTTTCTCTGCTTTTTTCTGGAATAAACCTTTGACTTAGCATAGGTTAGCTGCACCAAGGATCTGATCTTGGTATATATGTGATTCAATACCTCTAAAGTATCCTTTTTTTTTTTTTTTTTTTGCCTTCTTAATGATGGAAAACTTCCAAAAGATATGCTGGGCCTATTTTTCAGTGATTTCCCTGTTACAGGCATAATTTGTAGTCTTAAAATGGATTGTCAGTACTGATGGTACCTCTAAGTATATTAACAATATAAATCAATGATCTGCAGTTGGAAATGTTCAAATTTGTGACCAGAATTTATTTTTCATTCTAAAATATAGTTGTTCAGATGGTCTTCTCCCAAAGAAATGGAAGTAGTATCTGTGACTACTGAGCTATACAACCTTGTTTATAAACCAAGCAAGCTCTATCTTAAAACTAGTTGGATTTCTGCCCCCTTTACCTTCATTCGAAGATAGAGTGAAAATTTAACTTTCTGAATTAAAATGAAGTTCATTATGCCTAGCACTTTGACTTCATTAAAGCCAGATATTTTTATTATTGTAGAGATAGTTTCTTCTTTCAGGGAATGATGCACAGGACCTTGAACAGAACTGTCAGGGCCACTGTAGTGACTAAAATGATAGTATTTTCACCTGGATAGAGATGTATTAGGATGACACAGATAGATTGGTATGACTCACTATTGGGAGAAACATTCTGTACACAGACATTTTGACAGAGTTCTTTCAGAAGGAGTAAAATGAGGACAATCCATAATGAAAAATATTCTTTCCTTGTCTTGATGTTCCTATAACCTTTAATGATTGTACGTTTGAGAGGTAACATTGCTGAGAAGAGCAAATTATTCCCTTTGTTAGGGAATAATGTACCAGCTGAATATTTATGCACTCTGCAGGGTTAGTCATAGTCTTTGACTTATGGGAGTGCTACCTGTACTCAGATACATCTTAGAAAAGGTAAAGTTTTTGCTCCTCCAGCACATAGCCAGCTCACAGGCTATTTAGCCTTGCTTCTTTTAGCTGCAATTTCAGGTTTTACTGACCTGAGAGCAGGATTTAACTGCTTTCTTATCTTTGGCATTCTCTTCTCCTTAAATCTTTTGCCACGATGTGGAGGATCATATATAGCACCTGTATTTATACTGTTCAGTAAAATCAGGTCAGGGCCTGTTCTCTGACCCTGAGGCCAAATGACCCATCACAGCTTGTGTCCATACACTTAACCCTTTTCTCCTGCAAAAGTAGGGCAGGCTGTTTAGAACTGGGTGGCTTCTTTCTTTTTTATTTCACAGTGAGAGAGTCCCAGAAGCAGGAAAACTTAAGATTTACCTTTGTAGCTGTCAGCCAGTTGAAGATAGGCCCAGACTGATAAGTCTTTATGCAGCTTATTGCCCACAGCATGGGGGATACTCAGCTGTAGGTCTTGAACATGAAGCTCTCCATGAAACAATGTTTTTTCATCAATTCCCTTTGCCCTCAACATGTATATAGAATAATATTCTCAACTGGGTTTGATAATTCTGGTTTTCCCTGGTGGGAGTCAGGCAGCTAACCTAAGCCAGGAGACTACTTATGTAACAAGTACAAGGGCAGTAAGAACAATCAGCAAGAGGGGGTCTGCCTGCACATTACTTAAGAGTCTTGTATGGTCCTGCTTACAACCTACTCAGCCTGTCTTTTTCAGATCCCCTTGTGAGAGCTTGTATCATCATCTGTTTTTCTGAACTACTGGCTTTCTTCTCCCATGGCCTCTGGAGGAAAGACTCCATAAATTTCCAGAATTCTTGTGTTTGCATTTCTGAGCTTTGTCTCTTCTGAATCCAGAAAACTAACAGCTAGAAAACTAGCTAGAGTTAGCAGATCACCAAACTAGAATCCTCTGAATCAGTGGCTCCATAGCTGCCAAATAACGATACAGGATGTTTGCTAAGGAATGACTTAATGTGAACCAATCTTTCCTGTCCTTCCTGCTTCCTTGACAGTTCTCTGTTAAATGAAATAAATATATTCAGACACTAAAAGACACCAAAATTGTTGGCTTTACTCTGTGCATTAATTATTACGTGGAGCCTTAATATCTGTCCATCGCAACATAGTCCACATCATAGGAAGAAGAATAGTCAGATAGCTATGTTTCTGTGTGTACGTCCTGCTTTATTTAGGAAAATGGGGAAAAGGAAGGGAAAATGTTCCAGTTGTCTTATCCCATTGACTTTGTCAGACCTGCAAAAAAAAATTATGTCCAAGAGGTGTAGTTTTCTTTCAGCAGGCGGAAGATAAGAGAAACTTGGAGGGTTTTGCTTTTTTGTTTACTACATTTTAATATAATCATTCTCCATTGATATAAGCAGTTTTCTTTGTGGCACAATGTCACTACATATGGACCTACAGAAGCAATACATCATGTGTATAATCATTTTAAAGAACTCTATATAAAAGAAACTTTCTTTTTTTCCTTCCAGAACATTCCCTGTCGTGCCATTTCAATGGGTCAGGGCCAGGAAGTCCATGCAAGGCGCCTGTTAAATCAATGCATGCAAGATGGAGGATGGCTCCTTCTACAGAACTGCCACCTTGGCTTGGAGTTTCTTAGTGAATTAATGGACACCATTGCAACAACAGAATCTATGAGTGAAGGTTTCAGGACCTGGATCACTACAGAGGCTCACCCAGAGTTTCCTATTAATCTTTTACAGTCCTCTATCAAATTTACTAATGAACCCCCTCAAGGTAGGAAACCATGCTTTTTTTGAATTTTGGGGCTTGCTTTCATCTCTTCCTCCTCTCTGTATCACTATACTCTGTGCAGTGTTTTGGTTTTTATTCTCTGTTGTTACGTTAGTTAAATACAGCACTGTGTGAGTCAGTCTTGCGATGTGTAAAGCATGACTCTTTTGGGAACAAAATAGGTATTGTTTGGTTTTGCAACAGAGATTGATGGTGATTTTGTTGTTTGTGTAGAATATGTGGAGAATGCCAGATCAGTGGACCTTTCTTAAGTTTAGTACACTTCATCACTCTTTTCCTTCTGTCCTGTTGACCCCATCCAAGGATGCAGAGGGGGAGTGATCCTGTGCTCTACTGGGTAAGAAAAAAGGAAGGACTCTTCTGAACGCTCAACCGCCCAAGCGGTGCAGTATGTAGCTGTGGTTGTTGCTTCTTGTTATGTCATCTGGCACTGCTGACAGGAGACTGACCCCAGCTTCTTTGTAATTGTCCTTCAAGTATTTGTAAGCTGCTGCTGAATCACCTCAGCCTCTGTCACAGGCAAGACAGTTAATAACAACCCTTAGTGGATCTGAATACTGGGGTTTACTTAAGAACTATGAGATTAGGGCTTTTATGCTACTTGCTTATTTTACACACTCACTCGCTCATGCTCCCAGCCTCCTGTATTGCATTCATTATGTCTTGACTTCCCTTCCCATCAGAGAGATTGCTGCTGGTCCGGGAAGGTCGGGCAGAAAGTCATGCCGGTTTCATGCTGTGCAGCTACTTGCAGCTACCAGTCTTGGACATTACTGGCCTAGGTCCCTGGGCATCCTTTGGCATTTGCCTCTGTGCATCTCTCCTGCCTCCACGATCTTTCCCCACTTCCAGGATGTTTCCTCAAGCTAGGATGTTCATTTCATGCTTTCTGGGCCTCTAAGCCCTCAGTTTTCCTAACCTAAGCAGTCTATGTGCAGAAGCACAATCTGTGATCAGTGTCCTAATTGGAAGTTCTGACTCATGTTTCTGTATTAATTGGAGGATTCAGGATGTTTCACTTTTTGCAGCCTGTACCATTCACAGCTAGCACGTAGCAGATTTGTCCTTGAGGGTTCAAAATTCCAGTTTTGGACAGCCACCATCCCTCATACATGCACACAATTATCTGCTGCCTTTCACTATTCACAGTTTAAACTGGTTTTTGCATTCTACCGACTTCTCTTCAACAGACTAAACAAACTCAGCCTTCTTCTCCTGTTTTTGTAGGTCATTGACGTGGTTTAGGCCCAGCCGGTAGCTAAGTGCCACGCGGCCACTCACTCACTCCTTCCCCAGCGGGACGGGGAGGAGAGCGGGAAAAAACAACAGCAAAGCCTCGAGGGTTGGGATAAGGGCAGTTTACTGGGACAGCAAGGGAGAGGGAAAAACAATCAACAACAGTGCTGATAACAAATATTAACAATGGGTGATAACAGAGAACAATTTACCGAACCAATGACCGACCAGACACTCAGCCCGTCCCAGAACCGTGCCGAAACTGCGCCGCCCCTCCCTTGCCCGACTAGCCCCCTTTTATGGGGAGCATGATGTCACATGGTATGGAATAGCCCCCGGCCAGCTTGGCTCATCTGTCCTGGCTCCTTGGGAAATTAACTCTATCCTTGCCAGAACCAGGACAGTCATGCACTCTCAGTATCTGACCACCTTTATTGCCCCATCCAGTTTCTCCACACCTCCCTTGTGTGCCAAATGCGGACAATATATCTGAGGGGAAGCCTGATCAGTGCTAAGTGGACAGTGATAAGAACTTCCTTTAGTCTACTGGCTGTGCTTCTTCTAAGGTAGCCCACTATGTGGATTACCTTATTTGCAAGAAGAGTGCAAGTTTGGTTTATAGTCAACCTAGCGTCTGTAATAATCCTGAAGTTCTTACCAGTAGATCTCAGCTAGCAGATCTCAGCTTGTACAAATGCATGGGGTTATTGTGCTGCAGGTGCAGAACTTTACACTTCTCCTTGTTGAACTTCATGTAGGTTTTGTTGGCCAAGTCTTCATCTCTGTCTAGATCCCTCTACACTGATGCTCTGCCATTTAGTATGTGAGCCTCACTCTCTAATTTAGTATTGTCTGCAAAATTGTTGGGGTTGCCTTTTGTCTCCTTACCCAAATCACTGATGAAGATATTGAAGAATATCTGTCTCTGGTGTACTTTGCTTTTTTTCTGGCTGCAAGGATATCTTAAGCCATTGATTACTTATGATTCTCTGAGCCTAGTACCCAACCTGCTAGCCTTCTACAATAAGGTGATGGGTTTAGTGGATGAGGGGAGAGCATAGAGTGTTGCATATTTTAACTTGAAGAAGGCTTTTGACACAGCCCGCCCAGTACATCCTTATAGACATACTGATGAAGTAGGCATTACAGAAGTGGACAGTGAAGTGGATTGAAAATTGTGTGAACTCACAGGCTCAGAGGGTTGTGGTCAGCTGGACAAATCCATCTGGAGAGCAGTCACCAGTGATGTACCCCAGGGGACAATAATGGGGGCAGCAGTGGTTAAAATTTTCACTAATGACCTGGATGATGGGACACCCTCAGCAAGTTTATACTTGATACAAAGGTGGAAGAAGGGGCTGATACACCAGAAGGTCATGTTGTTGTTCAGTGGGAGTTTCACAGGCTGGAGAAATGGTCTGACAGGAATCTGCTGAACTTCAACACAGGGACATGCCAAGTACTTCCCCTGGGGAGAAAACCTCATGCACCCATACACGATGGGGCTTACCAGCAGTAAAGCAGGTTTGCAGAAAAGGACCTGGGGTTCCTGATTGAAATCAAGTGGAACATGAGCCAGCAATACACCCTTGGAGCAAAGATGGCCTGCAACACCCTCAGCTGCATTAGGAAGATCATTTCCAGCAGGTTGAGGAAGGTGATTCTTCTCTAGTCAGCCATAAGAGCACATTTGGAGTGGTGTGTCCAGGTCTGACCTCCCCAGTGCAAGAAAGACATGGACAGAATGAGTCCAGTGAGAGACCACAAATATGTTGAAGGGATTGGAGAACATGACATACAAGGAGAAGCCGAGAGCACTATGATTATTTAACCTTGAGGAGATAAGGGATATCTTATCAATGCATATAAATATGTGATGGGAGTGAGTAAAGAAAAGAGCAAGACTTTTCTCAGTGGTGCCTAGTGAGAGAAAGAGAGGTGATGGGCACAAATTAAAATCCATGGAATTCCACTTCAGCATCAGAAAAAACTTAACCCACTGTGAGGGTGGTCAAAGACTTGAACAGCTTGTTCAGTGAGTTTGCAGACTCCATCCTCAAAACCCACATGGACAAGACACTGAGGAACCAGCTCTAGCTGACCCTGCTTTGAGAAGGGGTTTTGCGCAAGGTGACCTCCAGAGGTCCCTTCCATCCTCAACTATTTGGTTTTATTGTGTGATATGAAAACATCCAGCTTTTCTAAGTAGTCTCTAACCTGTTGCTCTCCTGCTGTTGAATGTCTCTCTCTTACCAGAATTATGCTGCTACCTGCAGATGTCCTTTATATACTTACAGAAACAGCTTACTAGCCTGCCTTATATCTACTCATTATGCACAATGAGGGAAGGTTACTTTGTATTTTGGACTCTGGCAGAAAGAAATCCCAAGCTTGACACTTTTTTTGTCTTTTAACTCCCTCGTCTTTAAACTAACTGTGTAATGCATTAACTTGCCCTTCACTTACATATATATGTGTTGCCACTGATTTCAGTTAATGAAGTCAGTAGGAGCTGAGAATTTTTATCCAAGGTCATATTTAATGCCTCAATCATTTAAACCTCTTATTTCAGTATTCATCTTCCTTTGAACATTACTAAGATGTCTACAAAATGTCTAATCTTGTGAAAGACATCCTGTTTCAGTGTATATACTCCACTCTCAAGAGCAGTTAGTCAGTCTGCTGTTAAAAATTTCTTACTTCTTTCTCTTCTCCTCCCCCCTTTTTAATTCAGTGCTCAGCATCTTTTTATTGTACTGTGACCCCTCCTTATCATTCAAATGATACACACCCTATAGCTCCAAGAGGCTATTTTATAAGTCAGGTTACAACCAATTTACGACTTGCATTCAGTAATGGAAATATGCCCAGTGTAACAATATAAGTCAGGATGAAATATAAACAGTTTTAGTTTTCTGATACTGTCCTGCCACATTGGTAGCATAATGTGATAAGGCACTTTTGTTTGATTACTTTGTCTTGATTTTGGAACTCTCTTATGATACCCTTATAATATTTTGAAAAACTATTTGTTTGAATATTGTTCTACAGGATCTTTGTGAAGTAGGAAAAAAGGAAAAGGGCTTTTATTGTGTCACAGGAAGTATGACGACTTCGGCAATCTATTCACTGCACTTGAAATCTGTCTTTTTTAGACTTGTGTTAAGCTGATTAGGTGGAAGATATCATAAGAGGGACTCGGTGTCAGTAACTCATGCTCAGTCTTGTCTGCCAAAGGCAGACGATGCTTCAATAACCCTGCCTGAAAGCATCTGGGAGTAGTGGAGCTTGTGTGTTCTATGGAAGCTGAGATTGTATCAGTATCATCTGCCTAAAGCTGTTCCTGGGATTTGAAATGTCAGTGCTCAAACAAACCTCCCCAAGTATTAGTATTTCCACTACAAATTCGGGTTCTCATCTCATCAGCTTGGTACATGTATGTTAGTTTGAGAAGGCACATACAGAATTTTGAGCTTGTTATAGGAATGAATTCTAAATAAAATTGTCTTTGGTAGAACTAAAATCTCACTTTATATGTAAATATTGAAACACAAACTCTTGAATATTCAGTGCTATATTTCATATGACATTAGGTGTCTTTTTCATTGCCATATAGTTGCTGAATAGTTATGTTTATATTTCAGTTGTTATTGTAACATTTAGAATATGATTACTTAAGTGTAATTCCTTCCAGACTCCTGAACTTAATTTAGTGTGTCATCTACCTGAAACAAAATGTAATTTAAGTTTGTCTGCCTTGACCAGATGAATAGATAATTGACTCAAAGAGATTATGTGAAGCTATAAATAAGATGATATTGTAAATTGGAATAGAAAATTCTGCTTAACGGAAGTTGTAGTTATGGGTTCCATACATCTTTTTGCTCATATATTATATTTTTATGCTTATTTTCTAGGTGTGAAAGCTGGTTTAAAACGAACATACTCGGCTGTTACTCAGGATCACCTAGAAGTGAGCAACATGCCACAGTGGAAACCATTGCTATATGCTGTAGCATTTCTTCACACAACTGTTCAGGTTTAAAAATACGTTTCTTTTCTTCTGTCATAAAGCCATGTTTCATTTTTTAATGCACTGTGTTATTAGATGAAAAACGTTTAAATGGAAATCCCATGTTGGTAAATTAATACAAATAAAATAAGAAAGAAAACAACGTGCCTCTATTACTACAACTGTCTTAGAACTCTGCTCATGTTGATCTTGTACCTCCAACAGAGATGGTATTTCAGAGTAAAAAAAGGACAGTCAACCAATAATCATTTAGTGTACTCTTCCATTAAAATCTTTGGGCATGGCTGTGTGATCTGTCTTCAACTAACTGTTTTTTACTAATATTTTCAATCATAAAAGCACATTAAAGAAATTTACAGCTTGGGTTGGAAAACCATAGTCTTAAAACTGCTGCTTTCACAATGAGAAGCTGTAAGAGGGTGAATATAAATCCTTCCTGCACTGAAACCTGTAGGCGGAAATGAAGGTGGAAGATGATTTTGGGTCTTGTCTTTCAGGAGTTCCATTAAAGAAAGTGCTTTATGGGTTAACCACAGGTTTTTATCATTCTATTGATAGATCTTGCAGTATCCTTAGTTTATATTTGGTGCCTAGTTAATTTAACTCTTTGGCATCCATGCACTGATATGTTGTGGTCCAATGGAAGCCTGTGCTATGCTTGTCTTTGTCCCATCGCTTCTTTCTTTTTGAAAATTAAGAATGTTTAAATACCAGATATTGCCCTAACAACCACATACTGCCAGCTGCATCTGTAAATGATTCAGTAAGAAGCAGCTTTTGCTACTTGCATCTGCACCATGCAGAGACATCAGTGGTATGAATATACATAGTCTATAGGAGGACCACAGACAATGATCATGGCTGATTAGTTTGGACATCCTTTCCTAAAACAGTAACTTCATTTTTGAAATTCAAACCCTATAGTTCTAGACTCACAGATTTACTGCATGTAAAAAAGCGGATTTTTTCTTTGTGAAAATGTTAATATTCCTATTCTTTGTTTGTATCTCTCTACTGATGATGATAAATGAAGAAATATTTAACTACGAGATGATTAATCAAGCAATTTGACCTTGTGTGTGTGTGTGTGTGTTAAGAGAAGAATAATTTTTTTTAAAGTTGGTGAAATACACCCCCAGCTGGACTACTGTGTTCTTAGCCTATTTCATGTATTCTTCTGCACTTAATGTTTTCTTTACAATTACTATCAATCAGCCTTTTACCTTTACCTCTATCTATTTTACAGGAAAGGCGAAAGTT
This sequence comes from Balearica regulorum gibbericeps, assembly GCF_011004875.1. Taxonomy (NCBI): domain Eukaryota; kingdom Metazoa; phylum Chordata; class Aves; order Gruiformes; family Gruidae; genus Balearica; species Balearica regulorum. Next base: position 67,552,645 of record NC_046185.1, read on the forward strand.
TGGTCCATTGGGTTGGAATATTCCTTATGAATTTAATCAGGCAGACTTCACAGCCAGTGTGCAATTTGTTCAGAATCATTTGGATGATATGGATATTAAATGTGGAGTGAACTGGAGCTGTGTTCGCTATATGCTCGGAGAAGTACAGTATGGTGGCCGTGTAACTGATGACCTTGACAAAGCACTGCTGAATACATATGCAAGAGTGTGGTTTGGAGAGCATATGTTTAGTGAAACATTTTGTTTCTACAAAGATTATGTTATTCCAAAAGGGAAAACAGTTGAAGACTATCTCCAGTACATAGAGCAATTGCCAGTGATTGATACACCTCAGGTAAAATATTTCAAAGTATTAAAGGGAATTTTTGTCACATAAATAATCAGGTCTATTTTCCACAGCCATGAATGTATAGGTCAAGATTAGCAAGCAGACCATTATAGTGGGTGTCTAGTGTGGATCTGCTGACTAGGAAGAGGTAGATGAGGCCTTCTTAGCCTGGAGAAAAGAAGGCGCTGGGGAGATCTAATCGCGGCTTTCCAGTACCTGAAGGAGGACTACAGGAAAGATAGAGAGGGACTGTAGTGATATGACAAGAGGTAATGGATTAAAACTAAAAGAGGGTGGGTTTAGATTAGATATAAGGAAAAAATTCTTCCCTGTGAGGGTGGTGAGGCACTGGAACAGGTTGCCCGAAGAAGTTGTGGATGCCTGACGTGGTTTAGCCCCAGCCGCTCGCTCACCCCTCCCCCGGCAGGCTGGGGAGGAGAACGGAAAAACAAGGGCAAAGCCTCGAGGGTTGGGATAAGGGCAGTTTACTGGGACAGCAAGGGAGAGGGAAACAATCAACAACAGTGCTGATAACAGATAGTAACAATGGGTGATAACAGAGAACGATTTTACCGATCCGACGACCGACCGACCGGACGCTCGACCCGTCCCGGAGCCACGCCGACACGCCGAACCCGCCCCTGCCCGCCTAGCCCCCTTTTATGGTGAGCATGATGTCACATGGTATGGAATAGCCCCCGGCCAGCTTGGCTCACCTGTCCTGGCTCCTTGGGAAATTAACTCTATCCTTGCCAGAACCAGGACAATGCCTCTTCCCTGGAAGTGTTCCAGGCCAGGTTGGATGGGGCTTTGGGCAGTGTGGTCTAGTGGAGGGTGTCCCTGCCCATGGCAGGGGGGTTGGAACTAGATGGTCTTTATGGTTCCTTCCAACCCAAACCATTCTACGATTGTATGATTCTGTGATTCTATGATTCTATGAAGGTAAAATTGAAACAGAAGTGAATGGATTTCTGTCTCATTGCTATGAAGTTGATAAATGCCTTTGGAGTTAAGTTCTATCAAAATCAAATATACAGGGCTGAACAGAAAAAATCTGGTTTTCTGTAACTGATAATGTGCTGGTTAAGAGGGCAAGAAGATTCCAAGGTCATAAACCTGAGAAGCTTTGAATCTCTGAAGGTAGTAAAAGCAGAATGCAAAGGTATTCGTGCTGGCAACGATGCACCTTTTCCAAGTGAGGGTAAATACAGCCATGATAATGCACCAGTGGGATCCATTTGAGCCCAGCTCATGAAGTGGTTCCTGTCAGTGTATGAACCTTGACTCTATCAGATTTCAGGTGCTGCTTTCATGAATCTGCTTTTCTAAGCACTTGGGAACCTATCTCACAATGCTGCAATGTATTTTTAAAGTATTTTGATGCCTGTAAAAAATCTGTATGTATGGTTTGCTGTAGGGGAATTTTACCTTTGACTTCTATGTAAATAGCATCAAGTCCAAGAATGCAAACATCTTTTCCTCTTTCACATTTTCACAGGTTAGGAAGAAAGCTATGATGTTCTTCTGTCATTCCAAAATCTGTCAAAATTGCTCATGGAAACCTTTAACCTTTTAAGCTCCCAGTCTTCTTTGTTCCACAAAGGATATTGTGCAAGTCAAAACAGTGTATCTTTGTTTCCTCCCCTTTCCATTTTTGGTTAAGAAAGAAAGACTGAATAAGTCTGATTGCTGTATCCTTGCTCTTTTGATGAAATTTCAACCACTGATCAGAATAAACGCTGACTTCTGAAGAGGGCTATTGAACTCGGCAATCCCTTTGAAAATTACTTTGATTTCAGAAGGGTATAGAGCTTTAGCAATTGGTTTTGAGGATTTATCAGGCTAAAAAAACCTGAAAGACAGAATCCAACATCCCCTTTTTAATCAAAATTCCCAGAGATTTTGGATCAAAAAGAATGAGAAATTTGGCTGCTAGATTAATTTATAGGACATCCAGGACACTGGTCCACCCATTGCTTTCCTACTTTGGTTTCTTTGTTCTTATTCCTTCATACATCACTTGCATAAAAACACAGGACCAGAGTTGTCTCCCATGTAACATCCCTGTCTTGGCAATATTACATCAATTATGAAGTTAGCTCTTGGACTAGCGCTACAATTTACATTCACAATAGCAGATATTTTTCATGCTTCTAACTTGGCCTATGGCTAGAGCAAAACCAAACCGACCAACCCTTATTGTGCAAGCGCAAAAGCAGAAAAGAGTGTATCTTCAAAGGTGTATTTCGTTCCATGATAAGTAAAATGCATTGATATTTTCACTTTTTTCAGCTCTAAATAGTCAGGTTGAGTAAACTGCTGTGTGTAAAACATGTTAAATCCTACTTGGAACATAATTCCATGCTTGTTATAGTCACACCTTCTCTCACACACGATATTAGGTCTGTACTGTGTTCTTTGTGCTGTTGTAAGGATTGGATCCACAACTGGTGTAAATCACTGCAGCTTTGCTGGCTTTGAGACAGATGCAGCCACTTATATCCCTTGTCTCTGAGTTTCTAGATTTGCAAGCATAACAATATTACATATGGCCCTTTTTATTCTGTCCTCAGAGTATGTAAATATTGGTTACTATGCGTTTCTTGTAATATACCAATTCTAATGTAAAATATGAAAACATGAAAAATGAGAAATGGAAGATTGCTTGGCTTTGGTGCTCAGTTTGAGGGCAAGCCTTCCTCATTGTTGGATCAGTGGTTCAAAGTTTGTAAGAGACAGTTAATAGCTATAATTAAATGAAGGCTTGTGAAATAAGTCACAGTACAATTCCTCCTGGAGAAGAGTTGCAATTGTCATCCTGACAATTACAGACTTACTGATATTTCAGCGGAAGTTTCCGAGAAAGCTATTATCATTCAGACAAAGGGCAGCTTTGCAGTAATTCTATGCTAGCTGTATCTTAAATAAAGTAATTCAATTTCAGAAGAAGGGGAAGTAAGGACTAGGAGACCTAAACCAGAAATAGCTAAACCATAAAATATCCTGAATATATCACCAGTCATAAAATCTTTAGGTACTTCAAATATGAGGAGTGCTTTATTCATTGTGCTGCATCCCTTATTAGCCTAAGAGACTGACTAAACCAAAATGTGTTAGAAATGGTAACTGGTCTGGTTATTAGGGGCATCTACTTGAGCTGGTACAACAGCAATAGATCTGTAGAGACAAAGAGCTAGTGATGAGGAGTCAGTGTCCACATATGACATATTTCCAATAAGGTCTAGACTGATCCAGTGGAAAGGAATCAGTTTGTACTCCCTGATAGCACTGCACACATCATCCGAAGTCTGCTATGTGAAGATAATCAGGAGATCAGTTAAAAAAAAACCCCAACACTCATATGAATGAACATGTTATTGTATATGCAGCCTATGTTAATGTTTTTGTGTAATTTAGGCTTGATCCTTGGCCAGTTAAATAAGTGTACTTTCACTGACCTATTCATATGTATAATTTTATAGAGCTGAGAATTTTCTTCCTTGTTTATCCATTTTCATTGATACTTTCATTGATATACTTTTAGAAGGAAAATTGCAAGTTTTTTCTGTTTGTTTCCCTTTTACTTTAAGGTGTTTGGACTTCACCCTAATGCAGATATAACTTACCAGACTAACCTGGCTAATGAGACATTAAGTACAATAGTGAGCATCCAGCCCAAAGACAGAAGCACTGGAGGAGGGGAAACCCGAGAAGCAGTGGTGCAGCGTCTTGCTGATGAGATGCTAGAGAAGTTACCTCCAGATTATAACCCTCATGAGGTATATGCTGCTTTACAAATACAGATGTTTTATGTATGCATGTATGTATGTATATGTTTTATAAGTTTTATTGTGCTGCTTAAATTTAACTGGAACGTGTTTTAAAAAGCTGTTAAAATTATGCATACTGTTTTATAAGTCTGTTTCCATTTATTATCTAAAATTTTCCTACATCAGAAACATATATTTCAAATGCCATAGTCCACTTAATTAGTCACCTTAAGTCAGAATAGCCATTAGAGACTTCAGGAAGTTCTCTTTTGTAACTTAGAGAAGGACACTGGTGCCTCTTTCTGAAGGATAAGTGATTTTATAGTGGTTCCAGCTTTCAATTTACCTACTCTTATTATGATACCACCATCATGAATAATGGATTTTATCACTGAGCTTTTCATCAGAGTTTGAGCTATAAGAGATATATTTGCCAATCTTTTCTTGCATTTTTGATTAACAGTCTCATTAAATGGAAAATTCCAGCATAAACACTCTTGCATCAGTTGGTAAGTAGGATCTGGTGTCTTGCCATGTGTTTCATGAACAGTAACTGTTGAAAACCCCTAATTTCCACAATTTTATTATTTACAATTCTGTTTTGCACTGATAGCGGTTTGGGTTTTTTTCTCTGGTTGCAGTCCAAGCCTGCAAAGTGCCCAGTATGCAGTATTGCAACTTGTTATGTTATACTGTATTTTCTTCTCTGGCCAACTTAGAATGTGCGCATAGGTTGCAACCAATAGTCTTGGGGCCCTGACAATATTTCCTGTCTTCTGTTCCACTATTCATCTCAGATGTAATACCTCTTGTATAAATAGCCTCTTCTCTGCTATCATAATTCAACTCAGAACTTCTCTTTTCTTTCCCCTCTTGGCAAGATCCTTACAATCTGCAACTTTTTTTGGTGAGGTTTCTTCATAGCTTTCTTCATAGGTTTCTTCATAGCTATGAAGCTTCTTCATAGCTTTCTTCATAGCTTTCTTCATAGCTTCACAGCTTTCTTCATATAGTTATTTTTCCATCCATGCCTGCTTGTATCTCTCTTTTTCTTGTCACCTGCTTATTAAGTGATCGCCAGTGATAGTATATAAATAATTTATTTGTAGAATTTGATTTGGGATGGAGTCAGTTTTCTAATTTTCACATTATTATTGATTAATAAATAAATATTGTAAATATCAAATAAAATTAAATATAGTAAGTATAATAATCACACTTAATTACTAATTTAATAAATTTAGTAATTTACACCTTGGATCTATACCTATAATCTACACCTTGGACTGTTCTCAGTCCTTTTCCCTTATCCTTCCTATCAGAGTAAAGCTTTTTCATGGAACTAGTTTTTTTCGAGTTTTATTCAACTCCTTAGAATTCTTTTTTTTTTTTTTCAATTTGCAATAGCAATAGAATACTGAATGGTGTTGGCATATATGGTTTTGCCATATTTGTAATATGTGTATTGAGCTAACTTCTTTCAATGTATTTGCTAAATCCTCCAGAGGAGTATTTCTTCATTCCCTTGTTAAACTGCCAACTTTTTTCCTCCTGAAGAATTCGTAATACTTAGAAGACGTCAATAGTACTGGACTTTATATTGTAACCAGGGGGTATTCTTGCCCTCAGATTTTACCTCTGGGTGATTTGCGCAGTGCCTTTTAGTTTTGTAAAATGCACACACGCTTGTTTAATCCAAATTTGACTTCTAAATGGTTTGAACAAATACTACTTTTCTCTGGCATTTCTTCTGTTTAATCTTGGTCTCATTCACTCTCATTCCTTCTTGGTTTATTCACTCAGGTTATCCACACAAAACACACACAGGATAGGCCTCCTCTTTTCAGTCACTTCCTTGAGTGTCTTAGCTTTGGAGGCAACCAGTTACGGACCCAGGAGCTACCGTTAAGGATAAAGAGTTTGGAGGGTTTATTTTGAAAGTTCTACCCTGCACTCTTGTCTCTGTTTTACTACTGTATTTGGGCACAATACATACTTTATCCATGTGACTGTGTAAAAAAATCATAACCAATTATTTTCAGTGCTCTTTCACTTTCATCATCCAGTAGTATGACAAAGCTATTATCTTTTCTCATAGTCTGCCAATCATACATGCAGGTTTTATTTTCTTACAAGCAATCATCTTTATAATGATGCTCACAATTAGACAGTTCTTTGCTTCTGTACCACTTCTCTGACATCTTCTCTGAGCTTCAAGGAAACCTCTTTTGCTTCAATTTGCTTGACAGCTGTTCTCTTATGATTCAAGTAAGGAGATTCATGCTTGTACAGCACAAACCAATATTAGGTACTAATACTTCAGCATCAGCTTGCTCTCCCTCCTCCCCCTGCTTCGTTCTTACAAGCACAGTTAGAGGATGTCCTGTTGGATCTACTTTTCCCCCTTGTATTTCTTGTAAATGTATTCTGAGCTCAGGATGTAAGTTTGTTTCATTCCTTTGTCAATAAGTGTAGATACCACCTCTTCCTGGTGATTTCTAGTTTTCTAAAGCTCTGTACATCTTGATCTGTGAATTGCACTTCCCTTTGATTAATCACGCCACTCTGTTTACGTGCTGTTTCTTCAATCCACATTACTGATGGATGACATGGTACTTTACTATCAAAAAATTACTCTTTGTTTCTGTATCATGGTAGTCATTCCTTTGCTCTGAGCATCTACAGAGCATCCTCTGGTCATTTTCCAATAGTTTATTGTTGATAAGAAGGTGTTCCTCTGTACATCTCTTTGGTTGTGTCAGCTGCATGGCAACTTCAGATGCTTCTTCTGCAGTATTAAGAGATTTGACATTATTTCTTGCAGTTCCTGATTCTTCAATATTTCCTTCTTCATTTTGTGTAGTGGATTTACCCTTTCTCTCATTCTCTAGATGTTAGAACTTGTTTGGGTCTTTACCAGTGCTTTCTTTGTCAGAGAGGAATTTCCCTTTTCTCCCATTAGTGCCCAGTTCCACATCTGCTGCAGTTGTTTATGGTGCCAGGAGTGTGGTGACCTCTACACAATAAGCAAAAAATCTGTATCAAATGTGTTTCTCATCTGAACTGAAGCTCTGGAACCTCTTGGGTGGAGAGGGCAGGAGTAAGCTGTAAAGCAAGCTAATTTTTTACATGAAAGTTTGCATAAACTGATAAAAAAAAAGAATGTCTAAAATACCAAGAGGAAAAAAAAAAAAAGAAAGATTATGTTCACTAACATATAACCAAGAATTTCATTAGACCAGAAAAGAAGGGAGAGTTTAGATGTTCTCTGAGGGAAGAAGCAACAGAATTTAGCAGAAGCTACAATATAATAAGCAAATGACATTAAACTTACAAGTATAAGGAGCGAAATGGATTTTGTAATTACTGCCTGTGATGTCTGAAAGAAAGGGAATGAGATGAGTTCTGTTTTTTGTCAATTTAAGTCAACATTTGGTCATTCAGGACATTATTACCTATATTCACAACATTATTACCTACTACATCAGTTTAACAATCCTGAAACAAAACCAATATACTAAATTGTAAGAGACTGAGGGAATGTGTCAAAAAGGGTTCCTATGCATGCCTCATTGGATAAGAGCAGTAAAAAGAAAAACATTCATTAGTCCAGCAATGCAGCATGGGCTTGCTTTTAGAAGAATATTGTGCTTTAGTAAGACCACGACATGGTAGTCTTTGGGAATCCAGTTACAGTAGAGAAAAGGAACAAAAAAATTAGGAAACAAATGAAGGTAATTAAAAGCAAATACTCTTCAGGGAAAGTGGCAGGTGCCTTTGCTATCTTTGATCAGTTCTTGTGGCTGCCTTTTGAAAGTGTGGAGTGAATTTGATCAGAGTTAAAACCCCAGCAGACTAGGTTAGAGATGGATGGTACTGAAACCAATTATTTGCTGACATTCAGAGCCCTGGATTGTACTTTCTCTTGATACATTGTGAATCCAGAGAAAATTCAGACTGTCACACAGAAGCCTTCATTTCTCAATTATTAGCCTTTGGCAATGGCTTTGGAACAAACAATTTCAAAACAGGGCAACCATTTTACCCCATGATATATGCTGCTGCTTTTGCTGTTGTGTTCTTGTAATGCTTCCTCTCACCAGTCAAATAAGTGACTCAATGTCCACCGAAAAGACTATAAACAAAACAAGTCACCTTTGCATGCTTTTCAGACTGCAGTTTGACACAGGTGATGGAAAAGCAAAATAAACCTTCCTCCTGACCTAAAACTGTCTTCATTTTTCACGCTCCAAAGGCAGAGGCAGAGTATGAGTCCTACTTTCATAACCCCTTTTGCTTCTGGGTTTTGCCTCACAGGTAGCAGAGAGATTAGTGGTAAAATGATTAGGTCCAGTCAGTCCATGGGAGTGAAGATAGATGCAAGAATAAATGTCAGCCTGTCACACACAGAGTTTTATAATGAAAAAAGATACTGCACTTTATTGGAGGTTGGCTTTTAACCCAAGTAGCAATGGGTGTTTTTCCTTAAATATTTTTTGTAGTATTGATTTCGTCTTACCCTCTGCTGAGGTTATGACTACATTAGCAAGTATTGCATGGAAATAGGAGTTCATCTGAGGACCCCACCCCTGCATTAGATGGTTTATTGGGGAATTTATTTTGGTCTAACTCTAGTCTGGGCCTGTAGGCTGAACACCCATTGGTGGTTGGAATATGTTAGACTCCTGAAACATGCCTTTTGGGTTAGTTTAACTTGAAGCCAAGCCAGTTTGTATGCCTGGAGTCTACTTTTCAGTGCATTTTATTTGCTAAAAATATAAAAATAATAAAAAAAAATTTCAGGGTCTGAACTTAAACACTAACATAGATGCTTTGTAAAGTGGCTCTGGTTTACTTAGCAACCCTATCAGATATAGTGGTCACCCAGCTCTAGAGCTTCAGCTATTTTCCACATATTTCACTGCCTGTTTCCCTTGTATACAACAGGGAAGTGGTCCTTGACACCACTTGAAAAGAGCTTTGGCTTGGACACGCCTTGAGCTTGTCTTTCTTCTTCAGGCCTCTTATTTAGACCATCTCACAGAATGATGGTCTTCCCATTTCTGCTAACGAAGAGTATAGCAAGTAACCAAGTCTAATTGAAAATAATAGCATTTACTGAAAATGATAGACAGTTAGTACTACAGTAACTTGATCACTGATCATTGAATGGCATGAGTTCAGCAACTGCTTTTCTGCTGAATATCCTATAAAGTATGTGGTGACAAAGGAGTTGGTGACCTGAGTACAGCTAAAAAATGTGCATAGAGGAATCTGACAGATATGCATTGCAAAATCATGTAGACAAAGCTATTAAGATTATGATTTTAGTTGCTCCTTTTTTAAATCACCTTGTTTTATGTTAGATGACAGCTGTTTGCATAATGAAAAAGAGATGTTGTAAGTGGGCTTTATGGAATTTGTGTATTAATCTCAGAAAGGCTATTTTGGTTAGTGAGGTTTGTCTTTTGAGTTTTTTTTCTGTCAGTTGGGATCCATCTCTTTATGTCATAATAAATACAGCATTGGAAGGAAGTCATCTGATTGCTTGATAAGAATTCTAATACAAAACCAGTCAATCATACTTCAGAGATGGTATTTAAAATTAATCTTAACAGCAAGACTTCCAAGAAAGGCACTATATTACCCCTAGTAAATCTCACTGCAGATCAGGATTGATTTGTATACAATAAGGTAGGAAGTATGTCATTTTATTCAGTTTTCATCTCTGGTTATGCTTGATACTCCAGGCTGAGTGCTGTGAACATATCTAGGATGGATTAACAAATTTCTGCATTATTGGTTCACTCCATAATTCAAAACATGATAGATATTTTTGTAGGTACATGAAAACAAATCAGAAGAATGTTTAAATTCTGAGCATTCACTAAACAAACTGTACGATTATCAATACAGTAATATTTTAGAATATTTATTTCATCTTCTCTTTGTAGATTCATAAATATCAATATTTTGGAAAATAACCCCTTTAACAACATCTTCCATGCAATTTTTCCTCAAATGGGAGAAATTCTTCCTCTAAATGATCCCCAAAAGGAACGCATGCTCTGTAGGCTAGAAAAAAGTGTATTTCTTATTTAAAGGATAAAATGCATGGATTATATTTATAATCCCTTTCTTATTAGTGGCATGCACTAGACTTCTAAGTTTGCTGGAAAAAAAAAATTCATAGGTTTTTTTTTTTTTCTCAAGATGGAGAATTACCAATTGTAAAATTTTCAGAAAGCAGAAGCTTTCCCTGGATTTTGTATGAAAAAAAATCAGAATACTTCGTTGTGTGTTTTATCCAAAAAGAGTTTATTGTCTCATCTCTAGTTTTGTGATAGCTGATTTTAGTAGCTTTTTCTCTTTTATAGGAAGAAACACATTAACCTAGTCTGTAAAATGAACTGTCACACTGCAAAGTATTAGCATAATTGGCTGGCATCTATTTCTTGGACATTCCGTCTGACAAACTCATGGGTCCTTGTGATTAAAATATGATGAATAACCTTGCTGATAGCTGTCTCCCAAGGAGAACAGCAGGTAAAGTTGAAAAAGAGTATTTTATCGGACTTGGAGTTGAAACTTGAGAATTGGAAATTGTCAAAGCATTGACTCATTTATACTAGGAATTATAACTACTCAACTGCTATATTATGTTCATTGTGCAGAAACTTGCTATTCAGTATAATAATATCTTTAGTAATGACTACTTTGTGTAGATAATGTGTAGTATACATAATAATGTATACTATGAGATATATGAGTACATCTGGAAAAATCCAAAGCAAAATCCTGTGGACTTCTGGCCTTGATGAAACAGCACGCATTATACCAACTCTTGTGGTTTCTACTTGGCTGCAATAGAATTGCAATGATAGTCTGCTCTTTGAAAGAATAGACTTTCTAACTCTTTCTTCATCTTTTGTTAGTAAACTCAAAATAAGCTCTTACATTATTTTAGCAAACTGATCCTATGGGTCAGCTCTTTTATTATAAATGAATGGCCATATAGATATCTGGATCTAGGATCTCATTTTGCTATTTGAGATCTCTTTTTGGTTCCACAGTCCCCTCGCAGAATTTCACCTGCAGAGGGAAGGAGTGACTGTGGCAAAGATCAGGGTTCACATTCCTTCAAGGTGAAAGATGATGCATGTGGCTGGGTGGTAGCGAGTACAGAGAGAAGGCCGTTGGCTTTCTGGAAGCTGAGTCATAGTGGGGAAAAACACTTGAAAGTCTTAAAAACCAAGAATTCTGGTCCTATATGAGGTATAGGCACCACAATTTTTGCGGGTGCCACTAAATTCTCTCTCATGCACTGTTGTGTACAGTGATTTTTGATATACATGGAACATACAATGTATGTCTGAAGCATATTGTATATGCATCATTATGCTAAAGTGAGACAGGGAATGCTTTTGCTACTGTTGTTGTGACATGTCCTTAAGTAACACAAACAACTAATTCCATTTTGAAAATGTTGCCTTATGAATATGAGTGAAACCCTTATCCTTAGAAGTTCAGAAGGCCAAAAGCTTCTACCCACAACCCGGTGCACATAATGGTGTAACAGAATTCTGTGGCACCTGTATTATTCCTGGCAATCTTGCCTCTCTAGTAATGCATCCATGAGCACCTTGTCTTATGAGTGAGTCACGTGCTATTGGAAGCAGCAGCTTTTATACATCATTGTGCTTGTTAAGTCAAACTCCATTTGTAGCATTATTTCAACTCAGCAGGGCAAGAAGAGGTGAGAAAGTTCACCTAGCACAATTAGGAAATATGCAGAAGTTACCATCAAACATACTTTTTTATAGCATGTGGTGTTTTTTTTAAGATCTAAGACCCTGCAGCCGAACAAGGACAGAAGGAACTGCTGTGTCCCTTCAAAAAGAGGGAACTTTCCCTCCTTAGAATGATGGAGGAGCTCCTTTTGGTAAGCTAATGAGTCACAGCATGCTAAATCTTAAAGTTGGCACAGGACTTACATGGCCATCTGTTACATAAAAGTTTCTTTTCTCAGGAATTGTGCTATACAATTGAAAAAACCATACTTTTTCTTTCAAAAATTATTGCAGGGGAAACAGAAGATTAAATTTTATATTCGTTGCACTATTCTTGTTTAGGTGAAAGCCCAGCTTCAAAAGATGGGAGCTATTCAACCCATAAACATATTTCTCCGTCAAGAAATTGACCGCATGCAACATGTTATATCAAGAGTTAGGACTACACTGACCAATCTCAAATTGGCTATCGATGGTAAGTTACAATATTAAAAATCATACTCATTAAGATGAAATATTTCTTGCTAGTGATTGCTTATACGATATAACTAACTAAATATTTCCGCTCCTTACCTTCCTTTTTACCTCTTTCTCTTTTGTTCTCTCCCTCCAGACATTTTTCTCTTTTTCTCTCTTTATCATATGACCACTAATTCTAGCCCGTAAAGCCTCCTGACTGCACCTCTAAGGACACTCTACCTTAATTTATTCTGTATGCATGTGCTCCAGTATTGCAGTTCATGTCCCACAGCACTACTACACTTCTGTGATTCTCTCCAGGATCTCTACAGAGCTCAGAGAAACTGAATTGCATGATTAGGTCCACAGGTCGTGTGCCAGAGTGATTTATGAAATTAAGTCGAGACATAATTATATAGAACAAGGTAGAAGTGTTGCTGCTAAGTAATTGAGAGACAGGGCACTCAGGAGGCCAGGTGGTACAGACTATAATTTAAGGTGAGATTTGCAATGTTCGTGAAGCTGGTTATACCAAATAGGATGTCTCTAAATGGAAGCTGAAGTGAGTGGGAGTGCCAGTCAAAAGAGAATGATAGGGTTCTGCTTTTAGCCATCACAGGAGGTAGGCAACAGCACTCTGTATCTCTCAGAGACAGGAGTATTTGGCTGAAGTGAGCAATGGTGAATGTAGTTAAAATAAATCAAGAGTACAGGCAACTAGAAGCAGATGGAAAATTTGATCAGAAAAGGAGTGAGGAAAAAGAAGGGATGATGATGTTACTGTGTGCTTATTGTTTTCACTTCCCATTTTGCTCATCTGCAAGAGTTGAAATATCCAGGAAGGAAAGTATACTGTTGCTCAACCAAGCTTCTTGAATTAACAGTAAATGAAAATGAAGCAGGAATGGTTCAGTTCCACTGGTTAAGATCTCACTGAAGTCTGCTGTTCCCCAGCAGAGGCAGAAAATATCTGAGACAGCAAACCTGAGAAGGTCAGAGTGCCTCAAAACTATTCTCTTCGGATATAGGTGATGGCAGTACTGTGATCTGTCTTACTGGCTTTTTCCAGTCTTTTGACAAGTCTTTCATGAGGGGAGATTTTTTTAATTTGTATTTTTGTTACATAGGAATCAGCAAGGATTTTTTCCTATCATTTGTATGATTCACCAAGGCAACAATGCATGCTTCAGAAACATCATGCCTATAATCTGAATCTAGGAAAGAAGTTCATAAATGTGCCTAAGGCTAATTAGCTTCCATATCCTGTAATAACCTATGCAAAGATCAAGCTGGAAGAAACAATTGTCCTCTGTTTCAGTACTGAGCTGAAAGTTTCCCTTTATATGTACGTAGAGTCCCTTTTCAAGTAAATGAAAATAATACTTTCTGTCCAAGAAATTACTAATCTTTCCCTGATTGTGATAGGTATATTTAAAATCTCAAAACTACAATATTCTGCCGAGGGGTGGATGAGTAATATAATTTATTTGCACTTAGTATTCAGTTCCACAGTGGGCACAGTCCTCTACCAGGTGTTTAATCAAGTTAATGCTGTAACTCTTGTGCAATCCTCTAAAACATTATAATTTTCTTAGGGACAGGTAAGTTAAATATAGTGAAAATTTGCTCTGAAAACAAAATTGGGTGTGTAGTTACCAATAATGATTAATAGCTTCTGGCAGATTCATGATACATCAAGTTCATGTGGTAGACCGTTAATTAGAGGATGGAAAAAACATTTAGGCCCTCTGTCTTGCCTCAGCAAAGGGGAAAACCCCAAACTCTCTCATACTGGATTCTTCCCCAAAACTAGTCAACTGCAGTCTCAGATCATCTGAGGTGCTCCTTTTTCTTTACAATGAGGTAAACTCATCTGCCTGCTCAAACAGGTCATGTGAATTTTGACATCTGCCCTGGTCATGCATCTCCCTCTGGCCTCATGAACCTGTTAAAGCCTGAGCACCTGCTTAAAGCAGATCTAAATTTTCAAACAAATTTTGTGTTTAAGAATATAGTGCATCTTCATGTTGTGCCATGTAGCTTTGTGAGAGGTCTGAATATTTGATTCTGCAGATTGGATGTGAATAGATGGACCTTGTCATCTTACTGTTGCTCTTTGAGTTACGTTTGAGGTAATATAAAGCCCTCTTCAGTGAGAGCCCATGTGCAGCAGAACATGAGGGATGTTGAAGGAATGAGCAGAGCCAGTTTTGTCCCTCTATCCAGAGGGCAGATATAACAGTGTTCAGCTTTTGGGAGGTGTGAGGATGCTCAGCATGTGTCCAACATGTTTGTTGGCAGCTATGCCCCACAAGTCTGCATCTCTACCAATAAACTCTGCTGCCCAGAGGGATACTTTTTTTTGGATCAAATTATTATAATTAGATTGTAGCTGCACTTTGTACTCTCAGCTATGTCCCATCTATTAGTTTTGTTTTAATTACTTATTGATTGCCCTTTCACAGTTGGTATAATACAGAGCTTCACATAAATCAGAAAACAGCAATGATGATTGTCCTCTCAAGTGACCTAAACAGAGGCAATGTTCCAAATAGAGAAGTGTTTTTAGAGATGAGGAAAGAGCTGTTTTCTCATCTTTTCATCTGGGGAGCAGTAAGACTTGGGGCTTGAACCAAAACTCCAGATTCTAATAGGTTATGAACATCAGATCTTGAGCCCCTGGCAGAAGGTGACCACAGTCTTTGCAGGGCAGTATACGAGCTATAGAGTTCCTGTGTACATGCCTTATCTTCCTCCTGTGGAAGCGCAGATGCCTCTGGCACAGAGTACTAATACCCCGGCTGTTTGGGAGTGGGCACTTCAAATTCCCTCTGCCAGTAATGAAGATAGTTTATTTAGATGCAGTAAAATCTAATGACCCATTCAGTTATTCCTATTCTCTTAGAGTTTGTTTGAGTAGAGGGGAACTGAATGTGGCCTATCTGTTGCCTTGGGTGGGGAGGGGGGGTGTTCTCTTTATTTCTCCATGCACTGAAGTAGGAGTGGTAAGCGTTTTGATAGCACCCTGATGTGTCTTCTATCAGTGAAGAAACTAAGAAGAGATATTCTGTGGGAGTTATCCCTAGTCCTCCTTGAGTGGCTTCCGTGAGTCTCAGCAGTGGAGCATACTTGTAGTAGCACTAAAAGCAGATATTGAATCCTTGGCAATGGAAATAAGCACAGCTTTTAATTTGGTTTTATTTCCTGATTTTTTTTTAACCTACTTAACATTCTGCTTGAAAGAAACAAATGCTTAACACATTTATTTATGAGTATATCTGGATTCTACTTTGGTCATAAAACTATGTCCATTTGGCATTTGTTTCTGGTACCTTATAGCTTTGTGTTTTCAAACTAATCCCTTGGTACTGCCTACTACATGAACAAGTGAAGGCCATACAGGAAATCTTGGATTTGTTATCCTTTCATGTTATATATGTGCCACATGATCACAGAACTCCCACTGCTTTTTGTGCAGTACTTGTGAAGTTAGGAGAGAGAAGTCCTTTTCCTGTTAACATATTTCCTGAGAATATGGCAATCCCTCTAAAAGCTTTTACATGACTTGTAATGTGTAAAGATTTGTTTCCACAGGTGCAGAGTTTTTGTTCCTTAATTTTTCTTAGTACTTGCAAGACAAGCATTGTACAAATACCTATGGGAGCCATAAGCCGTAAGACCAACATAGAACGCAAAAAAGTGGAATCAATACAAATAACTATTTCAGAAGTCATCATGGCATTTGTCATGGGAAGCTCTACCAGGCTTACGCAAACTTGTCACTGCAACTACAATATGGCACCCTTCACGTCACACAGCTTGCGTATTTTCATGCACACCATACATAACCTACATGCCAGCACTTGAAAAAAAATCACAGATTAGTCTTACTCTACACTGAAAGAGAGGGCGATCAAAGCTTTTGGAAAAATAGGGTCAGGAACAAGGATATTACTAAGGGGAGATGAGACTTCGCTACTTGCCCTCTTTTTACCCACACAGTTTTATATCATAAGCATGTTCTTTAAATGACGCATGGATTATATGCATGAAAACATTAAAATTAAGACACTAGCATGTTTCAGGTATATGTTTATGCCAAGTTGAGAAGTGCGAGAAAATACAGGTGAGACAATTGAGACAGAAGGTATTGGACAGTAAAAAATTATGCATTTTTGTATGTGTTTCTAATATTTTTGGAACCTTATAATTCAGACAAAGCTGAATAATAACTGTTAATAACAAGGCCTTGAGAAATACTGGTGCATTTCACTAGTTTCTGCACATCTCAGTCATTGATCTACTATCTTATTAAAAACTATTTCATTACCTGCTTTTAGCTCATCACCATCCTTGTACTGTATTGCTAACAAGCGTGTTGGCCTTAGGTGTTTCCTTGTTTTCATTCATATAACGGTATCTTGAAACTTCATGTAGACGCAAGGTAGCATATAGTTCTACATACTTAATAGGAATCACTTAGAGTTCCTATGTCATCTACACAAACTTGTGTTAAGCCCCTGAAAGAGTGAGGTAAAGATTCACTATTTTTTTCCAACTCAGAATACCATGATCTTGACAATAGTGTTTGCATCACGTTGCTGCAAGGAATTTCTGTTCAGTGTATGTAGCACCTTACAAGAGGGATGTAAATGAACTCCAAAAGAGCCAAAAGAGGTAGCTGATAATTCATTCTAATCTATGTGGCAAAAACCTGAAGCCCAGGAAACTAGTCTTGCCAGAGTGCACAGGAAAGGTAATTTCACACAAAGGGAAGGAGTATGGACTCATTCCCACTGTTTGGCTAAATTCTGTTTTGACTCGTAATGCTTTAAGATTGCCAATTAATACAATTTTAGTTTGGCCTGCTGACGATGGTAATAGACTTTTAGACTGAAATATCTCGGGCTCTTACCTTACTGATTCTTAAAGTGTGTGTGTGTAAGGCTTGCCAGGGATCATCTCTGTATTCCACTTTTGGATGATGATTTTATTTGAAGATGATTAAGAGCACTCAGTGAGGACATTAATGGAATGTAACAATGGGGAATTCATTTGAGGAATGGAGAGGATGAGTCTAGTATGTCTTGTGGCGTAGTTACTCTTGGCTCAGCAGCTCTCATCCATTATTTACCTCTCATCCTGATAAGGATGCCAGAATGCCTCCTATTGTCTTTTACGAAGTGTAGCGTGTTATTTCTGGACTTCTTAATAAGCATTGTGTACCCTTGCCATGATGCTGGCCAGGACAACTGTTTAGAAACAGACATTGCACATTTAGGACAAACTCCAGAAAATGGTTTATCTGCCTGTTCTATTACTTTAGCTCAGGGTAGTGATTTGTAGTTTTTTTGGGGGGGTGTGCATAGATTTTCATCTTCAAAGTATTGCTTTAAAATTTTTATTTTCAGTCCTTTGGTGGGTGTAGCCAAGTGCCTTTAGTACTGGAGCTGGTAAGTGTTCAGAACAATTTGCAAGGTTACTTTCAAATTGCCTTCTTTCTGACTGAAGGAATTAGCTGTTGCAGGGAATCTATGATTTGTGAGCTCTTCTCTGTGAAAAATTGCATGCAACTCAAGTTTCTCCGTTCCTTTCATCTCTCCTGAAGAATTAAATCAGAGGATTCTGCACCAGAAAAGGAAGGTGGGAAACAAACAGAAAACAGAACAGGGGCAACGGTTAGGTGCAGCTGGAGAGAATACCACAGTCTACAAGTAAAAAATGGAGAGAGTGTTGTACTTTGCAGGGCTTAGCTGCCTGATTCACTCTTCCTGTTCTGGAGACCAGGAGCAAAAGGAGGAGATTAATTGTTGAGGGCCTTGGGATTAAAATAGGTGGAGTTAAATGAACTTCTGAGAGCTTCCTGGGAATCATCTCCCAGTGCTAAAGTGCCCAAGTACCGCAAATGAAGAAAGAGGGAAATATCCAAAGAACTGCCTGAAGCAAAGAAGTTGACTTCTTTCAGCACAGCAATGGTGGTCACTGAGCTAGCACAAACATATTAGAGCTTGCAAAAAAAAGATTAAGTTTTAGGTAAGGGGAAACATACATTAGCTTTTATTGTTTTTATCTAGTACTCTGTATAACTAGAATCATAGAATGCTTAGGTTGGAAAAGACATTTAAGATTATCAAGTCCAACCATTAACATAGCACTGCCAAGTCCACCACTAAACCATGTCCCTCAGCACCAGATCTACACGTCTTTTAAATACCTCCAGTGTTGGTGACCCATCCACTTCCCTGGGCAGCCTGTTTCAGTGATTGACAACCCTTTGGGTGAATGTATTTTTCCTAATATCCAATCTAAACTTCCCCTGGCACAACTCGAGGCTATTTCCTCTTATCCTATCACTTGTTACTTGGGAGAAGAGACCAACACCTGTCTGGCTACAACCTTTCAGGTAGCTGTAGAGAGCTGTAGCTGAGCTCCCCTCAGCCTCCTCTTCTCCAAGCTAAACGACTCCTGTTCCCTCAGCAACTCTTCAACAGATTTGTGCTCTAAACCCTTCACCAGCTTCGTTGCTCTTCTCTGGACACACTCCAGCACCTCAATATCTTTCTTGTAGTGAGCGGCCCAAAACTGAACACAGTACTCAAGGTGCGGCCTCACCAGAGCCGAGTACAGGGGGACAATCACTTCCCTAGTCCTGCTGGCCACAGTATTTCTGATACAAAATACCTTGTACCTTTGGGTGGAATAATCAATAATGCTTTCTTTGGGGAAAGCACAAGCAAGTTAGCTGTTGTCATAAGGCAGAAATGGAGGAAAACTTAGGAAGTTATAAGCAAGTTGGGATTTTCTCTTCAACCTGTTCAACGAGGAAGAGGGAGTTGCAGCTCCACCAGCTGCAGTGGTGGAGGCAAGGAGTGACTGGTCCAATAACAAACCTGGTTGCTTGGGAGGTAAAACTGAGTGGGGATTAAAGGCTGAAAAGATCAACATCTATAGTTGCAACTGTGACAGTCAAGAATGGAATGATGCTTTCACTGAGCTTTTTCCTCTGTCTACTGTTAAGGCTAGCTTAAAAAACTCATTGTCTAGCAAGTATTGTCCTCAAGGGATAATCTCCAATCCTATTATAATGATGTCAGCTATTGGCAAACTGCATTTGATGGAGAAACTAGCTTCTTCTCATCTAATTTATATCCTACATAATTATTCTGGATATTCTTGATTCACATCTGTGCCTCTGGGAAGACAATCAGTCAGTCGATTGAGCCTTTTTTTTTTTTTTTTTTGAGCTTTTTTTTTTTTTTGGTTCATGCTGCAGTTGAAGATCCTTCCTTTGATTCTAACTTTATCCACTCATTTAAATGAGATAAGCACGTTTTCTAGTCCAGATACAGGCTTTCCTAAATGTGAAATTCAAAATTTTATAAATTCCACAGTTTTCAGATTCAGCTTGTAGTAGATGTGGTAGTGAAAAGGAGCAACACCATAAAATAGTACAAGGTCCTGCTTTAGTCCAGTCAAACCAGTATGTCTATTGAATGAGTCACCCTAAAACCAAGATCAATTTAAAAGAACAGACTGATCACTTTAATTACCAATAAAAACTAGTTACCCTCAGAACTGGATAGCTTTATTTGGCTTATTTGCTACACAGCAATTGGCTAGATTTAGATATGTTTTAGAAGTGAAATGGTTTCAATTTAGGGCAATGAAAAAGGCAAATCCTAATTTCAAAACTGTATATACTATGGGAGCAGTATGGTTAGAGTACATATTATTTTGGAAGCATGGACATTCCTTAACATCTTTAACTGAACTGACCTTTTATCAGTCATTTTCAGACAGGCTTTATTCCATTCAGAAAAGGAATATCATGAAGTAAAACCAAAAATAACCAAGTTATAAACAGCTGGCGTGTCTGATTCATAGAACATTCAAGCCTGTCAAGTTCATAGGACATTCAGTCTTTTCATACAGTAACCAGTGCTCTGAGCTTCTTAGAAGTTAAATGTGAGAAGTGCATGGTGTTGTGCAACTAATTGAATTTATCAAATATAGTTTTTCAAACACATCACCTTTCTCCAGAAGGATGCTATTATTTTTGTCATGTGTTACTAATTTTATTTCTGAGAATTATTTTATTATTATTATTTTTTTATTTTTATCAGAGTATTTTAGCTGCAGGAATGCATCCCAACACCCACAGATGTCATTTAGTGCTGAAATTCAAGCACTGTATGCCTACTGCCAGAGCTGACACCCACTCACTAGGAATATTTATGCAGCTATATGGACAAGGCCAGAACTGTGAACATACCTCATGCTCAAGAACACTCTGGCTTAGCGTTCTCAGCAGCTGCTCTGAGTCATAACAGGCAGACATCCTAAGAGATTTCACCATGCTTCGAGGCAGAAACTGGTTGTATCTCCCTTCATGAAAAGCTCCAGCCTGCCCACAAGATTAGGGAAGAAAATGTGGTTCTGTCACAACCCTTGTTGCAGGAGAAAGTTGGCTGCATGAGCCTGAAAACAAGGAAGAACCAGAGATGAGAGTTCTTTCTTAGTTTGGATGGTAATGATCTCCAGGGCTCCAACGGGATGCTCTTCAGTTGTTGTCTGCACTCACTACAGTTGCTCTGAAGTAGAAACCAACATGTGCTGCACTTTTCTTTCTGCTTTTTCTGCCTCCAGAGGGTGAACAGAGTTTATGGTCTAAAATTACATTTTTCTAGGCAAAGGAGAAATAACACAGAGTGGTTTCTTTCTTAAATGTTGGTGTTCTTGAGTATATGTTAGAGAAGATTTATACCCAAAGAGAAGATTTTTTAATTGTGTTATAAAAGACTCTTAGCTATCTCAAAACATGATTCTGAACCTACTATGAAGCCATTACAGAGAATGCAGGATGGCAGGGTTTTTTTAGTATTTAGTTTTGTAAGTTGATGGCTTTCTCATAGCATTTGTTGCATAAAGAGAGGTGTGTATAAATGACAGCAGGCCATTATCTGCTAGAAGAAAATGAAGCCTATTTGCCAATGATATATGGTAGAAAGTACCAGATTTGCACACACTGGTGTACAAGTGTTTAGGGCAGCCACTACATTCTTCTAAATTAAAAGCTAGTGTTTGATTTCTGGATATTCTTCTTTTTCCCCAGAACTGGGGACCTGCCAACCTTAATGCAAGGAAGGGTTTTGAAATGCTTACCTATTACAGGCCACATTTCCATACAAATATGTTTGGATGAGCCACTGCAGCTCTTGTTTGCAGTCACCCAAACTACTTCTCTATCCTTTACATGTTCTGTGGTGGAAGCCACCTAATTCTGTTTGGTATCTCATGTAATCCTTGTGGCAATTACAGCAGTTGTGTGTATAACAATGCATTGAACATTGGTATTACATGAACATTTAATCGGAATGGGGTCTACCAGACCAGTTTCTACAATTTAAAATATTTTAGCTGGAATAGAGAAGACATCCTGAGGTATGGCTGTGTGCCAGCTCTCAGTACTATTGCTAGTACAAACTGCTAAGATGTAGGAACTTCTGGCACATGGAATGGTGAGTGTCACTGAAAAATCATTGTCGTAGTAAATGCCAATATTTTAATGGACACAACAGTACTATGCATGGAATATGTGAGTATGCACTGCCACTGCCAAAAAAAAAAAAAAAAATAAAAAAAAAAATCTTGCCTTTAGGTGTATTCTACGTACTGCTTTCCCACTGGGAATCTTGATAATGGAAATGTACAAAGTTATCATTAATAACAGTGAATTTCATTAATATAATCACTGTCAGTACATGCTTAGGATATAGATGAGTTACACAGTATATCTCTGTCATTGATCACATATGTGAGAACCATTAAAATGTATTAAAAAAATTAAATGTTTAATCACATTCCAAACACAGTGTGAATATAATATTATGTGTGAGGAAGAAGGAGTTGTTTAAAAAAAAATCTTTATTTCTGATCAAAATAACAGAAGAAATATAATTTGTCTTGTCACCTTTAACTTTGAATCAAGTCTTACAAGTTTGAGCAAATTTATTGCAAACTGGTAACACTTTAGTGCAACAGGTGTGCAATTGAGGCACAACAAAAGAGGGTTTATAAAACTCAGAATGTCATTTGGAAGTTTTAATTGCCTTTGCAAGCTAGGGGAAAGTTCATTCTGAATGTTTTACTTATCTTCCAGGAACTATAATTATGTCAGAAGAATTGCAAGATGCTTTAGATAATATGTATGATGCTAGAATTCCAAAACTATGGTTTAGGATTTCCTGGGAGTCGGCTACTTTAGGATTTTGGTTTACTGAGCTTCTTGAAAGAAACCAGCAGTTCAGCAGCTGGCTGCAGGATGGCCAACCAAATCTGTTCTGGATGACAGGATTCTTTAATCCACAGGTAAGACTGCCAGATTGATCTTTCTAACGCCTATGTAACAGTTAAATCAGACCTTGTGAGAACTTCAAGCTGACTCAGTCATGACTATACAAAGTGTAATCTAAATTCATTTTTTAGCCTAAATGTAGGATCAATTAACTTCAATATCTATTGAAGAAGTTTTTGCTAGACCAAAATAATGTTACGGAAATAATTGAATGCATCTTCTGGTTGCTTTAATTATAGTGTGGAAATTGGATAAACACACTTTTTCACATTTCAGTGTTATCCTCCTTTTTTTCCCCTCCTCTGTTACAGTAATCTGATTTTCATTCATTGTATGAAAATCCCTTTTTGTACAAAACAAGGTAAATTTCAAGACTTTGACACAGGAAAAAGAGATTTGAACTTGACTCTCAGTCCTTGCAAATCAGTTCCTTGAAATGGAAGGTTTGTTATTTATACCACCCCAGAATTGTGCCAGACTTGGTCTACAGAGACACACAAAAAACACAGCCTCTCGCCTGCACCATCTAAAATAAAAACCTGGCACAAAATGAAACACAAAAAAGGGAACAGCTGAGAACAGAGTTAAAAGAAGTAAAGTATACATACCTAGATGGTGTGTAGTTTCTTTGCACAGCTATCCACATTCATTAAAGCTTTTTATGATTCACAGATGTTTGTGGGAAGTGTGAGTTGTGGAAGTGAGTCATTGTGAGAGTATCCAGCCAACAGGTTTCTGTGAAGCCTTAGCAAAAAGCTATTTTAAAGATCTATTTTAATCTCAGTACTTGTTAGCAATGCAAAAGCTAGCTGAAACAGCTGCCTAGAATAGAGAAAGCAACAGTGGCAAATATTCTCTAAGGCTACTGCTGGGAAATATCCATCTATCATCTATCCTGTCTGTGTCAGCTGTCTGCCGATACCACTTTATAGCATGGAACTGTGCTCACAGAATCCCTGAGCAAAGGGTTCCTAAGCAAAAGTATGAGGGAGAGGAGTAGGAGTTTTAATAAAATGATTATGCTTCCATACTTGGTTTGTTAGCAACACATTGATAGTGGAACTCTAAAATATTCCTAAGTAACTTTTGCAATCATCAGGCCGGATGCAATCCTAATAGGCTTTTGGTTTTGTTGGTGTTTGCTTTTGCATTACAGATGAGCAAGACCTGATACAGATTTTGTACTGGCCATTTTAGCTGGGTTTTTTGTGCTTTGGGGTTGTGTCAGTTCTGAAATTTTGCCAGCTCAAATTGGGCATCCTACATTTTTTTGGATACATACATCTGGATTTCTGCCAAATAATCAGAGTAAAATGTCCCCAAACATGTTGTGATTTAGTAGATCATAATAAGTCAGAAAGCCTCCAGAAATACAAAAATTAAACACTTCATAACACGTAGTTCTACAAGTCCTAAATACATAATATGCAGAGAAAACAAAAAACCCAAACAGAATGAGATTGGCTTACATGATTTAAAAATTTATTTGTGCTGACCATCACAAACTTAAGAATCAGATAGTTATTGTTATAGTCTCCATTTTCTGTAACCCAGGCTGTAGGAGTGGCTCATTCTCCAAGAAATTCACCTGAGCAAAGACTCCTTTTCTATTTAATTAACTATTATTAGTAGTCATACAGCTGTGTTTAAAAATCAGTATTTCATATGTTAAGCAAATGGGATTTTCATCTTCTTATGTTGAGGTGATGAAGTATTAGTTCTAATGGCTTCTTTGGAATACCCGAAATTGTCAGAAAAATCTGTTCATTTTTGAGATGAAATGGAGCTCCTAAGTAATTTGTAATTTTCCTGCTTACATAGATCTCACTGTTTGCTTTATAGTCAATGGATAAATGCCATGGATAACACAAGACAATAAAGTAGATTCATAGCACTGGGAGAATGAGGCATTCTGGCAATAAAGAGTAATATAGGACCTGACTCTGCCTTCTCTTGGACTGTTTATACACTAGGATAAATTCAGTAATTTCACAGAAGTTAATCTTTATTTATAATGATACAAATGAGAGCAGACTCAGGCTTCTATGTAAGAGAAATCTGATTTCCTGTGTATTTCTGCACTGGGCCAAGATAACTGGGGTGAACACAACAAGAAGTGCCATGAATTTTCTTCCCTTCTGGAAGTTAATCTGATGTTACTGGATTTTTCCTCAAAAAAATTCACACTATGCAGATCTCATTTCTACCTCTCAGTTTCCATATTGTGGCTGACACTGTTGGATTGTTTCCTTGTTTGCATCTCTGTATCCAGTTGCTGTCACTTGTCCTATATATGGATTTTAAGCCCTGTAAGGCAGAACTGTCTTTCTGGTTGTATAGTACTTAGTATAATGAACCCTAAGCCTATTTCTAAGACCCTTAGATGCCAAAACAATGTGAATACTAATAAGAATATGAACTACAATGCCTTTATTCCTCAGTGCCCACTTAATTCTAGTAAACCTGCCATAATTTGCTCACTGTAGAAATTGCAAAATAAGTGGCAAACAATGAACCTCCTAAGGAAGGTAAAGGAGAGAGTAAGATTGTGAAAGCAATAGACTTAACTGATTTCCATATTTCTTGTCATATTTTCCATGGATGCCTGCTTCTCCCTCACTAGAAGGTTCAGAGTTAGTTTACATGGGTTGTTAGAAGCCAAAGGGAAAAAGCTTTAGCAGCCTTCAGTGAGCAGGCCAGGGAGAAGTTCAGGAAAAGGCAGGTGAAGAAAGAAGAACTAGTTTTCGCTGTTTCTGAAATCTCAACATGACACCCGCTCCCTTCCCTCCAACCCCCCCCCCCCCAAAAAAAAAAAACCAGACAAAAACCACACACAATCCCCCCCCAAAAAAAAAACAGGGCAAAGATGACCAGAAAACAAACCAAACAGCATGGCAAGTGGTCCATTATGTCCCTTACAGAGGGGTTTGGGAAGAGCCAAGCCCTCAGCTGTACAGTGGCACCTCAAGCCACATGATTCTTTCTTGTTGTTTATTGTGCCATTCACCTGCTCTGGGATTCCCAGCTGGGCCTCCAGCTCACAGCTGTAGTCTTCAAACACTGTCTAGGATTCATTCAAATGAGCAGATGAGTGTTACAAGTCCCACTGCAGAGAACGTATAGGTCCTGTCATCTCTGTAAGAATAGTCTGCAATCTAAGTCTTATCCCTGAAGACAACGCACAGCTCTGAGCTTACTTTTATTCCAGTATTTCCACAGTGCCTTTGAACTGATTCCCTTAATACAGTTATTGCTCTGTCCTGTCCTCTTCAGGCTCTTCTTTCTTTAATATTTCAGTTTATCTGGGATCCAGTAGCCCTCTGGGGCCTTCTGGCCGTGAACACTTTGTGTATTTTAAACTATTGGTACTAGCATGTTTCTACAAATTAAAATTCTACAAATTAACTACAGGGATTCTGCTTTCATTTAATGGCATTTGTGATAGAAGAACTTGGCCTTTAATCCTGTCTCCCTTAGCTATATGCTAGAGTTCTCAACTACTTCAAACGCAATTACAATTATCTGTGCTATCACAAAACCTCTTGAAAACACTTGTCATGGGGTCTCTGGAATTCTATTAATGAGAAGCAACCAATGTCAGTTAAGCGAAACATCCGAGTTCATGAATGTCATCTCATGCTCTCATAACTTGAAGGGTATTGCGCAGCTACGAAGTACTTAGCACGTGCAACAAGCACTCTGGTCCCAGCAGCCAGAGATTGGCCCCTTCATTCA
This sequence comes from Balearica regulorum gibbericeps, assembly GCF_011004875.1. NCBI lineage: Eukaryota > Metazoa > Chordata > Aves > Gruiformes > Gruidae > Balearica > Balearica regulorum. The sequence goes on from NC_046185.1 coordinate 67,579,081, forward strand.
GTAGACCAACGTGCTTATGTTTCCACACCTGTTTTCCATTCCTTTGGCCCTAACCAGTAGCTCAACAGAGCATCCTGCACTGTGAATAATGAAGAAAAATAAAAAGCTTGTTCAGTTCCCTCATTGCTCCTGATTTCTTCCTAGCTGTGCTGTTGGCTTTCTAATACTCATCTTCGTGTGTTCCCCATGTGGCTCTGTATTCCCCCAATCCTGTCCCCAGACACCTTCTTTCTCTGTCCTGAAACTTCTTCCTTCGTAGTTGTCCTTCTCAGTGAGTCCCTCTTGCTCCTGCATCTTCAATTTTTATGTTTTATTCATTCATCTCCCAGCTATGAAAGTGGGTTTCCATAAGGTAAAATAAGGCACACATCCACAGCATATCCATTGGAAGTGCAAAGCAGCCTACCCTCCTGTCTCTTAGGACTAAGGTACTTCTCGTGTACTGCAGCGTGTGTGCACATGGACAGTTCGTTATATGAGAGAAGCTAACCAGCATCTTCAGCCTGGCTTGTCTTCAGATAGCTTAATTCTTGTGTAACCATATCATGAGATTGTAGCTTTTCAGAACAGAGAGTGAGTTTCATTCTGTGCTGCTGAAGTGCTGTGAGTTTTTCTTGCTGGTGTCTACAATAATACGTTATTGTAGTACATTAAGGCTTTGCACTGAGCAGAGTGACAGAATTTAACTATTTAATTGCATGATTTCAGTTTGTACTTCCTTTGTGTTCTGTAAAATGTTTCATGATTTGTTGACTGAAAAGCATTTTTACAATGTCGGTATAGGAAAAGATGAGTAATATAGCACACAAAATACCAGTGTTATTTGTGGCATAGCAATTACCTGTATTTGGAACCTCACAAAACACATTAATCTGGCAGCCTTGTAAACCTCTCTCCATCTGGCTGGTTGTAAAGTAGGCATGTGAGGTGAGTTATACATGCAGCTTCTGATATGCTAAATAAGCCAATTTCGTGGCTTCTTAGCACCAATGCATGCACACCAAGTATATAAGAATGCATGGTACTGGAAAAACGTAGGAAAGCATTGCATTTACACTACTGAATTTGGGTTTATATGTACATGAGATTGTGGGATGAGGTTTTATATTGCTGATGTCACTTATGTAGGAAAAAAGTTGGAAATGGGTAAATCCAAGGGTTTTTTTAAAAAAACTCTCTCTGTCATATTCAATCTCCTTAGGGATTCCTAACTGCTATGAGGCAAGAGACAACTCGCATGAATTTAGCAAAAGGATGGGCACTGGACAGTGTTGTTTTACACAATGAAGTGACCAAGATGATGAAAGAAGATGTTGTTGGCCCTCCTCCTGCTGATATAGGCGGGGTTTACATATATGGCCTTTTCCTTGAAGGGGCAGGTTGGGACCGCAGAAACAGTAAGCTGGTTGAGTCGGCACCAAAGGTAAGGATCAAGTGAGCATAACTGACTGTGGCATAACATAGTGCGCTCAGGGAACACCAGGAAGCATTCTGAGTGCCTGCAGTAGTGGTTTCACAGCAGGTTTTAAGAGGGTAAAACACTAGCAGGGCTGGGGAGGGGAACAGAGTGTTTACCCACCAGAACTGAACAAAAAGACTTCTGTCAGAAAATGAACTTAGGATGCACGGCACTAGAGCAGACCAGATGCCAGACTCCTTGGCTTCAGGGGCCCTAGAAGCACAGCTCTGATTAAAATAATGCAACCCACAGTCAGCCTTCTTTTGACTGACCAGGTGGGATCCTATCACAACTTCCAAAGCCCAGGACTGGGTTTGATGACAGCTGCTGTGGAGGTCAGTGTTTGGATGACTAGAAATCCCTGGCATTTGTTTTTGAATAGGAGGAAGAGTATTAGTTCTGGGCTTATGCTCAGTTATCCATGCACAGAGTTACATTTTACTGGTGTGACTAAGCAGATTTAAAACCTAGCTATAGAGTAGTGATTAGATGCTGTGGTCACTGCCCAGGGAAAGCTGCCACTGACTTTTACCAAACCAGTGATAACTGTCCTGGAATTGAAGTTGAGGTAATTCCTCTCCGTAGGTAAAACACTTCTGTGTCTGGCTGAGAGCAAACTTTCCCAAACCAGACCTTGCCAGCTGTAGCTTTTGGTGACAGCTGTTGCTCGGTTTGTCAAAAGACACCTCAAATACGGAGTTTACTCAAGTGCTCTGGAATGTTCAGCAAGCCTCCCTGTTGCTCTTGGGTTTGGGTCTTTTTTTCCACCCCGTCAATGAATAGTTTATATTGCTGGAAGACCTGAGGGGATCTAGTCTGGACAAACATCCAAGAGGGACCTTGGATCTTTGAAGCTCCACAGCCAGCAGTGCAGAGATAACAAGGAGGCTTGCTAAATGCAGCTTGGTCTTGGTAGCTCCAGTTCTGTCATTCAGGGAACAGGAGGTGGGGAAAGAATGGGGAACACTAGCCAAAGGGGCAAAGGATGGGGAAAAAAGACGATGTTCTCTCTCCCTCCTAGAACCACCCTGTTGTTTTTCCATCTGCTTCCATGGTGTGTAGTTTTCCAAGTTTCTGCTGCTTTCTTTTCCTTCCAGACTTCCTGACATCCGTTGTCCCTGAGCTGCCACTGGCTTAAAGTTAGGCTCAATGTAGTAGTGAGCACAGCACTTGTGTCCTCACGTGTACCTCTGCTGAGGTGCTGGTGCTTTTGCTGAAGGCCATCACTGTTCCAGCGTTTGGCGTTCAGATACCCTGTCCTGCTTCTCTAATGCTGAGCCCTATGTCTGTTTTAACTTTCTCAGGTGCTGTTCACAAGTCTTCCTGTAGTCCACGTGTATGCTGTTAGCACAGCAGCGCTACAGGACCCAAAGAAGCAACAAGGAAGTGTGTACTCCTGCCCTGTCTACAAAAAGCCTCGGAGAACAGATCTGACGTACATTTTCTCCTTGTATCTGAAAACAGTGCAGAATCCTGATCATTGGACTTTACGGGGGGTTGCGCTGCTCTGTAATTCGAAATAAGGACCAACAGATAGCTATAAAGAAAGAACCACCTAAGAAGAGTCACCTGCAGCCAGTCGGACTTCTGTTGTTATTTACAAAGTGGTGGCTACCTTCTCATAGGGGTATGGAAATTAGCAAGTGACGTATAGAGATTGTGTTAATTGCACATAGATCAGTTTACTCTGTTCACAGCAAAAATACTAAATGCGTTTAACCTTGGAATATCAGAGGGAAGACAGTTGCAGGTGTAAGATTTGGCATCTGTTACAAAGCAAGTGAGAATATAATCAACTAGCTTGCTCATAGTGGAAACACTAGGAAAAAAGTGCTTGTGATTGTGATAGTGATAACTGCTTTGACATTTATGGTGGTTCTTTTGTAGATGTTATCTTATTAATACAAGACTTCTTCATAATATACTATAATATAATAAACTTTGTAGTTAAAAACTTATAATTCATAGCATTATTAAAGCTGCAATGACACGTGAATTAAACGTATGGTAAAACTTTATGTTTATCTGCATATATTCCAATGCACAATTCCTTTGATTTTACATTTCTAAACTTAGTGGGTGGTTTTAGAAATGGATGCTACCATTTCCTTGGATAGTCTTGCTTATGCAAAAGATCATGGAAGTTGTACAAACAGGCAAGTTTATCTTTGCACAAGTAGTGGCCCTTGCACATATTAACTCATTTCTAAACCTATATCCCAATATAAGGAAGATGTACACACTCCCCCATTATTAGTGAGAAAAAGATTGTGAAACTCTTCTCAGAGTAAACACATGTGAACATCAGTTTGGCTCTATTACTACTCACTCCATTGGTGTTTGTGCCTGAATCCTGCAAACTCAAATCTCTTAACTGCTTTTATTCTGTATTTTGCATCAGTGTAGGTAAAAAAAAAAAAAAAAAAAAAAAAAAAGGGTAGAAGACACACAGGCCATTTGTGGGAGTAGATTCAGCTGAAATGGTTGAAGTAATTTTTGTGTGTTACCACCATTGCTGTCTACCCTGTAATTAAAGGATGATTGCTACTGCTCTTTTAATAGATGGACAGCTATTGGCAGAAAACGTTTGGCTTTTTTCAGTAGCACAAATTCAAAGCAAAAGAAATTGCTGTTGATTGTTATGAAAGAAGGACTGGGTGTGAGTGCTTTGTTAATCACTTTTTTCTCCTTGTAAACACTTTCAATTTTCATGTAAACACTTCAATTTCTTTTCAGCTGGCATCAGAGAAAGTAGTTCATCCTTTCCCATAATGAGTTTTACTCTGCAGTTAGCAATTGCAGGGCTCTTTCTATGAGGAAGTTTGATATTCACACTCCCGCCCACAACTCAGCAGAAAGTGCCAGATTTGTTCTTGGAAAACAGAGCAGACAGGGACAGGGTCCCTTTCTCCCACTGAGCCGGGAGCAGCACTTGTTTCACACACAGTGCCGGTGAGATTATCTTACCGAGTGAAACCACCTATTCAAAAAATATACACCAGGCCTCTCTGCAGTACGGCTGTACATCAACTGATTTAATCAAGAATTTTGTTTCTGAAAAGGGTAAAGGATTGGGCTTCAGGACCGTTGCTCTAGGAAATTATGAAAGAGTTAAGAGAGACTTCAAGCGGGAATAGGCTGTGCTGTTGTATAGAAATTGAGGTTGTAACCCATAGTGTTCTCCCCATCCTCTACCTGTATGAGGGAATATGCAGTAAATTAACTTTGATAATACCTTAAAATGAAGAGTGTGCATTGAAATAATTTGCACAGCTGAAGAACTCACTACTTGCTATGAAAACAAATCATCCTCTGAACAACTGAAGTTAGAAGTAAACATTAAAAAATACATATTTGATAGAGGTTATATGTGATGCTACGTGATAAGGTCCATGGAAACTGCAGCACTTCTTTTCTTTGTCAAGTAAAATGAGAAAATTAAATGCTATGTAAAGAAAATCTATAGGCAATTATCTTCTAGCACTTAGTGTTTCCACTGTATAAGAATGCAAAGAAGTAGCTTCTTTGAACTTGGACATTTTCATTTCAATAACTAAACCCTGTTTGTCAGTTTAGGAAAACATCAAATCTTGCAGAACAGCATGAAGGCCATATTGCAGAATGTCCTGGTTTTGGCTGGGATAGAGTTAATTTTCTTCCTAGCAGCTGGTATAGTGCTGTGGTTTGGATTTAGGATGACAATAATGTTGATAAGATGCTGATGTTTTTAATTGTTGCCAAGCAGTCAGGGACTTTTCAGCTTCTCATACTGGCCTGCCAGCGAGAAGGCTTGGGGTGCCCAAGAAGTTGGGAGGGGACACAGCCAGGACAGCTGACCCAGACTGGCCAAAGGGATATTCCATACCGTATGACATCATGCTCAGTATAGACCGGGGAGGGGGGTTGGCCAGGAGGCAGTACTGTACAGGAACTAGCTGAGCATCAGTTCCAGGTGGTGAGCAATTGTGTTGTGCATCACTGTTTTTGTATATTCTTTTATCATTATTATTATTATTCTCTTCATTTTTGCCATATGAAACTGTCTTTATCTCAACCGACAAGTTTTACCCTTTTCTTTTCGATTCTCTCCCCCATCCCACTGTGGGTGGGGGGAGTAAGCAAATGGCTGTGTGGTTGTTTTAGCTGCCTGCCAGGTTAAACCACGACACAGAAGAACCAGACACATCATACAGTATTTCACTGAATATAGCTCCGGTTTTATACAGAACTGGAAGAGGAACATAGAGTCAGCTGGTTCCAGAAAAGACTTCCTATAACTAGTAAAAAACCAACCAAACACAGCCTCCAATCTATCCTATAAGCAGCCCCCCCCCCTTTTTTTTCTTTTTGCATGTAATTACAGTACAGTGATGTACAATTTACTGCTGAAAGAAATGTTTTCCTCTCCCTGTCTCTCTTGCCCTGTCCTGCCCTTCCATTCAGTGGAGTTACTGCTTCCAATCTGACAACATTAATTTGATTTGAAATGTCATTGACACACTATAACATCGACCTTCCCCAACCAGTGTTCCCTAGTTACTATTGCTAAAGCTGTTTCCCTTCAAATGTGATGTACACCAGACTAAATGAAAGAACTGGCAGGCAGAATATTTGAAATCAAACTAATTATATTTAAATTATAGATTAACAATTAGCTGGGAGTCCTCAAACAATGTGTATAGATAACCAAGTTACGCTCTGCTGTTAAAATGAATCTGAGATATTAAATACAATCATACAGCTTTTGGCAATATTGTACAAGTTTCACACAGATAGTAATGACTAACATTGCTTTAAATAAGTGCTTTGAAGGCAACTCCGTTTAAGAATGAAGAGAGCAATACAGTCCTGCACCCCATGTCAGCGTAGCGGCCGTGTTTACAAACATATCTGATGTCAGGGCACTGGCTCCTGAGTGTTGCAAATAAACAGCATTCCATACTCCAAAGGGTGTCTGTCTCATAATCCCTGAGGCTGTGGCTGGTCGATAATGATGATGATAGGAAACAAAGAATTGGGTTATGGATTGGCCCTGTACTTCAGCGGCTTTGCAGAATAGAGTTTAATTGCAGTGAAGCTCAGTAAAAGCACAGAGAATGGAAAACAAAACAATTCCCTTGTCTGGTCTCTTACATTGGTGATCCTATGCCCTCTGATCCTCTGGATACAGTAACAATTCTTTAAAAGATCTTGAGGAAATTTCAGTTACAATATTCTAATTTGTTTTCTCTATTTATCCAGAACCCATGCATTAATCTTATTCCTTTTTTACTGCTTCATACCCTCGCCTTTCTCACAGTCACATCTTTCCCAAACATGAATACGATACCTCATTCTCTTTTCCTCCTGCTATTCCATATTTAACATGTCTTCTGATTTTTTATTCTTACTCCGTAAGTGCCGAAAATGCATTGCTTACCTACATCAAACCTTCCTCTTCCATAACTCTGGAAATACTCTTTAGTCATGTCAGGAGCTTCGTTTTTCCACTGAGAAGAAACACAATTTACTCAACGCCCTATCATTCCTGCCACATTTTGTCACACCCTGGCTAAAGCAGAAATTTCCTCCTTCTGCTCTTTCAGTGAGGGCCCTTAAATGAACAGATTTGTACAGCTGAATGGACATTTTTCATAGTTCTTCCTTTTGCAAATACGAAGTGATAGCTTTGTTGTTGTTTTCCGATTAGAGGAGCTGGTATAAGATAATGGAAAATGTTTTTATACTGTTGTACGTAAAACTAAAGAGAGCAATTAGGCTGTGAAGTGACTGCTAAATCAGTCTTGAAAATACAGCAGATTTCCATCTCCCTTTGACATGGGAGTTCCATTTGGGTTAAATGGCCGATGTCTGTCGGCACACTGCGAGGCAGAGGGGCAGCCCCTTCGCTCAGTTTGCATGGCTTGGCTTTTGTCGGGAAGACGACACTACAGACACCCGTGTAAATGACAGAACAATACCAACACATGTTCTGTGATATGACACAAATTCACACTTTTTCTAAAGCTGAGTGAATACATACTGTGTTCTCTCTTGTTCAGTAAGGATAGTATGATGTGTTTGCTAATTGATTCCTTATGCCGATTGCTTTAAGTCTAGCAAAGGGACATCGTCACCTCCTCCTCCTTCTTTTCCTTCCTGCTTAAGAACGACTTCTGGGATTGTCACTCCTTTTTCAGTTGACTGGGAAGCACCTTTTGTTGCACCATTCTTGTCTTTTTTTACCTTAGTGATCACTTCTGTGTAAGAGATTTCTTCGGTGAAGGGCTCTGCTGCTGCGAGCTCAGAGGCGATGTGCACACGGGCTTCCTGGATCCCCTCCTGACCTTCGGCTCCTGTTCGTTCTTTATTTTTTTTATGGATCTTGAACGTCTCCTTCATTGGGGCAGCTTGTGAAATGGTTTTCTTGATCCTTATCCCAGATTGTTTCAGTCTCTCTCCTGACTGCCTGATCCTCTCTCTCCTCTCAGGGGTCACTATTCTAGTTCGAAGCCTGTTTACCTTCTTGCCAAAATTTTGTCTCGTCTTTTGGATATTTTCCCTTGAAAATGCCTTTTTGATACCATCTATGCGCCTCATGCCTGATTTCTTGAACTGGGCTGCTTTGCTTTCTTCGATATAATATTCTTCATCAGAAGACAGATCGTCAGGTGCGAAGAAATCATCCTCTAGAGTTTCACCTGCTGTCCTCTCTTTGATAACAGAGAGAGATGAAGGACACTCGGTTTCCTCCTGTGAATTAAAGCACAGAGTCATCTTCCAGTAAGGGTGTTTTACAAGGATGGTGATTCAAGCATTGTGTTTGTTGGCTTGTGGTTAGTTAATGCTAACTGAAATACAATATCGTAACAAAGTAAGGTAAGCTTGTACCATCGTACGTGATCTATACAGGATACAAACTGCAGAAGAAACCTTTGCCAAGTTCTGTAAAGACATCATACCTGATTAAAGATTTCTTGTCGGTGCGTTCTACCTGAAACTAATGAATGCCATGGTCCTATGTTTACTGGCCCCTAATGGTTTTCAGAGCAGTTTTGTCTAGTTTATGGTTTTTTTGAAGCTGCTTCTCAGAGATTGGACCGAGATCCAATTATTTATTGCTCACCAATAAAAGTAGACATTGTGCAGACAAAATAGGCTCTTGTGCTCGTGTCAGCTGTACACTCTTCCAAATGAGTGTCTCGATGCCAGTAGCTTCTGCCCTTTGCTGTCACCAAGACAATTGCACATTTTTGACTAATTGGAACTTAGCAAACATTTCTGTTGCTGCCCAGAAGGGGATGGACCCCAACACATTAACTTACACGTGCTGGCTCTACAAGGGGTCAAAGTCACTAAAGGAATGAGATGTTAAACCCGATTTCACACAATTCACCCAGCACCTGCACCGTTGCTGAGATGAACTTCAGTTGTTCCATCTGGAAAAATATGAATGACCAGAGAGCAAGCACCTCTATCTCTTCTGGTGACCTGTATGAGCATGCGGTATTAGACATTTATATTATACATATGAGGCATATTAGCTGCATGCTTGGAAGCGGTGACCATCCTAGATGTCTTAGCACTATGTATCCCCTCTAAATAAAGAGTGCTAGAGGCCCAAAACTCAGAGATACATAGAAGACTTCCAAAAGCTGTCCACAGCAAACAAATAATTTACTAAGAATCACTTAGTGGTTAAAGATGTGCAAAAAAAAGGCAAAAGGCTTGTGGTGACGGAGCTTTATCTGAACAGAATCTCCTAAGAGAGCTGCTGAAGACTGCTGTCTGCATGGACATTACAAATTTGCAGCTCGGTGTCAGTGAGTCACTTCTGCCTAGAAGTACTCATGTATGCAGAGTAGAAACCCCGTAACTTGTCGGAGGTGTATGAGATGGACGATGCCCACCCCTTCTTGCTCACTTGCTATTTATGTGCATGTGCTCTTCTCCCAAGAGGAGCAGCCCTTTAGGGTGCAGACAGGTATAACAGCTATATAAAACTTATATAAGCTGTTTCCCATGAGTAGTAACTACTTCAGCTGATTTCTGAAGCATGACAGTGTCTGGGCTCTATCCTTGGTATTATTACCTTAATGCAGACAACTGGAGAGATATTAGAAGTTGTGAACCCGTGAAGAATGGGTCAGTCTTACTGAATATTTTTCTGTGAACTGATTTCCGGCCAAAAAGACGTCTGTCATTTTTCACAGTGAATCCTTAGTAGCAAGTCATGTTTAATGTTATTTTACAGAGCACTAGCAATACGTAAAATAAAATACATTAAACTATTTGGCAGATAAAACCCACTTAAGAGTCTGTCATCATGGCTTGGCTTCATTAAAAACCCTCTAGTAAAATAGTTGTTAATGCTTAGAAAAAATAGGAATGAATTATGTTGCATTGATTACAGAAGAATGTTATTCAACTCATCTGTCAAAATCAGCAGGAACAAAACTACAATGCTTTGCTAATAATCATCTTCATTAACACGTGCAAATTAACATTAATTATATAAAGACTTCTATATATAAACATAATCCCTTCTTTTCTGAAAATGAACTAAAACACAGCTGGATAATAATTCCTCAAAGTTAGTAAATTATAGCCCACTCCTTCAGCTGAAATGGTGACAAAAATGTTTCCAGAATGACTGTTCTGAAATTTCAGTACATACAGAAATGAATACAATATGATGAATAGGGTATGCTGTTCATATGATGATTACTTTTTAAAAAGAGAGAAGGCAGAGAGACTATTTTCTCTGCAATACTTAGGCTGTCTTCCTTTGGAAGAACAGATTTTCTGTACTTTTTGTCAATTGTTTGCCAGATTTTTATTCTATTTAGCTTTATAGTCTACTAGCTAAAGAAAGGAATGCTTTAACTTTCATGCACATGTATTAGAATTAAGACTTATGAACAGTAACGTGTGAGATGAAAGCCTTGTAGACAAGACACAGAAACTAGAGCTGCAGGTCCTGAGGAACATTTTTCATTCTGCTACAGACTCTCAGAATGATCTTTGCCAAATCTCTGATTTTCTCTTTTTCTTTGGTTTCTGCACACATCTTGCAGAATCACACGTAGCAAGGCTAAAAATTAGTGTGAGTTTCTATCTCCTCTCAAGAGTTCTGCATGGAAGATGTTACCAAAGTGGAAAGTATTAGTGAAACTGGCTAGTGTGTTAGGGAGGTTTCATAATAAAAATACAATGGTTTAGGCTCAGTAGGAGCTTTCTCATCTGCTTCCTTTCTGTCTCCTGCCCCTCACCATTTCTTCTTTCACCAGATATCAGTGGGGTAGAGAGAAGGTAGGAGCTCATCCTTTCTAAAGCAGGAACGATAAGTTTTAGCACCAGATGGGAAATCGATAGGGTCAGAGCGTATAGCTACCAGCTCATCTATAGGCCCGCTAAAATCAAAGACAAAACACCTACTGATTTCAGTTGCACAGGACAAAGCCCTGAACTGGGTGACAGCTTTCTTCTTGGCTTGAAAGCAGATGGGACTGGAAATAGCAGGACTGGGCAGCCCAGTCTTCTGAGAGGGTGAGAAAGACTTGAGCAATTGGTGGTGCTACTTGTAAGCTTTAAGTTACAATTCTACTTAAGCATTGTCCTGGTTCTGGCCAGGATAGAGTCCTTTGCTAGGAAGGGCTCTTATCTGCCACTACCACCTCACAGGAGGTAAGGGAGGATCTTTAAGCTAAATTTGTACATGCTCAAATAAAACAAGGACGGGAGATTCTTTCACGGTACAAGGTGATATCGAACAGTCAGAAAGGCTTCAGGTTCTGTGGTAGCAGAGGAGGGACCGAAAGCACTGGTCGCAATAAGGGGAAGGCCTGGAGACTTTTGCAGTTCAGCTGGGCAAGGAGAGAAATGCAGAGGCCACAAACCTGTAAGGTTAGTTAGATCCACTGCTTGAGAAACAACTTAAACAAACAAAACTTAAAGGCATAAACATCCTAAGAGAACCATCATACCGTTCAGGAGTGGCTGGTGATGCCCTGGCACAGGAAGTTTGCTAAGAAAGCGTTTTAAGTCTGAACATTCACTTTTCCTAGTTTTTTAGTGTTTACCTTCTAATATATGCCTAGCCAAAGAAGTTTGAGTTTTTAAGGGCCTACCTGAACACAAAGTAAACAGATGAGTAAACCTCAACTTTGATGAAGGTGGCCAGCACAGCACTGGTTTGAATAGATGGCTCTGGGGACAGTGACTATTGAAACTCAGATGTTTCTAACACTGGGCTCCCAAGAAAATCTGACTCCGTCATTGTAATTTTCTCCCTCTGCTCCCATTTCAGTTTAATTCGCAATTAGAAATTTTTCAAAGGGACACAGGACTTTCGCTCCACAAACTTTTCATTGGCTGCCAAAATTCTGGCTGTGCTGCACCCACCCCCGAGGGTGCTGGCCAGTTTGCCAGCACTGCCGGCATCTCCTGATCTCAAGGAAGGGATCACAGCAGCAGCATTTTTCTCCCAGGGGATATAACAAGGTGTTTACGAAGGAAGGCTAACTCACCTGCTCCTTAAACTATGCAAAGCGCAAGGTGCAGACTCTTTTTCACCTCATAGAAACCTTAAAAGGATAGGTAAATAATCTTAAATGTGGCAATGGCCCTAATCAACATTATGAGACTCTCGAGGTGGCAATGCTCAGATAATTGAAAACTGCAGGGGAAGGCACTTGATAACGGTGCCTGCACTGTCAGGCTCTTTTCATCTTCTCATCTCTGGGCAGGGAAAGAAGGGAAACGGCCGAGCAAATTGTTTAGCCATGTCTCTGGTATTTTGCTGCAGCTGTGTCCTGGCCAAGATCAGGTCGGCTCTAATAGCCCCTTCCTCCCTTGCTGCCGAACTAAGGAGCAAATAAGCCAAGGGGGCTGCTGGAAGAGGAATGTCGTGCCTTCAGCGGGGTCAGTGAGGCTGTGCAAAGGGAAAAAGCTTATTAAAAAAATTCCCTCACAAACTTCTTAGCTGAATCTCTGCTCCTTCTCTTTGCAGGCACAGATGGGATCACTAATTAATAGCAGCAATAGTATTTTTTTCATTAAGAAAAGGCGTGTTGCTAATTTAGAGTTCACTGGGTTCACTAGATGAAGCAGTGACATAGTGTCACTGTACAGCAGTACTTAGGCTTTCAGTACATTAACACTATTAATGATTATTTCAGTAATAATTTTATTATAATGTCATTTAAAAATAAAAAATAATGGGATATAAGGGCATTTTAATGGGTGTGGCCAGTTCAAGAGCTTTACTCCCCTTGTTCTTTCATGGTTTTTTGCACACGTATTCTGGGTTTGTATTTCAAAGCCCAGACTGCACTTCTAGACTTGGCAAGGAGAAAAAAAAGACAATACATTGTCTTATGCATAAACATATGCTAGAAATGCTATAAAACAGTTTTGCTTTCTCTTTTCAAATAGCTTCAAAGTGTAACTCTAACAAACTTTCATAAAGGCAACTGTTACCAGCTCGCAACTATTATCTAATTCCAATGAAAACTTTAGCATAATGAAACTTTTTAAAATATGAAAAACAATAGCAGAGAAAAACAGAATGACCAAATAAATAATGAAATTATATATATATAAAAATTATATTTTATATATATATATGTATTTTGTGTGTGTGTGTTTGTGTGTATATAAAATCATGGCTCAATATGCTCCTAAAGAAGCTGCTCACAGCAAAGGATGGGAGGAGACAGATGAAACTCCATAACTTGGAGTCATTGTGTTGCACAGGGAAAAGGTCATGGCAAATGATCGATCTTTCAGCCTTGGGCTGTGTGACAGGGAAGGTGCAGGTGATGATTAACATAGGCACAGATGGGGCTGGGGATCACCTGACAATTCTGAAGCAGAGCACGAAGCAGCAAAATGGTTGAAGGCCAACCAGTGCCTGGTTTGGTGCTGCTGCCGTGTCTATGACAACTGGTGATGCAAATGACTGGCAGCATATGGGCAGGAAACTGCATCGCCACAATGTTGAAAAAAATCCTGGAAATTTGCATGTTAAATGAATGATTTGTTATTCAAACCAGCAGCCGAGGTAAATCACTAAAACATCTCCTTGAAATTGCTCTCTAAATCAATACGAAACCGCTGATGAATAACCAATTACAAATCATTCAGTCCTTTTACTCATATTCTAACAGTTAAGACTGAAGCTTTATAAATCTCAAGCGATCCCTTCATTTTTCTGCAAATATGCCATTTCAAAATCTCTGCCATCAGGCCAAAAAACTGCTCAGATGAGAGAGCAATAGGATTATTTTAAAAGGGCACCTAAGGGATTTTATCGAGTAAAGTAGATAGAGAATAAACACTTCAGCACGTAAGACTTTATGGCCAAGTGCTGTTGCTTGTATTTAGAATTATTTTTACATAATGAAAAAGCAGCCTGGCCAGAACAGTCAGTCCCCCTCATTTCTCTTTCGTGAATCCTAATAGACATCCCTTTTCTTTGAATTCTGACAGAAATTAATTAATTTAACCAGGAGTATACAATGACTATGAAGAAACCTAGCTCATTCTCTCATTATCGGACTGCAGCAAGCTGCAGACAAGGAGCAAGCGGTACCCAGTTACACCACATCACTCAGGGAAGCCCGTGGCTCCAGGCCACTGCATACTGCATAAAAAGGACTACTGCAGCTCCAGGGGTAAATCAAAGCTTCAGACTTTGCTTTGCTATTGCTTTATGGTGCTAGCCTAGGGAATTAGCTCTGCAGGTCAGTCTGCAGGTTTGCAAACTGGTGAAATTTCTCCTTTCCAATTTATCTATCTGTAGATACCAGCCTTTGTCAGTGGAGGAGAAAGAGTGATGACAAGATCTGATAAGGCAAAAAAAAAAAAAAAAAGAAGAGTTTGGTAATATTTTGATTCATTCATTCCTCACAAGGTGACTGCTCTTGTGAGCTAGCTAGAACAGGGAAGTGCTCTCGAGTACAAGTGAAACCCAGCTGGTCATCAGGAGCTGCTGAACTCGTCTGCCCAAGCAACCAGGTCTCCACATGAACTCACTTGTGGACACCCTTTCAACTCAGTGGAGTTGAATAGCAGGTACTTATGAAGTAGAAGCTGTATCCAGAGTAGATGTCTACAACAGGTTGGGCGAATCAGGCTCCATACATTTCTCTCGCTCGCTTCAAGGGAATCTACAGGCCAAAGGTACAAACATCTGCGTTACTGATGTCTATCGCCTGGCAAGATGAATCCTGTCCCACATTCTGAACTTGCTGTTAATGACTTCACATATTCCTCACGTCTGTGCCTGTGCTGTTTTGATCAACTTTATCCCAGTGCTAAAGGAATAATTGCAAGATTCAGCTATCTTCAGCAGTGCTGAGAATATAAAACCCAACTGCGTGTCCCCAGAGCCAAGTCCATTCCTGACTCCGGGCCTCAGGCATGAAGTGTAGTGCTGAAGACACGTGTGCCCAGCCACAGCTCCTGTCCATAAGTCACTGCAGGCAGCCTCTACGACCGTGAGGGAGAGACACGACACAGGAGGCTCATGATGTAGCTACGCTCTTCTATTAGCTTGCAGACAACCACAAGCAAAGCCCTGAACAGCTGCATCCAGCACAAATGTAAATTAAATTCAGTTGTTTCCACCACTCAACGTTAATAAGTGGAGAAAAATCAATGGCAACTCTGAGAAGATGACTGCCTGGCCTTTGTGAGGATCACCATGGAGGAACGGGTCTGGGGCCTCCAGTTACACCAGATCAAATGGTGTAGCATCAAGTTTATAATCTGCTAAGAACACAGCCCTGTGAAATAGGGAACCTATTTCATTTTAGGAACACAGAAATGGCCCAATAGCTGCTTTTAAAATTTTTCTATTATTTCCCTTTCTCCTCTTTCCTTTTGAACACGTCCCTAGAAAATACTGTTTTTCTTTAGCTGGTTGAAAGTGGTTGATTTTTTCCTAAAAATCACGGGTAATTTATGATCGTCTTGGATGCCTGCAGTACTTCAGCGCTGGCGCTGCCACTCCGCCAGCGGCTGGCTGCACAGCACGGGGCCAGCTCAGCGCTTTGAACGGCAGGACCGGGCTTGACACTGCAAACAAAGGACTCTTGCTACGCTCTCTGACACAACCGTTGGGTTTCTTTTATTCTCTGTAATCTCAGTGAAGGCAATTACCTGTCCCAGCTGTAAAAATATTTATAAGGTTTATGCCACAAGACTCCAACAAAGGCCCTGTGTTGCTGGGCTGCTGAGGCCAGCGCTCTGCTGTCACAGGTAATCAACCTATGCCATATTTTTTACCATTAAGTTTTCAGACTCCACATTAGTAGCAATTTAGGGTTTTTTCTCTCCCTGGGGGTTCTATCAGAACGTTTTGTCCAGACCCTCATGTCTCCAGGATGAAGAATCCATTTCCGGTTTCTGACCCGAGACGACTCATGGACAGTTTACATCCATTTCATCTTTTTGACGATGGTCTTTTACTGGACTCCCACTGTGCCCCAGTGTATGTATAAATGACAGCCACAACCTCTCTTAGCCTCTCTTCTTGCTGGACTAAACCAAGGTAGGACCTCCTGGTCTCCTCTCATGTACCAGGGCTTCCCATTGCTCTGATCGACCTGGTAGCTGTTTTCCAAACCTGTTCAGTTTGAACTTACTTTTGAACAGGGGTGATCAGAGCTGTACGTGGTAGCCCAGGTGAGCTCTGAAGTGTTTTGGACAAGGACACTGGGCATCTCTCTGTCACTTCTGGAAATATCTTGCCTGAAGCCTTTTAGGCTCACATTTCAGTTTTCTAAGACCCACAACATCAAGTGGGCTCTCAGTCATCTTGAGAGGAATTAATACACCATTTTCTGTCCTTTCCAAACCCTGGGGCCTCAGAAGACAACATAACAACAAGGGCTTCTTCTAAGTACAGGAACTGACACTGTGTACACTTAGATTAGTGTTACTCCAGCTCTAAAGATGATTTGGTTTCTCATCTATATTTCTTTCTCTGGACTGACAGCTCCTCATTTTGAGCATATTTTATTATTATCCACACCTTTTTATGTGTCAAGATCTTTAATGAAAATATTATGCAGTTGACAAAGACAGTCTTAGAAGCAAACCCTTTTAGAAACCCATCACAAGCCTCACTTCTCATTTCAACACAATCCACTGTCATCTGTTGTTTTTCCAGATTGTCTGTTATGAGGTAAGATATCGGGTACATAAATATGAGAAAGGATAAGACCTCTCATGTTTCTGTGAAACAGGAAAATGATCAAATATGAGTTACTCAGCACAATCTGCTCTTGGTGAGTTATTTAACTCCATGGTACTAACGATTCTGTTCTGCCGAGCCCCTTTTGAGCCTGCCGTTCTTATGCCCAAATGATATCAGATGACTGGCAATGGTTCAGAAAATTTCCTTTGTCGTCTTTTATATAGAAGTGTTACATTTGCTGTCTTTCATGTCACGGTTACTCTCACAGGTTTTTCTCAGAATAGCTGTAATTAAAATTCTGTGCTGATGGACGGTGAGTTTGTGCACCAGGTCTTTCAGAGTCCGTGTTTGCAACCTCATCTCTTGAGCTCGTGACACCCTGACTTTTACTGCCACTTTGGATGGAAGTGCTTCCACTTCCGTTTTTCAGATTATTGTCCCCATCTTGATCTCACCATTTTTACTGTCCAACTCATTATGCTGCAGCTGGACAGTGGCCAGGAAAAGTCACTTATATTTTAATTTATTGATGCGTAATATGAGTGGCATACGGAAGGCTGCTTCTGCTAGCCTCTCCTTGTGTGCGCAATGGAGCAATCGCAGGGCAAACAAATCGATTGTAACAACATGGCTGTGTAAGCCAGTCAAGCCATAACCTTACTCGGTTTCTGACATGTCCACTGTGACTGTCCACGAATTTTAAACGTCAGACAGCAGTGAGTGAAACAAATGCGTGCATCCCTTCATAGGAAGTTGTTACTCATTTATGGTGCTTACGTAAAGTGATAATAGAAATGAGCCCAGTAATTGTAACATGGACTTTCTGGTGCCTGTATGCTCACATTCAAAGAGGGACTTGCAGAACATGCAGAAAAGCAAATGAAACAAGTTCTTTCAGGATTAAAAAAAAAAAAAAAAAATCTCTAATTTTGAAATAATTTAGCCAGAACGAGTTAAATTGTTAGATGCTCTTTGACTGCAGAGAAATGATAGCTCTCACAGCTGGTTATTCAGACTAACCTGAACAGAAGTGAACAGTGACCTGCAAAACCTATAATGTACTTTGCATTCCCTGCTACACCCTAGGGCACATAGCACTCCAGGGTCAAAGACCTCACTAGAAACTCTGAAGTAACCTGGCATTTTTAATCATGCAATCAGCCTGGGGAGGAGAGCTGCCTGCTACCAAATCTTTTCCTCAACCACATGGCCTTTTAAAAATGAATGCTCGCAATTTCCCTAATCATTATGCTCATGGATGGTCACTTTGTCTCTTTTTAATGTGAGGATATTGCCAACTCTTTTCATCATGGCTGAGGTCTCTTGGGACAATCTCCAGCCAATGATCCTTTTCAACTTGCCTACTCCTTCTATCAATGGTAAGATCAAAGCTATCCACTTGAAAGAAAATCTTTAGGATTTAATTGGTGTTTCCCTCTTCCTCATATGCCGACGTTCTGGCAAAAGTTAAAACTAAAACCCACGTGCGCTCACCCACGTAGGCATTCAACACCAGCTACACACAGGTCATTGGCTCCATCACAATGTCCCAAATGGTTCATCAGAAAAAAATTTCACTACAGATGAGCTGTCACTCACAACCACCAAGTAAACAACTTGCTTATACCCATTTGTAAAATATAGCAAAGGGAGTACGCTGATTCCGTAGCTATTAACAGACTCCCACTCATCGTAGCCAAGCTTCCGTCATTCAGGTCTTGGCACTCCAGCAGTATGGCCACACTGGTGTAAATCAGCAGTGGGAGAATCACTGCACTTCTGTGAAAAACTTACACAAATGTACCTGTGCCTTAAAGCTTCAGCACGCTCTTGGCTACCCAGCATGTTCCAGCTTTTGTGGAGCAATGCAGTAATCACCCTCCAGAAAAATGTTATGTGTTGAATCCTAGAGGGATCAGCACATCTGCTCCTCTTCCGTGCAAGAGGGAAAAGGGCCTTCAATCCACCTTACAGAAGGCTGCAGTTCTCAAATACTGTAGGAAGAGGAAGCTAGAAAGGCAGCAGTCAAAACTGCTGTTTCCCTTCCTGAAAAGTACCACCTAAGAATTAAACCTATGGAACAGGGTGCAGGTCATTCTAGTCTGGCAAAACCAGCAGAGTGATCCGAAACTCCTACTGAAGGTGACTCTTGGAGAAAGTGCGCATCGTGAGAGCCGCCTTTTTTATAAAATGTCTGAAAATAGCAACAGCTGGTTTTTATAGACATATAAAAGTCCATTTTCACCATATTTTACTACATTTTAAAATAAGCAACAACTCATGTCTTGCTAGGAGAAAAAATTACATTATGTAATGAATACTGGTTTTAAAAAAAAATACTTTCAAAGCATTGATTCTGCTGCAATCATTATGGTAAAGGCCTATCAATGAACTGGCATTATGCCATTAACCAGGGGAGTCAGAGATATTTATTACCTTTAGCTAGGAAATGATTTGCAAGGAAAAAGCGAAAGTGCCTGTTTGCTATTCCATCATGATGATGTAGTTTGCAATAATTGTAATAATAGGCCAAATTTTGCCTGCGCTTTCTCCTGAGCGTCCATAGTAAGTCATTCAGTCAGAAAATCTGGGAGGTGCAATTTGGCTGCATATGGTACTAATGTAACATTAAAGAGGTTAACATTTCCTACTTTCAGCTTTTACTCTTCTTCTTTTTTTTTTTTTTTTTTTTTTTAAGCTATTTTTTCCCGGTAGTAGAAAATAAAGTAGTTAAGAAAGCTAGATTATGCAGAAGAATTTGTCAGCTGTATAAGGTGGTGCACATACTCCGTGAAACACACGGCTCCATTCATTGCAAGAGATGTTATTTATGTACAAACAGATGCAAGACCAGGGTGTAAGGCTGGGCGATGGGGGCGCATTGTGTTACTCACGAGGGCTGGTATTTTCAAGAACGCCTAATGATGAATACGACTCATTTGAAAGAAGCTTTGGGGACTCGCTGGTATGAAGGAGCAGCTATGCTTCTGGCAAAACATTAAACACTCTTATATTCTATTGACTTGGGGAACTGGGAAGTTTCAGCAAATGCAGGATCGGGCCATTAAACAAACGGGTTTCACAGCCCTCGCCAGCAACTGACAGAGCCCATGAGCTGCCCGCGCTGTTTGGACGGATGTAAGCGAGACCATGCCGTTTCACCGAACTACTCTTCAAATACCGATTAGTTATAAGAACAATGAACATCCTAGAATGAGGTCAGTGAAGGAAAATGTATGATTTTGCTTGCCCAATATTACTGGAAGAACAGCGCTGTGTTAAACTATTTCCAAAGCAGAGCATGCAAGGGATTATTTGCTGTCATGAAGGGTTTGAGGGTCTGAGCTTTAGTTTGTGCATACATTGCTATAGACTGAGACAATGAAAAAAAAGCCCCAGTTTGTCAGCGCTACGAAAGCCTGGGTAATCCTGCAAGTTAAATAAACCATATGTTTAGAAATTAGTGTTGGAAGAAAGTCTGTGTTCCAGAGAGCCTGCAAACATTTTTGCTATTTGGACTTCTACCTAATATGGTGAAAAAAATAACAGGGATGAATGTCAGGCACGGTTTGTATGACAAGATTTACAGGGCCAGCCTCATGTTACCTTTCAGAGAGGCAACAAATAGTCCTTGCTGATCTGCAGTTAATCTTACACGACTGGCTCAGAAACCTACCAACACTAATAATAGACCGTGTGTGCTGCCGTCAGTAGGTTCATGCTGAAAGGCACGGTGGAGCACAACTCACTGTTAAAGAAAGCACAAAATAACTCTCATGTTGGACAGACTGCATCTTTTGGTTCATTAACTGACGCCTACCAGCAGCCACTGAGGAGGTGGCACAACGACAGCACTACAAGAAATTAGGTTTGCGGTTACCTGATAGATTACGACACGGAATTTGTTTTTCTTGAGCATCTCCTCTTGTTTCGCTTCCACCTTCCGCACGCTGGCGCTCTGCCTCTCCACACGTGCCCGCACCTCCTTCACGGTGGAGCTGACTTTGCGGGTTTTCTCCAGTAACTTGTTCACCGTGTAGCCTGTATTGCCGTGAGCCTGGGCAAGCTTTAAAATGTCGATCTGGATGGTCTTGATGGCATTTTCCATCTCCCTGTGCCTCTCCTCTATCCTTTTCTGGCTCGCCTGCACGCTGTCCACAATGTTGGCCACTTTGTCCAGGACTGTCACAATTGTGTAAGCGGCATCTTGTTCTTCTTCCTCCTCGGTGACGCTGGAGAGACGGTTTTGGTGGGTTTTGTCAGCCTCCGGGGTGATTTCGCGGTGATCCATTTTGCCTTCCTTCGGCCGGGTCGGCGGGAGGAGGCGAAGTTTCGGTGATCCTGCCAGAAGGATTCTGGCGCTGCTGCAGGGAGCCAGGGCGACAGCTGGCTCCGGCGATGCTCAAAGTGGGGCGTGAAACGCCGCGCCTGGAGCTTGGTCAAATACCTCTGACTACAAAATATCCACACATGATTGTTCGGATACTTTCAGCAACATGAAACCCCTAAAATTAGGAAGCAATGTCTGGAAAGGAACATACGTTTAAAGGGTCACGCTTCTGTACTGATGAAGTTATTAGTGTTAATCCAGGAAAGTTAAGTAACTTACTAATTAAGCAGGAAAGCAAACTTGCATATTTTTAACGATCTACTTTTGTTTTTGTGTTACTGGAGTGCTTTCCTCCGAGGGAATTCAAAGAGCAGTCAGGAAAATGAACACGGTTGTTTTTTCCAGCAAAACAACTGCAGGTCTTCAGCTTGTTCCAATTACCACATGGGGTAACAAATAAACACACTAAACCAGAGGCAATATAGTGAAAACGTTGTATTGTGACATGCTTTTCCAGTTCAAAATGTTGAAAGCATTTTTTTTTTTTATTGAACAAATTATTAAATCCTACATGCAAAATTTTGAAAGCCTAAACTACATGTTAAAACAGCTGAACACATCCTATTCACACTTTATCTTGGGATCTCTCAAACGACAACTAACAGTCTATTAATATAACTATGACCAGCAGACTAATTTGGATGGACTTCTTTAGCTCTTGAAAATACTCTATACAAGAGCACTAGTAATTCATTCACTTTTATTATTATTTTTTTTATTTTAATCACAAACACTATACAATCCATATTGTAGGTGTTAAAACATGTATTTTCTTTAAAAAAGTTTAAGAAGTATTAAAACAGCTTTAACAGTGATAAAGTAGGCTTTATTCCAATTATTTGTGTTCAATTATTCAACACCAATTTTTACAATACCTAAATCTACTAAGACCTACTTCTTTTGGACCTGTGCCATCTGCTCTACCAGGTAACTTCCCAAATTATGAAATTTATAATTGTTCTCTTTAAAAATAAATTGTTGGAATTATTTATGAAGATGGCAGTGCTTAGACCCAGCCCACACGTTTTATAAATATGTTACAACTACACACAGCACACAGCTTCACAGTTCATGCGATAGGCAGTGTCTAAAAAATCAGTTACTAACTTCCAAAAACATTTAAATATCTACGGTATTTAAACACAGTGTTTTCTAGTTTCTCATAAGAAAAGTAAGCTGTAAACATTTTTACCTTTAGTTCATGCCTTGTTCGCTAGGTAATGTGGACTTTTTTGTTGGTTTGTTGTTGGTTTTTTTTTTTTGAAATCTACAACCATTGGTGGAATAAATCTGTGTTCCCAAAAATATTACATTCCATGAATAAAGCACAAGTCTATTATATAACCATGTGATACAGATACAGAAAATTAACTACTGTATTCAAAAACATAAAAGTAAAGTTACTAAAACAGTCCATAGCTGTTAGAGCTGATGCTTTCAGAATACAGACCAACATTGTTACACTAAAAATGTTCAAAAATAAGGCCTCTGAAATAAATATTTCCATTCTTTAAAAAAAGATATAATAAAAATGTACATCACATGGTCAATGTAGGTATAAAAATCACTAAGTTAAACCATTCTGGATGATGTATCTGAAGTAAAATGGCCTAGGTTTTGCTTCTGCCGACGTCCTCTATTGTTTTTGGGGCATTTTCTGTTAAAAAAAAGAAAGAGAGAATGAAAAAGGCAGGCTGTTTTTATATACGTTGCATAAAATTAAACTTAGCAATAACTCATTGACTTTTCTGTACTTTGAAACAGCAAGGACCCTGTGAGCTGTGCTGGCTGGCGGGATGCTCCGGCTATTTGGCACTGGACTGTCACCTGGGATGTCCGTGGGACCCTGGACCAGTCAGCAGGGAGTTCTGCTTCAACTTGAGACCGAAACAGCAAGGTGCTACATCCTTCAGGCTTGATCTAGCAAAATGCGTGCTATGGTGAACAATTGCATTGGCTTTACTTTATACATACTTCATACTTACAATCCAGTGGATGGTAAGACTGGCTCAACCAGCCTTTAGGAGTGCTGGACCTCCAGGTGCCCTGCTCTTTGCAAGAGCTCCCAAGGCAGAGCCCACCCTGAGACTCTCCGTGGAGTGAAAGGCGATCCCCTTCTTGGGGATGGGCTCACAACTAAGAAAGGATTCACAAAAGCCAGCAATTCTCAGCGGGACGGGACTTATTCAGCCCGTCAGAAAGCAGGCAATGCACGATGGAGAAGTCCTGCTGGGAGACAGCAAGACAGCCTGGCTCTGAGAGACTGTGGGCTGGGCAATGGTGGTCGGAAGCCTGAAAGAGGAGGGCTACTGAAACACAGCCATCCACACCAGTAATTTGGCCAGCAGGGTGTTGGGTAAAAGAGGGGTGACATCGATTGCATGAGCCAAATAACTCTTCTGCACGTGCAGGAGGTGTCAGATATGTGCACTTACACCTGCTACGTTGAACCTTACAAGAGAGATAGGGAAGGAGGCCTATATTGTTCGTTCATAGGGGTGTCACTCTGCATCACTGAGCTTGGGGAGCCATGCACTAACGCAGTAGCAGAAAGTTTTATGGCCTGATGGAAGTGGGGCTGAAAAAGTGAAGAAAGTGAAGGACAAGTCGAGGAGGAAAAGGTGAAGTGTGGCATGGATGCCCAAGTGAAGGACTTAAATGCTTCATGCCCCTATAAGGTAACTAACTAAGTCGTCCTTAACCTAGCCCAGAGCCCTCAGTCCTCATTGAGTTCAAGTCCTTGATGAGTAAAGTGAACCCCTTGTCATCAAAAAGAATCCATGGCTCTCATCTCAGTTTTCATAAAGGACGAGAGCCTGAGACAACCCAGAAACTTGAACTCTGTCCTTGTGCATCTTCACATTTCATAAAAAAGGTTCCCATGCACGTTCGTTTTCAGAAAGCATATATGGTGTGAGGGGTACTTCTCTCTCTGTGTAACACCATTTACAGTGGTACAGCAGGGAACAGCATCTTGTCAACCCCTCTGGTTTCACTGGGTGGGAGCGGGGGAATCATAGCTTCTGTGGGGGATCAGCAGTGCTCGAGTAACTCCAGTGAAGATCTAATACAGTAGCTGACCTTTTGGATGTGTTTCAAGGCTGATCTGTTCTGCCAGGTATTTGGTCTGGAGATGATTGAGAATGGTTACCGGTGGTTTGTAAATTTAAACAAATGTGTGTTTTGGGGGGGGGGGGAAGGCAATAGGATGTTACATAATCCTTCTGCTTCTGTCAGGTAATTTTTATGTGGATATTTTAGGATATATGTTAGAGCACATAAAATTTTGGGGGTGAAATATTTAAATACAGAAAAAGTATATCCACACAATGTGTAATTTTTCACTGTTTTTCTGTTTACCTACCTTGTTATGCACATGACAATTGCAACTATAATGGCAATCTGTACAGCTCCAATTATTGCTGCAATAAGGACATGCGTAAGCTTTTGTCTACTTGGGACAACATAAAGAATACTAAAGTCTGTCTTTTCACAGTGCTGTCCAGTATATCCTGATTCACACCTGAAAAAGAAAAGGAATATTTGATGGAATCTGTAATTTAACAGCAGCCCAGTCATTTTGCAAATGAAATAAGGAGTCCGAGGTAACCCCAGCTGAGAAAGAGCTGGTGAGAAGGCGGAGGTGTGGTAACGCTTGGGTTGGGGAATGGTTTGGATTTCTGTGGCAAGAGAAGAGACATAGCAGGTATGTTCTGCGCTCCTGGGTGAGGTTACTAGTGGCCTTCTCTGAAAACGTGGTGAAGGCCCTGATTTGGCAAAAAAATATGTGGGGTTGTTATTAAATTGGACAATATTTAGGAAGAATAAAGCAACTATGTGAAACAAGCAGACAAGGCTAAATGAAACACGAAGAAGCATACTCGTGAAACACAAAGTGAGCGTGCTCACTCAGCTGCAATGTCAATATGGGAGATGAGTGATAAAGAGGAAGAGAAACCTTGAAAAATGGAGGAAAAGGAAGAACCCTTTTCAAGCTGCAGCCTACAGAAGTGGAATCTTGCAAAACCTATTGGACAAGACCAGCATCAAACCCCCTCCTGCCAACTCAAAGTTTGATGGAGGTCGGGTTAGAAAACCCAATGGCCCACAGCTGTTCAAGTGAGAGCTCATGGAAGAATCCATAAAAATTGGCCAGGGCTGGAGACAGAAGAGAAGAGGCTGCTCTAAATGGTACCTCGCCTGAGCAGAGCAGGAGTCAGCGCAATGAGAAACTCAGCAGAGGCTGCTCCTGATCAGCGACACGTGTTCAGGGAATGCGAGATGTGTAAGTGGTGAAGGTGGCAGTGGAAACATGCTCTGGAGTAATTCATGTCGCAAGGCAAGAGAGGCTGAAGCACAACAAGGAAAGGCAAGAGCCACCCAAGACACCGAGCTGGAGTCTACAGAATCAAAGGCCACCACTTACTTCCCTGAGCAAGTTCCTTGTACAGCTGTCCTTTGATACTGACTGATGTGAAATGCATCATTAAGGGCACCTGAATCATGCAGCTGGCCTCCAGCTTTACAGTGGAAAGCTGGAGAAGAAATACTCTCATGCAGGCAGAGAAACAATCCTTTTTTAAACTGGATCAGATAAGCCTGAATGCAACACAGAATTGGTCTCATACATCCAAAAGCTTAATGCTAGGGTAGGAATTTATTCTGTCTGGAGGAATGAAGTAATTACTCCACAGACCTTCCTACAACTGCTAATGCAACTCCTAATCCCACTTTGCATGCAGGGATCACGGTTGGGGTTTACATGTTCGTAATCTTGTGACTCTACTTTCTTCAGCCATGAGCTGCTGTGTAAGGAGTTTTGATTCAGGCATGAAACAAGTTCCAGTAAGAGCAGAGTTGTTAAAGAAAAGCCCCCATGTACTGTAAGTAAGCTGGGTAACGGCTCGGAAGGGAATCATGAGAAACATGTACTAGTGTACAAGAAGGAAGAGGATGGGGAACATGTTGGTAACCATGCAAAAAGAAACAATAAGGAAGAGGACTCCTTGCTAGTGGAGTGAATTCTTTTTGTTACTTTTTCTTTTCATTAAAGAAGATAACAGTCAAAGTGTGATCAATGTCAGAATTGCTTTAAAGGATATGAGGCAAAACAAAGTGGAGGAGGCACAAGTAATTCAAAGATATTTCCTCAGAAACACTGAAGTGACAGAATATTATTTCTGAGAAATATTGAACAGAGATTCAGGAGTATTGAATTCCTGCAAAGAAGAAGTGCTTGTGTTAAGAACTATATTGGTGGTGGGATGAAGTACTAGACACTAGTTTAAGCTACCTTAAACCGGTAGAACGGATTTTAAAGAATTCTGCTGCATTAATATGCATCTACCTGGACTTGCGCAAAGCATTTGACACTGTCTTGCATTACATCCTTGTCTCTAAATTGGAGAGACATGGATTCGATAGATGGAATTTGACACTGTCCCTCATTACATCCTTGTCTCTAAATTGGAGAGACACGGATTCGATGGATGGACCACTCGGTGGATAAGGAATTGACTGGATGGTCGCACGCAAAGACTTGCGGCCAACGGCTCAATGTCCAAGTGGAGAACGGTGACAAGTGGCGTTCCTCAGGGGTCGGTACTGGGACCGGCCCTGTTCAACATCTTTGTCGGCAACATGGACAGTGGGATTGAGTGCACCCTCAGCAAGTTTGCTGATGACACCAAGCTGTGTGGTGTGGTCGACACGCTGGAGGGAAGGGATGCCATCCAGAGGGACCTTGACAGGCTGGAGAGGTGGGCCTGTGCGAACCGCATGAAGTTCAACAAGGTCAAGTGCAAGGTCCTGCATGTGGGTCAGTGCAATCCCAAGCACGACTACAGGCTGGGCGAGGAATGGATTGAGAGCAGCCCCGAGGAGAAGGACTCGGGGGTGTTGGTGGATAAGCAGCTCAACATTGCCTGGCAGTGTGTGCTTGCAGCCCAGAAAGCCAGCTGTATCCTGGGTTGCATCAAAAGAAGCGTGACCAGCAGGTTGAGGTGATTCTCCCCCTCTACTCCACTCTCGTGAGACCCCACCTGGAGTACTGTGTTCAGCTCCAGGGCCTCCAACATAAGAAGGACATGGACCTGTTGGAGTGAGTCCAGAGGAGGGCCATGAAGTTGATCAAAGGCTGGAGCACCTCTCCTATGAGGACAGGCTGAGAGAGTTGGGGTGGTTCAGCCTGGAGAAGAGAAGGCTCTGGGAAGATCTAATAGCAGCCTTCCAGTACCTAGACGGGGCCTACAGAAAAGCTGGAGAGGGGCTGTTTACAAGGGCATGGAGTGACAGAACAAGGGGTAAGGTGAAGGAGGGTAGATTTAGATGAGATATAAGGAAGAAATTCTTCCCTGTGAGGGTGGTGAGGCACTGGAAGAGGTTGCCCAGAGAAGCTGTGACTGCCCCCTCCCTGGAAGTGTTCCAGGCCAGGTTGGATGGGGCTTTGGGCAACCTGGTCTAGTGGAAGGTGTCCCTGCCTGCAGCAGGGGGGTTGGAACTAGATGGTCTTTAAGGTCCCTTCCAACCCAAACCATTCTATGATTCTATGATTCTATGAAATGAAGACCAAATTAAACAATGTATATGCTAAATGTATATGAGAATGCAAAGCATTTGAGAATAACAATCTGCCCTTAGCATTCATCACTATATTTTCCTTGCCAGAGAAGAATAATTTTTTTCTGTGGTAGAAGTATATGATTACTACAGCGGATTGCTGTCTGATATAAATAATGTGTTTCCTTAATAACTCTGCTCCAGTAGAAAACACACATAAAGTACGAGACCATCAGTATGTAAACAGCCAAGCAAAATCCCAAGGAGATCTGATACTTAGGGTTAAGAACTGACAGTCAGAAATTATTGACTGGAACCACATGAGGTTTGTTGTGCTAGGTCCGATGCTGAGATATTGTTCAGGCTCTTTAAATAAATAATTGAAGGTAGTAATAGTAAATGTAATTATAAAATAGAATTTAAAGGGACAGTACATTAATTAAATTCATCAAAACATTGCCTATCATTAATTATTAGAGTAATAATAAATATTGAAATGATTGAATAGTAATTGAATTGTAAATTAATAAATGACTATATGATTAGCAGAAAAAAATTCTGAGAAACAAAACAAATCCATTCATTCAGCCAGGAATGTTTTCCTTGAAATACCTTTACTATTAATATTTTGAGGACAAATTCATCAGAAATTGTGTTAAACACAGCTCTAGACAAAAAGTGCTGCCTAATGCCCATCAAGATGACACTGGGGATGCACCCAGTTTCCCAAGAGAGGCAAAGCCATGTTGAGCTCTCTTGGTTCTGGCCAAAGAAGAGAGAAAAAACAAAGAAGTCGTATTGGAAAGGTGAAAATAAACAAGAAAGCATCTTGGATGGGAAGAGGAATAACATAAGCTTTCAAATGCTTAAGTTGACAGCCATACTGGCTCTGCCTTTTCAGCTTACTGCACTCTGGTCAGTCTGGAAACCTTAAATCTTGCAGTGGAAAGTGCTGTAAATATCCTTGATCGATAAAGATCAAGGGAGAAAATGTGCTAGTACCTAATGGATTTACAGCTGAAGTTTCCAAAGCAAAGCAAAGAATTATAGCATCTTCAACCACATTAATCTGAAAGTACAAGCCTGCAAGATAAAAGTTCAGGAGCGAAACCTACAAATAAGTAAAGCACTCCATGTTACTAAAGGTGGCCTTTTTCTATAAACAACTTTTTAAATTAAATTTCCTTTTTAAAGAAAAAAAAGAGGCAGAATTTCATTGGTGAAATGTAAAGAAAAACTACCTGTGAGCTAAGGAAATAAAATGGAACATTCAGATTTCCTGGGAAACACTGAGTGGCTTAATACTGAGTGTACCGATCTGATAGATTATACTGTAGACAAAAAATGTGGGCTGAAGAACATTTTGCAATTTTATACTCTCTAGATGAAGCCTATTATTGTGAAAAAGGGCAATAAATGATAAAAATAAGATATTGATACTCTAGAGAGAGTTTATGACAAGAGCAATAAAATGTATAGATAGCATAAGAACAGACTGAGAGGTCAATGGGGAAAGAGCAGTCATTCAGAGAAGCCATGCAAGGCAAAGGCAATTTTTTTCATGTTTGTTTTTTTTTTCCCTCTAGATAGGATTTAGCAGCTGAAAATAAGCAGACAACACCGAGTCCACAGTCTTCAGAGGGATCCAGCTTCTGAAGTACCTGACTGACCCAGTCCCTCCTGCGAGCACTATCTCCCACGCGACTGGAGCAGTTGGGTGCTGCCCTCAGCAAAGGGATACGGCTCCTGTGCCGCCGCTTAGGTAACTGCAAACTGACACGGGCTCTAATTATGTCTAGAGAGCATTTTGATTAAGTTTTACAGCAATTTCAAGCACATTTTGGAGGCATGCAGGACTTACCGGCAGGAAGCCTTCTGAGTGGAATAAATGAATTCACATTTCCCATGTATACAGTAGCCATTGAAGCTTTCTGAACAAGGTATGTGGTTTCCAATGTAAATGTCTTCTCTTTGATCACTGGCATCTTAAAAAGAAATATACATAAACAATTATACATGGCTGTATGATATTTCTAAAAAAGCTCAACCAAGAATAGCGTACTCTTAAAAACTTGCAGTGAATAAAGGAATACAGTATAATAAAGCAAACGCTTAAGGGTGAAGTTTCAGAGACACCTGCAGAGATTTGCCAGGATGTATTGCACTGAAAAAATCCTCAGAAACATCTAAATATGCTTCTTACGTCAGGTTTCTCGAAAGGAGAAAAGTTTTAATGACAGAAACAAGCCAATGCAGGAAGATC
Organism: Balearica regulorum gibbericeps; assembly: GCF_011004875.1. Taxonomy (NCBI): domain Eukaryota; kingdom Metazoa; phylum Chordata; class Aves; order Gruiformes; family Gruidae; genus Balearica; species Balearica regulorum. The sequence goes on from NC_046185.1 coordinate 67,608,935, forward strand.
AGCAGAAGTTTTGTCAGTGGCGTTGGGGCAGAGAGCTAATTAATACATAGATGCAGAGGGCTCTCTCCCATGACTAAACAGAGGAAAAAAACCTGAAGGGTTATGAAGAAGCTAAACCACATTTTATGACTCTTGGGTAGAAAACAACTCGATAAAGGCCTGATCTGACTGGTACCACCAGTTTTACAGCTGAAATCAAACACTCTACAACAGCAGTTTTCCTCAGATAAACCCTTCCATGGAAAGGGAATGTCAAAATACTGACATAAGCTTAAAATACCCATTCCCTTGGGAAGTGTACTGGGCCTGGCTGGGATGGAGTTGACTTTCTTCACAGCAGCCTGTATGGTGCTGCACTTTAGATTTCTGGCTGAAACAGTGCTGACCACGCACCAGTGTTTTGGCTGTTGCCGAAGGGCGCTTGCACAGCATCAAGGCTTTCTCTGCTTCTCACTCTGCTTGCCCCGCAGTGAGGAGGCCGGTGGTGGGCAAGAGCCTGGGAGAAGGCACAGCCAGGGCAGCTGACCCCAACTGACCAAAGGGGTATTCCCTACCACGTGACATCACAGTCAGCAATAAAAAATGGGGGTTTGGTCTTTCAAAGGTGGCCGTTGCTCAGAGTCCAGCTGGGCATCAGTCTGCTGGTGGGATGTTGTGAGTGATGGCTTTTGCATTGCTTGTGGTTTTTCTCTTATTTTTTCCCTTCACTTCTTAAACTGCCTTTATCTTGACCAATGAGTTTTTCTTGTATTTGCTCTTCTGATTCTCTGCTCCATCCTCCTGCAGGAAAGTGGGGGTCAGCAAGTGCCTGGTGGACGCTTAGTTGCTGGCTGGGTCAGCCCAACACAGGACGGCAATCCCTTTTGCCCCAACATCTTTCATGCTTCTGTCTTGTTACTAAAACTGTCTAAGGCTGCATATATTTTCAACCATTCTTTCCCAAAATTTTTCTGTAAAAATGTCCTAAACACAGAAGTTGGTATTTCATAATGAACTTCTCTAAAGAGCAGGGATCTAAAGATGTGAGTGTAATCGTGGAATTATGTTCATTTCCATGGCAATAGAATATAGCGTCACAAATACAAGATTATAATGAACTGCAGGTGCAAAGCAAGAAGGGACTGTGAAGACAAAAATCTCTTATACAATTGCAGATATTTGAAATAACACCAGCAAGAAAGAGAATGTATTTATACAAGGAAAAAGAAAAAAAGGTATGCTCCTGTTTTAGGTTTTCACTGAACATTTTCTGGAACGTTTTCTAATTGGTTCCAGGAGAAAAAAATCTATTAGAGGCTTGAGATATAAGGAAGTTTGATGGTTCAGGCAATGCTTGAAAGATTTAGATGACTTGATATGAGGGAAAAACATTGCCTACTGACAATATGTCTTATCACTGCCCTGTTGGAAGAGACACGTGGTATGTCTAAGAGGAGAAAAGTGGGGATGGCTCATCCCAAAGCTGTTGCATCCTCCAAGATGTTAATTACTGTTGTATCAAATCCCAATCAAAGGCTACATACAATTATATTAGTCTGTTCAGATAGCTGCGCAATGTCTGTTTTCAGTGTACATACTAATACAGGATGTGAAAGATGTGCCCGCTGAAAAGCGGACAGGTAGCCACGGCCACCCAAGTCAGAGGCAAAACTTGTATTAAGCGAAGAGATGTTGTTAAATGCAGGAGGTGATTCCTAGTGTAAACCAGACCCTTACCCATCTGTCAATGGGAACCCATTTTTAATCTGAGAGGTCTGCTAGACTGCTTCAGAGCTTCAAAGTGAAAGATGTAACTGGTGTAGGAGCCTTGAAAGAGCGATTGGATGTAAGAGTTCAGATACTTCACCAGAAGGAAGAGGCACGCATAAAAACTGAAACCCTGATGCCCCCCTTGGCATGACAAAACCAGCAAGCCAGCTGAATCATGGAAGAGAGACCTTTCTGATGTGACTTTAGGTAGACACTTGCACTGCCAGAGAAGGAGACTCTCACGGCTGTGGTTCTACAGACTAGAAGGCATTACGCATTCAGAAAACAGGGCGTAACAAGAGTAACACATGGGAATTTAAAGCAAAGGCAAACAGATAGAAGTCAGGACTGTTCTCTTACCCTGGAATAAAAAGTCATTCAAAGTAGTTCAGTTCAGGCTCTCATTATCTAAGAAGACCTGGCTACTGCACAAAAAAATTTCAAAACAATTTTTTTGCACAAGGCATACTCCCTCCATGGACATCATTTCCTGAACTTGAGACTGCACAAGCTATAGACATTAATAATAATAATTATATGCAATGTTTTTTCCACTAACTAGATTTCAAGGGCAATTTATATGTAATGGATAAAAGGCTGTAACTTCTTCTGAATAGGAACCAAAAGTGGTGTTTCATTACATCACATAATAAGACATACATTCCATTTGGTGCCTTTTATACCTTCATAATGTAAGTAAAAATTGACACTAAATCATTCCTACTGGTACATTATATGGAGTGAAAATAAGAGAATTTGTGAAAAAAGAAAAATACACAGAGCTTTTTGGCACTGAACGCCTTTTCAAGAAGAACTCAAGGAATGTCAAAAGCCGTGGTGGGATGGCTTTACTCCGGGAGGCCATGGGAGTGCAAAACAAGTGTAATGACAGAAAAAACTTAAGACCAGAGTTAACGGAGAAGACAGCAGTGCTATTACTTGTGAGAGAAGAGGAGGAAAGGTTGAGACCTATGCAGATCTGCTCTTTGCCAATAACTTGAGAAAGACAGAAGGTGTTTTGTCCTGGACAGAAACAATTTGAGCAAGAGCCATGAAATGCAGATGCACATTTGTTCTGATAATGCACCTAACACATACGAGCTACTAACACATGAAACTGAGCAGAAAGTGAAACTCTGCCTTATTTCATTTATACTAAGGCTCGTAGAGGTAATGTTCATATAGGTAAAACATTTTCAACCAATGTGATTCAGCACATATAGTTTACCGAAAACATTTTAAACTAACCTAACAAATACAGAATTTTATTTATTTTTTTTTCCCCAGAAATTATCAGAAAAGATGGGGTCATGGCTGGGCTTGTGTCATTTTATCAGGAATGTCACAGCTTGGTGTCTTACAGGAAAGGCATTTTCTCGGCACTTGGGGGGAATCTAATCCTGTGACCGCTGCACGGGGTGGCGAGCAGCTGGGCATCTTAGAGGAGCAGAGCAGGCAAAACTCACAAATCACACGCATCTTCTTGCCAGCCTTGCAATGTCAGTGCTGTAAGAAAGAAGCTGTTCACAGATCTATCTCGATTACAGAAATCAAAGCTGTAAGGCAGACGAGAAGGGACCTGCAGGCTCTATTTCCTCATCTGGTGAAACCATAACCAAACAGCACAAAGTCAGCACAGTACCTTTCACCTCTGGCCGATACTGCATGCCATCGTCTTTCTTTCCAACGGCATTTGTGTCATCTGTTTCTAGATGATAAATACATGCATAGATAGCCATTAGGAAAGGCTTATTTCTAGACAACTATATGTACGTCACTGAGAAACATCCAAAGAAGTACTTTAATTCCAGTAAATCCGGACACATTCCCACATTGTTTCTCCCATACAACCAGGCTGGTAGCGCACCTGGTCAGTAACCCCAGCGTCCAGACCAACACATGGCACACCTCAAGCTGCAGGGTTTGAACTAAAAATTTTTATGTGGTATGGGCCTAGGTTATTCTGGTGACAGTCTGTTTCAGTTTTGGTACTGTCCAAGTTACGGATCTGGATGGAACTGGCAAAAAGATGACGGAAAGCCGTTATTCCCATGAGCAGGTACCAACTGCAAGACCCCAAAACTGAAGATTCATGTACATGACTAACTACAAGGCAGTAGACAGAGGGTTTCAGTGGACCATTCCAACAGTGGAAAAGGAAATGGATAAATATTTGTGCAATGGGCCCCAGCTGGACTGAACTTGGAAGTACATTGCACAGCCCACAGGAGCAAGAGGGAACGTTCCCCACGCACCGGTATTCCTTTTGCTCTCCTACTTCTTACCACCCCCTCACGTAACACCCATTGAACTATTGCTTAGATTGTCCTAAGAGTTTTTGCTGTCTTACCAGGTAACAGAAGCCAAAGGAAGGTAATGTAAACACAGCACGTACGTATGTGGTGTAAAAATACTTCTGTGTGGGGAAGTCTAAAATACAGGCGAGGAGTTCACTGATAACTGGATCAGTGACTTCTGATCAAAAATGGAAAAGGGAAAGCTGTACCAAGCCCACTTATATCAGACTTTACATTTACCAAACCCACAAAATTAAGCCTACCTGAGCAGTGTCCAAGATGCCTGATGTCGATCTGCTCTTGCCTCAGACATGATGCTTCTCTAACAAAGCAGGGATTGTTATAGGAACTTCCATCAGAAGCACATACAGGATTAAAACTGTATCCACTGCAGTCTATGTTACATACACACCTGTTAATTGAAACATACAGCAAACCAAAATTGACATATAGCAAATAAAAATTAAGTCATGTTGAGTCCTGAGTAAACACTAGCTCATATACTAATACCAGGAGAGAAGACCGTGTTGCATGAGGATGCTGAAGAATTCATTGACATCTCAGGCTTCCGAGCAGAATGGACAAAATTATGAATAGGTGCTTCAGTGTGCTTTTTAATAATGTATTCATGTTTCGTGTTGTTTTACTATGAAATCAATCTCATTGATTAACACTTGAAAATTGATAACACGTTGCTAGGAAGATTTACTACATTAATACAACAATTTATGGTGTCCGTTCTCAAGTGTGAACAAAACCAGATGAATATTTGACTTTTTTGGAGGTGGCAGGATCCCTGAGAGGGAAATAAAAAGAAAAGGACTCCCATTTCTGTTAAGCAGTAAAAGAAGTTTTTCTATTTTGGAGGCTGTACAGAATCAATATGCTTGGTTAACTGTGTCATTTCAGCAAGACATTCATCCATATCTTTGAAAGTTAACAGTGAGTTTATTATGCTGTATTTAAAACAGGATTATGCAATCGGATTTGTTTCATATTGCATCCAATCAACACTTTGGTTGTTTTAGTTAGGCACAGCATTTTTCCATAGAATTTGCAACTAGGGATTGTAAAACAAAAGTGGGAAAAATGGAGACCTAGCCTGCAGCTGGTTCCTAGCCACCCGAATGTAGGATAGCCGAAGACTTAGATAGGGCTATGACTGACCCGTTTTCGGTTAGATAGTTTTGTTTGCCCCAACAAAAAGTCCTGAAATTTTACATGAATGGTACAGGAAAACTTTCCAGCTTTCCAAGCCCCACCCTGTTTATTTTAACCATTATTGTACTTTTTAACTGAACCTCTATTTCTGAATGGAAGTTTCTATGCATGGTTCAGATTGCTCTGTGAGCTCCGCTCCGTCTCTGGACTGGGAAAAGTAAGGAGCATGGCTGCAGGATGGAGGACGTGGTGGGCGCCTGGTCCAGCTCTCCATTGAGCTCCTCCTGACGCCGTGAGAGCAGGAAGAGCCGCTCTGCATCTTCTGAGGAGGTGGCAGTGGGCATGTGGTCCTCTCCTTGCCACAAAGCTCTACACAGGGGGCACGTGGTCAGACTGCCAGGAGCTGCTGCTAGCTTTATCTTAATTCACCCTTGTAAGACACAGGGTGGGGGAAAAAAAAAACCCAAGCTACCAACCTGCCAGGTTTTTTATGTTCTTGCCAGCTGTTCCAGGTACAAATAAATGATTAAATAGACGCATGTGTGCCTCAAGTCAGTAACAAATCTTGCAGCAGAACCTAATTCCATGCTGCACAAACACAGATGGCCAGTGTACCTTTATCTCTCTCTCTCTCTCTTTTACTGATAGTGAAAAACTGCCCCAGTAATGAGTCTCTACACATCTTAGGGACCTACCTCAAAGTACTCATCAAGTCAAATATCAACATGATGAACATACTACAATTTTTCTTACGAGTAATGGTAATGGTTGTAAACCTTAGACCCAGGAAAGGAAGTACTATTTTGTTTACATGCTCCCACATGATTTTAAGCCTAATAAGCCTAATGAGGGGTTTATTAGGATTTATTGTATGCAAATAAAAGACTCACGGCTCAGCAGTTGTGCACATTTATTGACACAAATGAGCAGAGAGTTAGTTCTCATTTGTATGACACTGGCTATGTGCTCGCAGATACCTTCGCTCAGCCTTACCTCTCAGGAATCACCAATACCTGTGTCTGCCCATCCTTGTCATGTTTGAGCACATTCATATATATATAGCTCCAGACAAATTCCTTCTGTATTTCTATGCCCAAACAGCTCTAGTTGTGTCTGTCGACACCATACAAGGTCCGTAGCATCATAATTACTACTGGCTTTTGTCATTCCTGGTGACAAATAAGGTGACTTTTGAAAATAATTTTTTATTTCTCATGATGACATTACAGGCTAGAGTTGAAACTGCATGGAAACTGCTTTCATTTTTGTGCTTCACTGTGTTTAGATTTAACATCTAATGTTAAATGTTTACTTTCTTAGCAACATTGCCAAATGCTTGTTTTGGGGGTAGTTGCGAATTCCTGATCCTGTTTTTCTGATAAACACTCTCAGTCTTAGCTCTAACCATCTCTTCAATGTACAAAAATTTCTTTTTATCGTTTAAAATTTACACCTAAAAGTAGGAAAATGTAAAAAAACCAACCAAAACCCACAACAAACCTACAAGAAGAGCTCTTGTGACACATCCATAAGGGCTGGGGCAGCATGAAGCAGCCAGAGCCCGCTGGCCAGCTGCGACGGGCGTGCAGCTGCTTGGTGTGGTCAGAGCGGGGCAGAGCTGCTCACTGCCAGGCGCGGGAGGGAGTGAAATGCCCACCCGCTGCCAGTCCCGTTACTGGGATTTGCTGGAGGCTCTAAGTGCACCAAATCCCCGACGGGCCCCCGCTGGCACAACAGACCCCGACCAGCTGGCAGACGTACGTGCTTTCCGCCCGTGCGCGTAAGGGATGCAGGCACGCCAAATCTCCAGCGAGATCCTCGCTGGCCAGACAGACCTGGCCAGCCGGTGGGACGCGTGCCTGCTCTCTGATCCATGGGATCTGCCCCTGCTTCCAGGATCAGTGCCATCCTCCTTCCAGGCCCCTTTCTTCCGCCCCAGGGCACTGCCTCTCAGGACATCTCTTCTCTCCAGAGCCCAGTCCCTCTGTTTCCCAGGCCACGCAGCCTATCTGCAGAAGCGCACTGCACGACTGGCTTCCCGGCTGCTGACTCCATCTCATGGCTCTTTATTAACTGGAGGATTCACGACGTGACACTTGTTTAGCCCAGGCATTACCCAAAACTTACCCAGGAGGAGAAAGAGTAGACCCTAGCTGTGAAATTCCGAATACCCCGCCTTTTAAGCACTTATTCTCACTTCTGCCTTAGCTCCCGGCGGTGCCGCACCCGCATACAGCGGTCCGTGAGAGCGGTGCCACGCGCAGCTCCCTGAGCTGGGCCGTGCAGCTACGGACGCCTTCCAGCACGACTTGGCCTGAATGACTGATGAACAGCATCTCTGGTGGCCACCAGCCCGCTACGGGCACTAGCCTGAAAACTTAGCTTCAGGGGCAAAAGGATGCAAAGGTTTTGATCATATTTCTACATTTTGTTCTCTGGAAGCTCGTAATGCGCTGGGGAATTAGGGCACGGCCCTGAGCATGAGAGGCACGCTTCCCATCTTAGCCTCTTCCATGTCTTAGCCTCTTACCTTCTTACCCATGACTACACAATTTCACCTGAAATTTTTAAAAAATAAAATACAATTCCTTGTGAGCATGTACCCAGCATGAAAATTTTAAGCTATGCAATTGGGGGGGTAGGGAAAAAATATGCACCAGAAGATGATTTCATAAAACAGAAAGCATTGTAAAGCCTGTATCAGCAAGGTTTGGGTTAGGATTTTAATCCATATAAAAAAGGTATTTTGAATATCATTTTCCATCCTACTTCTACTCACTGTAAAGTTGTATTAAAACACTATGCTGCATTAGTTGAGACGACATCACAGCTTTGACTCTAGCCTTAAATATTTTGAACGCTGATTTTTAGGTAACATTTTGGTTCTATTCCTCATAGAAAAGAACAGAAGCAAGATGCATTTTCATCTCTAATTACCAGTAGAAATAAAAATGAGGTGTGCTATAAGCATGTGCTTTCTGGTGTGACCAGGTAGGCACGCACTGATATTGCAATGTACCAAAATGGCTGGTTTGCAATAAAAAAAAAGAAAAAAGAATAGAATAGTACCTATCACACAACAATATTTGTAATAATAGGAAACTACTCAGATTTAGAAATGTAATTTCTTATGGGAGAAATTAACTATCTAGAACCTCTTAAACACTGCTATTTTGACCCCTGAGTATATTTTCACAAATGCTAAAGGCTGTTCTGAGTTTTGATGGGTGACACAATCCAAGGTGACCCTAGCAGATGATGATGCCAGTCATAAATAACGGCAAAACAAAAATCTTGTATTTAAGCTTCTAGTGTGGAAAACCTGAGGTACAACCCCAGGTCTGAGTTGCTTCCGTGCTGCAAGCAGACCAGGAAGGTGAAGATGGGGCAACCACAGCTGAGGTGAGCAGCCAGCCTGACTCCCGGGGTCACACGTGAGAAGTTTCCTGGGTAGGCAGCGCAGAAACTTGAGCTCTGTCTCTCAGACAAGTGACAGGTATATTTATTCCTTGGGAGTGATCCCACAAGGGAATCAGGAAGGATTTTGGGAAAGAAAACCCGGAATCATGCAAATTTTCACAAAGAGAAAAGTAATTCTTTTGAAAGCTTGCAAATGAAAAATGTCAGAGTACTTTTAAACATCATAGTACCTTTCTCTGAGATCTCAATTATTTACTCCTGCTATTTGGAGTAACTTCCAGGAACAGTTGCCTGAAGTCCCGCAGTGGTGCAAGCGTAAATTGTTGTGTGAAGCTGATCTTGAGCTGCTAGAAGTGAGAATAAGCACAGCAAAGTCTGCATCAAAACCCCCCCAAAACCCTACAATAAAAGGCTTCTTTGTTCCTCCAGTTGCTTTTTCAAAGTACCAGTCTTGCCTCAGGCTTGCCAAAGCCGTGCCACGTTGGGTAAATCAATCATCGCATCCCAATACAAGTCAAGACAATGGTAAAATCTTAGACCTATACAGATACTGGGTGTTTTGCCACCCAGGACTCCACAGCTTGAGCCCCACCGCTCTGCCGTTGGCTTTTGTGTGTGTTTGACAATATGATCCTTCTTGGTGCCCCAAGAAAAATAAAGAAAAAAGAGCAACTGGAGCCTTCAGCCTGATGTGTGGCTGATCAGTGCAACCTTCAGAAGGAAAGAGTTAGTCACCTAACAGAAACGTGTACTAAGGATGTCTTGAAAGTGCTTGATGCTTCATATGAGAAAGAAGTGAATGAGGGCTTCAAGTTTTAGCTGTAACAGCTTGTTGTAAAAGTCACACTGGATAAAAGGAGTCAGAGTACTACAAGAGTTTTTCTTCATAATAGCCTTCCTGCTGGTTTTAACCAAAAGGATTGAAACAGGTAGTTAATTCTCCAAGTTCATGTCTTGCTGGAGAGGGCTGCTGCTCAGTGTCCTCAACAGATCTTTTTTCTCGCCTGGAAAGTTAACAGGATGTATTCAGGTGTTTTCTAATATACTAGGGTATACAGAAAAAAACTTAATTTTGTCACCCGTCATCAGAGAGTTGACATCCTAAGAAGAAAGGCACCAGCTTCCTGTGATTACGTGCTTTTACAAGTTGAATGTGTATCGTTCATTAACACCATTAGTTAGAAAAGCATTTGAATTTCAGGAAAATACAAAGTGCTATAATTAAACCATGCAAAAATTTTAGGTGGCTTTAATAAATAAGACATGAGAATGTATAACTCCTTTATTAGGGGCTACTAGGGGTAACAAAGAAAACATGTTCAGTAAAATGATGTGACACGTTTGAAACATAGTCGGGCTGTAAAAGCACTTGCTGCTATCAGTAAATTAATTAGATCCCCAGAGATCAGAACACATTTCAAGGCTGCTTTTTGTTTTCAGGCTTCAAGGTGTACGTGGTTTGTTGGAAGTTTGTGTGCTTAAGAACCACGGTAGATTCAAAGAAAGGAGGAAAAAAAAAAAAAAAAGGAAAGGAAAAGCATGACAGATTTGAGGAGTGGGCTTGGCTATGGAGAGAAGCTGCTGTTTCCAACCAACAGATCAAGCTACTGCATTTATGCCCATCTGGGATTTGTTCACAAATTTATTTTTTCTGGCCTGGCCTCACAGAAAGCGCTGCTTGCTGCCCCCTCCCCGTAGCCGACAGCCACAGTGAGCTTTCTCAGCTACTCACCTATTTATTAGCACATCTCCTTACAAATGTAAAATGGAAACACTAGAATAAAACGAAGTGTGTGAAATACACACAGATGGGTAAGTGTATGCTTGATGGAATGAATTTAGGTGAATTGAAATAGCAGGGGTGTTGCAATTGCAGTTAAGAAGATAACCATGTCAAATGAAGGATTACCTTCCATTTGATGTTTCTTCCCTTGTGTGCAATTCTTCCCAGATGAAACCTGAACTAAGAAAATCTGGATTTCGAAGTTATTTCTCTACCTATTCGACTAGAGCTGAATCTTCATTAGTTTTTTTTTGGTGTCTTTTTAAAAATCCCTTTGCAGCACTGGGGAGATAAGGGCAAGAGAAGTAGATTTCAGTTCTACAAGCTTCTCTGTGTCCTGCTTGAACTCCCATCTCAGCTTTTACTTCTGCCCAGCAATGCAGAACACCTTTAAATACCATAAGCTTCAGCGACTTTCCAGCCATCCCTTCGCTCCTTTTTTTAATTTCATGGCATGGCTTTCTCTGACCACTGTAGAATTTAGTCCCTAACTACAGCGAGCTTCTAGCAGCATTCGTGGTGAAATGATGCTTGTTCTCACGAGAACGACCTAACCCCCCCCCCTCGGTTAACAGAAACCTTCAAAGACTTGGCACTTTGCTGCTGCAAAGATCATTAAAAATATACATGAAAAAAACAGGCCTGGATTATTATCCATCTAGGATCTATTCAATTTCTTAATAGTCAGTATAATGAAGAGACCATTATATTATTCCTTTCATATCAGGATTTCCTCTAGCCCAATTTTACATAATTCAGTAATCCCACAACACAATCATAAACTACTTTTTTAGATTGATTTCCTCTATTGTATGTGTTTGTTTGTGTGTTTTATTTTACACACAGATACTTCAGATTTTTTTTCTGCTGGACCAGAAAGCTGTGAATTGCATTTACACAGGATTAAGATACTGCCCTTCCTTATGAATCCCTACATATGATATCATATGCTAAAAAGGTAAAAAAAAAAAAAAAAAAAGTTGGCTATGGTAAAAGAATAAAAAAGTGGTCAAAAGAGGCAAGTATAAACCAGCATGCCATACTTCAAACAGACCAAATCTTTCCCTGGGAGACAAGTTAGATAGACAAGGTAGAGACTGGGACTTTAAAATGTCCTTATTGGTATTTCTAAGTGTTAATACTTACACTTCTAATTTCTGGTTTGGTCATTGTGAAAACAGACATTATGTAAATTATAGGCCAGTTGAATCTATATGTTGCTAAGACACATTTTCTTTCCAAAGTGAATCTCGTAAAATGTTAATCTCAAAAGGTCTACTTGGGGATCAGTTGTCAATCTTTCTTGAAAATCTACATTATGAGTCAAAACAGATCTTTGACAGCATAGTACACTTATTAAAAAAGACTGAATGTGCTCAGAATCTCATTTCCATATTTTATCTGGTAAAAAACAAAATATAGGTAAAACTGAGAACATGACACATTTGAGCTTTTACAGTGAGGCTATTTTTAAGTTAATGATTTCCCATCAAAGATGAAAAAAAATAGAAGAAGAAAAATTATATTTTAAACTAAAACTAATGAAATTTATTCCAGCCATTTAGGGACTGAAGGAAAGGAAGGTTGTTACTGATCATAAGATGGGGGGCAAGATGACCACTCAAGTGGAGCCTTGACAAGATGGAGGAACCTCCTGAAGTCTGAAGATGAAAGGAAAGCCACAGGACAGACTGGGGGTGGACTGGCGGGGAAGCAGCCCGGCAGAACAGGACCTGAGGGTGCAGGGAGCAGCAGGCTGGGGGGGCTGCATCACAGCAGGGTCGCTAGCAGAGCAGGGGAAATGACTGTTGTCCTCCACTCAGCACTCACGAGGTGCCATGTGGAGCGCTCTGAGCAGCTTTGGGACTCCCCAGTAACAGCAAATATGTCGAGAAACTGGAGAGGGTCCAGCGGCGAGCCACTGCGATGGGTAGAGGGCCCGAGCGTGTGCTGTGTAAGCAATGGCTGGGGCACTGGGCTTCTCCAGCCTGAAGAAGAGGAGGCTGAGGAGGTGACGGATTGCTGTCACCACCTACCTAGGAGGAGTTATCGAGAAGGCAGAGTGAGGCTCTTCTCAGAGGTGCACAGCACAGGGGCGAAAGACAACAGTTGCAAGTTGTGGTGAGAGAAATTCTGATTGACCTCAAGGAAATTATTCCTCAAAGTGAGAGCAGCTCAGCCCTTGAACAGCTGCCCAGATGTCAAATCTCCCTTCATGGAGATGGTCAGAGCTCTGCTGGAGAAGCCCTTGAGCCACGTAAATGAACTATCCCTGGTTCCAGTGCAGGGAAGGAGTCTGGACCAGACAATGCCCTAGAGGTCCCTTCCAACTTTAATCATTCTGCAGTTCACAATTTCATTCTGGATATTATTTTCCTGAAGTTACAACATACTTTAAAATGCCTTTTGAAGTAACATTCCTTCCAACACTTACTAGATGTTGGCATGTTGGGGCTTTTTTGAGGCATTTAGCAGTGCTTTGGCATGCAAGACGAAAGAAACACCCCACACAAAACAATGCAAGAGCAGAGGATTTAACTCCTCATAAGCAATACCACCTTTTATGTTGGAATGATACTTCACATTTGAAGAAAAAATGTGAGATGAAACCCTTATTCTTCAATTGAGTCAGTATATTTCAAAAGTTAATATTTAAATGGTATAAATATATATTATTTATATTTACTGTAAACATAATGTATACTTTTTATATTTAATATATAAGTATTAAAATGTTCTCCCTTACTCTGAGCATGAACTTTGATATGTGTAAGAAGAAACTTGTGGAAAAAATGACCAGACAATAGTAAGAAGCCTTAAAAAACACATGGAAATCAGGACCATTTCAAAATTGAAGTCTGATGAAGAAATATATACACTTAAGAGCCTGCCTTTCTAGTCACAATATAAAAAAAAAAAAATCCACAAATAATTGTATATGATCAGTTTCTTTGCTAGTGCTGCAGGTAGTTATAGTAAATAAACAAACAAACAAATAAATAAATAAGCTCTCAAAAGACTGCAAATAATAATTTCAGTTTCAATCACATGCAGTAAACTGAGGCATCATGTTGTTTAAAAGCTTTACAAAAATTACACTGAATGTTATTTATCTGAGTTTTAAAAGAATTCACTTGGAGTCCTTAATAGCCACAATAATATTACAAATATTTATATACACTGCTTTCTTTAAAGAAAGAGTTGATATAAATGCCACACTGATGAAAAAGATTTTACAACCACATCTGTTTCCATTTGTTTTGCATTCATACTGTATTATTTCAAGTGTTTCAATATTATTGGTATACCATCTTCTGATTGTTTATCACATGAACAATCAGTAGAACTGAAAAGTCCAGTGTGTGCTAAGAAAAAACTGCAGTCTGCTTACCCCAGAGTATATCAACAGCAAACCGTCTGTGTTTGGGTGGGTGCCCTAGAGGATTTACCCCACCAGCTCTAGGTGGCCCCAAGCTGTGTGCTGCCACCTCCATCTTTACTTCTCAACCCAACTGCATATCCAGTTCAAAATTCCAGCAGAAAACACACACCACCCTCACACTGCCTATGTCTTTGGGCTTCTGGCCAGTTTCCCACACAAAAAGTTTAAATTTACCAACCTCAAGTGTCCTTTTTTATTCTCCTGCTATATGTTTTGCACCATTATGCGTAAAAAGTTGCCTTTTCAGCAGTGGAGGAAGGTTCTGACCAGGGAGACATTTTGATGGGCAAGGTAGAAGGGGAGGTATCGATTGATCAATCTCAGGCAGCAGCTTTTCCCATGACACATACAACCTATGTTTTAGTTTTGTTGCTAAAGGGGAAGAAAAATAATGGCCAATTCACGTGAAACCTGTTGTCTGCATCCACGGACCTACAGAAAACCACTGTACGGACAATATGGCAAAGTACAGCTTTATACAACTTAAAACTAGTGCATCCACAAGGAATTTTCTATGCTCGTTAAAAGCCCGCCCATAAATTCACAACTCTTTTAAATACTTAAAAGTTGTATAAGAAAAGAAAAAAAAATGGACAAATATATTTCTGTGATGTTTCCTCAACCTGATTCCTTTTTGCATTTATATAAAGAAATAATGTACTGATTTGCATACGGTTGACGTTAATTTTCTAAGTATGGCACGCTTTTTACAACAACGATCTCCCCAGGCTTTATTTCTTTCTCTCAATCAATCCACTTAAAATCAACATGGAAACTTTTTGCAGAGGCAGTGGAAAAGATAAATTTGTTTATATTTTTGCATTCAATTTATTATGCATTGTAACTACTTCTGGTTTAGATAGATAATGTTTCTGAGAAATCAAACAAAATGAAGATACAAATCTAAAACTCTGTGCAAAGCCTGAATTCTTCAGAATACGTGTGATCTTGTGTAATAAAAGCATATGTAGCAACTTTGATCAGAGACAGCCATAATGCTTTAATGCCAAGCATGAAAACCAAAAATTAGTAACTTTTTCAAAGTGAAAAATACATTTTAGGGGCAACAAAAATTTAAAATCACTAACTTGTAACATGGAGTGCATCTCAACTGTGTACAACATAATTTGTTTAAATTTGCTTTTAAAAAGCATCAAGATCTGGTAACTACACAGAATCACAGAATAATTTAGGCTTGAAGGGATGTGTGGAGGTCATCTAGTCCAACCCCCCGCTCAAAGCTGGCCCAGGGCCGTGTCTGATCAAGCTCAGACCATCTTCACAGATGGAAACTCCATAGCCTCACCAGAAACCTTGTTCCAGTGTCCAACCACCCTCATGGTGGAAACATTTTCCATTACGTCAAACGAGAATTTCCCATGCTCCAGCTCGTACCCATTGCCCCTCACACTATCACTGTGCACGTCCGAGAAGAAAGGCCTTGCTTAGACATCAGCAAGTCCAGCTCTAAAAATTGGGAAATGCCAAGTGGTTGGTCTTGCTCCTGCTTCTTTGTTGCCTGAATCATCCTACAGTTTTCACTGAAACTATCAGGTGCCATCACTTTTTGCATAGGATTCCCACATCTTTCCAGGCCCAAAAGATGAACCACTGAGATTTATATGGAATAAAACTGTCTTTAGCAGGATTTTCCTGTTTTGGGGGGAAATCTGCCTATTCTGTGGTCCAGGCTGTTGTGGCTGGCCTGTTGGCAGGTCCTGAAATTTGTCATTAACGCCAGCTCATTTACCTCAAACAACTCTACTCCCTGTGGCATGGATGTCTCCCTTTCCACCAAATCACTGTCTGTCTGCAGGCTAATCATGTTATCTGTAACTTAGTTTCTCTATTCATAAAATGGAAGTACAGAAATTGTTTTGCTTCTCAAGAGCACTTGGAGCAGAAGGAGCTGATGTTTGTAAGATCTCAGATTGCACAGCTTGGAAAAGGGGATGAAAAAATGCATAATTGTATATTTGCTGTAATTATTAGCATCTCATGAATTTAGCTCTACATTATCTACTAAACATTAGGAGACAGTCCAGCTAACTCATTCAGTTACTATCATGAAGCAAAATGCTCTTAAAATGCTTTCCGTAATCATGCAGGTCACTTTATTGTTTTAACGTAGGAAAGTCCAAGCAAGGGCTATCCCAGTCTAAGAAGCCTACTTGAACCAACTAAATGCACTTTTTCTTTGTGGTTCAGTAGATAATACCCCACTATCTAAAAAAGTTACAGTAGCCATTTTTATGCCTTGAAAAGGAAAATCCAGATAGGATATTTATATGAAATTAGGGTGCTTGTATGATTTGCTAGAACTAGGGGTGATAGTGGTTGTGATATGGTGCAAAATTAAATTAAATAATAATATGAACCTAGCAATGTTTATGCAAGTCTAATGAAAGGTACTTGTGCTGCCAATATATATGATGATAGAGTTCTATGAGGTTAAAAAGCATGTTGAAACCCAACAGGAAATGGAGTAAAAAATAAGTAAAAATAAGATGTAAAAAGCATTTTTAAGGGGTGCTCTACCAGAGTTTCCCAAACAAAAGATTTCAATCCCATCTTGTTTCTGCCAGGTAAATAATTTTTTAGGTAAAAAATTGGAAACCAACTCCTAACTTCTACTTTAGCAAGTCTGTGAATTTCTATGTGACTTGTCAAAATTATCCTTGTGAAGGCAATCCATTTTAACATAGTCTGATTTAATCTAAGTCTAAACAGACAGTGACTATCACTAAATGCTATTGTAATGGCCAAAGGTACTGGGCAAAAAATGAAGTGAACGTTATTTAGGTTGGAAAACTGACAGATCTGATAGTTTGTGATCAACCCTCATAGAAATATTTTCTAACTTTTGAGTATTTCCTATATAAACATTTTAGTTTCCATATATTTTTCAATGAGGACTAATTAAAGAAATCTCAGAGGCAAAAGAACGCTCTCCTCCTGTTGTCACGAAGAGGGAGCGTGGCTTCATTTTATGTGGGTGAGATGTAAGGAATAAATCTTTCACTCTCCTCAACTTTATCCTAACTCTCTTACAGACACTACATAGATGCAGGAATGCAAAGTCAACGAGTATAAAAAGAATAGGCAAGCTTTTACTGAAGTCGAATGCATCAGGATTTATTTTCCAAAGCCCAGAGCACATCTCAGTGCATATAACAAACAAATCTATACCCATCTTGCCAGTCATAAATGAAACAGACCAAGGCAATATTGCAGAAAATTATTAGTATTATAAAAAACCAGCTACAGCTCATTTGTCCCTGCACAAAAGAGCAAGCGTACTTCAGTACTATGACATTTGATGAAATGTGAAGTATCATGCTAGTATTCAGGAGTACTATTACCATTGTGGTTTCCCTCATATGCTGTGATTTAATCTTGAATACGCATCTTGAATATTAGTGCTAAGCTGCTTTACTGCCTGAGATGCCTTCATGCTGATACCCCATAATAAAATTTTGTGCAATTAAGACATATTTCAACGTGAAATGGATTCCAGCTGGAAGACAGGAGAAAGGAGAGCGCTGCTTTCCCCAATTAGCGATGTTCAGGCACCGTTATTCTGAGATGCTGTTCCCTCCATGTACACAAAGACGTACCATTGGCGCGTCTCTCGAACACCCTCATGCACTGCCTCTGCAGCTGCAACCCCAATACCCGCCATTGACCCAGACCCTAGTTAAGCTTCTTCCATGCTGCCAGCCACTGCTGGGACAACGGCTGTGGGAAAACAAAGCCCCATCAACTACATGAGACTTCTTTTACCTCCCAACAAACCTTAATGCCTCATGGGGCTGTCCAGAGGAGCCCTTTCCTCCACGATGTCTCTGCCCCTGCTGCCAGCCACCTACAGAGAGCCTGGACAGCCAGGGTATCCTCTAACCATCAAGCACCTCGAGTAGGGAAATTTGGTGCATCTGCTTGTGCGTTATGGATTGTCTTTGACATCCTCTTGGGTTTTGGTCAGTCGTTTTGAGCTCTGACAAGTGACTGGTATTTTTCATCAGTTTACCCCTGGGTGCATGTGGGAGGTCAAGTGGCACAGTGACTTTAGAAGAAGTGACTGGCTCAGGTCCCCGGTGCAACTTCACGTTTAGATCCAAGCTTTGCACTGATGGAAACAACTGCCTATAATACTTCATGAACAAGCAGAACATAGAGAAAAAAAATCTCAGCGATGAATTATCAGTATTTGTTTTGCATTCCTGTTTGGTTTGGGGGTTTTTTGTTGCCAAGATTAAAACAAATCAAGGTCCTTTGTTTGAAAAATGTTTGATAAAGATTCTCCAATATACCTCTTTGTTGTTTTCTCCCTTTACCTGGCAACTGCAGGTGGTTTGTTCTTTACAGACATTTATCAAACACATTATTATTGGACAGCATTAAAGGTTCAATTAATAGGGACAAACATAGTCAAGTAGACGATCACGTACTTTTTCTTTTTTTTTTAACATTTTTCCCCCTTTTTGTTCACTGATATAGTTAAGGAAAGCTTATTACTTACCCAACATTTTCTGCATCTTCATCGCACTCAGCCCTGTATTTGCAAACTCCACATTTTGAGTGTTTTCTCTGAACTTCTGTTCCAGATCCTTCATACTCTTAAAAAAAAAAAAAAAAAAAAAAGTATTGTTAACAGAAAGCATTACTTTCTTATTAAGCTCTGATTTTGCTTACCTAAATCCATTTGCCTTCATGTGTATTGTCAATATGAAGTTAGCATATACTGAAGCTATTAATCTTAAAAGTGTTCCCTTTTTCAAAATTGGAGGTTGGTAGAACTGTACCAGTGACAAGAAAGCATCCCTGAAAACACTAATGCTTCATTGATTGACTCTTCCTTTATTCTTATTTCAGTGATTAGTAGTTATTCTCACCCCACCGGACACACAACCAGCATTGACATGTGTCCCAGTCACATTTAATCTTAATTGGCACTGATAATGAGTGAACTCTGTGCCTGTTAATGTCCTTGAATATTAGGTAGTGGGGATTTGAAAGCCATTTTCTTTGACAGTCTTTAATTACAGATATCCTTATGCAAGGTTACTGCTTGCATTTTTCCCCTTTCTCTTTCTGACAATGGGATTAGACTGTGCTGATATCTCATACATGCTGTGGTATATTTTCCAGATTACCCTGACTAGTTGTACAAGACTAAAAGAAAAAAGTCATCTTAACAAGAAACTGGTAGAAATGCTATGTTCCCTAAAAAGTA
Source organism: Balearica regulorum gibbericeps (assembly GCF_011004875.1). NCBI lineage: Eukaryota > Metazoa > Chordata > Aves > Gruiformes > Gruidae > Balearica > Balearica regulorum. The sequence continues at coordinate 67,628,023 of NC_046185.1, forward strand.
AAGTTAATATCTCAAATATTCTCATCCTAAAAAACCTTGCGCCAGTCTTACTGTTGACATGGACATCAAAACTCTTTGCAGAGTGAAAGAGAAATATAGCTATACTCTTATTGTTTCACCACCAGTAGTCACTCTTATTTTTTATTTTAACAAAGTCATAAAGGAGAGACAGACATCTGAAAAGCAGGCAAACAACTGCAGAAATCTGCAGAGTCAAGAACCATTTAACCTATCGCAGTGTCATGGTTGTGTAAGGCTGACTACACAAGGCTGTTGGATGGACAGAGATCAAAGTGATTCTCTTTCTCATAGCAGCTTTATGTGCTATGGCCACAGCTACACCTGGAGTACTGCGTCCAGCTTTGGGGCCCCCGACATAAGAAGGACATGGAGCTGTTGGAGTGAGTCCAGAGGAAGGCCATGAAACTGATCAGAGGGCTGGAGCACCTCTCCTATGAGGACAGGCTGAGAGAGTTGGAGTGGTTCAGCCTGGAGAAGAGAAGGCTCTGGGGAGATCTAATAGCAGCCTTCCAGTACCTGAAGAGGCCTACAGGAAAGCTGTAGAGGGACTGGTTACAAGGGCATGGAGTGATAGAACAAGGGGTAATGGGTTTACACTGAAAGAGGGTAGATTTAGATTAGATACAAGGAAAAAATTCTTCCCTGTAAGGGTGGTGAGGCACTGGAACAGGTTGCCCAGAGAAGTTGTGGATGCCCCATCCCTGGAAGTGTTCAAGGCCAGGTTGGATGGGGCTTTGGGAAACATGGTCTAGAGGAAGGTGTCCCTGCCCATGGCAGGGGGGTTGGAACTAGATGGTCTTTAAGGTCCCTTCCAACCCAAACTATTCTGTGATTCTATGATTCAAACACCACCAATTAAAAAGCTGCCTTTACATTCTTTAAATGCTTTACAGAGCACTTTTGCTGAACTATTAGCATTTCAATTTTGTGATAGAGCTAAAGAAGCAACACATACACACATGCATGCATACATGCACACCTTTCCTCACTGGCTTTAGTTCTGCTCCCTGTGAATGCCCTGGCACATTTTCATTTTCTTAAACAGTAGTCCACAACTACTTGTTCATTGTTTCTACGTGCTATTCAGTGTAAACTTCTCTCTCCTTTCCGTCCTCCCCACCCCACCACCACCCCCCCACCCCCAATACTGCTTTCTCTACCTTTTTATATTAGGTTTGCTTTAGAGAAAGTGTAGCCTTTTTTTCTTGATCAGAACTTGCTGGACCTCATGTATATAGAATTATTTATCTGTACTTTATTTTGTTTGCATATAATAAATATGTGCAAGTCAAGAACACCTGCACCTCAGTGACTAATAATTTACACCTGTCAGGATGACGTCTAACACAGATGAATGTATATTGATGCAACGTTTCCAAGTTAGGTGATAGTCATCTATAACTTCTTTCATTACTAGCTGCACGATGTTTTAGTACTAGCAGCATGAGACTGCATATAATTTAGACTGAAGTCCCTGAAGAAAATGCAGCTTTTCCCACCAATACAGAACAGATAAATACTGTTTTTCAGCCTGAATTGGTAGCAGACATTTTCAGTGCCCCACTTCTGTGCTGTTAAAAGAAGTTAACCCATTAATATTTGAGAACATAAATTTCTCCAGTGAGAAAAATTTCTGCAAATGTCTCCAAATAGGCAATGAATCCCTTGACACATTGTCCCTCCCTTCTCCTTTCTCCCCCACATTTGATTGTTCCTAAATAGGTTATAGCCATTAATTTTAATATTCTGATCAATCAGATCTTCCCAGCATGTTTCAGTAATACCAATTAGGACAAAATATGCTCCTCTTGTTTATTATGCAGGCTTCTAATGTTGATGTATAGGTGATTACAAAATTTCTTCTCACTTTCTTTGGTATCTTGATTAATTCTGTTCTTCGACATCCTAATTTCATGTTGAGTGAAAGCTCATTTTCCCTCTCTTTTCAGCTCCCTTTCGTGTTTCAGGGCAGCACCTCATTAATGCTCTGTCCTTCAAAAGAAATGAGGCACAAGGATGGGATCTGTGACTCCCAGTTGCCTCTCTGAGCTTCAGCGCTCCCTACCACTTCTCCTCGAGTAATTTTTCCTCTGCAGAAGATGGCCAGCTCTATCTTAGGAGCTGCAGGGTAGAAGCCTGCAAATGGACAGCAGCTCTAGAGGGTTTGGCCAGCTGTAAATTGCTTCCCTCGGCAACTCATTTGTGTGTTCCTACAATGGTAAGACTGCTTGGTTTCTGCTGAGGGCTTTCAATCAGGCTTGAAGCAAAAGCATCAGTCTGTGTCAAGGTGAAGTTTGGTCTGCCCCCAGGCATGGCCTGGAAAGGGAGCTCCGCTTTATATATGTATTTATCACTGTTCACAGTGAAGCAGGGGGGAGCTTCTGGAGAGCTGCAACTACTCAGTAGCCACGTACGGATGGAATGAAGATACCCTTGTCTGGGAAAATCTCTCTGAAAACCAATTCCTATCTGTTTTGGGAGTACTGTGATTTTTGCCGTATCTCATGGGAGCAACTAATCTCAAAAAGATTTTGGAAAAATAGGCAGGGCCACAGCAAATCCCCTTCTGCATACAGAAGAACCCCCCTGTGATCAGACTGCGATTCCCTCAGTACAGCTAGCACTGGAAATTCTTCTCAAAGTACCACAGTCCACAGCATCACACATTATGGGCTGCAGTTCACTTATCCTCTCTTTCATTACTTTTTAGGGCAACTTTAATGACACACTTAGTTAAAATGGAGATTGTCCAGGTAATTTAAAACAAAGCTGCAAACTTGCTCTTTTGTCTGTAAGTATATATTTAAAGCAAGTGCAACAACTACTCTTAGCTATCCCAAATTTTTGGCAAGCGGTGTCTTGAATTATCTTGACCACGCTGCTGGATTGTACGCAAAAGCAATATTTACCAATGTGGAAGGGCCTGTTCTCTTATCCAACTACCCAGCTGGCTTAGAAGCAAAGCCTGGCATGGTACAGCCAGAGATCTATACCTGGCTGGAAGATACTTTTCCTGTGCAGTATAGACCACACACTGCAGCTGCAAAAATACTCCAGGAGAGACACCAGCCTTTGAAGTTTGATTTTGCAAGAATGGGCATTACAGGTTTAACACAAGGATGCCTCGTCTATTTATGACTGAGGTGCCTGGAGGAGGGGAGTTCCAAGTTTGATACTCTTAATCACAACCCAGCCAAGGTGATATGTTTGCCCAGCAGTTATGATAATGATAGCGTGTGCACTTGTGAGCAAAGGACTTGAGGACGTGCACCACCACAGCCCTTGTTGTGTGTTAGGTATTTTACACATCTGACAACTGGAACATCTATATTGCTTCTATGCATATGACACCATGGATAATGGTGGGGAAAGCTGGCATACTGTGAGAGCTGGATCAGCTTCTACCCTGCAGGACCTTCTGGTTGGAGAACCTGAATGCCCATTCAGGCCACTATCTTGCTTCAAACACAGCTAACTCCTTTTTCTCCAAAGGAAGACACAACAACTTCAGAGTAACTACCAGGAAAATTGTGTATGAGTAAGATAACGGTGGAAAATGGAAAGGACAAGAAAGTCACCAGTGGCCAAGGCAGGTGTCCCACAATTTCTTGAACATGCCGAATGCCGTTCTGCAGGCCCTATTCAGGCTGCATGAGATGAACCTGCCCTCATTTGCTATCTGTCATCTGCACAAGAGGCGAGAGGAATCTGTCCTTCCGTGCCCGTGGCTCCAGCATCCTTCCGAGCAAGGTCCAGCACCCCTGAAACCCCTGCTCAGAATAGGTTTTCACCAACAGAAGGCCTGAAGAATCTGGCCCTTTGCCTCTGCCTTGCTGAACCTTTTGGGAAAACACAGCAATTCCTGCAAGTTTTAGTTTGGTGTTAATTTTACCTACAGGGAGTATGATCTCAACAGAAATAAGTAGGGCTATTTGAAGCTGAAGTGATTCTCAGTGACAAGCCACGTGATGGAATCAGCACTTAGATTTAAGTCATACACCATTATAGAAATATGCTAAAAGACATGATGTTACCTCCTATCCAGGGTGTTAATCACAATCAAGTTTCTGCAGTCATATGAAAATACATTAAAAAAATCAGTAGCATTAATTAGAAATTAAAATAAAAAATATTCCAAGTTCTAAACTGTGTCTGTTTATACCACCCTGACTGTGTGACAATTACTGGATAAGTGTTGTCCCTAGTGAGGGGAAGGAACAGATGGCAGCCTGCTAAAAAGCACATACTGTATATCAATTTATTAATTACTAAATGCAATCTGCTAGACGTTCATCACAAGATACTTTAGCTATTAAATTTCAGAGGGATTAGAAATTCAAAACAAATTATTTTAATAATAATTAACTTAGCTATATGTATTGCCAGCATGTTATTTCCTTAGCTTAAAAGCCTGAAATGATTGGGTGCCATCTGTCTAACTACCATTACATCTTTTTTAATATCAAAAATGCATTTTGCTTAGGTACACAGATAAACGCTGAACAAAAAGAATAAAAAATTAATGTTATGGGCATAGTAGGACACTTAGAAATCCTACCCATGTCGGCTGATTACCAGACTACAGAACCTGCCTCTTCTAGGACACTTAACTGTCTCTGAGAAGCTGGCTTGAAAAGTCATTACCATTTGTTAACTCTTTGATGGTGTGCGTAACACATGCTGATGGTTCTCAACACATCCTTGCAAAGGCCTAACTATATCACAAAGTCAACATCACAGCTGCCGTTTGCCGCCAGTATCAAATAGAGAAAGTAAGGACTACCTGGAGCGAGAGGAAAAAAGGCCTTTACTTGAAGGGACAGGGGAAGAATGGCTCAGAAGTGCTCATTCACCAAAGACAGGACCTGGGATGTCAGAGAAATAAGGTTGTCCTTCAAAAGTTATTGCACTATGCCTGGATGCCAGATGGCAAGTACTACCAAAAAAGCCTTATGAATAAGGACTAGTGCCAGATGAAAGCAAATTATCTATGTCACCAATACCTTGGACACAACAAAAGGAACCAGCTTCTTCAAAAAGCTTTCCTTTAAGAATCAGCGTTCCCATCTGCAGTGGGCCAGAATTTCTTCTAATAATGTAGGATGTGATTGTAAATCTGAGCAGAATTTAGACCAATGGCTCCAATTGCCCTTTCAGTTGTCTCACCACTAGTTGGGCAATGTTGTGCTAGGATCTTTTTAGGATATTGACAAGGACAGTGGCTTTTACACCAGACTGAGGTCTTCTGAACATTGAATCTGCTTCAGATAAATGATAGGATTTCTTCTACCTGGCTAGCAGTCCTTAGTGCCAGGTCTTTGTATAGTAAGTGGGCAAGAAGATCACTAAGATGACTGCTTCTTTTTAGACATTCTTGGCTAGTATCAAGTTGTAAACTTGAGAAAAAACCCAAACCCTAATTGCACATATAAAGCACCTTGAAGAAAAAAATTGTAAAAGCTCATCCTTAGTCACATTCATATAAACTTACCAAACTTAATCTTCCCAAGGCTACTTTATTGGGTTGACACAGTTCTTTTTACAGGGAGAACATGGCAGGTTCCACCAGAAATAAAAATTGTAAATGATTGTTAGAAAAAAGAAAATGCAAGCTAGCAATCTACCTCCCTTATGTACACGTGACAGCCTGAGGATTAATTTTTGTGCCCCGATCTACCAGTTGTGGAAGTACATCCAGCAGGTCAAATAGTGTTGCAATTTACAACTGGCAGAGATGAACATGAATCTGAGCCTGTGACTTCTCTTTCACTAGTTCTGCCTCAAACTCTAACAAAACACTGTTTAAACAAAGTGGATCAGGAGGCGGTTTTATGACTGTATTCTTCAGAACAGGGAAATTGCAGAATGATTAATGTGAGATTACAGAGAAAAGCCTATGTCTTAAATGCAAATCTGAAGGATCCCACTGTCTTCTGCTGTGACCTCAACTAAGCAACATTTTTAGGGCTGAGTCCCACTCTCTGACATTGTTTGCTGTAGAGGTGAAACATAATGGTAGAGTAATGAGGCTTTTGAAACTCCTCTAATTTCTGAATTAATACTCTAATTTCTGAATCCATACTCTTCTTAGAAGTGGCTTCAGGACACCCAGTGCCACAAGTGATCAACAGTTTGGTTTCATAAGTGTATTTTTTATTATGTTAATTGAAGGTTCAGACTTTTGAAATTAGCAGAATGAGTAATTTTATTACAACTCTTTATTAACACTGTGCTGTCAGAGCATAGAAAATGGAAATCGCTTATCCAGAATGTCAGAGGGCAACTAGACAATTGTGTCACCCTTAAAAATTATACTCCTTCATCTCATTCAGGCATACCGAAAAAATTCTCCCACTCTTAATTCTTTTCCTAAAATCTAGCATCTTTGTAACAGCAAACATGATTTGGGAGAGAACCTGGATCAGTGATTCCACGGTCTTTAGCATTTTTGTGGCACATGAGAACTTCTAAGGCAAGGCGTTGTCTGAAACCAAGGAAGAGGATTTTTCTGGGGTTTTTAATCAGTTCTAAGTCTACTTCCCCCCCCCCCCCCCCCACACACATAAAAATGAATGCATTTAACATCATACAGTTTGGGTGTAGGAGGGAAAATCTGCATCAAGTCAAATTTCAGAATCATTAATGAGCCTGTTCTGCGTCTGGAAAATGAAGGAGAACAGTGTGAACCACTAGCACAAATCTCAGCTGCACGTGAGGCAAGCAGCTCAGTTCAGCAGTGGAGACTGTCAGAGGCAGAGCTATTGCAACTGAAGAGCACAACTCAGATGCTTTCCCAGTACTTTCCTTCACAGTTAAAAAATCTATCAGTGAACAGCACATCTCCGGCACAGCAATCGCAATCCTTCCTTAACATATACAAGCAGCTGCACTCATCCGTTCCATGTGTGCAAGCACCACTGGTGCATACGCAATCACACTAATTATGTGTTTGAGAAACATAGCAAACACTGATTCTGTGATTAACATCTGGAAGCGTAAATCCTAGGAAGAAAACACAAATCTCTACTCTAGCACGTTTCCTTACTTGCTGGCTCTCTCTCACTTATCCCTGCGTTTTTCCATTTCCATTGCTGCTACCTCGTACTTAGGAGCAGTAGCTGTACCCCACTCACAGGGCACAGCAGCTCTCCATGAAACTTGTGCACCTGTAGCCAAGGGTATGATACTAAACGACCAGGCCTGGCTGATTACTATATCTCAGCATGTTCTGGCTTCCTTGGGAAGAAAACAGGGAAGGTTGGTCCAGGAAGGAGCTGTGCTGTGCTCCAGTCAGTCCCGTAGCTGGAATAACCAGGGAGGCAGGACTGCGGTGAGCACCAGCGAGCACCCCAGCCCTGCAGGTCACCCTCTGCCCGGGTTCCTGCCCTTTCTCCTTGTCTGGATCCCAAACAATGCGCCTCCATCCTCAATAGGTTCAGCATTCTTTTAGAACTTTGGGTTTAATTCTAAATTCTCTTAACTTGTAATACGACTTTGATCTTTTTAATGTCCCCTTGTAACACTTTTACAGTTACTTTAATAATGAAACAAAAACAATTCCAGATACAAACCCACTGTAAATACAAAAATATTCTTGAGGTTTTGGCCACATCAGAGTTCAATAATCAGAGCAACAGTGGATTCAATCCTTTGAAGGGTGGAACATGCTGAAGACTGGCCAACTGTTCTGCAGAAGTATTACCCAACACCCAGTTTAGTGATGAAGGTGGACAGGGACAGTACTAATTCAGTGTGTCACACATAGCCTGGATCTATCCAAAAAAAAGAAAAAGTGCCAAGCAGGATTTTCAATTTCTGGTTGTTTAAAATATTTTTTCTATCTAAAATTAAGAACTAAAGCCAACTGTTTTTATACTGAACAGAAGCAGGAACACTTCAATTGGCCCAAAGGCACTCAGAATAAAGCCAAATAAATGAAGGGCTGGCATCACAAAACTGCTGGAGAAGGTAGTGGGTACATTGTCTCTTCTTTATTCAATACCCAGGCAGTGCAGATACTCATCAAGGGACCCAGATTCAATTGGGTATTCCACCTCCCAAGACAATGCACCGACCACTGCTACAAGGCAGCATGGAGGGACCACTGATTCTCCTCAGCCGATGCCATTCTATTTTGCATAAATAATTAACATTCACTGGCACAGTGAGTCCCAGCTAACAAAGCCTTTCTATAGCATGTATCCTCCCAGCCTCCAGGCTGTCACCTTCTTCCCACTCCCTTTGTCCCAGGCTCAATGAATATTTTGAGTGAGAACAAAAAGAGCAGCGGCAACCAAGGGAAACCCATTTCGGACCTCTCTTACCAAGAGATGGTGGACCTGGTTCAGTCTCCTGCTCCAAATCAAGCAATGAGTATATTTGAACTTGGATCTTTCTCCTCTTTAGTGAGCAGCCTCACCAACAAAATGCAGCATGTTCTGTTCTACTTTTCTCCAAACTGTTCACAAAATTACCCAAAGAACCCCCCGATCTGTCAGTGAGCTGCCAATCTCTTGCAGACCAACACCGTAACATTTACAAGGGCCTTTACCAGGGATTTTTGTATCCGATTGGGAAATACTGAAAAAACAATCCCAGCAGCATTCAAACATTTCTATAACTGTTCCAAAAATAAAAGTCAGACGTGGACTAAATTACTGTCATCTGTCTCCTCTAAGAAGTGCATAGCAGTACCGAGGCAAGCAGCTCTCAGCTTGCGGGGAGCAGCTGTAGTGGAATAACAGGCTGGGTAATGACGGGGGGAGGAGAAGCAAACTGAGCTGGGGAAAGAGTGTGATGCAATTTCAGGAAGAAGAGCTTCAGAAAAAAGTCACCAGGTAAGACTGGTGAAGGTAAGAAGAGGCAGGGTTTGAGGAGAAAATTGTTCCTTCAGACACTGCTCCAAAATGAAACAAAGATAAGAACAGCCATGTGCTAGCAGCAGCCCAGGAATTTACTCATAGTATCTTATTAAAGAGGAGGGAAAAGCCTCCTCTTCACTCGATATATGAAAAAAAGAGGGAGCTAGCTCCTGATTTTTGGAAAGTTAACTGTTGTGTTTAGCCACACAGTGATGCCATTGATCATTTTCCACAAAACACATTTTCACGTAGCTTTACAAGATCTCCAACCTTTCCAAACTCAGTCCTATCAGTATAAACTGCAACGCTTTCTTAATACAAGCAAAGCCTAAAAGCCAAACTGCTTTTCTGTGTCTGTATATATCTATATCTCATGTTTTTCATTCTATATGTATTCTTACTAGTAGTATCAAAGATAGAATTAAGATAAAATTACATTATTTTTTTCTCAATCCTTGGAAGAAGGTTAAGATGTGTTCAAAGATAGAGATACTTCTACTAGTACCAGCTGTGCTACATACCCTCTTTTAATATACAGCTTTGAACAGAAATATGTAAAATATTTGTTAAAACCAGCTATCATACTATAATCATTAAATATTTTAGTTAACATGTTTGACTAAAGATAAAGTAATAACTAGAGGTTGTAGACCTCTAGGAAATGAATGCAAAAAAACCCCCCAAAAACCCAACAAAACAAAAAAAAACCCCAAAACAGGTAAGAAATTTATTGTGAAGAGGCACTTCCAGGAGCAAAGTCCAGGTGAAACAGAGATCTAAATATTACACGATATTGCTGGCAACAAATGAAAAATTATATAGCTCAAATCTGAAAGAACAGCATTGGTCAAATGCACACTGCAACCTATTCCTATACAAATACTGTTCTGAGATGGTCAAATAACACTGCAACACTAAGGCTTATTTTTAAGTTGTCATAATTTTTCCTTGATTCATGTGGTACGCAGCAACCATGTACATAAAACCGACACACATATAGTAAAAAAGAAAGACCAAAAGCAAGTGTAACTGGGGTTTGGTACTCACCTCCTTCTCCTGACCCAGAGCCGTTATCTGAAAAAGAAACAGAGAGGGAGAAAAAAAAGAAAGCAAATGAAAATATTGCTCCAGGAGCAGCTGCTTGTTCAGGAATTTGTCACTATAAAACATTATACAGGGGTTACATTTCATGATTCAGGTGTAAAAACAAACATCCCACATAAAGTCTGGCATCCTTTAATACAGTTTGTCCGTGCTTACTGTGCCCTGCGCTCTCTTCCCTGTCAAGGTATTTTTACTCAAGGAACAGCAACATTCACTACTGAAAACTAAATTGTTTTCTTAGCCTTTTTGCAACTGTTAGAGATTCAAACTTGTTAAACCCCAAACAGATGAAGAGTACACAGTCTGGTTTTTTGGAATATACTTTCGAAGGTAAGTAAGTAGATTATTTTATTTTTTTCACTCTCTGGCCCCAGGAGTGGTACATGAAGGTGTAATATATAACATCACCTGATTGCAGAAGTACCTCCAGAAGACAACTGGTCCTCAAAGTAAAGGTGGCTTAAGTCATCTAACTACAAAATAGCTCTTCTCAGCTGAGTCAATCACTTCATATAAGGATGCTCTAAGAGCATAGTTATTTCATTGACATTAGACTGACTGGATTAGCATCTGATGAGTCACAGCTTGTAGCTGCATCCCCTTTGCATTAGCAGTTCAAGCGTCAGCAGGACTTGAGCTTCCTCACCACACCAGGCCACCTAACTCCACATCAGAGCGTTACGGAGCTGGCTAGGGATTTTGTACGGGGACGTGCATCCCACTGGGCAGCGGTCTGCGCAGCGTCTTCAGCTACCACAGCAGTAAAAACAAGCCCTTAAACACACGCCCTGAGTCACAAACCTCCCTCGGTCTTTCTTGCTCAAAGGAGGTGGAGAGGAGAGGATGGGATGGCAATTACCGTCAGTGAATTGCTCCCCATCCCTGTTAGCTCGGCTTCTCTGGAAGGTGAGGAGAGGAGCAGAGCACACGCTCTGCTCGTCCCACACTTCTCCTTTCATGCCTGCTTTGGTGATGGAGAAGGCGGCTGAATTAATTTCCACAAATTGGAAAGAAGAAGGAGACCAGACAGAGAGAGGAGCGGGGTTCTTACTTCCACGTATGAGCTCATTGTTCACATCAGAGGAAAAACCAAACCCTCTGTCTGCTCAGTTCCTTCCCCACCTTTTCCTTTAAGCAGCTATATTTCTAAGAATAATAGTGTGTGGATGAAAGTGTGAAATTCCACGTTACTGGGTCACTTCACACATTAAAAATAATCTTCTGTCACATGGAGTATCAGGAATAGAGACTTTTTTTTTAACTCTGCCAAAATTTTCCTTTCTTTCCTCCTATACCACTATTCCACATCTAATAGACTGAGATTATTACCTTACAGAAATGAATGCAAAACCAGATTGCCTCTTGTTCCATCGACAGTGACCCACTTTATTGAGAAAGCAGACAATCCCATATAAAATGTCATGTTGAGTCACTGAGAAATATGCTTTATGATGACATATTGTTTCATTAAGAAATTCAAAGGAGTATAATTTACTTATATGATGTAAGTATATGGGCTTATTTGTAGTGGTGAAATTGCGTCATAAGCTGTTCTGGGGGAGGGAAGGCTGACATACAACCATGAGCAAGTTCAACATGTAATTCATTGAAAAAACAAAGGCTGAAATGTCTCAAAGAAACTTGACTTGTTCCCTGTTTTTATTTCCAACTCTCTGACTGCTTTCCCCTGCGCGTTCAGCCCCGAGATGAGAAACGCCGCTCAGCTCCAGCACGCGGGGCTCCACTTATACCACAGGACGCGGATGCCGTGCGGCAGGGGGGTGCAATCACACAGACAGTAGGAGCTGTAACGAGAGTGCCATGTAAATGACAGAGGTGATGCTCAGACAACCTGTCTCTATAGATCAGCGGGTCGCTATACATGAAGTCCACAGGCAACTCTGTCTCCACTTGGCAGGACATCCTAGTAACAGGATAGATCCACGCCCAGTTCTCTGGGCTTTCAGATTGCAAGAAACCATTAAAAAAAAAAAGTGTCATCCTCTATAACACTTCGCATTATTTTCAACTTTTCACCGAGAGCTCGTGCCTCCCCTCTGAGCCTGGGAGCTGTGCTAGGAGTCCTGTCTCCAGGGTAACCATGCTAAACTAAGCTGGTGTTCCTGCTTTTGTCTGAGTCTTGGCTAGATTTTCCCAAGCAGCTGCTGGTTAAAAAAGTAGCTTTGCTTTTTTTTTTTTTTTTTTTTTTTTTTTTTTTTCAGGCTTAGTTGAACAAGCAGCCCTGCTCTTTTTTTCAGGCCCTTAACCAACTCAGGATTTCCAAAAGTGGTCTCCATGCACCAAGACCTGGGGAGAAAGATGCTCAAACAAGTAAGGAAGCTGGACAGAAACAGCATCCCTCCCCCCAGCTACAGGTCAGTAATTAGAGAGTGAGTGCCTGACTGTGCTCTCTTTACTTAAGCCACCCTTTTCCAAATAGGCTTGTAAAAACATGCTTATACACAAATGTATAGGCTTCTCCTGCAAGCTGCTCTTATCCATGAAGGAGTTTCTGGATAAAATATTGTCCTGGTTTTCATCTGGGATAGAGTTAATTTTCACAAGAAGCTGGGAGGGGACACAGCCACGATGGCTGACCCAAACTAGCCAAAGGGATATTCCATACCATATGACATCATGCTCAGTAAATAAGGGAGAAGCTGGCCAGGGAGGAGGGGTCACTGCTCCGGGAGGGTCTGGGCATCAGTTTCTGGGCTGTGAGCAATTGCATTTTGTATCACACAATATACCTAGCGTATATTCTTTTATTAGTATTGTTGTTGTTATTTTCCTCTTCCTTTGCTGTCCTGTTAAACTGTCCTTATCCAAACTCACAAGTTTTACCTTTTTTCTTCCGATTCTCCTCCCCATCTTACTGGGGGTGGCGGGAGGGGATGAAGAGTGAGCGAGCAGCCATGTGGTGCTCAGCTGCCGGTTGGGGCTAAACCACAACAAATACATAAGAAGCACTTGGATCAGACACAGCATCTGAACGCTGTAAGCAGTAGGCTACAGTCAGAACTCCCCCCCTTTTCTTTTTGTTCTCTCTGAACAGGAGCCATTTCTGTACTGTGGGTCTGCTTTGGTGCAGAGGCAGCAGATACGCTCTCCAAAGCCAAAAGAGCCTGCAGGCTCTCTCATTCAGGAGGGACGGCTTTCAACTCAGACTAGCATGTAAACTGAAGCCGTCTCTTCCCCGTTTCAGGCAACAGCTCCAAACTGCTAAGTACAAACAGGAGGACAACCAGTTCAATGACAATTTTTAAGCAAGCAGACCTTTCCAATTGATTCACATGGTGCAGGTGATCCAGTGGGCACCTCCAGAGCAAATCAGATCCTGGTCACAGAGAGGCAGGCAAAGGAATGCCAAATGCTGCACTTTTTTTTGCATCTATGTAAGAAACAGGTCAGCAGCTATTCAGTCACGGGGAGAACAGAACACCTCTTGACACATCGCATGTAAAACTGTATGCCATTCTCTAGGAAACAAAGCTAAAAATTATGTATTTGTGGAATTTGGGTATTGCAAGGCTTAGCTGACAGCTGAGAAGGGATTTCCAGCTTCTGAACTTTGGCACCCAAGAGTTATTATATTCTTTATATCCAAGTTCTGGATTTTCCCCTGAAGCTTTTGGGATACAGCTGCGGTTTTTTTAGTCCAAAGACAGTATGCGCCACTTCTTTGCATTAAGCAGAAATTGATCTTCCCACACCAGCACTGCAGAAACTTCACTGAGCAAGTCCTGGATAATGCGACTCTTTTATTCAATTGTCTTTGGTTACTCATCTTATGAAACAGAACTGAAAGAGAGAAAGGGCAGCTGCTATTTCAAATCATAGTTCTTCCCTGTTAGCCTGGATTTCCCGGTTAAAAGAGCTAGTGAAACAGCCCTCTCTGTGATAGGAGAAGGCAAGCTTTCTGCAGTTTAGCCCTAGGTACACAAGAGCACCTCTAGCTAAAGACTGGATAAAATTATCAAGACCTTGCTACCAAAGAACATCCTGATCTCTACAGTCAGCACTAGAGTGATGAGTTGCATTGCCCAGTGACAGCTTTTGACTTCCCTCTTTCCTCAGCACGGTGCAGTTCTCCATCAGCTCCTGCAGCAGCGCAGACCCCAGAGATCTCCCAACAGCGGTGCAACAGCCAGTGTTTTGAAGAGATCTGAAATCAGCACAGACCACTTCAAGGCACCAACCAGAGCAGAGACCAAAGCAAGCTCCCACTTCCCGCTGCTGGCAGTGGTGCAGAGCTCACGCTGCTGCACAAAACCGGTTTGTGAAGGAGCACGCCAGCTCAGCCACCCCACGCTCCCAGCAGCAACAGCTCAGCCCTCCTCCTGCTGGGTTTGTATCCCCACCCTCCAGGAGCAGGGCTGCCTGCTAGCAATTACCCTTGATTTTGATATGCCAGCAGGAGCTTTTGGGGAGGAACGCTGACAAGCCTAATTGCCAGCAGCTGCAAGGCCCCTGGCTGCTGGAGATAGGCTTTTAACCTCTGCCTCGCCAGGCTGTGTGTAGGGAATGTTCATTTGCCTTGGTGTGTTCAGGGGAAGGGTGTTTGCTATCACATCATCCTGGTGGCCATTTTCTGCTTAATTATGCCATGAAAAAAAAAAAGAGTACAGGATATTAAATCCTAGCACCTGTTGATGAGGTATGTCTGAATAAGCCTTGTTCTTTCCTTTCCTTCCACAGCACCTTCAAAACATTGACAGGAGGGCAATGCTGCGCTGTCGCAAACCCTCCTCGCAGGCGCAACAGGAAAGCTGCTGTACTGCACTGAGTCTGGCAGTAAGGGTCTTGCTCAGCGCGAAGGAATGTTTTTACATCAGGCTTTCAGGTTTGTTATGGCTTTCTCCTGAGAGTATGAATTATTTTCACACTTTCTTAATCTAGAAGTGAGTTGTCTTGAATTTTTTCCTTAACTCCCTCAAAAGGGAGCTTGTTATATTTCTTTTCAGGACAATGTGCGCATCTAATTATGCTTCACTGTAACCTGCCCACAAAAAAACCCATTTACTGTAAAAACTGGTGCATTCAAATTCAGGGTAAGAGTTTGATTACTTCAGATTGAAGAACACTAAGTTATAGTTATTCTTCAGAGAATCATTCCTTAAATCTAACAGAGCTATAGTGTTTTTTCTAGTTCTGCAAACAGCTTTTTTTTTTTTTTTTTTTTAACTTTAGAAATCCCAATGGAAAAAGCAATGGACTGGGCCTTCCAAATATATACAATACACTGAGAATCTATAAGTACAATATATCAAGTACTCCATCATTGTGTAGTTTTGTTTTCATGTACACGTAATATAAATCTGACAGCAGTCAAAATCCTGGCTCTATGTGCTGGCTAGCAGCAACCCACATTCTTAGAAATTAATCATAAAGGTCTATTTGTCATTTACCAAATTAATTTATTTTAAACCAATAAAAGGCAATAAATTCACCACAAAAAGGAGGCAGAAGAAATCAAGGGACTTGGTGACACTCCTCGATGCTTTGAGCACCCTGACCTCCATCTCTTCCTGGTCTCTTAAATCTGTTTAGCAAGCTATTTCAGGATAACCTCTGGTAGAAGATGGCATAACATGAATGAATTTCAGCGTAATGTCACCCTTTATGCACTGATCAAGGTTTCAGGTCAGCAGCAAGACCGCTGATGCTGTGAGTTTGGCAGGAATCCTGATGTAGGTATTGCCATCTCCCCATGTCCTGCTGGATAGCCCCATCCCTGCATTTGGTTGTGGGCTGAACTGCAAACTGGGAACTGATAAAGGTGAGAAATTAAAAAATGAAAAGAAAAAGCTGGGGTAGTGCTCTGATCTTGTTCACAACAAAATCACACAAAGCAAGGAGGAGAAATGCCACTGGGGAGTACTACTGACAAGGACTTACTCGGCTTCACAGCCGTGTTCGTCTCTACTCGGTCGCAGACGGGATGATTGCTTCTTTGTGAATGCAGAAGGCCAGGTCAGGTGTTGTTGGAAATTGATATAGTTTAATTCCACCCATCCTTTCTCAAAGGTATATTAAGGTATTAGGCAAAGAGAACACTAAAGCTGCATTTCAGTCATTTTGCAACATGGGACTACCAGGCATTGGCTGAAACCCATAGATTGTCATTATCCACAGCGTCTGCCAGGGGTAATTAGGCTAGAAACACCTCTGTAAAACCAGATATTTGAAAAAAACCCCGATGTCCCTTCATTGAAAAATGGATTTTGACAATGTTAAGACCTGTATATGCAGTCCTGAAAATTTCAGCTATGCATTCTCTTACATTTCTCCAAAACACCAGTTTTAATGTCAAAACTTGCATTTTGTTCATTCCTAAAGCACCTAAGATTGACTCTTTTTTTTAATGTTGCTTATTTTAGGATCTTGCAACTCTGACAGCACTTGGACACAGGAAATAAATACATAAATACCCTGCTAAATCACCTATGACCGTAAAAATTTAATCAAAATGTTACCTGCCAAGAAATAGGTCTAAATCATTCAGTATACTCTGTTCCAGTGCCGTAGCTTCAGAAGGTATCAATGCCTAGCAAACGGGAATTATTTTATCCTTCTATAGGATTCAGAAGTCTGACATACTTTAAAATATTAAATAGTTGTTACAACACCATGGGGGAATTTTGTCCTATTGTCTCAGGTGCATCCCGCCAGGATGAAACTCTGCTTTGAAAAACCAAAACTCTTGAGAGGAAACCAGTGGATCTATACTTAGCTCCCAATGACATCCCAGAACAAAGCATTTTCATAGCAAATTTGGAAGCACTAGGTGAAAATTAACCACGGAGGTCTATAAAGGATTTTTTAATTTGGGCATTTGATTCTCAATATAGATGTTACAGATCAAGAGTACAAATATATTGGCTTCCTGATGACCTATGATCCCTGGCAGGGCATGGACAGGTTGAAGAGGACGGCTGTTGTCACCCAATGCTCTGACATCAGCCGGAGCACGTCAGACACTCGGAGTCGCAAGAACTGTTCTGGTAGAGCCCCGCTGAAGAGCTTTACGTTGTGTCAGTGTCAATGCAGTATGCAGCCTGAATCACATCCTCACTTTTGGAAATGTGTTCTCAATACTTTCTGGTCAATTATGTCTCAGCACATGTCTTGATCTATTACACTAAGTGCTAAAAATTATGCTGTGTTTCCTGGGTTTTATGTAGGACTTAAAGAGGAGAAGGAGGTTAAAAAAAATCCCAGACTAGCTGAGTAAAATAGTAATTAGCTGCCAGCAACCTGAGGCTGAGAAGAATCAATTTTTCATTTTGAAATGTCTTTTTCTTAGTAGGGTAGAACGCATATAAAAATAATGACTTTTTTTTTTGTTGTTCCCAAAACATTATACTAGTATTTTGTTTTAGTGAGGGAAAGAAACTTTCATGTTGTGAGTCTGTTTCTTAAAATAATTTGAGCATGAAATTAAGAAAAAAAATTTACTTATAATCCTCAGTTTAAACCTTCATACTTCTTGGATGTTGTTATACTAATATGTGAGTGCTCCAAAACTGTAATGCATTTTTTTCCTATTTCTGCAGTGTCTGGAGATAATTTACAGGTGGGAGATTTAGGACAAAACGTAGATTCGACCATCTGCCTGAGGTATGCTGGAATTATGCAGCTGAGCACAAAGCGCATTTTCTTCAGTTCTAGGACCAACATCATAGATCGTTTTGGACCTTGGTAAACAATGCCAGATCTCCGTATAGGTCTGTGCTGCAGTCAAAGGCATTAGAGCAGCTCGTGTAAAACACAGCCATGCTGCATTTAAATGAGGAAGCTCTGGGACTGGCAGCAGCAGCAAGGAACTTGGCCTAGATACACTGCCCAAATATTTCATAGAATCATAGAATGGTTTGGGTTGGAAGGGACCTCAAAGACCATCCAGTTCCAACCCCCCTGCTACGGGCAGGGACACCCTCCACTAGACCAGGTTGCCCAAAGCCCCATCCAACCTGGCCTGGAACACTTCCAGGGAGGGGGCAGCCACAACCTCTCTG
The DNA here is from genome assembly GCF_011004875.1 of Balearica regulorum gibbericeps. NCBI lineage: Eukaryota > Metazoa > Chordata > Aves > Gruiformes > Gruidae > Balearica > Balearica regulorum. The sequence goes on from NC_046185.1 coordinate 67,646,027, forward strand.
GGCAACCTGTTCCAGTGCCTCACCACTCTCACAGTAAAGAATTTCTTTCTAACGTCTAATCTAAATCGACCCTCCTTCAGCTTAAACACATTACCCCTTGTCCTGTCACTACACTCCCTCATAAACAGTCCCTCAACATCTTTCCTGTAGGCCCCTTCAGGTACTGGTAAGCTGCAATTAGATCTCCCCGGAGCCTTCTCTTCTCCAGGCTGAACAACCCCAACTCTCTCAGCCTGTCCTCATAGGAGAGGTGCTCCAGCCCTCTGATCAGCTTCGTGGCCCTCCTCTGGACTCTCTCCAACAGCTCCATGTCTCTCCTGTACTGGGGCCCCCAGAGCTGGACGCAGTACTCCAGGTGGGGTCTCACCTGGAGAGCAGAGTAGAGGGGCAGGATCACCTCCCTCGACCTGCTGGTCACGCCTCTTTTGATGCAGCCCAGGACACGGTTGGCTTTCTGGGCTGCAAGCACACACTGCCAGCTCATGTGGAGCTTCTCATCAATCATCAACACCCCCAAGTCCTTCTCCTCAGGGCTGCTTTCAATCCATTCCTCACCCAGCCTACAGTCGTGCTTGGGATTGCCCAGATCCATGTGCAGGACCTTGCACTTGACCTTGTTGAACTTCATGCGGTTCGCACGGGCCCACCTCTCCAGCCTGTCAAGGTCTCTCTGGATGGCGGGTAGGATGTTGCAGCTGCCAGTGAGTTCCAGGCTGCTACGTCTAAATTGTCAATAACTAGACTACACAACATAAAGTTAGCTAGGAGTGTGGACCTGATCTGTAATCATGCTTTCGGCTGCCATAGAGATGCAACTTTGTTTAGGCTAATCTGAGTAACTATTGTGTATCAAAAGAGGAGGGATGTCCCACAACTTAATTTTTTGTGTGTGTTATTTATGTACCAAAGAATGCAGCTGTTAATGCTACTGAGTCATCTAATTTAATTCTGAGAAAGCCAGCCACGTGTCTGGTCTCACCAGCTTTGAATCTGTCCAGAGCTTCAGAAGACCTCTGGTGGATAAAGTTTCTGTGTCCAAGAGCATGTTGCAACATTCAAAATGGTGAAAACCTGTCCCATGTATTTTAAGAGTAAGTAAAAAATCTGTGTTTTAAGTGTGTGGAAAGACAGAAAAAGCAGTCCATTAGAAATGTAAGGTACAATGATTTTGTAAGAAGTTATGCATACCTTCAATGTAACGACCCAAAGCAAAATTAGTCAAGAATGATGCCTTGGATACAGGTTGAGTGGCAGTCAGGATAAGCAGTGTCACTTACTGGATGTCACACTAATTCTGTACATCCAAAAAATGAGTCCTAAGGAAATGACTAATTTGGAGTCTGCTCCAAATTTGTTGTAAGCCTTTTGATGAATATTAAGCCTCCTCTATACATACAACAGAAGCATTCACAAATTATTTTCTCAGATAAAGTATTTCTACTTTCAATGTTTATTTATTAACCTGTTAGCATATCAGAAGATATATCAGATTTCTTCTCTGTAACTATAGTCCATTGTTAAAGGGGATTCGGAGTTTCCACATTATCTCATTCTAGGAAAAGCATGAAAATTAAAATATCTGGAATTAAGAGGAAAACTAAAGAGATAACCATATAACAACATGCATTAGTGACACAAAGTGATGTTTTACATACCAGAATAACAAGGTCCTCTTGATACCACCGCTATCTCTTTCTGATGCTTGCAAGCAGCTCTCTTGAGGAAGCACTCATTTTGGTAAGTGTCTCCATTTGATCCACAAACAGGAATATAGTTTGTGTGACACTGAAAAAGAAATTAGAAAGTAACTCAGTCACACAAAATCATGTGATTGATCTCAACTGCATCTTAATATACAAGAAGATAGTTGTGTAAATATGAACTGATACCCTGTTCACTAGAGGAAGTTTCTCAACATGACTGTATGTATTCCTTTCAGATCACTGAAATAATAGTCCAGCTCCGTAGGGGCTGAGCATAGGAATTCAGTAGGAAAGATTAAAAGAGCAAAATTACTATGGTGGGACTTAGTAACGGCTAGGGGGAATATGACAAGCATTTAGAAGTATTTGAAGAATAAACACAGTGAGCAAGGAGAGAACTTCTTCAAGATAATACAAGAATGTATGACTAGGCACAGGGGGGTGAAATTGAGCAAAGGAAAATTTAAGGTGAACAGTGCTTAAGGGGAGATTTGCTGGTCTTTTTGGTCATAGAATGATCTTTCAAGGGAGATGGAAAGCAATCACCATCCCCATTAAATTCCTGCGCATCATGAGTCTGTTTTACTTGGTCACCAACTATAATAATGCCTTTCTATTACTATACTGAAAAATTTTAAGCTCAAAGTCAGTAGCATTGGTACATTTAATAAAAGGAAAGGAAGAAAGGAAAAAATTATCCTTCAGAATGGCTTTCGCAGGAGCAGCCTGTATTTTGCTATTTTCTTACATTCTAAGAAAGACGGATTATATACCCCTTGTATGTATAATGTGCATTAAAATGCTGGGAAACACACTGAGACCACCAATCTGCCTAACATCTGTTAGTCCTGCACCACTCTCTGCCGAACTGGAGATCCAAACCCCACTTCACTGCGTGGAAAAGGAAACGTTGCCCTGTTTGGGGCTGCGATGGGAACTGTAATTCCAGACACATTTTGCATCTTCAAAACCCCGAGGCAAAAAACCAAAAAAGAAGAAGCAATCAACAAATACACAGACTAGTCACCAAATTTCTTAACCATATAAAGTGTATGATTAAACTGGTATAGTTTAATGTGAGACTTCACACAGAAATAGCAGCATTAGTTAAGCTAAAATGCCCCAAAAGGACAAGCGTTTCTTCTCCAAATTCCAAATGACAGTCTCTGCCACAACAGTTTCTTTGTGCTTTGGCATACACAAACCTCAAAATACTCAATTCTTAAAACATAATTTGGAAGGGAGTTATCCCCCCTCCTTTGTCACCCTGCCATAGATGACCAAATGAAAATGAACTAAGCATGCACAGACAGAAGTAAATCATGCTGCCAGCTCTGAAAATTATTTCTAACAGTTTTGTAATACTTTTCCATAGTAAGTGGCTCTCAGACATTCAACCACAACCGTCAGTCCTGTCACATCTCACATGGAACAGTCACTTCTGGGGAATAATTAAACATGTGACTCTTGGAGGGAACAATACTTTCCAATAGAGAATTCTCTATTCAATCTTAAAGTTGCTGCGTGATGCTTTAAAGTTGCAGGTTTCTGTCCTGAGGATAGAAAATGAGAGGCAAAGAGATTCCTTTTTCACAGTTTGGTAAGCCTTTAGTGATTTGGTACAGTGCAGCCAAAAGTTCTTAGGCAAATGTCCTCTAGGAGTAGAGTTGTCTTCTTGTGAGGAAATCCTCTAATAGCAAGAATGACCAAAAGGGAGAGCATGTCTCCATGGATCTGCTCAGCACAGCATCCTGTGGAAAAATCCCTCCAGGCTCCATCTGATGTTGCGTGATTGTGGGGTGCCCAGCATCTGAAGGCATGTAAGGTTTACTCGCTATCTATATTCCTTTTCCTATTCTGTCTTATTAAAGCAGTTATCTTATTAAAGCATTTTTTGTCAAGACTTTGTTACTGGGATCAAAAAAGAGCCCCATGCCGTCTCTCTCCCACCTCAGCTCCCCCCACTGGTCCATAACACACTCACTAGGTGTTGATCAGGTTTTAATTTAGGTTTTGTAAAACATCATCCAAATTACAGCAAAAGACCTTTCCAAAAGTTTGGTGAGCATGTGCTATCCCCCACCTCCATTATTATAAATAGGGAGTTATCCCTCTGCCTGACTAGGCCCGCAGAAAGTCAGGATATCATGGAGGTCACTGCAAGCAAAGTCCGACTGAATCTTTCGGCACCTCTCCTACAGTCTGATTTGCAAATTTGATTCTAGGGAATCAAACTTGGGTATCTCGCTTTATGTTAGGTGCCTTGGCAAGGCAGAGAAAGCCTACAAGGTGTTCAGAGAGGCCGTGACCCACAGAGCTCTTGCTGCCATGACATTATAAGCTGTTTCAATGACAACGCTGAAATTTGGCAGCCAGTCACCTCCAAAGGGGTTCCGAGGAGGAAAAACTATGACTCATTAATATTTATAAGAAATGCTGCAAGGCCAGGAGTGCTGGCAGATAAGGAGGAGGAGGAGGAAGGAGTGGTGGTGCCTGGAAAGGAACTGAAATCTCTCTGCCTTTTCCTGAACGTAGAGGAGAGTTTGTGCCAGCCATGCCCTTAGTTCTGGGGCGGCTGTGAATAGCCATGCCCCTCTGTTCCCCCAAACGCCCTGCTGTCAGGCAGCCAGGGCTGTAACCTCACACCCGGCGGCAGCCCCCCTCCAGCAGGAAAATCCTCACCTGACCAGCACCTGGACCCAAGACCATTTTCCTTAGGCAACTCTCTTTCTAGGGTGCATTTTTCTAAAAACTGCAGGTTTAAGAGCGTAAGCAATGCCTTGCAGGATCAGACCAGTGGTGCAGCTATCCATGTGCTCTGTCCCAGCTCTGGGGAACAGGCTGGCATCTCCAGCTCTTCCCTTCAGCACATGTTCAGCTGAACCACTGTACACAAATGTGTCTGATTCCGTTTCAAAGCCTTGCAATGACAGAAAAAAACCCCAAACTAGCTAGCTATCAGATAGTCTTGCACATAGAGAGCCTAGCATTTCAGCCTGGGTGTTTGTAGCTTGGGATATTTTGGTGGTGCTAGTGGCAGATGAATAATTAAGGTTGAGAGTTACAGGAAGAATTGAACTTGCTATGTCTGAAAAATACAATAACTTCTCATCCTTTGACTTCTTTCCTTACGGTACAGGATTAATTTTTCGAAAAGTACAAGTAAACTTACAATTAGCCTAAAAATAATATTAGTTTAAAAAATGAGTTCTTTAAGAAAAAGTATCAGCTTATCACATGGGCCAGTTTCTTTTTTAGTCCTCATGACCTGGATATTAGGAAGTCATAAGATTTACTACCTACAGCAAATAAATGAAACATTTGCTTAGCCTACAGTTGAATTTCTTTCTTTTTTTTTTTTTTTTCCCCCTAATCATTACTGGGTTTTGATTTTATTATTTTTCATAAATAAAAGTTACAGCTAGAGTGAAGGCTGATGGATAAACCTCTTCTCCTAAGAATTTTTTCTCCCTTTAAAAGGCAGCCGGATCCCATTGTTCTTATGGGACGTAAGCTGCAGGATACCCCCAGCATAGGCATCCACCTGTACGACACCACATCAAAAGCCAGCTCTGAAACACTGCATAAGATCACACACACGCTGTTGCTATTCTGGTTCCCCTTGATTTATTATTTATTGGAAACAGAACACAAGATTATTTTTAAAACACTGAAGGATAACCTACTCCAGGCTTGGTTGATAACACTGCCACCTCTTGCAGTTTTACCAGGAGTCTCATAATATTCGATACTTTTGTCCTGGCTGTAAATTGTAAAAAGAAAGAACTTCAGTATTCTCTTTTATCTAAAAAGTGAGGGGTGGGAGGGAAGGAAGGATTGCCATGATAGTTATAAAAACTGTAAAGTAAAGGCTCAAAAACCAGTGAAGCAAATTGAACTTGCTATTTACTGCTTTTTAAAAGTTCAGAGGATTTTTTAAAATCAAATTTCCATACCTTTTTTAATTTTCCCCCTGAGTGGGACCAATTAACAACTTTCATTCATAAACTTTATAATCACTGGTGATTCTCTTACTATCTGAATTTCAAAATACCTTAAGATCTTCCAGGGTTTAATATACCACATTTGGCCACCGGCAGAGCAGGAAAGACTCCTCCAAATAGTAACATTAGAGTAAGTAATCCATAATGAGGATTGCGCCCCATCTCAGGTCTCGGAGCAGGATGAGGCAAGGTGGGGAGGCAGAAGGCGAGTGTCACCCGGTGCTCGTGCCGGTCGTGGGGACCGTGGGTGCCCGGCATGTGGTGGCCCTCCACTCCTCCCCACATCGCTCTGCGCTGCCAGCTGACTTACCAAAACCGCGTGGGGAGCAAATGTGATGCCACACTCACCGCTTGCTCCCTGAGCACACCCTGGTGAAGTTCAGTCACGTACCGCCCCAAGCAGTGCCATTAAAAAAGAAGCTTATGGTTAGGTTTATAGATGCCAGTTGATGAGTGAAAATTTCAAAGCGGTGATTCTACAAATACTTAATACACCTGAAAGATTGGTCACAAATGGCGAACAAAAAGGTGAGCAGCCCTTACCTGGAACTGACACGCACATTTCAAGCCATCGCCCTCTTCCTTGCACACTCCTCCGTATTTACATGACGATTCATCACATGCTCTTACGTCGGATTCCCTTACATTTAACTCTGTGAAATAAATAGAAAAAGGAGACAGAAAGGAAATTGTAAGAAGATGAGTAATTCTGGGGACCCTTGTCCTTAAACTCACTGAGCCCCCCCCGCCCCCCCCCCTTCCCCTATATGGAAATTAAAGGAAAAAAGCCAGGGTCATTCCCCGGGCTGCCCTGCGCGGGCTCCATCCTGCTCCCCAGGGGCAGGTCCTGCTCCCCAGAGGCAGCTTTGCTTCTTGTCTGAAGCTAAATGCCGCTTCACCACACAAACAGATACAGAGCAGGCGTGCGTTTACACTGCCCAAATTCCCTTCCATGTCCCCCCTGCCAGGGATGCCCCCACTACAAAACCTTCCTCCGTAGAAATTACACCTAGCAGGAGTCAGGACCTTTACACGAGCCACAGCCCGTGTTTCTCACCTGCTACCTCTTTTTGCCTTACTCGCCACAAAGGTCTTGAAGAAGAAGAAAAGCTAAACCATCAGAATTCCTCTGCCCGATTTTCCAGTCTCCACCTTGCCCTCACTGTTATCCTTCAGACTAAAAATAAACCAAAGTGTGTTTAAACTGTTATAATTTGCTCGCACTGTAGGAGCCAGAGTAATGAACCAGAGCCCTCTCATTTAGCTGCTGCATAAAAATGTGGAGCAGAGATGCAGCTCCTGGCCCAGTAAGCTCCCAGCGGAGGAGCAAGAGGGAAACCAAGGGGCTGTACACATCAGCCGCATAGGCACTAGCTCCAGCACAAAGGTTGCTTAAATGGCTTCAAGTTTTTTTGGGACATCACATCCAAGGGTAGTTTTAAAGGAGAATAAATATATTTTTTTGAAATAAGTATTTGATTTGAACTATATATAGGAGAGAGAGCAAAAGAAGGCACCAGTGGAATAACAGAAATGGTCAGTGTTAGCCTAAACTTGATCTCACCAGGCTGTGTGGGAACAGTGTTGTTACTATCGAGTGCAATAAAAAAGTGAAAATAACACCAAGGGCTCTGGAAAAATCCCCTGCCACTGTTTAAGGCTGCACTGATATCAAAAGATATCATTCGAAGCTGTCCGTGCTTCAACTCGAGTCAGAGGCCTCCAGGACTCTATAGTAATATGACCCGTTAAGAAATTCATGGACAGCGGTGTGATTTAAAATAATGTCTGTGACTTTTAAAAAGCAAGCTCTATCCAGATAACTAGCTTAAAGAAAGTACTGAATGCCAGCCATTCAGAAATGGGGAAAGGTAGGTCAAAAGCAGGACAAAATAATGCTCGCTGCCACTTGCAGTCTTAAACAGGCCGTCACTCTCCTGCTCACAGCAGTGTCAGCACTTTGGTATGACAGTGACAGACACCCTGGAAAACTGCTCCTGTGGGTTTACGCAGCATTACACACCCACACACATAGTTTATATAAATAAATATATAATTATATAACAATTTGTGCGATAAATTATGCTGTGTGTCATGTACTTCTGTATTTAACATAGCATAATTACGTATTTTTTTCATAGCACTACATTTACAGGATTATAGCTCAACAGAAGGTCCAGTTATAACCCACCTATTTTGTCAACTGAGAAAAAATTGAAAAAAATATTGATTTTTTTTCCCTATGCGTCCATCATTCCCAAAGACATAAATGAGGAGGGCAATGCGTGTAACACTGGGTAGTTAGGTATCCCGGTTGCCATCACAACCCCGTGCACGTGTTCTCTTATGTTATTCTTAATGTCGCCATTTATCAAGCGCGACTGCTGCGTTGTAGGGACAGAGTTAATGTGACAGAACATCACAGCTTTTCAATTTAGTGTGTTCATAACTCCCTCCTGAAGGAAACGTGCCTTTCTTTCTCCTCGTGAAGATCTGTTCCACGAAGGTGAACAAGCTATCAAGATTAATTAAGGGGAAATCATTGTCATATCTGAAAGAAGGATCCACTTTTAGGTGATATCACACTTGAGAAAATGCAATTTATGAAAGGGAGTAAGCAGACAGACAAATCACAGTGCGAGTAGCTTTCACAATCCTGTTGTCATCAGCTCAGGAAACTGAAGAGATGTGGGTCCCCCCTTCCCACCTCTCAGCTGGACTTGGTGCTTCACAGCATCCTACCCAGTACCCCCAACCGGCAGAAGAACCCCCTCGGCAGCTGCAACTCGTGCTTGAAATCCTAATCCTGAGGGTCTACACGATGTCCAAGCAGTGTAGCGCAGACTTTCCCCCATCCTCAGTGTCCCCCAGCGTGAAAAGGCACACGGCCACCCAGGAAGGAGCCTCTTCACCACGGGGGAAGCAAGGGACCTCATTTTTCTGCATGGGTGGTGAGGGATGCAGGGGGGCTCAGAAACAGTCGCCAGTTAGTAGTTCAGCATCAAAGCTGAACCAGAGATCTGCTTGTTCCTAACTCGGCTATTGCTCTGACTGCAAAAGCCGGTGAGAAAGGGAAAGATTTCAGAATAAAACTGTAACAGGAGATGGGAAGATAGGGGTGGGGAATCTGTAGGGAATCTGTGAGCCCTCCTCACCCCAAGAAACTGAGACTTCTTTTTTTTTTTTTTTTTTAAATTCACAGGAGGAGTTAGGATGACAGAAAGCACACTGTTTTAACGGTTACTTAATTTTAGGAGTCGACTGTCTTTCCTTCCACATAATTGATAAATATGGATTATAAGCATTTTTGCCTGAGATGAACGCTGAGCAGGGACGGTCATTCAGAGACCAGCAGACAACGTGATTTTCCAAAACCGTACAAAAGACGAGATACCCTGGTGACTGGCACTGGAATGTGACAGATGAACTTTCTCCTATGACAGGACTTCACCTAACCCCTGCTTCCATTCAGTGGCAAACTCCAGCAGCCACGAAATCAAGCCTCTGACACGCGCACGATTGAATCTGATGGAATCACAAGTACCAGTGAGTGTGGTGGCCATGATGACTCCCACATCTACAGCATTCAGTTCAAAAATGAATAGATAAAATGGATGTTAACAGAGCGATGAGGAACAGCGGATGTCTCGCATGGCTGAAATAGGCTCTCTCTTCAGCAGATTCCCCACAGAGAGAGAATTAAAACGGCATTTTTGCAATTATTTCCAGAAGAACGCAATCATTATCATCATATGTGAGAACAGACCTATGAAAGGACTAAGAACACGTAGCAAATGGTTTAGGGTAATTTCTTACATGTTTCTTTAATGCCTATCGCAACTAATTTCCTAGACTTTTAGCAGGTATAAATAAGAGAAAGCCTCGGTGTGATTCATTACGTACAGTGAGAAGATGGTAAGTAGCAATCCATCAACTCCCAATTATAATTAGTGCAATTAAATCAGGCTTCCACATTTATGATAAAATTAATCTCCAAAGACCTGAAATGAGGTATTAAAAATGATTTAATAGTGTCTGTGCAGCCAATACACTTCCTGGTGGTGTGAGGGCTGACCGGCACAGAGCAGCTTGCAGGAATTTGGCTGCAAAGACCCACATCAAGGTCTTTTGGGTTTTTTATTTTTTCTTTTGAATTGAATTCACCTTGCGATAACTTGATACATCAATAAAAATGAGGAAAGCCTTCTTCATTTTGACTCCTTTCAGAGAATTTGAAGTATAGCTTAATACAAGTAGCTGGAGATTGGCTTTTTGCCTGTGACCTCAAAATGCATTGCTCTGAGGCGTGAACCTCTAGTTATAAGCTAAATTACACGTGTCAAAATACTGAACCTGAAGATGAAATCAAATTTGTAGTTTTAAGTACATCAAACATGTTGCTTCCATCTGGATACCTCGAGAATAAAATAAAATCTATGACAGGCAAATCTGGTAACTTCATAAGCAATTTGTTTTTTTCAAAAATCATGTTTCTCCTGAGGTTGGCAATAGTGCATAGTAATGATGAATGCATATAAGGAACCAAAAAAATACCTCTCCCACGTGGAAGTGAGCGGGTGGGTTTAGTAGCAGTGCTGCCAGCTTTGGCCCTGGGAAAAAACCTCCCTGCCTGCCTGCCTGTTTTCTGTTTCCTAAGCTCCCAACCGGGGCAGGTGCCGGGACCCCTCACTCCCTTCTCCTCTTGACCTACAGGTTTGGTACAAGAGGGGGAGCGGCTTGCACCATTCTCACTAGAGGGGAAAAAGCAAAGCAGTGTGGGGCACTTCGCTGCTGCTTTTCTGTCCCCCAAAGAGTTTGTTCTTTGTGAGGCCAAGCTTTAAATTAGGATGTACGACCTCTCGTAGAGGCCATATACAGAGACACACACACGCAGAGATCCAGGAAAGTTCGTAAAAGGTCTGCTACTCTACAGGTTAAAAGAACCGCCAAAATTGTTAAGAACAGCTGAAGTGGGTCAACATTGGCTTGGGAAAGGGCTCAGAGGAGCAATTATGTTTTGTGAGGGTATGTCAGAGCCCACAAAGTATCCAGGAGATAGTGGCATTATGACTGGATGAGCTCTCAGGACCACAGAAGAGAGTCAATATCTGATGAGCAGAAAACCTATATCCTACTCGATTTTGGGAGTCACTCTTATGACTCCAGATTGATTTCTCTGGCTGGTGGTCATTCTGGTTTTGGCAAATTATTTAGGAATGATTGGAGAACTTAATGGGGGAAGAAAAAAAAAAAAACCAACTGAAAAAAGAAAACCTTTTCCTTAAGGATTATAAAGCTAAGCAGCTCACATGACAAGTAGAGTAATAGCCTGTGTCTTAAATCTAACTCTTGAATAAAAATTCATCTGCCAGTCACACCCTTTGCCCCACACCAAAGATGACACTCAGAGACAGTCTCATGCCCTAGTTGTTCCCAAGCACAGCCTGTCCGCTTGAAACATGAAGCTGAGTTTGGGTGACATCACAGGTAAATAAAATTGCTACAGAAAAGACATTTTGGATGCCTCTGCAATACGTCTGCTTGCCTCCGGCTGCCAGCTCAGAACAAAACAGCACAGCTTTGCCATAGATCCTGCCAGTCCCGTGCAGACATACGAGCATCCCAGCTGGTACTAGCTTAAATCACTTTAGATTACCATCATCTATGGTGGCTTTGATGTTGGCTCAGACCCTTAGCTCACAGGTACATGTCGACATAATCATTTACATTTAGGTGTCTCAATCTACAAGCTCATCCCCATCCCATTGCTTTCAAAGTGCACCCAGTACAGCCATTCCTGCAGTAAGTCATGCAAACATTTACAGAGCTGTTATACACAGGCTGTGGACAGGAGGCATAATTTTGAGAGTCCTCGCATGTGATCTACTTGTTCTGACACCAGCAAAGTGCTGGTACTGTGTTTGAAGTGAGGCAGCATAAGTTATTCCCTATTTCAGCCACTGGGTACAAATCTCACAGATAAATGCAAGTTACAACCCTGTACAACAGAACTTGTTTCTATTTATTTTATTGCAGGTCTTCAACTCCTCACTGCTTCCTACTATAGCTTCCTACTATACCAGTTTCCCTCCTTAACCAATCTTTCTTTACAGCTCATCCACTATATTTTCTCTGCCCCCTTCAGAACATCACAGCAACGTTCAAGAAACAGCATGTTTCCACTTTGCAAGATGAAATAAAAGCTTCAAGAAGGAAAAAAAAAAATCTCTGAAGTAGAGAGGGGTCCATTTGCAGAGCCACTGAAGAAGCGATGACCAAGTGATGTGCGGAAAATCGGACTCCACAACTGGGAAAGTTGTAAAGTAGGTATGTTTATTCAGCGCTGGGCAGCACGGGGTGTCATCCCACCAAAATCGTGCGCACCTTGCGGCAATTCCCTTTGAATTTTATACAACAAAATGTTACATATTCAAAAAGCGCCTATACATATTCATGATCTTTCCGTGGAAAGGCGGTCTTATTACAATGAGTTCATTTCCATTGTCTCCGCCTTTAACTCCTCTCAGCTGCGCACGCGCAGTGCCTCTTGGTGGTCGTGGGCCGGGGTCTTAGGGATGAAGGCCGTATGTCTTCCTCACTATGCACTTTTCACCACAAAACTTACTCAGACCGGTTCCTAATTAGCAGAGAATCCTCCGTGTTCATTCCATTCTGATTTACTACCTCCTTATCTTGTGATTGGTTACAAAAATGCAAGCAGAATGAAGGGTCATCTTGACCCTTCCTTACGCTAGTTCTTGTTAAAACATCTTACGTAAGGGTTAAGATTACTAGATATGTGGCTTAAGCTAGTTAATGGTCCTGCTATTTCCCTTAAGTGTTAGTTCCCTCTATCACAAGCACTGGCAGAGAAGCAGCATTCCCCTTGCTGGCATTACACTCCCCCCAGCAGTGAGATTAGCCAAGAATAGCCTTTTTCCTAGAGACCTTGTGACTTGTTAGTGAAAGCATATGTTGGACTTCTAGTTTGTATAGTAGAAATGTGAAACAGGGACACGGATGCAGACACACACATACACGTCTCAGTTCTTTGCAGGACATGGAAAGCAAAGGTTGTTTGCGTGGTGGACACAGAAGGATATTTTTATCTTCTACCAGCTCCAGTGTGCCATATTCACCAGCGCTAACCCGACATCTCTTACCACAACTTCTGTGCTCTGTTTCTGTAGCAAAAAGCAAAATCAGGAGCCAAACTCACCTAATGTATGCCAAATACTGAAAGCAAAGTGTTGTTCCACCTGCTTTGTGCCTGTGTGGTAAAGATGGTTTAATTTAAAACAAACCAGCATGTACTGCTCAGATGTGTTCCTGTACACTAACAGTTCTGGGGAAAAGGAAGCCCCCAGGGTTTGCATCAATTTCTTTGACATCTGCCACCGATGCCATTGGAAGGAAACACCTAGTATTTACTCCTGCTTTTTCTCAATGTCATGTTCATAGAATCTTTCACTGAAACATAGTTCATCCTAGCAGTGAGCGAGAGGCCACCGCTGCCTGTCCCTTGGTCAAGGAGGATCCCTGGCTTCAGCGCTGCAACCACAGGAGCGAGTGTTGTTTCTCACTTCATTGGTTAGAGCACAAAGTATTTCTGAGACATGGTGCCTTCAGAACTCTGACCTTCCAAAACTAATATGTGTCATTGACAAAACCTGAAAATACTATTTATTTGGTAACTAATAAACAGCCTCTACATTAGGTTATCCATATCTTTTTGCTGTTCCCATCTGTTTCATCAGTTGTGGATTATAAAAGTCATGATAATTTGCATTGTAGAGTTTATGTCTGTTGACTCTTCTCAGAATTTTTTCCAAGAAATTGTCTGAGGTTATGGGGGAGGAATAAGACAGGAGACAAAACCCTCAAAGTTAGTAATTACTTGTCCAAATATATAATACTTGCTCATGTCAGACAAGTCAAAGGAAGACAGAATGGATCATACTATCATCTTGTTCATAGGAAAAAGTGTATTTTTCAGAAAATAAGACATAGTCTACGGGGAAATAATTCAGGGACAAGGAGGATGCCATTCAGACACTACACATCCCCTTTGAAGATGGCTGTTGTCACTGATTTGACATGACGTTTTAGCAAGAAACAATTTATAAGAAATTAAGAAGGTAGAGAGTGTGGATAATGGAAAGATAAGAATGCGGAAAAGAGCTGTTTAAAAAAGAAATCAGAGAACAAAAAGAGGAAAATTAAAATATGTAACACAGGACAATCTAAAACAAACAAAAGTTTTAAATAACTGAAACAGTTAAAACTCCTTTAAATGTCTTTTCTGTGATGCGGTATCATTTTCTTTCACACTTGCATCAGAAAAAAAACAATTCATTGAAATAGCCTAGAGGTTATATGGGGGGAAAAAAAAAAGAAAAGAAAGAACAAAATAGTTAAAATGAGTTTACCCTAAAAAAAAACATAGTTAACTGTAGTCAGATGGAATTAAGATACTCCCAGACATTTTATTTAATTGGTCAATTAATGGATGCCTTGGGTGGCTGATGGCAAATCTGCTGTTTTCAAAACAATCTTAAGCAGTATTATAGGACTAGTAAAACCTGTTTTGTTTTGTCTTGATGCAATATTTAAGACTCAATTGTGCAAAAAAAAAAAAAAGCTGTACTTTGGCTCTTGAGAATGCTAACTGAGTGAATAAAGCTTGAAATATTTCCCTAAAACTACTTTTACAAGACTGCATTAACATTTGATTGCTTAAGTGCCGTCCAATTTACCTAGGATGATTATACTTTTACATTTCTAGTCACTATAATCTCCTTTTAAAACAGAGAAAAACAGAATGCATACGTGCTGCTAAAGTAATTAGTATTCTTGTGCGCAACAGGAAACCACAGCAAATTTTAACAAATAGCACTCACACAGCAAGGTAACAAGATTGGCTTTGAACCTGAGAGTCTCCCACACTGCAATTATTCACATTACCAGTGTGCCTCAGACTAACTCTATTCAGTGTGAAAAAAGTAAGGAAAGTGTCATAGTGATGAGTGTTTGGATGACAGTTCTGTCAAAATATTGGATTCAGCCCATGGTGCATTTCTGTTTCCATCATGCAAAAAAAAAAAAAAAAAAGTATTTGTAGAGAAAGTTGAGGCACTTTTTTGTTGTATTAAAAGCTTTGACAATATTTCAGAAATTATGCATAATCTGTAGGTGAATATTTCAGCAAATGGTACAAATTGACTAGCTGTGCAATTGATTGGAGACAGGGAAAGGTGCAGTGAGAAATTGAAATTATTTTCTCTCTCATAAACATTTTTGCATCAAGGTTGGGTGGTACAGCAATCTGGCCTTCAGGACACAAGGTCTGGTGTGTGCTTTTCTGCAAGCAGCTATCCGGGACACTGCCTTCAAAACTTGCTTACAAAGCAGAATCTGTCTTACTACAAAAAAATTATTGAATGTGATTATGCAAAGCTGATATAAAGAAGTCAGTATGTCATTGCATATTTTTACATAAAATTAAAATATTATAAAAGAAACATGCACATATAGTATCTTTTCAGCAAGATTGATTACAACATGTATTATCAATCTTTAGTTTCTAAGGAAATCAAGGCTGTGCAAGAGCCTTGTGTGTCTCTGTTGGTTTCTTCCAATACCTTTTGCACTCACTGGGCAATTCCAGCCAAATCTGACAGCGGTAGAGGCCTGGGACAATGAGCTTCCTACAAGTTCATGAAAAATCAGTGGCTGCTTGGAGAAGAGCGGCTCAAAGCCATGCTAGGTGGAGGAGTTGAGGGAACGTACCATCGGGACAAGGCTCATGTGACAAAATCACAAACACATGCAAATAAGTGGTCGTTGACTGTTTTCTAATCATGCCACTGTTACGGTCCTTGCATATTAAGACTTGGAAATTTAGACTTGGATCATGTAAACACTTCTAAACACATGGAGTTTTAGGATACTGGGTAACTTGTGCTGCTGAATGCTAATGCCCATACAAATGAATGCATTCTGGTAGTGGAATTTCAAAAATCATACTTTTACACTTCACCAGCCCTTTTCAACTAGTGGGACTCCTATCAAATTCTTCATTTGCATAAATCATACTGTTAATTCTTGACAGTTGTGCAGCATGTGCAATTACAGTCAGTGGCAAAATGTTATTTGTCCTTGTTCCCTTAATGCTTATTTGCTCTGTGTCTTAATCTGCAGAATAAATGGTCAAATATCCAAAACATTTCCAAGTGACTTGCTAAGGGTATGTTATATCTCTCCTCTCCCCTGGCCCCCAAACTGAGGAGTTTCACCTGCTTTCTAGCATCATTGCCTGTGTAAGAACTGAGCAGGCAAGCATACTGCTCCCCAGGAAGCTATAGCTTTGGCTACTGAATCTTCACCTTGAAGAAATCTTTCTATGCCAATTACAAACCAAGGTGAACTCTTGAGTCGTGTTCATAAAGTAAATCTGACAGTTATTTCCCTAAGCCTATAGAGGAATGGCAAGCTGTTCAAACACTCCAAAACAACTCCTAAAGAACCTGAAGGCCAAAGCAAAGTACAGTGGTGGTAAAAACCAACACCAAAGCAACTAATTAGCTTCCATAAACATTACAGGAATTTCCTTCTTTGATCTGTGGGTGACACACGTAACAAGTTGCTTCTAAACTGCAAAATGCTGAATGACCAAATTCTGATCCCATTCCTGATGTTGCTTTAGCCTAGGGACCAGTTTGCCACATTAAGAGCTGGAAGAGAGGCATCATGCCTTGTTGACCTTCCAGATTTACAGTATTTGTTTACAGGTGGGGGATGGATGGCTAATGGATCTACCTGGCCATGCAGCTAAAAGCCCAGCTCCTTCTGGTGTCTGGTCCTCACATCAATTTCTTCTGCAGCAGAAGAGAAACAGTCTCTGGTGTGAACAGCGCTTTGATGCAAAGAAGATGTCGCCTTTCTATAACTGTTTCAGTCATCTCCCCTCCCCGATCACTGCAGTCAGTACTGAGCTCTGTGCTGCTGTCAGAAACAGGAGCCTTTACCTCTGTGGGCAATAGTAATGGAAGCAGTAGAAGGGCCTGATCATGAATTTTTTGTTGTTGTTGAAACAAGAGCTGAAGTCAATAGAAGCTTTAGCACATCAGAGGTGTGTCTGTTTACCAAAAAGCCCATACATTTTATTCGCTCTCCAGGTCATGTCAAAAGAGGAAGACCCAGAGAACTACAGGCTGGTCAGTCTCAACTCTGTGCCTGGCAAGATCATGGAGCAGATCCTCCTGGAGTCTATGCTCAGGCACATGGAGGATAAGGAGGTGATTGGTGACAGCCAACATGGCTTCACTAAGGGCAAATCGTGCCTGACAAATTTGGTGGCCTTCTAAGATGGGGTTACAGTGTAGGTGGATAAGAGAAGAGCAAGTGATGGCATCTACCTGGACTTGTGCAAAGCATTTGACACTCTCCCGCATGACATCCTTGTCTCTAAATTGGAGAGACATGGATTCGATGGATGGACCACTCAGTGGATAAAGAATTGGCTGGATGGTCACACTCAAAGACTTGCGGCCAACGGCTCACTGTCCAAGTGGAGAACGGTGACGAGTGGCGTTCCTCAGGGGTCAGTACTGGGACTGGCACTGTTCAACATCTTTGTTGCTGACATGGACAGTGGGATTGAGTACACCCTCAGCAAGTTTGCCGATGACACCAAGCTGTGTGGTGTGGTCGACACGCTGGAGGGAAGGGATGCCATCCAGAGGGACCTTGACAGGCTGGAGAGGTGGGCCCGTGCGAACCGCATGAAGTTCAACAAGGCCAAGTGCAAGGTCCTGCACATGGATCTGGGCAATCCCAAGCACAACTACAGGCTGGGCGGAGAATGGACTGTGAGCAGCCCTGAGGAAAAGGACTTGGGGGTCTTGACTGGTAAAAAGCTCAATGCAACCCAGCAATGTGTGTTTGCAGCCCAGAAAGCCAACTGTGTCCTGGGTTGCATCAAAAGAGGCATGACCAGCAGGTCAAGGGAGGTGATTCTCCCCCTCTACTCCACTCTTGTGAGACCTCACCTGGAGTACTGCGTCCAGCTCTGGGGGGGCCCAACATAAGAAGGACATGGAGCTGTTGGAGTGAGTCCAGAGGAGGGCCACGAAGCTGGTCAGAGGGCTGGAGTACCTCTCCTATGAGGACAGGCTAAGAGAGTTGGGGTGGTTCAGCCTGGAGAAGAGAAGGCTCTGGGGAGACCTTATAGCAGCCTTCCAGTACCTGAAGGGGGCCTACAGGAAAGCTGGAGATGGACTTGTTATCAGGGAGTGTAGTAGCAGGAAAAGGGATAATGGGTTTAAAATAAAAGAGGGTAGATTTAGATTAGATAATAGGAAAAAATTCTTCACTATGAAGGTGGTAACACACTGGAACAGTTTGCCCAGAGAAGCTGTGGATGCCCCATCCCTGGAAGTGTTCAAGGCCAGGTTAGATGGAGCTTTGGGCAATGTGGTCTAGTGGAGGGTGTCCCTGCCCACGGCAGGAGAGTTGGACCTAGATGATCTTTGAGGTCCCTTCCAACCCAGCCATTCTATGATTCTATGATTCTATGATATGCTTGACTTCAGCACTCTGGAAGTCCTAACATGAAGAGAAACTTGGGCTCTGTATGTGGATTTATACTTTCCTCTAAGGAAAATTATGGAAGTTGCTTAGGGTCTTTTTTGTTTGTTTTACTTTATTTTAAAATTATTTGGGGGGACTGGGAAATCAAAGTGAACTCTAAACGCTAGGTTAACCTCACCACCTTCTCTTTCCCTTATTCTTCTTGTGGTTTCAGTGTCAGACAGATGTTTAAGGAGCAGCTGAGTCTTGTTCCATCAGAGCTCCACAGGCAACTGTGTTCTTAGCAGTGGAACAGTCTGCCAGGTTGTCAACTAATACACTTAGGGATGTGCTGTCCTTCTGCGAGCCATTTTCTTGTCACTTATTTCAAAAGCTTTACAATGAGTTTATAAATGAGGGGTTTTAAATAAAAAAATCTCCCAAGGATAATGGAAAATATTATCATGAAGTTCAACAAGGTCAAGTGCAAGGTCCTGCATGTGGGTCGGCGTAATCCCAAGCACAACTATAGGCTGGGCGGAGAATGGATTGAAAGCAGCCCCGAGGAGAAGGACTTGGGGGTATTGATTGATGAGAAGCTCGACATGAGCCGGCAGTGTGTGCTTGCAGCCCAGAAAGCCAACCGTGTCCTGGGTTGCATCAAAAGAGGCATGACCAGCAGGTCGAGGGAGGTGATCCTGCCCCTCTACTCTGCTCTCCAGGTGAGACCCCACCTGGAGTACTGCATCCAGCTCTGGGGGCCCCAGTACAGGAGAGACATGGAGCTGTTGGAGTGAGTCCAGAGGAGGCCACGAAGCTGATCAGAGGGCTGGAGCACCTCTCCTATGAGGACAGGCTGAGAGAGTTGGGGTTGTTCATCCTGGAGAAAAGAAGGCTCTGGGGAGATTGTGTTGGGTTTGCATGGCAAAGTTTTGGTAGCAGGGGGGCTACAGGGGTGGCTTCTGTGAGAAGCTGCTAGAAGCTTCCCCTGTCTGATACAGCCAATGCCAGCCGGCTCCAAGATGGACCCGCAGCTGGCCAAGGCCAAGCCAATCAGTGCCTCTGTGATGACATATTTAAGAAGGAAAAAAAAACAGTTAGAGAGAGCTTTTGCAGCCGGAGAGAGGAGTGAGAAGATGTATGAACATCTGCAGACACCAAGGTCAGTGAAGAAGGAGGGGCAGGAGGTGCTCCAGGCACCGGAGCAGAGATCCCCCTGCAGCCCGTGGTGAAGACCATGGTGAAGCAGGCTGTCCCCCTGCAGCCCATGGAGGAAGGATGAGGGGGTGTAGAGATTCCACCTGCAGGCCGTGGAGGACCCCACACCGGAGAAGGTGGAGGCACCTGAAGGAGGCTGTGGCCCATGGGAAGCCCACGCTGGAGCAAGCTCCTGGCAGGACCTGTGGACCCGTGGAGAGAGGAGCCCACGCCAGAGCAGGTTTGCTGACAGGACTTGTGACCCTGTGGGGACCCATGCTGGAGCAGTTTGCTCCTGAAGCTCTGCACCCCGTGGAGGACACTCACGCTGGAGCAGTTCGTGAAGGACTGTAGCCCGTGGGAGAGACTCACGTTGGAGAAGTTTGTGAAAGACTGTCTCCCGTGAGAGGGACTCCATGCTGGAGCAGGGGAATGATTAAGAGGAGTCTTCCCCCTGAGGATGAAGAAGTGGCAGAGACAACGCGTGATGAACTGATCGTAACCCCCATTCCCCATCCCCCTGTGCCGCTGAGGGGGGCGGAGGTTGAAGCCGGGAATGAAGTTGAGCCCGGGAAGATGAGAGGGGTGGGGGGAGGTGTTTTAAGATTTGGTTTTATTTCTCATTCCTCTACTCTGTTTTGCTTAGTAATAAATTAGATGAATTCCCTCTCTAAGTTCGGTCTGTTTTGCTCATGATGATAATTAGTGAATGATCTTTCCCTGTCCTTATCTCGACCCATAAGCTTTTCGTTACACTTTTTCTCCCCTGTCTAGTGAAGGAGGGGAGTGATAGAGTGGCTCTGGTGGGCACCTGGCCCTCAGCCAGAGTCAACCCACCACAGAGATCTAATTGCGGCCTTCCAGTACCTGAAGGGGCCTACAGGAAAGCTGGAGAGGGACTGTTTATCAGGGAGTGTAGTGACAGGACAAGGGGTAATGGGTTTAAGCTGAAGGAGGGTCGATTTAGATTAGATGTTAGAAAGAAATTCTTTACTGTGAGGGTGGTGAGGCACTGGAACAGGTTGCCCAGAGAAGCTGTGGCTGCCCCATCCCTGGAAGTGTTCAAGGCTGGGTTGGATGAGGCTTTGGGCAACGTGGTCTAGTGGAGGGTGTCCCTGCCCATGGCAGGGGGGTTGGAACTAGATGATCTTTGAGGTCCCTTCCAACCCAAACCATTCTATGATTCTATGATTCTATAGGAAAATGATATGTTTTCATGGGCCTTTGGGGATAAACCAAAACAGTACTGACGTAGATCATACAGCATAACTCAGGTTATTATGCATACTCTGCATGTTACACAGATTATAAATGATTGCCAAAAAGTGGTGTTTCATGGGAAAAATTAGAAATATTTTTAAAATGTGAAATAATTATATACATAGATTCTAAACACAATTTTTTTCGGCAATAATATTTTCAGTGTTCAGTATTGGCTCCGATGCTACTCTCTTCCCCTTCCTCTTTCCCATTATCTCATCATTTTTCCTTTAGACTTAAAAAGACAAAAGAAGAAGAAAACTATCTGGATGGCAAAGTCCTTTCATTTTTCAGCTACAAACCCAAGAAAACCAGGTGGCTTTTGGTGAATTTTCTAGAAAAACCTATTTGCTATAAAATGGTTTTCAGTGAGGAACAACTCTATTTGAAATGATGTTTTACCATTTAGCATACATAATCTGAGGCTCCAATCATATAAATGCCTGTACAAAGACTTAACCTTGAGCATCTGTGCGGCCTAAATAAACTAAATGGAACTGATCATGTGTAAGATTAAGAATGCCTCTAAGTGCTTGGAGGATCAAGGACACAAGCAATTTTTTGAGGACCTGATTTTTATTCAAATAATAATTAACGTGACTAGGCCTTCCATCTATCGGCGACAAATCTGTAGAACTACAGAGTGGAGAAGTATTTTAAGACACCATGTATTCCTCATATTTGAAACCTTCCCTTAAAAGTGGCAGAAAATATCTGACAAAAAGTTGTCAGATAGTGTATTAATCTACTTTTAATTATTCACTCTCTAAGGGGAAAATGCTGCTGTCTGCAAGATGATTTGATAGCAGAAATCTAAAATGTGGCCTCTAAATAGCTTAAATTTTGAACATTACTCATCATTTCCAGTCATTATCATTAACAGTTATGTGAAATATTGCAATACCTAGAGGCTGCAGTGAATATCAGGTCCCCCTTCTGAAAGACATGGATAAGAGCCAGTCCATGACTTACAGTATAAGCAGAGAAGTCATACATACTGTGATAAAAATTAGATATTATCGTGTCCATTTCTCTGGATGAGGAAGAAAAGTATAGAGAGATAAAATGATTTACCCAAGGCTACAACACAAGGCCAAGGCAGGATGCCACAACTTGTCCTTGTCCAATTGTTTTACTACAAGGTTATCTTCCCTCAGTCTCATCACTTTCCCTTTAATAGAAAGGTCTTCAATACTACACCTCGAAAATCATTATGATCACCAAAAATGGAGCAGACATAAAAGACTTAGGGAGCAGGGGGGTTGGAACTAGATGATCTTTGAGGTCCCTTCCAACCCTAACCATTCTATGATTCTATGATTCTATATCAGTCAGTTTAAAAAGTGAGAGAAAAATGAATGCTAACTCACTAAGGTCACTAATGCTAACTAAAGAGCTATGTTGATGTATTAATGCAGCTGGTAAGACTCATTTACTGTATTCAAATAGCTGATAATCACTGCTCAGAATTCAAACTGGGCCACTGTGGTAGAGCTTCATGCAGACTGCACCACGCAAACCCAGAAACATGTCTCATAGCCCCACTGGGAAACACTCTTCTTTATTCAAGAATAAACGTTGTATGGGGTTGGCTCTTGAGCAGCAACACATGGGAAGATGGAGGAGCCTGAACACACTTTTGGGGTGTGTTTTGCCATAAGGAGGGTGAGACAGAGGGGGAAAGAAAATAAATAAGAGGATAAGTTGGGCTTGAATCAAACATAGATACCATTTTTCAGAAAGGACACTGTCTTTGCAAAGGTGTGAGGAAAAGGATCTCTGCTCTGCAATTTCTCCCACTGTTGAGCAGCTCTCGCCTGTGCAGTTTCCTCTGACAGAGCAGTCGTCATCCCTGTGCAACCGGCACTGGTTTTCTGATGGAGACACCTCATCTCCCCCACTCTCTCTTTCCAGTCACCTGAGTTTTCCAGGAGCTGATCCATTCCTCAGATAAACTGTAAGAGAAACCCCTCCTGTGAGCCTCAGTGACGAGCATAGCTCAAGGCTGACTGAACATGGGGAGAAACCTGATGGATCCAGAGTATCCAACCGACATTTTCCAAAAATGCCAGCAAGTCACCTGTCATCTGAAGGTGACAAGGGTAACAAAGGTTTTCAAAGCCTCGCAAGATCAGGAAACTGTAAACTTGTCACAAATCTTATTTCTGAGTTTACAAAAGTGGAAGAACCAGCCAAATTTACACATGAATTTTTGAAAGAGAGTAAATTACATGTACGCATAACCTCCATGCTGTTGCAAACACAGAGACTGCAGATCAAACATGATGATTCAGATTGTGGTCATGGGATGGGAAGATCTTAATCTCAGAACAGAATTTCAAATCTAATTCAAGTTAATAGTGCCTGATACCCATCTTCTGTCTGGAAGAGTCTGACTTGCCTTCACCAGAGAAAACCAGTTAAGCATTTCCCATGCCATTCAGTGCTACTTCTGAAAAGTATTTAGGCAGCTCTGCAGAGGTGGGCCACCATCTCCAATTGAATACCTTAGCAGACAGATGGGTTGAACACTTGTCAAGGTATTTAACATTGCAACTACCCATCTGCACTAGTATTTTCAATGTTAATAGACACTGACAGAGCTGAGACAAAAAAAAACTTACAGAAAACATTTTTCTTGCAATGATAATGATTATGAATGTTTTTCATAATCTCAGTCAAGCTCTTTGTGCAAGATCTCCACTGATGCTGCTGATCGATTCTTTGTACACGGGATTACTGAAGGGCCTGTGAAAACAAATAACTGGAAACATCTTCCCTGCAACAGCCTAATGCTGTTCACAAGAATTTCATATAAACACAACTTACTTGTAACCAGGTGAGGGAAATCAGCAGGGCCTCATGGCCATCTCTTACATATTATATTCTGCTCCCAGCAGCTGTAAATTCAGCACTTCGCTAGGCATTAAATTTACTCTCAAGAAACATTTTCTAAGAGAGGTGACAGAGTTATTGCACTGTTGCAGCTGTGGAGACAGATGGCAGTATGCCAAAACTCCAAGAAAATTTTAAATTAGAAATCTGACCATCTGCTATAGGTGGGGGA
Organism: Balearica regulorum gibbericeps; assembly: GCF_011004875.1. Taxonomy (NCBI): domain Eukaryota; kingdom Metazoa; phylum Chordata; class Aves; order Gruiformes; family Gruidae; genus Balearica; species Balearica regulorum. The sequence continues at coordinate 67,669,828 of NC_046185.1, forward strand.
AAAAGGGTTTTGATACCCAGGCTCCTCCCTCAGTCTTGTAATTTTCCTGGTACTGAAATGCATGGTGTGGTGTGCAACAGATGCCATGTGCTTTCCAACTATTTCTTATTTGCAACTGATAAGCACTGGAATGTCTTAAATATGGAAGAGAATCAGGAATTCATTCTTAAATTGCATTGTGCTCTGCTGTTACTCAGCCTATGACAAAGCAGGGTAGTACTTCGCAAGAACTTCCAGTTACTTTGGGATACTCCCTGTAATAAAATCTGCTTAGGTTTACTTACTTGTTACTTGAAACAGGCAAAGTTCAATGAGAAGAACATAATATTTTTACCACTTTCATCCTAACTAGCTCTTCAATCAACAGTTATAGATGGTGCATCTTTAAACATTAAGGCAAACTGTTTAACAGCTTCTTTAAGATGCATGAAAAAAAATGGAAGGAGGACTCTCTTCAGATCGAAATCATATTTTTGGTGTTTATCCCTCATACAAGAATGTTATGAAATTCTCCATAAATACATAACTAGAAACTTTTTATTAATGCTTACATGAACATTGACTATATCACTTTTATGTAATTCCACATTACAGCCTACAAGAATGATAGAAAAGTATAAAAGTGGACCTGATATATTCATAGATGGGAAAACCCACTATGTACTGGAACACAGATGAGTATCGCAGGTCCTGCCACTAAAATGTACACCCCAGTAGCTCGTGAAATCAATAGTGGAGATGACTATATAAAAGTAGGATTCTAGTTAAGTGTACATACTAATACTAAATTTTAATTGTATATATCATTATAATTCCCCATGTGTTATTCAAATGATCACTTTGCTTCTATTTTTGCTGTACTAAGTAGGGGGAAGAATAAAGCTTCTGAATACATCTAGAGCCATATATTGACTCAGTAGCTACTTCAAAGGTCCATTGCATTTGTCAATATGATTTTTTTTTTTTTTAAATGAACTTTCACAGATTCTCACAGCAGATAAAAGACCTGCAGATGGTTCCAAGACACAGGCTTTCTGCAAGAAATTTGCACTGCCCATGGGCCACCTCTTTCTCTCCAAGTCTCTGCTTCTGCCTGCACAATGTTCTATGAAGAATGTTTGGGGTCTCTGGGTCCATTAAATGCACACCTTTAAAGCGAACTGGCTCACAGGACCCCATGAACAGGCTGAAAGATTTCCCTGCTCCAGTCTGAAATGTTGCCAGAAACACTCTAAAGGTGTTTAAATCCCAAGCACCAAGTCAGCACCCTAACTTGGCCCCTTTCACACAGAACAAAGGTGTTTGCAATGTCCACTGTGCGGAGTACTTTTTTTTCCAGAATGATATTTGCAATCTGAAGACGTAGCTGGCATACCTTTAGAATACTAAAAAATCACAAAAACTGTTATAAACAGACCAGATTGTTTAGGGACAGAGTAGTCACATTTTCACAGCAGTAACCTTTTAGGATTACTACAGAGAAATGCCAAGGAAGCTTGGCCAAGTGTTATTTTTAATACATGGCTTTTATAAACAGATCATACCTGATACCGATGGCTAATTATGCAGTCACTTTATCAACTTTCTACTCCGGCTAAATTTTTGTCACCACCCGCAGGTTTCCCACAAAAACTGATTTGGGGCTAGTCTCCTGGTGATTTGGCGACTGTGGAATAACAGTCTGTCTACATGAGGCCATCTGAAACAATAAGATATCAAACACATAAATCTGCTATTGTTCTACTGCAGGGCTTCAAAAACACTATTAATATGTATTCTGTAATACCTAAGATGTCCGTGGTACTTTAAAACAGATGAACACAAATTTCAAAAGCAGGGTAAATAGTAATTCAATTAGATCCAAATACAAGAAAGAATAGATAATAAAGAGCAGTGGAAAGAGTCAGAAAAAGGATGGCAGGCATTAACAATAAATAAGAAGAAAGACTCTTGGGAAGGTTTCAGTAGCTACACTTAGCTGCCCCACATATAAAAGTTTTCAGTATTGCTTAGTGGCCATGTAATCTTTTTAAAATTGATTTCAAAACATAAATTTAACATCTTTATTTTAAATTTAGACTTTAGACTTTCATTGAAAGAGCTCACAGCTGGGTGCTTTGAGAAGGTTTGGGGGAAAAGAGTGGGCTAGAAGCACTCGCTGTTTAGAACAGCATGAGTCTTTTATAATGTCTTTTGCTGGTGCCATGCAATTTTACACTTTTTCGTGCATTTAAAACTTCACGCCTTTCCTCCCAGTTCATGCAGATTTTTGAAGCAGCCACTAACCAACACATTAACGTGAAAACCAAACGCTTTGTGTTGAATGCCATCGCATGACACCTATTGATACGCTTATGTAAAACCCTACTGCAGATTTCCAAGGTTGTCTCACTGTACGTGCCCGAACTACGGGTTTGTACTGAGAACAATAAGCAGCTCCTATGCTGAGCACATGAACCGAAGCTGCCCTAGGATCGCTCCGTCAGCAGGCAGGGGAGAGGGAACACGGGACTGAACTTTACCGCTTCTAACTAGCTCAGAAAGCGTGAAGCCCCGGAGAGATCCAAAGAAATGTGTTTTCTTTCCTTATCCTATTCATTTCTTCCTTCTCACCACAGAATATTAACCTCAGTCATCCTGCATTGCTCAGCTGGATAGCATCCTTCAGTTGTCGGAAAGGACCTTTAAAATCATGCAACTGGAAGCTTTAGTGATCACCTTGGGAGTTCACACATCCTCCTTTCTCTGTTTCCAGCTCTACTGTAAGGCTATATGCATCTTCCCTATTTTGCAAATTCAAAAAACCCCACCTTTGACAAAGTCACATTTTCATCGATGACCATGATCTTGCATAATTAAGATGACTGAAACAATACATAATTCAATGCTAGTATTAAAATCTAAGATGTAAACAAAATGGGCTGAAAAGTTCATCTTTGAGAAGCATCGTGTAGAACTCATCAGCAATTTAAAACCTACCATGGTAGGTAGGGAGGGAAATTTTATTCCATTTTATCTGTGAGCAATCCCAACTTTATTCTTTCTTTGCCCACCTCTTATCTTTCTCTTCTTAAACTTGCCATCTCATTTTCTAATTTTCTTGGTAACTTAGGGTCAGTTTTCAACCTGGCACTTATATTTAGGTTGGAACACATTGGCAGCTGACCCTTTGGAGAAGAAACTGGATCCAGGTGGGTATTGAAAAAAGCACCATCCACATTTAGAATATATAAAAAGTAAATATAACAATTTTGAAGGAAATAAATAAGAAGCTGTATAAAAATGGATTATAGGTTGTTGTAGGCTATTCGTATAATAACTATTCTACTTTAAACCAACTATGGAACCAATTCTCATTGTAAGCAAAGGTAGAGAATAAAGACAGTAGCAAATCTGATGAAAAAAAGCAATCATATGAAAATGCAATTACGCAACACATGTCTACTTCACGTAACCTTAAACTTATAAGCAATGACAGGTCAGTAGGAAACACTGACTGCAAATAGAGCTTCTTACATTTTCTATATGAGCAGGTAAAAATTATGCTAGCATTGATAAGATTTGTATGCAATATAAAAATGAAAAACAACTTTTCTAGCCAAGGTCCAGCACAAGTTACTTTATCTGAGCAGCAAGATGGTGACATTCTCCAATTCTCTTGAGCCCTTTTCCCCACCTATTATATATGGTTTGAACAATTCTTTAAATAAGTTATTAAAAATAAATGTAACATTTCCTTTCCTCTTACCAGTATCTTCATTTGAGATCTAACTCTGTAATGGTCTCTGAAAGCAGAGACCTGTACAATATAGTACAAAACACAGATACGAAAACATTGCTTCAGTCATCATGGGAGTATTTTCTCTCTTTCAGAAGGGCTGGATTTTGTACTTCTTACACCCTTTCCTCATCATTATGGCATTTATGCTTCCTGTGTCTGACATTTCAAATTTCTCTTAAAGGATCTTAAAGGTCTTGTAGTCTGATTTTTTTAATAGAATTTGAAGAGCATTCTTTGAATGATGCTCGCTCAGTATTACAACTTTTTAAAACACATTATTTATATTTAAACAACTTTATTAATATATTATGTTAGCATCTTTTTGCAATAACTTTCTACTCCAGAGCTATCAATACTTTCTATGATAAAAATGAAACACTGCATTTTTCTGATATGTGAGTAGGATTTACACCAATATACACTTTGCAGCTTCTGCATTTGAGTGAGGGCCCCAGACATGTCACAACCGCTTAAGAAGGAAATGTGAGCACAGGACACAAAAGAGTCTCTCAGTACTCTCTAACCAGAACCGCAGTCTGGATAACCAGGGGTTCACGGCTCCAGAAGCTGGTTTGAGTGCTTCTGCCCTATAGACTGGGTGAAAACTCAGATGATTTGACCCTCCAAAAATCCCCTGGCATTTCTACAAGTCATGGAAAGAGAAAATGGAAATGAATACTGTTTTTATACCTGGTTGCTCTATTTCAGATTATTTTAGATCCAAAACCCTTTGGGCAAGGATCCCTCCTGTAGGTTGTACATTACCCAGAACAGTGTATAAGACAGAAGCAATGGGGAAACCACAAACTACAGCATCAAGAGTTTTTTAAAACATTATTTAATATAGCTACAGCTGAAATAGCATGAAAGGACCACTGCCATGTGGAAGGCACTGCCCACAAATACAATGGCTAAAAGTCTGTGCCCAAAGAGCAAGAAAGAGCCTTCAGAAAAGATAAAAACGCAACAAGAATTAAACAGCTTCTTTGCCTTGGTGTTTACTGTGAAGATGGGGAAAGGTTCAGGTTCCTTCCTCATACACAAAAGCTTGGCACCCAATGACTGGTAAACTTTCAGTTTCCTAATTTGTGAAGGGTTCCTGTAGAGCGTTCCCAGGCAAATCAGCAGAAAAGCAGCCAAAAGAACAAACCTATAGCAGAAAAACCCTCACAGAATAAATACAGTGTGCCGTGGAAGTGCCAGCATGACTTTGCAAAAGGAATCTATCTGTACCAGAGAAACCTGCTGGAGTCCTTTGAAGGAATAAAGCAGCAGGTGGACGAGGGACATCCTCAGATGCCTAAATGCGCACTTGATAAAAGCCTTCACCAGAAACTCTAAATAAACTAATGCACTAAAGGACTGATCACATGGAGGAAGGGTTGGCTAACCCAAAAGAAACATTAAGGCACAGTTAGTCACTTTTCAGGCCAGATGGATGTCTCCAGTGGCGCCCAAGAAGGGTCTCTGTTCAGTCGTGTTCTTCAGTCTGTTCATAACTGATCAGAAAAGGGTATGAACAGTAAGATGAAAAGACTTTCTGGTAGTATCAGGTTACTCAGGGTGCTAAAAAAAGATGGCTAACAGAAATGTTGCAGAAACCTGACAAGATTGAGTGACTGGGTTATAAAATGGCTGATGTAATTCAATGCAGATAAATGTAAAATAACCCATACGGAGAAAAATACAACTTTCTACACACATATATATTAGTGATAGGTCCTGAGATTTTTTTATTACCATTTAAGAACAAAATGCTGGTGTTAAAATAGACAGTTTTACAAAAATGTCAGGTCTGTACTTAGCAGTGATAAAAAAAGCAAATTGAATGTTATGAATTATTAGGAAGAGAACAAAGAATAAACCAGAGAACATTATTATGCCACCATATAATCTAGAGTGTACCCTTCCTTTTTAATAATGTGTGCCGTCTGGTCCATTATCATAAAAAGGACATAGTAGAATGGAAAAAAGTTCAGAGATGACAAAAGGAAGATGAAAAATACTGAATCTGGTTCTTGTATAGCAAAAATGGAGTCCAAACACAGATTTTTTATCTTTTCAAAGATATTCCTAAATATGTAACAAACTTCAGCATGTTTTTCTGCAGCTGCTATACAATGAGACTCCTGATGTTTACAGCTGTAAAGCAATTACAGACATTTGGGTGAAAATCACCATGTAGATAATAACATTATTATCCAGTATCCTTGAATGAAAAAGAGGAAAAACTCTTCACAAAACTACTGCAAAGTCTTAGAATGTTGTGTTGCAAACTAAATTTAAAGGCATAATCTTCTAAATTATCCTACACAATTTGTGTTTCTGTCCACTAAGAGTCTCACATTGTCTAAAAAGACTGTTTAGCTTCCTCCTGAGATAAAGAGAAAACCAAAACCTGCTATTTCTATTCTTGTTCTACTAAATGTGTTCCTAGCTCCTAGCCATGTCCATCCCTACCACTTAGCATGACTCTGAGAAAAGCATTTTCTCGGCATGGAAATTAAAGCGGAAAAGGAGTAATTTCTAAGGAAATAATCCATGTTGCTTTGTGGTCTCCACCTGGCATAATTTTGGCAGCATTTTGGCTGCCTCCCAAGAGGAACTCACGTAATTAATTTGGTCCTGGAGGAGCACAACATTCAAGCTACCACCATACTGCTTCTTTTACCTTGCAAATCCCCAGTCCAGCAGCTCATATCTAGAAGCATTTTGCTTAAGCTATTGACCATTTTAGTCAGTCACACATCTAAAATGGAGTCCAGTTCACAAGAATGATAAAGTGACATCTTCTATTTATGCACAGATAAACATAGTATGATCAAAGTATTCTTCCACATCATAATGATGCAGGCAATAGTAAATAAGGTTTGCCTCCCCTTCCAACACAGGGAAGAAGGAATTCAGCTGGACTTTCCTCTAGCCTTCTGGGTTCCCTCAGCGTTCACCACCTTCAGTGTCAGAGACATATCTCCATGCCATCTGTGACACATGGGCCATATATTACATTCTAAGCCAAATACACTATCTAAGGATTTTATATGGAATAAAACTGATGGGAAGGAGCGAAGGAGAAGCAGGCATGTATTATACACAGAGCTGAAAGGTAACGCTAAGTGGCCAATGTGGCCCAGATCATGTTTTCCTGAAATTCAGACAAGACGTCTGACATTTAGAGTCCTTAAGATTACAAATGCTTATACTGAATGTCAGTATTTGAGGCATTACACAGAAAGGCTTCCGTACATAAGGATCCATCAAAAAATGTCATCAGTATTACATTACAAATTATTGAAACTAAACCACTTTGCATAAGCAATGATGATACTTTCCCAGCATAATTTTTTTCAATTTAAGTTACTATTGCAACTGTAGTATGATTTAAAATTGTAAGGCAGAAGGGTCAAAGAATATTATTGTTCTGGTTTCAGCTGAGAGGGTTCATTTTCTTCACAGTAGCTAGTGTGGGGCTATGCTTTGGATTTGTGCTGGAAACAACGTTGATAATATAGAGATGTTTTTGTTATGTGGACCTGTTGTTGAGCAGTGCTTACACAGAGCCAAGGCCTTTTCTGCTTCTCGCACCGCCTTGCCAGCGGGACGGCTGGGGGTGCACAAGGAGTTGGGAGGGGACATGGACAGTACAGGTGACCCAAACTAGCCAAAGGGGGCATTCCATACCATGTGACATCATGCTCAGCATAAAAGGGGGGCTAGCCGGGGAGGGGCGGCAGCAGCTCCAGGACGCGTGGCTCGGGGACAGTCCAGTTTCGGGACAGGTCTGAGCGTGCGGTCTGAGTTGTACGGTCCTCGGGTGAGAAACTGCACTGTGTATCACCAGTTTCGTATACTCTGTTAAGTACTGTTTTGTTTTGTTTTGTTTTGTCTTCCCCTCTCCCTTTGCTATCCTAGTAAACTGTCCTTATACCAACCCACCAGGTCTTGCCTTTTCCTTCCCATTCTCCTCCCCATCCCACTGGGAGGGGGGGGGAAGGAGAGGGGGGAGGGAGGGAGTGGCTGTGTGGTGCTCAGCTGCCGGCTGGGGCTAAACCACGACAGTCCTTTTTGGCGCCCAACGTGGGGCACGAAGGGTTGAGATAATGACAGATCTGCCCCGAGTGTGTTAAAACAAAGGTGTTATAAGTATTTATTGTATTATTTTAAACAGCCGGTGGTCACAATGGTGTTTTATTTCTTCGCGTGGCTGTGGTATCTAAACCCCTACTTCCTGTATGCATTCCTTGCAATGTTGCTGTTTATCACCTCCAGGAGAGGGGTCTGGGTTCTCATGTTGCTGTACTGTGTGATATCAACTTATGATATGATAACATCAATGATTATGAGTTTAATTTGGTACTTGTATTGGGTTTTGCTGTCATGCCCGTACCTTGGATATCTCTTTGAATCAGTTAATAATCGCACTCAGTCTACAGGGAAGACAGAGGGGGATACTTCCTCCTGCTCTTTCATTCCCCTTTTTCCCTATAGGCTAGTTGCAGCAGCTTTTGAAAATTTTGATTATTCTTGGGATGTTCAAGCTATTGTGTTCATATTATTATGTCTCCTGAATGTGTTTCAAGTTTTGTTCAAGGTTGCAAAAAGATGTTTTAAGAATACCACTCAGGCACCTGCCCCAAGGCTGAATAGTCAGGGCTGGCATGGTATGTGGGAGAGTGTGGGCAGGTATCTAGAGACCTTCTCACCCCCAATGTTTTGGAACTTCACCCCTGAACAACTACAGAACCCTGAGAAAGTGATAGAATATTTGAAGGGAAAATGCTGTGGCTATTCCAAGGAGGCACAACTTACTGCACTGTGTTGGGCCCTGGCCTCGATCTACCAAACATTGCTCGATAGTAGGCAGTGTCATCAGCGGAAAGAGAGGGAAAACAGACCCACTGACACTGCAGCTACCCCAGCTCCCACAACAGGCACGGCAGCTACCCCAACCCCCACGGCTACTCCAGCCCCCACAACAGGCACAGCAGCTACCCCAATCCCCATGGCTACTCCAGACCCCACAATAGGCACCGCAGCGACCCCAACCCCTGCGGCTACTCCAGACCCCACACCAGGCACAACAGCTACCCCAACCCCCATGGCTGCCCCAGCCTCCGTAACAGACACTGTGGCTACTCAAACCCCTGTGACAGGCACAGCGGCTACCCCAACCCCTATGGCTACCCGAGTCCCTGCAACAGACGCTGTAGCTACTCAAACCCTTGTGACAGGGACTGAAGGTGAACCAGAAAACCAACCAGCACCAGTATCAGTCGTCCCTACACAGAAGAAGAAATACACGAAGAAATACACAAAGAAATCAGTTCGCTTAGTGAAGGATGATGATGAACTAGGACCATCACAGGAGGAAGAGCCAGAACCAGAGGTAATCACTCGATCCCTGTCCCAGAGTGAGCTGCGAGATATGAGAAAAGATTTCAGCCGCCGTCCAGGTGAGCACATCATTACCTGGCTGCTCCGATGCTGGGATAATGGGGCCAGTAGCCTGGAATTAGACGGCAGGGAGGCCAAACAGTTGGGAGCCCTGTCCAAGGAAGGGGGCATTGACAAGGCAATTGGGAAAAAGACACAAGCCCTCAGCCTCTGGAGGAGACTTCTGTCAAGTGTGAAGGAAAGGTATCCTTTCAGTGAAGATGTTGTATGTCGGCCAAACAAGTGGACCACCATGGAACAAGGTATCCAGTACCTGAGGGAATTAGCCGTGCGGGAGTTGGTTTATTATGACCCAGACAATGCGCAGTTACCCACAGACCCTGATGAAGTCCAGTGCACTCAACCCATGTGGCGGAAGTTTGTACGGAGTGCACCATCATCATATGCCAACTCACTAGCAGTAATGGAATGGAAAACTGAAGAGGCACCAACAGTGGATGAAGTGGCTGGCCGACTCCGTCAGTATGAAGAAAGTCTCTCTTCCTCCCTCATTTCAGCTGTGGAGAAACTGTCCCGGGAGTTCCAGCAACTTAGAGAGGATATGTCTTATTCCCCACCTGTACGGACCAGTGTTTCAGCTATCCAGAGCAAGCATTTCTCTGTTCAAGAGAGAGGATATAGAGGGTACACACCACGAGGTACCCTGTGGTTTTACCTGTGTGACCATGGAGAGGACATGAGGAAGTGGGATGGAAAGCCTACCTCAATGCTACAGGCACGAGTACGTGAGCTGCAAAGTAAAACAGCCACAAAAGGGAATTCTTCCAGGAAAAATGCCGCTCCAGTTTCCAGTGGGCAGTTCCCCAGAGTGAGTGGAAGGCCTACTCATATGTATGATCCTCTTGAAGGGACTTCTAAGTCCTTTTTGCAAGAAGTGAGTAGCAAATATGATGAGCAGGATTAGAGGGGCCCTGCCTCCAGCCAGGTGGAGGAAAGGGACAATAGGGTTTATTGGACTGTGTGGATCCGATGGCCTGGCACATCAGATCCACAAGAGTACAAGGCTCTAGTGGACACCGGTGCACAGTGTACTTTAATGCCATCAAGCTATGAAGGAGCAGAACCCATCTCTATTTCTGGTGTGACAGGGGGATCACAACAGTTGACTCTGTTGGAGACTGAAGTAAGTCTAACTGGGAAGGACTGGGAAAAGCACCCCATTGTGACTGGCCCAAAGGCTCCATGCATCCTGGGCATAGACTACCTCCGGAAAGGGTATTTCAAAGACCCAAAAGGTTACCGGTGGGCTTTTGGAATAGCCGCCTTGGAAGCGGAGGAAATTGAACCATTGTCTACTTTGCCTGGTCTCTTGGAGGACCCTTCTGTTGTGGGGTTGCTGAGGATTGAAGAGCAACAGGTGCCAATTGCTACCACAACGGTGCACCGGCGGCAATACCACACCATCCGAGACCCCCTGATTCCCATCCATAAGCTAATTCGTCAACTGGAGAGTCAAGGAGTGATCAGCAGAACCCGCTCACCCTTTAACAGTCCCATATGGCCAGTGCGGAAGTCCAATGGAGAGTGGAGGCTGACAGTAGACTATTGTGGCCTGAATGAAGTCACACCGCCAATGAGTGCTGCCGTGCCAGATATGCTGGAACTTCAATATGAACTAGAGTCAAAGGCAGCCAAGTGGTACGCCACAACTGATATAGCTAATGCATTTTTCTTGATTCCTTTGGCAGCAGAGTGCAGGCCGCAGTTTGCCTTCACTTGGAGGGGCGTCCAGTACACCTGGAATTGACTGCCCCAGGGGTGGAAACACAGCCCCACCATTTGCCATGGACTGATCCAGAGTGCATTGGAACGGGGTGAAGTTCCATAACATTTGCAATACATTGATGACATCATCGTTTGCAGAGGTGAAAGCCATCCAGCTGGCCTTAGATATTGCTGAAAGAGAAAAGTGGCCAATGCTGTACCTCTATACTGATTCATGGATGGTGGCCAATGACCTGTGGGGGTCGTTACAGCAATGGAAGAGGAGCAACTGGCAGCACAGAGGCAAACCCATCTGGTCTGCCGAATTATGGCAAGGTATTGCTGCCCGGCTAGAGAAGCTGGTTGTGAAAGTGCGTCATGTGGATGCCCACGTACCCAAGAGTCGGGCTACTGAGGAACATCAAAACAACCAGCAGGTGGATCAGGCTGCTCAGATTGAGGTCGCTCAGTGGATTTGGACTGGCAGCATAAGGGTAAATTATTTATAGCTCGCTGGGCCCATGACACTTCAGGCCATCAAGGAAGAGATGCGACATATAGATGGGCTCGTGACCGAGGGGTGGACTTGACCATGGATGCTATCTCACAGGTTATCCATGAATGTGAAACATGCACTGCCATTAAGCAAGCCAAGAGGGTAAAGCCTGTCTGGTATAGAGGATGATGGCTGAAATATAAATACGGGGAGGCATGGCAGATTGATTACATCACACTCCCACAAACCCGCCAAGGCAAGTGTTATGTTCTTACAATGGTGGAAGCAACCACTGGATGGCTGGAAACATATTCCGTACCCCACACCACTGCCTGGAACACGATTCTGGGTCTTGAAAAGCAAGTCCTGTGGTGACGCAGCAGCCCAGAGAGAATTGAGTCAGACAACGGGACTCATTTTTGGAACAACCTCATAGACACCTGGGCCAAAGAGCACGGCATTGACTGGGTGCACCACATCCCCTATCATGCACCAGCCTCCGGGAAAATTGAACAATACAATGGACTGCTAAAAACTACCCTGAGAGCAATGGGTGGTGGGACTTTCAAACATTGGGACACACATTTAGCGAAGGCCACCAGGTTAGTTAATACTAGGGGGTCTACCAGTCAAGCTGGCCCTGCACAATCAAAACTTCCACAGCCTGTAGAAGGAGATAAAGTTCCTGTAGTGCGCATGAAGAATATGTTAGGGAAGACAGTCTGGGTTAGCCCTGCTTCAGGCAAAGGCAAACCCATCTGTGGGATTCCTTTTGCTCAAGGACCTGGGTGCACCTGGTGGGTGATGCAGAAAGATGGGGAAGTCCGATGTGTACCTGAAGGGGATCTGATTCTAGGTGAGAATAGCCAATAAATTAGAATGTATGCTGTTAACTGCTAAAATAACCCTGTCATTGTATCTTATCATTGCTACAACTGTTATATGCTGTATCAATGGTATTACAGTAAGAATCACCTAAATTAATGAAGGATAAATACTGCAATGATGGAATTAGAACTGGCCCAGCAACTTCTTTGGGAGGAAAAAAAAACCCCACAACACCTTCAACCCACGGACTGTAAGCATGGACCACACCAAACGCCAGTCGCAAGTTCTGGAATGCAGCATGTAGGAGTCCAACAGTACACATCATCACTCCTGCCCTGAGAGATTGGTATGATAAATGAAGCCCAAGGTTATGGGCTGAGTGAATTCGATGGACATTTTGTGGACATTTATTGACATTTTAAGAGGGTAGTCCACAGACTAAGGGAATGATATCAGTATATTATTAAGGGATGAGAAAGGTGGTAGTGGTTAATGAGGATGTATTGAATTGTGTGGGACCTGAGCATGATGTAAATAGTATGGAATAAGGGGTGGAAAATGTCTTGGTTTCAGCTGAGAGGGTTCATTTTCTTCACAGTAGCTAGTGTGGGGCTATGCTTTGGATTTGTGCTGGAAACAACGTTGATAATATAGAGATGTTTTTGTTATGTGGACCTGTTGTTGAGCAGTGCTTACACAGAGCCAAGGCCTTTTCTGCTTCTCGCACCGCCTTGCCAGTGGGACGGCTGGGGGTGCACAAGGAGTTGGGAGGGGACATGGACAGTACAGGTGACCCAAACTAGCCAAAGGGGGCATTCCATACCATGTGACATCATGCTCAGCATAAAAGGGGGGCTAGCCGGGGAGGGGCGGCAGCAGCTCCAGGACGCGTGGCTCGGGGACAGTCCAGTTTCGGGACAGGTCTGAGCGTGCGGTCTGAGTTGTACGGTCCTCGGGTGAGAAACTGCACTGTGTATCACCAGTTTCGTATACTCTGTTAAGTACTGTTTTGTTTTGTTTTGTTTTGTCTTCCCCTCTCCCTTTGCTATCCTAGTAAACTGTCCTTATACCAACCCACCAGGTCTTGCCTTTTCCTTCCCATTCTCCTCCCCATCCCACTGGGAGGGGGGGGGAAGGAGAGGGGGGAGGGAGGGAGTGGCTGTGTGGTGCTCAGCTGCCAGCTGGGGCTAAACCATGACAATTATACAATAGGACAGGGTGGTTCTATGAGATTTTCTTGGTATAAAAAAGTACCCTAAGTAAAGCCATTTGAGACCCTTGCTATAAACACCTTTTAGCCCAGAGGTAAATTTTCTGAAGAGTAGTAAGCACCTGAAGACAAAGGGAATAAAATAAATATTGTCTCCTCAACCATAACTGTAGAATACTGAGAGAGATATTAAAATAAAATGCCATAACAGTTTATCAGGTTAAAAAAAAAAAAAAAAAGATCCTTTGTGTTTTCACCACCTTTTACAATAGAGGCCTTCCCTCTGTGAGCATGGCAGTGGTTAACTTTCCTTGCCGCTACTAGAAGATGTATCACTACCTGCACCATAGGATGCTGAGCACCCTATGACACAGCACAGGGAGAAAGCAAAGGGAGAAACAGATTTGTAGTTCACTGGGCCCCACAGAAGCAAATGTTGAAGCCTGTTAAAGCAATTTGGGGTGGATAAAAAAGGTTGCACGACACATTAAGGCTGAACCAGTCAGGACTTGGGCAGAAAAATGAAAAGGGATGTCCATGAAAGCCTGAGACATGGCTACCTAGTCACCTTGAAGGAAAGATTCTCACAGATGAGGAAGAAGGTTCCCACCTCAGACAACCTGCAGCGACTGGGACGCAGCTCAATGCTGTTCACAACCCCTGGGCCCCAAAGTGCTCCCCCAGCCACCCCCAGCCCGGGGGCAGAGGCCTTTCTGAAAGAACAGACTCCTGTAGAGGCATTACGTGGATATCCCAAAGCAACAGCAAAACAAAAGACAGGACCTATGCTGTAAAATCAGCATAGAAACAATGGGATTCAATGAAAAGTACTGAAATAAATAATGCCTTGCCTATTTGATTGAGCAAACTGTTGGAGAAATGCTCCATCTGGCATGATTCCTTGCAGTGTCCTCTTACATTTTTCTTTCACTCTTAAGTTGCCTTTTTTGTTTTGTTTTTTTTTTTTTTTTTAAATTGTTTTCATTAAGTGTTTGAGAAGTCACTTTCTTGTGGTGGTAGGAATTACCAAGATAGGAGAAACAAGTGAAAAAAGATAAATAAATGAAACATATTTCCCTCCTGAATGGTGATGTTCACAATCAAACTGTTTTCATGCAAATGAAGTTGCATCTCTAACTGTATTCTGTAACCCCGGTGTTAAAAAGATCCCACTATAGATACTTGCATTCCTTGAACAGTAAATCATTTATCACATTTTCTATTAGGAAGTGCCGGCGAACATTTTAAGTGCCCAACAATAAATTTCATTGTTTGCATTCTTTGTGTTGGGGCAGAACTTTAATATTAATCTGTCTTTGTGTTGCAGTGGGATTTTACAGGATGGGTGCTGGACTGAATTTTCTTTCTGAAAATATATGGGTGGATATCACCGAGAGTATCTCGGATGCTCAGGTCTGAGAAAAAGAACCTAAAAGCGCTCCGGGCCATCTCAGGCAGGATGAGTGCCCTGCCTGCTCCACATGTACTGCTACGTATAACTCAAGTAAAGTACAAATCAATAGCACCGTTTGAAAGGCTCTAAGATGTTTGGCCTTGAACTCCATTTTTTCTTTCCCCTGGCCAAATGTGGAAACAAAAGCAAGCCTTCACAGTCAGAGGTGAAAAGAAAGCATGTCTCTGCTTTCCCCTTCCTCCTTTCTTCCCCCTCATCTTCTGAAGGAGAAGAACCAGCATCCCACCTCTGAGGCAGCACCTGCACTCATTTCCGTGCATACTGCAGTACAGCTGAGAAAAGACTGTGAGGCAGAAACTGAGGAAAAAGTGAAAAAGAACAAGAATATATTTCATCTGAGAAGAACTCTTACCACATGGATAACATTGGGGGGTGGGGGATAAATGAGCCCTTTTCAAAAGCCCAGGAGTTTAAAGAAGCACAGGTCATCATTATTAAAAGGTTGAAGTGGATTGCACACTACTTGAAAAGCTTAAGAAGGCTACCCATTTAAAAGTAACAACTACAAATGATCACAGTGCTTTATAATTTGACCCCATCTAAATAATTCAATATTCACTGTGTCTGATGTAGAGCAGTCTTCCATTGCAAGTGTATTAAATCCAAACTAATTAATGCTGAAACCTGTTCTCTAGTAAAATAATACAATTTCATTTCGCTTTTTCTCCCTACTGAATATATGGTCATATCCTGGTTATAGACATGCTATAGTCTTCCAGTGAAATCTAGCCCTCTGTTACAAGGTGCTGTGTCTGCAATGTATGGTCCTGAAATCAGAAAGCTAGCTACAATTCAGTGTACATGGCAACATTTGCTCAGGACTAGTAATAACAGAGATATTTGGCTGAAGAATGAGATGCTTCTCTAAAGCTCTAAAGATTTAAAAGGAAATGATTATGTTCTTCAGAGGAAACGATGATGTTCTTCAGAAGTTCCTGGCTCAGAATTAAAACCTAATCCTAGTCTTGGAGTCAGACCCTGTGCTAACAGTGAGTGCTTTGTCAGAGTAATTGCCAAGTGGATGTTCAAATAAGGTAGCTTCTAGCTAACGCTGAGGTGTCCAGATGTTAAAAATGGGGTTTAAATTTCCCATGCCTTTTTCCAAAGACATTAGGATTGTGTTGAAGTATTGTTCAATCTCAGCAGAGCAAAGATATTTTAGATAATTAGAAGTTACTGTGCATTATCAGTATTTAGCCTTGCTTGACCAGCATCACTAGGAATAAAGCCATGCGGTACCCTGGCTCTCTGTAATAAATTCAGTTTTCTTCCAGCTTTAAAGACGAGGAACTATTAGCCATTCCTACACCCTAACTACAGACACAAATAGTTATTGCTGCCACCATCATCAGCAATAATTACTCCACACCGCTGTTTGTAGGCTTGCACAGAAGCCAGGTCGCCATACGGTAAGTCACTTTTCAAACCCCTATACAAGTTACAGACCAAAAGACAAAGCACTTTTGAGAGTGAGACAAAGCAGTGGTGGGGATGAAGGTATCCCTGTGATTCCCAGGAAGGAGGGAGGGCAAGAAGAGAGGCCTGGGGGGAAGATCATGGTAAAAGAGAAGGAGTGAAGAGGACCCGCTGAAGAAAAGGCTGACAGCGAGACAGTGGTACGGGATTCAAACGTGAAAGCCAGGCAGCTGGCATGAACTGCTATTTGCATGAATATGTAGAAGCCTCAGTTTGCTGTCCTGCTTCCTCTAAAAACACACAGGACAAGTACCGGCAGCATGGGTACTACCTAACCCTGTGATTAAGGGGTTGTGGCAAAAACTTTCAAAATGTTCTTATAATCACTCGTTAGAAGAGAAACTTACATTCTGATTGAGAATATGCTGTTGGCTACATTTAATGGAGAGAGCTTGCCAGTTCTTCCATCAGCAGAGTTGTTATAAAGCGCGTTCTGGGGAATTTCCAATGGGACTAGAAGTAGGCCAGCCAAAACACCATAAATAAAACATGAAAGAAGATAAAAACCCCACCACTTGAAGGACAAGACTGAAGTTGCCTTCATTGCGACTGTGATATCAAAACTTCTCCAAACCAGCTTTTTTCCTTTGCTTAATTATGTGAAATAAGTTGGGTTAGGTATGGGAAGAGAGAAAACAGGGGATTCCTTGTGATTAAATCTAGACAAAGGGAACTGAATCCACTGTTAAACGATAAAACAGGTTTCTAAGCGAGTCTTTCAGTGGTGACAGTGGAAGAACACTGTGGCAACCCATAAGGCTCCAGAAAGAGCTAAGGGACTACAAGCTAAGGGGATATTCTCTCTTCTCTTGACTCTCCAGAACAAAGATGTTGTGAAAACAGGACAGAATTCCTCACTCTATGTTTATAAAGCAAGAAGCTTATAGCAAAGGTAGCATTTTCTCAGAAACATACAGGTCTGGGTAAAGCAGTCAGACTCCCAAATAAAGGAGTTTTAAAAAAATGTATTGTTTTTGCTAATAATAAATCAATCCCTTGAACATATATAGGTTGTGCATGCTTTCAATGGTTTTGAAAAGAAGGAATTCCTTTCACTTGAACCTCAGCCGATCTTTCTTAGCTTATGAAATATTTGTGAGCGCTGCTGATAGTGTTTTGCCACACACAGAGAGACTGGAAGCCCTGAACTGACAAAGAGGACACCGGCTGCCTCTTTGTTGCTCCTGGAGCACAATAACTGAAGCCCCGGAAAATCTGTCTCCCTACAAATTGTCTTGTCAAAGGCACAGGCTCTTTCCTTTTTTGAAAAGTACAATTCACAAAGTGCTTTTAAATTGTAGCTCTTCATTTCCATTCACATTTAACTGAGTCATCTGAAAGAACTGCCTTCAAATAGCAATTTATTTTCTTTCACAAATACACAAAGCACTAATATTTTGGCTTGGTTTTAGTGTTTTGTTCTTCTGAAAATACAAATGGAAGGGTTAAACTGAAAGGACTACATGTCTATAAAACCCCAGTGAAATTCATCAGGAATGCTCATGTTTATCTCTAAATAGAAAGACTTATAAACAGTAATGTCTTTTTATATAAAATCCCATCATTCGAGTATCCTGCTATTATATATTTTGCCTCTTAATTAGAAAATAAAAGCATTCTTAGAGCTTACTATTTTATTTTAAAAGCAACTAAACATTTTTGCCATAATCATAAGACTGGAAAACAAATCTTTGTATTTTACAATATAAAATTTACCCTATAATACTTATAGAAAAGCAAGAGAGAAGCTTTTTTCTTATCTGGGGTAAATTACTATAATCGGATTGAAAACGCAATAGGTTTTTCAGTATCCATTTTATCCAGCTCCCCCAGAACATTACCTTAGTGCTAATTTGAAATGTCATTCCCAAATCTCAATTTATTTAGAAAACTAATCTCAATACCAAAAGGATATCATTTTTGGAATAGTCTTTCCAGTGTGAAAATCACAGAAAATAGGGTTAGAATACAAACAATACTCGCATCTGTAATCTTCTATTATCATGTCAATTATCAGGCATTAGCAAATGCAAGTAGAATTTTATTCAGCTCATGTTCCCATTGCTCAGGGCTGCGCATCTGACATTTGTGCATTTTGTCCATTTGTCTATAAGCTATTGAAATGTTTCTTGATATAAAATGTGGTGGGGTTTTTTTCTCAGAGTGGAAAAATGGAACATAAATTATCTGACATTTTCTATAATAGCTATCAGATGTTTCATAGTAAACAGATTATATTAAACAATCAGGGGCTCTGAAAAACTCGTCATCATGTCCATGAATAAGGATGGAGCAGTAGACATCCTAAATTTAAAATATCAGAGGCACAGACACATACTCTGCCAGCTGGCCGTTTCTGTCCACAGTGCACATTTGCATTGTGATTGTGTATCAGATGTTAAAACAGGGAACCATCCAAACCACTCAGTCTCCTTCTGGCCACGACGGATCCACCTCCTCACGCAGCATTCGCCTGTCTGCATCCCATGAAGCTCTGGGACGCAGGGTGAGGACTGAAGCAAACCACAGACGATGCTTTATGGTATCGAATAAGGGGAATACCATCAGTGCTTTTCAAATCTTGTATTTGAAGGTGCATTTGGCACTACCTAGGTCTATTCATGCCCAATGAATAAAAAAACAGGAAAAAACCATGTTTGCTGGTTGTCTTTATGCCTGGGAGGGGGACACTTCCCCAGTTTTGGTGCACTGTGTGGCCTTGTGATTCTGGTCAACATGATGTCCCACCTCCGATCTGAGCTCCCTGGTGTTTCCAGGCATGGTTGATACCTGGTCCTCCTAATCCACTCTTGGGACAAAACACTGTGACTGAGAAGACCGTGTAGTCCACCATGCTTTAGCCCATCCCACTCACAGGTGATGGGAAAGAAAGACAGGAAGCACCCTCCCTGCTCGGCTGAGCTCCACAGAAGGGGATGGGAACTGCTACATGACTCTTCTTCATCCTGCAGAACGCCCTTGACAGCTGGGGTGAAACTGTGGGTGACAGGCTGTGAAAGACCTCAAACTTGAGACATTTTAAGGTCTTGGTCAGCTTCTGGTCAAAGGTGGGAATAGCAGCTCACAAGTTGCAGTCTGCTTGGACCACCTTCAAAGAACACCTGCTTACAGTTGGGAATAAAAATAAAAGTCACATAATTACTTTTCTGGAAGGCATGAACATTTTTTTTTCCTTTTCTCTTTTTTTAGTATTTTTTTCAGAGTTTTCAAATTCCTTTGTCTAGATTAAGGGCAGTTTCTGCTTCTGGTAACTCAAGAGTCCCACAACACTGTACCGAGAATTAAGATTCAATCCTCAGGCTGTTCCAGGCTCAGCACATACAGATAAATGTGTTTATGGACTTTAGTGCAAAATACTGATGTGTTTAAAAGTTAAATTCCATCTCTGGTGATTTTCTGAACTGGGGTAAGACTGCTGGATTAATGTCAGAAGTGAATCTTCACCACTTATGTTAGTAAGGGTATCCATAATGATGTAAATATACTTCACTGCATTTTTGCTTTCTTTCCATTAAAACAAGCTTTGTGAGAAGTTGCTTTTAACTTTGCAATATCTCAGTTGGGTTTGATTTGTTTTCACAGTCCAATAGCGTATTTTACATTCCTGGTGAAATTACTAGTGGTTTTTATCTATCTTGATATGGCATCAGATGATATTACTAATATCACTGTAGCAGAAAAATGTTTTCTTTCAGGAATATATCATCGTTATCATAAGAAACAGTATTTGCAAGCAGCACTCTCAAAAAAATTTAAGTAAATGCATGTCACTTCATTCTTATTTTAAGCTTTCTTTGATTTTTTTTTTCCAGCTGACCACAGTTGATCTTTGAGATAAGACATAAGAAAGCTTTTAAATTGAGAAAATAATACATTATTGCTGACCTCTATTGAGAGTATAAAGTGGGGAAAGAATTGTCGTCATTTGATCATGCTCTTCATAAGAGAACTGTAAATCTTGCATATTTTACAGGATCCAATTTAATTAAAAAAATTAATAACACTCGTGAAAATCAAGATATGTATCTGCATAATTCCTTTCTTTAAAGGTCCTTTTTGGTTTATTTCTTCCTCCTTTCCTTTCTTTCTCTGTCACATGTGCATGAGATTTTTCTGTAAGGGCTAGAAATATTTTTTGGTCATATTACTTTATCGTTTGCCTCCTTATTCTCTGATACTGTGCCCTTATTAGTTGGTATGCTCTCTCTACCACTTGTAAAGCGAAAGGAATGTTAGCTAACCTGCATATTCCCAGTAGCTGATGGACTGAAAGCCACAATAAAATGACTTTGTAAGGGGCAGAGCTGAGCTGGCTTTCACAGGTACACATGGAGAGAAATGCAGAGACAGAAAGAAGCACCTTTAGGCAGCAGACCGGGACTTAAAATGTTACTTCTGATGCTGAATGTGAACTGTATGCATTAAGGCATTCTCTTCCCCGAAATATGACTAATTTTTTGGCTATGCAGAAATACAGGGATCTTAATTATGCATTCTTCGGATCTGAGAAAGATAGACAAATTTGAAAAAACATCATCAAAATAAATGAGATAGAGAAGTCTTTATTAGAAAAGTCTTTATTTCTCCCCCTCTGTCTCTCTTTTTACACAGTGTCTGGGAATTTGCTTTGCAAAAAAAATCAAATTAACTTATATGTGCATGTAATTGCAAGAAAAACCTGTGGAATTTTCTAGTGTAAATCCAGACCCCCACCTCATTTCTAGCAAACATAATCAAAACTCAGTGGTATTCCACTAAAACTAAGCTAGCTTGCTTTCACTTCCAAAATCAAACTAGAAAAGACACATAAAGCAATAGAGATGATCAAAATCAGTGCTTTCCGCAAAATATGCTTTTGCAAGACCTCCATTGTGATTGAAACAAAAGGGGTTTGATTTGCACCTACTGGAGAAGAGCACATGAATGCAAAATCCCCACCACACCTGCTTGAACCAGTGGAGTCACACTCAGGTGCTTTTGCAGAGGCACGCTCTGCAGTCACCAACAGATCTCCCACCAACGACCCCGCAAAGCATATGAGGAGGCTGTCGTGAAATAGCTAGCTAAACTGGGGCGTACCAAGACCTTGCGTAGATACATCCTCCATCTGCTGCCATCTTTAACATTGCTTCCCTCTCTCACAGTCCCAGCAAGAAAACTTTTTAATTCCCAGGCTGAGCTCTGAGCTCCCTGTCAATCTGAACAGAGCTACAAGATGGAGAGGCAAAGGCAGCAAGTCTCTGCTAGCAGGTGAAGTTACTGCTCTGTTTCCTTCCAGAAAGCACCATCTGCTCTTCTAGCAAAGAAACACTGTAGCTTATCATGATGCCATAAACTTAATTTCACCTAAAGTCTCTAATATGCTGTATAGACCAACAGTACATACAGGGGACACCATGCTGCTACCCAGCTGTGCACGATCTACTTGCAATGAATGGCCAGAGCTAGAAAGAGACAAAACTATGTAACGTCTGGGCAATTCAAGGATAAACAGCATCTCCCTGGTGATTAATGCAACACCTTTGCCAAATGTTTCATCTAATATGGAACGGAATCTTAGGGGGAAAAAAAATAAATCACTCTTTCCTGTTCTCCTGTAATACAGTCACCTTGATGCTCATTTCATAAATCCCTGTGTTACCCGGCAATACCTCCCTTTCCCCGGCGCAGCCGAGAGATTCTGGAGGTGCTTTTCATCACCAGCTCCCAGGACAGCATGCTGGACTAGAGGTTTAGCTGCCTAACCACTGGCTTCTAGTGCCATTTTAGATGCTATGGGCTATCTGGGAGATCTGCATGGGTCTGAAAGACAAAGCGTGGGATTCCCAGGAGTACTGCACCTTTTTGGTGCAGTACCTTAAATGCAGGTAGGCATCCTGAGATGGCATCACATATGTTAAAATAGCAGGTGTCCACTGTAATATTAAGATACCTAAATTTGCTGCTAAGTAGCAAGCAGGGATGTTGTTACAACCACTACCAAAATAGGCACCCTGTGTGCGAGGTACTTGTCATAATTTTCAATATCTAACAGTAGGCAGGCTTCAGCGATGGATCATGGAGAACCACTCAAGAGGTCCTGAAATATGTTAGAGCACTCGTACCGACAGTGAGAGCCAGTGAAAAACAATTGCTCCCAGTAACAGTGAAAATACTTCATGCTGAAAAATGAACTTGTTATCATCTCACACAGAATACGTGATAGTCATCCCATGTCTCAAAGAGCATTTGCTACACAAAATGCCCTGTCTCTCCTGCCAGGAGCCCAACCATCAGTTCCAGGCCAGAAATTGCAGAGAAAGTATCTGCTGCCCTCCACCGAAATGTAAAAATATCACAAACCTGCGGCCTAGAGATTGACCCGATACCACTAAACAATATTGTCATATCTACATATGGCACTATTTCTGAGTCTGGGCTGTCAAATGTTTCTGTAACTTTCCTGATATTAAACCTGTTGTTCAAAAAACACAAACACAAGACATGGCAAAGACAGATGGTGAAGCACACTGGAAGCAAATTACTCTTTTACAAGTTCGAAACTCTAGAAATCATGGCTAGTACCCAGTTTGTTTTTATTAGATAAGACTGTCTCAAAATTCAGTTTTCCAGAGTGGTAGAACAGGAAGATCTCCAAAACAAAATATTTGTCTTGAGGACTTGATGCCCCACCATGTGCTCCCTGGAGGCACCACTTCAGACTAGCTTAGGGCTGGCCCTACCTATTGAATGTCCATTAGCACCTGGAGCAGGGTAGGTGCAACCCTTAACCACACATTTCAGTTCAGTTTTCTTTGAATTGAATCCAGTGCACGTTCACCAAAAACACCTCATCATGTAAACCAAAGCACAGCAAGTGGGGACAACTTGGGGATTCACTTTGAACCAGGGAACCATTTCTGAGCTCAGATGCCAGCTTTCAGAGGGACATCCTCGGCTGAGAGCTTCTCTCTATCTTCAAGAGTTGGATGAAACCTCATTGTCTTTGGAGGGCTGCCTCAGCTGCCTGGCCTCTCTGGGGAGATGGAAGCTTTCTTCAGAATGGTGACTTATTCATGAAAAAGTTTTGATTCAGTTAATAAACTATTTTCCAGCCGAAACCTATGCTGTCAAAAAAATATCAAATCTACGGTGAGGAAAACAACCACCTCAAATCTCTGCAGGCTCTAGTGAGAATAACTGATTTTACCTTTGCTTCTCAAAAGTTGGCAACTTTTGTTGTATTTTAAGGCTTTCTCTTCAGAATGGCCAAAATAAAACCAGCACAGGAGATGCAGGAGATGACCCTTCTCCTGCCCAGTGCCTCTGAAGGCAGAGAGGGTTGGGAAGTTAACCACAGGCAGAGTACCACTGACTTGCTCCCAGAAAATCTGCCTTTTTATTGGTATTCTTGGCTGCTTGGCTGCTCTCGACTGTAGTAACTGATCAGAGAAACCGCACAATTCTGAAAAGCAATTCATCCGGTCTGAATGGCAGATATTCATACTGGAGAGGATTTATTTGTGCCCATTCATATCCTCATTCAAAAGCATTTCTTCATCTCTAAAAGGCATTCTTGGTAAGATCATTAAAAAGCAAATAATCAGTGCTTAAGTCATTTACTTCAAAGCTCAATCAAAAACTACAGAAGCAGGTAAATTATCTGAACATTTATCTCCATCTCATTTTGTTATTTGCACTTATTTCTAGCTCCAGAACAACTTTGAAACTGAGCTTTTAAGGGACATCCTCTCCTGAAAGAGGCCGAATTTCTCTTAATTTTTTGTTCAACTGCTCACCCTGAACTCAGGTTAGACCTAGCACTTCCCTGAGGATTAAGGACATGCCTGCCTGATAAAAGAAAGCACTGAGGGCCATATTCATGAGCTACTTCACCTCTTTGGAGCAGGGAGCAGGCTCCCAGAGTGCTTAGCATTTGATAAGAGAATGCCTTCGGAGAATGTTTTACTATTCATCAATTAATTTTTGCAAAGGACTTTGCAGATGAAAATCAGTTTTCAAATAATAAGTGTTATTGTAAGTCACGATGAGGCAAGGAGTGCTCAAATCCAGGAGCAGGGAAGAAGGCTGGAAAATTCTCAATGCAAACCTGAGTTAAGGAGCAGAAAACAACAGTGTCAGAAAAGAGCGATGGGAGGTAACTAATACAGTTTCTGTAGGAACTGCTCACAGATCCGAGTGCAAAGGGAAGCGGAGAAGGAGGGAAAAATGAGAGAAAACTACAGTCAGTTAAGCCTTGCAGAGAAAAGATAAGGGCAGCAGAAAAGAATGATTTAATGCTAGCTAAAGTGATTAGAGAGAACAAAAGGGCTCTTATAAATATACTGCAGCTGTGAAGGGGGAAGAAATACCAGTGAGAAATTATGACTGTTAATAAATAAGGAGGGAAACAATATAAAAGATTACCATAGAGTGGCTGAGCACATGATTGCTATCTTAAAAATCTCAAGTCATTGATAGAAAAATATTTTTCTAGGAGGTATAGGCAATTAGGAAATTCATAGATTCTTGTAAACATTACTTCAAATAAATGAAAAAAAAAAGTGTGTAGAAAACATAAGTTAAAAGCCTCGCTTATGCCAGTGACTTAATGATATTTTCATTAAGGAACTCCTGAATGAGTGGCTTTTTTCTTTAGCACTACAAAACTGGACAGCATCCATGGAGCGATAACATTGGTTTCGTTTAAACCCTTTGGCATAGTAAAACCACCAATAAAAAATACATATAAATCAAGAAAAACAGTAGCTCATCAATAGGTAATAGTGAATGTCATCTTGTCTCAGACAAACTCCATTACCCCTGTAAATTCAGTCAGTTTTCAACAAGAGTCCTGTGGAACCTATCATTGAAGTCCTTTAAATCAGGTCTTTCAATACAGATCAAAACTAAACCGAAGGAGTAAATTTGCATTTGATAAAGCACGGACACGATAATGTAATATTAGAGATGTAAAACATTAACAGTTTCGAAGATTCAGCTGCCCCAGTGAACTCAGACGATGCTCTCCCCCGGACTGCAAGCATGGTGCCACATCTGAAAGCCAAGATTTGACCAGCTTTTGTGCCTGCCCCTTGGTAGCCAGATGCTACCACAGACTAAAACATGCGGGGGATTTCCCCACCCAGTGGACATTCACGCTGCACATGCTGCTCACCCACGGCTGCAGCCCGCACTCCAGCTGTGCCAGATGTGCCAAGGAACGGGCACCCACTGCCCACCTTGCAGCAGCTCTGCCAAGCCGCATCTGCAAGTCACACACTGCGGAATTTGCGGATACAAAGCAAGAAACACAGCTCAATAGATCCTTACGTGACGCCTCTCAGGCAGCAAAAAGATACGAGTAGTTACCAGCGAAACACTGAAATTGCAGGTGACTACTGGAGACCCTTAGTGAAGAGGGGTAATAGGGAAGCTTCAGGAAAATCAGAAGCTTTCTCTCCAATTTTCACTCATTCATTCAAAAGGACCAAATATATTAGAAATTACTTGAAGGTCTTAAGACACTGAATTCTGCCCACATAGGGAAAGATAATGTGATGAAAAAGCATAATAAACCAGAAGAATATAAAAATATTAGTTTATTTTAGCTCAATATAATGACCATCCATAACTGAACTCTGATTTGTAAATGCAAATAGAACAAACTGTAAAACATACAACACAATTAGCATACTTCAAAGCGTACAGGAAGCCATTCCTCACTGAAATAAATGGCTCCAACTCAGGAAATACCACTCAGACATGGCAGTGGTGTCCTGGGCCAGAACTCAGTGCAGACAGCGGGGAATCAGCTTTGTCCTAGAGACAACCAAACACTCTGAAGCTGGAATAACCCCTGACATCTGTATGCCTGAATTGCCGTGATTAATTATTAAAACTCTTTTCACATTGCCTGAGTGGCTCCTAGAGACCTCAAAGTGCAGAGGAAAAGAGACTGCCTCCCCCAAAGCTCCCAGTCCACCTTGACCATGAGGAGATGCCAAGCAGTGGCAAATGAGTGACGGGCAAGATGACCAGGGTAAGCCCATGAGGTGCCTCTAGTCAGGGCATGGGAGGAAGCGTGGGGAAAAAAAAAAAAAAAAAAAAAAAAGAAGGCTTTCTTCCTTTGTCTGTGCAAAAAAAGCAGCAAGGCTTCTTATGAATGGGCATAATCAACGATAACAAAGTCAAGACACTTGCAGCCTAGGTCAAGGGGAGAGGGCTGGGTGAGAAGGAGAAAGAAGAGTGCGAGCAGCAGCAGTGTCTGAGCAGAAAGATACAGGAGTAGGATAAAAACAATGGGAACCCACTCGGCTAGGGGAAGAGTTATGGGAGGCCTGAAGACAAAAGAACAAGAAATTTAAACTAGAGGCAGTCAAAGGTGTCAGCACAAGGATTCAGAGAGGGAGGTAATAAGGTCATCATGACAGGCAAGAAAAGGGATGTTGACGGCTGCCTTTCATGGGGCTTGAAGTAGGAGGTGGAGGTGTCAGCAGAGATTACAATAAGCAAAACAGGAGGCAACACATAGATCTTATTTTTACTGTTTCAGTAGGGACAAAAGACCAGCCAGGGTAAATGTTTTTCAGGAGTAATTATCAGGATTTAAACAGACCCTAAATGTGCAGGCCACACAGGTGGTGGTAACAATGCACAGTTGCAGATATAACACTAGCAGAAGAGAGAAAGGGAGTTTCATTGTGCTTCCTGAAATTAGCTTGGGGGAAGGGCTTGTGCTTAAGAAATAGCAATAACAAAGAAAGGCCCACCCTCACACCAAGCCTGAATAGACCTAGGTATCTGGATATGGCGGGCTGCCCACAAAGGTTCCCAGGGAACAAAAGAAGTGTATTCATGAACCTTTCCTGTTTACCCATACACATGTGCTGTCTGCTGCTGTCATTTCAAGAAAGAGCATCAGCAGAAAGTGCTCAAGAACAGCAGAGAAAAAACGTCATATCAGAAAGAAAATTCAGGCAGCTTTCCAGCCACTTTTCCCCAAGCCTGCAGCATTGCCTGGGGTTGTTGTGACCCAGATGCAGGACCCGGCACTGAGCCTTGTTGAACCTCATACCATTGGCCTTGGCCCATCGATCCAGCCTGTCCAGATCCCTCTGCAGAGCCTTCCTACCCTCAAGCAGATCAACACTCCCACCCAACTTGGCGTTGTCTGCAAACTTACTGAGGGTAGACTCGATCCCCTGTTCTCTTTGGGCCCAGCCATCCAGCCAGTTTCTCCAGGAGAATGCTGTGGGAAATGGTGTCAAAGGCTTTACTAAGGTCCAGGTAGACAACATGTACAGCCTTTCCCTCACCCACTAAGCGGATCACCTTGTCATAGAAGGAGATCAGGTAAGTCAAGCAGGACCTGCCTTTCATGAATCCATGCTGACTGGGCCTGATCACCTGGTTGTCCTCTACATGCCACGTGATGGTATTCAAGAGGATCTGCTCCTTAACCTTCCCAGCACTGACGTCAGACTGACAGGCTTGTAGTTACCTGGATCCTCTTTTTGGCCCTTCTTGTAGATGGGCGTCACATTTGCTAACTTCCAGTCAACTAGGACCTCCCCAGTTAGCCAGGACTGCTGATACATGATGGAAAGTGGCTTGGAGAACACTTCCGCCAGCTCCCTCAGCACTCTTGGGTGGATTCCATCTGGCCCCATAGACTTGTGTGTAAGTGGTGTAGCAGGTCACTAACCATTTCCCCTTGGATTATGGGGGCTTCATTCTTCTCCCTGTCCCTGTCTTCTAGCTCAGGGAAGCTACCCAGAAAACAACTGGTCTTGCAATTAAGGACTGAGGCAAAGAGGCATTAAGTACCTCAGCCTTTTCCTCATCTTTTGTCACTATGTTTCCTCTTGCATTCAATAAAAGATGGAGATTCTCCTTAGCCCTCCTTTTGTTGCTTATGTATTTATAGAAACATTTTTTATTGTCTTTTACGGCAGTAGCCAGGCTTTGGCCCTTCTAATTTTCTCCCTGCATAACCTCATGATATCCTTGTAGTCCTCCTGAGTTGCCTGCCCCTTCTTCCAAAGGCCATAAACTCTCCCTTTTTTCCTGAGTTCCAGCCAAAGCTCTCTGTTCAGCCAGGCCAGTCTTCTTCCCCACCGGCTTGTCTTTTGGTACATGGGGACAGACTTCTGGGGTTTCCTTCTTGAAGAATGCCCAGCCCTCCTGGACTCCTTTGCCCTTCAGGACTGCCTCCCAACAGACTCTGTCAACCAGTCTCCTAAACAAGCCAAAGTCTCCCTCCAGAAGTTCAAGGTAGCAGTTCTGCTGACCCTCCTACTTACTTCTCCAAGAATCAAAAATTATCATTTTGTGATGACTATACCCAAGATGGCCTCAAACCATTATATCACCCACAAGTCCTCATCTGTTCACAAACAACAGGTCCAGAGGGGCGCCTTCCCTACTTAGCTCCCTCACCAGCTGCATCAGAAAGTTCTCTTCCACACAGTCCAGCAACCTCCTGGACTGTTTTCTCTTGCTGTAATCTGTTTCCAGTAGACATCTGGTAAGTTGAAGTCCCCCACAAGACCAAGGGCTAGTGATTGTGAGGCTTCTCCCAGCTGCTTATAGAATATTTTGTCTGCCTCTTTCTTCATCCTGGCTGGGTGGTCTACAACAGCATCCCACCATGATATCTGCTTTACTGGCCTTCCCCTTGATTCTTACCCATACACACTCAACCCTATTGCCACCATTGTCAAGCTCTAGACAGTCAAAACACTCCCTAACATACAGGGCTACCCCAGTGCCTCTCCTTCCTTGCCTATCCCTTCTGAAGAGTTTGTAGCCATCCATTGCATCCTGTGTCAGTCAGCCCACCTTATTTCCATGATGGCAACTATGTCATAGTTTTCCCACTGCACAATGGCTTTCCAGCTCCTCCTGTTTGTTGCCCATGCTGTGTACATTGGTGCAGATGCACTTCAGTTGGGCTACTGATCCTGCCACCTTTTTTGGCAGGGAAGCCCTAATTCCTATGTGACCATTCTCAGGCACTTCCATGGTTTCTAACACATCAATAACCCTTGTATCTTTGCTGCCACATCCCCTACCTCCACTGAGACAGCAGACCAAAGGGCCTTGCTAGCACACTATCCCTCAAACATTGCTACGCCGCCCCCAGGCTTATCTCTAGTGAGCCTGCTTTTATTCCTTCAAATCTATTTTTTTTTTCATGACCCTATGTCAAAGTGCAGGATCCTTAATAGCACAAGCATTAAAATATGTGACAGGTTCTTTTACTCTCCCAGGCCAAAAGAAATGTCTACTTTTTTTTCAATTTTTTCCATGATTTAATATAAAGCTGCATTTTTAAAAAACCACCAAACATTTAAGCAAGTTTACAGCTAAGTAAATATATACACATTCATAGATAAAAGTATCACATCATTTTGAATGCCTTTAAGTGTTGGTGTGAACAAGAATAACTTGATTTTAAACTACCATTATTTTCAGCATTTATTGTTGTGCTTTCTGTTTTTACTGCATTTCTGTTGTATTCAATAAAAAGCATATCACTTGTGCTGAAATTTAGTATCTATGCACCTAGGTCCCTTTTCCTACAAAGGAGATGGATTGATAAAACTTCCCAGTACCATGGAAAGCTTTGGATTCTGCCCACAGCCTCCTAGTGACTTTATAAAGAGAGTAAGTGATCTGGATACAAGGTTGTCCTCTGGCTGAGGGTCAGTGTAGGTGGGATGCACAGCAGCATGATCAGGATGACACTACGAAGCTCAGTTGGCATGTAGGAAAGACTTCAAACACCTCTGACTTGATTAAGCTGTGGTTAAATTAATTATGGGGATAGAAAGAAACCTGTTAGAAGAAGCTTCAGGAAGATATGGAAAACATATTAAAATCTGCCTTTTTCTTTACACAGTTTTTGAATTTTAGTGCTGTTATAAGGCTGAGATTTAACCTTCAAAGCCTTGTCTTTACATACTGGCTGGTAAACCCAAGAACTTTACATTACAAATTCACAGAATGGTTTTATAATTTTTTTTTCCTGTTTAGTGAAAGTTAATTGCTTAAATGAACACCAAATTTCTCTTGCAGTCCCCTCTGGCCATTTTCTCATAGTTGCTCCATTTTTTGAGCCATACCCATCACTTTCCAAGAACTAGCACGCAGACACTCAATTCTGCAAATAATGACCAAGTGAAAATAAAATAACGTTAGTATCCTAAGCGTCCCTGACGCACATTGCTCTGGACGAAAAGGAAGACCTTGATCAGGAACTTCATGGTTGTATTTCACCCTCTCATAGAGCTGGACTCATCCTTCCTAACTTCACAGCAATCGGCTTGCCTATGCTGGAAGAACTGCAGCACCTACAGAAACCCACCACTGCAAGCACTCGCCATTTCTTACCGAATCCGTACATGGGAAGAGCTGTGCCTCCTATTTGAAAACTTCATTCCCTTAAAAGTATACGTTTCCCTCTCAAGATGTCAGCTGCATTATTAAGCCTATTTATAGACAAGTAAAATGACTAGCAGATGGCCTGAGCAGACTAGGATTTTCAGGCGTGCTGCAACCCATAACATCTTGTCTTCGACTCGGCTAATGATGACCAGGAACAGCCATCTGTGACCTGGAACATGCCTCTCTGAATTTTATACGTTAGTAATTGCAGCAGCAGTGCTGGCTAAGAAGTATTGATTGGAAATCTCGATGGATTATTCTAGTTTTGATCAACCCAGAGGGGGCCACAGGGTGAGGCAGCGGCGCTGCTGGGAACTGAACCAATTCTGGCAGGTTCTCCTCTCCTCTGACTCACGGATCACTCTTCTCATTTTCTCAGGTATTTGGGCAGCCCTCGTGTAGACTTTTCCTGCCATCAAAATTCCCCAGAATAGTCTGCTTATTGAATGGATAGTTTTAAACATCTTTACTAGAAGTCCCCTAAAAGTAGCTGTTAGCTTTAAAGGAAAGAACCTCCTGTCTCACACAACTAAACTTTTTTTTTTTTTTTCCCTTAAAGCCAGGGTGGACAGTTACAATGGAGAGAACAAAACCTTTTGAACAACAGTGTTCAATTTTTAAAGTAGAAATTAAAATGCTAATTTGAGAACAGTGTCTTTCTTTTTATTGTTATTCCACTTACACACCAAACCCCTAAATTATAACTTGTATACAGGGGAGGCATTTATAATTAACTTATTTTCCTGACAGGTTTATTCTTGTATAATATCTAAATATTCACTCCAGTCTGATTTCTCTGTGTTGTATGGTATACTAAGATAAATTGATACAGAAGGCTGGGGAGGGTGGGGCTCAAATGAGGCTAATAGTCACATTTTTGTTATGTGGAACAGAGGGAAGAGCTGATCTGGTTCATCATTTCAGCTAGCTTTTGTATTTTTTATTTTTTTAGACGAATCATAATTACCACTTAGAGGAAGACAGTTGTATAATGGAGAACACTCATTTCACAGACTTATTCCTTTCAGAGACACTTTCTGGCATCACAAGTCTCAGATTGCTCTAAAAAGACCCCAAGGAGTTCATTTATTTACCATCAAAGCTAAGGGAAGAAAGCTAGGGAAGCAAAAGCCAGTCTTCGCTTAAAGGGACAACACGCTGGTTCTCTAGATTTGCAAGACAGGAGCACAAAGACTTTGCTCAACTCAGATGTGGCCTGGAAAAGAAATTAGGGATAAAGGACTTATGCAGGTAAGTAGCTATTAAAAAAAAAAAAAAAAAGAAGTCCTCATTAAACTGACTTGCTCTCTTTGCAGTTATTTGCAGTAAAAAGTTCTCCCAACCAGTGGGCTTAAGCAACTCTTCTCCCCTCCCACTTCAAGTGTAACAGTCCATGTGATCTTCCAGCCCTGCAGATATTTAATACCACTGATATCTACCAAGACAAGAGCTGACTGGAAAATCCATTTCTCCAATTCTGGACATTGTCCAGTTTCCACAGTTTCCGGAAATAAGAGTACATGTTTCCTGCTACTATGAGCCTGGTGAGGAAAGTAGGTTTTATCAAGAAAGATGATGGCAAAGAAAAATAGCAGCATTATCCATTATTGCCAATCTCAAGCTTATAAAAGTGTTGAGGCAAGCTCCTCTCTGTGTTACAGTCAAACTAATGAAATGTTGTTTGGAGCTATAAATTAAAATTTCCCGCATTTGTTTTTGGATGTCTATGTTGCCAAAGTTTCTCCTGGCCATTACTGACTGTCTTGTCTGATCAGTTACTTCCAAGAGCTGAGACTTTCAAAATCTCATTATCGCACACCTTGTCAGCATTGCTGTGCTATACTTTTCTTTTTCAGTGACAGAAGAAGCAACTGAGGAGGAGCTAACATCTGAGGAGAAAGTAGCTCTGTTGGGCTTATAGCAAAGGGATTTGGTAAAGCTGTCTCTGGCTAGTTTACTCCGTGTTTGTAGGGACCACATACTTCATTTTTCAGCCTTTGCTGAGAGCTGGTTTTTGGAAGTCTTGACAAGGTGGTGGTTGCTGACTAGCTGGAAATGCAAGCTTATTCAAATGTAAATTTAAGCTGAAGGAGGGTCGATTTAGATTAGATGTTAGAAAGAAATTCTTTACTGTGAGGGTGGTGAGGCACTGGAACAGGTTGCCCAGAGAGGCTGTGGAGGCCCCCTCCCTGGAAGTGTTCAAGGCCAGGTTGGATGAGGCTTTGGGCAACGTGGTCTAGTGGAGGGTGTCCCTGCCCATGGCAGGGGGGTTGGAACTAGATGATCTTTAAGGTCCCTTCCAACCCAAACCATTCTATGATTCTATGATTCTACGAAATGTGAAAGTTAAGATGTGGTTCCACATAGTAACCAGCTACTAAGTCTCCAGGTCATGAAGAAATTCAGGTAGGTTGTTGATATTCGTTGGAAGCAGCTGAAAACCATTTCTCATAAAATTTAGGGGGTATATTACCTCGCTGGGAGATTTATTCACTTCAATTGCAGGGAAAGGCTGGATGGTTTTTCTGTCTCTCTCCTTGCTGCCTGGGGAGGCGTCCATACTGCATCGTATTTTCTAGACATATCTGGTTAGTTATGTTACTTCGTGCTGTGTCTTAATGTGTGCACTTCTTCAACAGTCTGCTATCACCCCTTTTTTTCTCATTTACACTGATGATACCTGCATTGTTACTTTCCTGACTGCGCTAGAGGAATTCTGCAGGAAATATTGATTTTCATCTGCTGGAACCAACTTGATGGCAAGGCTTTGGTTTTCACCTCCCCCCACCTTGAGTATTGTGCATCACGTACCAGCTCCTTCAGCAGAGATACTGACTGGCATGTGAGTGATGTGCAAAGCTGGGCCCATTTGCTTTCCAGACAGTCGAGCAAGTTTTGCTGTTGTTTCACAAAACCTGTTCTAATTCTGGAAAAATTCATAGCGGCCTCTGATCAGGTCCTCCCTTGGCGTGGAGGATTGGCTCAATTTGCTGAGGTCAGGAGAGCTCTGGAGAGTAATTTTGTTTCTCTCTGACAGAACGAAAATTAAGGACAGGGCAAGCTAATCAGATGAGACTGCATAATAGATGCAGTTCCTTATACAAATAATACCGCATCATACGCCCCTAACAATTCAAGTTAGGCTGATGTTGATCCTGGGTAACATCACGCAACAGCAGATAGGCAATGAAATGAGTATGCTGTCATCTTTGTTTCTTAATTCATTTTTATTATTGTGAGTCAACAGTTTTATGACAGACAGCAAACTTGATACTGTTCTCTGATGAGATTACTGTTTCTTTGTGAAGGGTAACTATGTTGCTAAATAGACTTTTGCAAAGTACTTAATAAAGAATTATTTTTAAAAATCATACATGGATATCCATGACACTTACTGACTTATAATTCAATAGTAATTGTAAATCAGGAATTGTGATTTCTGTGAAGGCATTTTCAATGAGGTTCTCCTATTCTCAGCCTGACACCATTCGACACTTTTATCAGTGGTCTGAGAGAAAATATAGTCTTTATCCAAATAGAGTTGCCAGGCCATACAACAGATGAAAGGGTGAATGATGATGGAGGCAGGCTGACCTACAGAGTGATCTGTTTTGCCTGGTAGTTTAGGCTTGCTTGAACTCCCAAAAGGCTTTTAATACCACAGTACTAAGTCATGGCAATGGCAAGAAAAAGAAAAAAATGTTGTTCATGTCTATAGAACAAGGAGCTTTGTCATGGTAAAACTGCCTCAGAAAAGGATTTAGAGGTCACCAAACTGAGTTTGAAACCTGTAGCTAACAGGAACCGACACTCCTTTTCCCACTTCTCCCCAAAAGTCAAACTGTGTTAGAAGTCTACTAAGAGATCAGGGACAAGTAATAAAACCAAAATCTGCACAGTAAAAACCCTGCTTAAGTGATTATCAAGTTGTTTAGCTACGCATTGACTCCTAGATCAAATGGCATGAAGATTTTCTGGACATGCAACCTGTCAGGCTTCCTCCGGGGCAGCACTGGCCACGGCCGCGTTCCCACTCAGCCCCTGCTCCAGCCCAGCGCTGCTCGGAAAACAGTCCCGACGTGGTTAACAAGTGCTTCCTAGGGGGGGATCCCATCCGGCACATTTAATTATTAGTGGAAAAGTCCTTGAAACATCCCCATCTTCAGGCTTACTCCAGTTCAGCAGTAGTGACTGACACAACTCCTTGGTTCCCTATCTGAAAATTATCAACAGGCACAGCTGAAAATTCTCCCCAATTACTGCTGAAAGGGAAAATATCTTGTTCTCCTTCTCATTCTTTCTTGATATACATCTATCATTTGGGGTTTTTTTAATTCAGAAGAAAATATTTATTGAATGTTTCCCCGAGTTGAGTGCTTTTCTATACAACTATTGGAGATTTGCTACTCTTTCCATGCAGTAATAATAAAAAAAAACCCAACTTTGTTAGAGTTTTTTTTTCATCCTATTGTGCCTTGAAAACATTGTAGTGTTCTTACCTCTGCTGGGCATTGATTTCTTCTTATTTATGTATTCTTGCTTCCCCATCCAACTCACTACTCTTCCTAACATTGAATTTCTATCAACATCCTTATTTTTCATTTCAGAACACATATGTGCATACATACACATAAACATTTACATATACATACACATACACAAACAATGGACTAGGTGACCTCTGGAGGTGGCTTGCAACATAAATATTCCATGACTCTGTGATTCTACACACACACAGACACAGAAATAAAAAAAAACAACGGACCTCTTAATGTGCGTGTGGAAACTTTAATTTACCTGTTAACATTGCTTCTCTCTTATGTACCAGACTGTGGATGGACAAGTATGCTTGAGCATTTGGTAAAATATACTGGGAATTTAAAACAATATGAATGCTCGATGAAAACAGTTTTTCCTCAGAGCTTAATTATCAGCTTTGTGAAACTGGCCCTTTTAAAAACCCAAGTACATACAGACACGTACACTATCCTCAGGCATACTGTGAGGTTTCATGCTTTCATCATATTAGTAATGTGCAAACAAAAATGATTATTTGTACTTCACCAACAACTGCTTTTGTGATGAGTTCATTTTTCTCTGCAAAGGGCAGCTTTCCTCTGCCACAGCCACCTGTAAGCGGGGAAACTGCCCTTGCTTTTCAAAGGGACGAGACATCAAAGCTCTGCTTAACATTGATTCTTCAGCCACGTCGATGGCATTTTCCAGGCACATGCATGGCCGCGCAGATGCCGTATGACGTGCATCTTCTTTCCGTCATTGTCGGGATTTGCCGAAGCGGAGGAGACCCTCAGCACACCGTTTCCAGCCCTCTCCCCGGTGCCCTGGTTGTGTCGTGGTGCTGGCTCCCCCTCCAGCAGCTCCCCCCTGGCCGCAGGCTGCTGGCGCCTGCCCGCTTGCCCCAGCTCTGCTCCCCATAAGGTGCTGCTGGGGCCCCTAAACCAGAGCAGCAAAGCGTGACTTGGAGGTTTGCAAAGGCTTTTCATAGTCAAGCAATTAAATGCTATCACCCCACGGCTGAAACTAGTAGCAGAGGAACTCTGCTCTGTAGTATTCAGAAATTTCAAGGACAAAGCTCCCACACACATTTCTTGAACCTTGGCTGCTTGCGCTAGAACAAAGCTTTTGCATATATACTAAAAATAGCTGCTTAGAGAGGATCTTCCATCACATCCCCCAGAGCTGCGTGGTGGTCTGTAACAGCTAGGCTCAGGACAACGCGTACGACACATCCATAGACATTGAAGACCACTTACATCTCAGTCGGCAGTGATTTGCAAACGGGCTATATAATTTCTGGCACCGAGCACTAGCATCGTCTCTCTCAGCGTGAAGCTCGGGAGCTGATCTGATGATGTTGTACACAAACACCTCAGCAGAAAGATGGCTCCTGACGGTAGAGAGCACTTTAGTTTAGGAAACAAAAGAACAGCAAAGTTTGGCTGCTGGAAGCAGAAGCTTGAACGAATTCAAAGCCACAACGTGGAGCAGATTTCATATCGAGGAGGACTAACCACTGTGGCAATGTACCTGGGGACCTGGCGGATGCTCTGCCTTTTCAAGTCTTTAAAAATCAAGCTGAGGATGTCTTCCTAAAATCCACTCTCCAGTTCAGCCAGAAGTTATGGACTTTATATGGGAATTACTGAATGAACAGTTAGGCCATGCGCAAGCAGAGGTTGGGCTACCTGCTTATAGCAGACACTTCTGGCCTTAAAATTAAATTTCAGATGATTTCCCCTTCTATTTTACATTTTGTGATGATTTAAAAATGTAATTTCTCTTGGCTTAAGAAAGGTAATACACACACCCATGTGCTTTGAATGAGTTTAACTAAGGCTTACGTTTGTAAACTTGCCTTAATCTGAATTACATTATATAAAATCTGTTCAATATTCAAATATTCAGATGCTATTATTTGCAGGAGAATTTTGAACCTCTGCAATAATGCTGTGTTTCCATTTCACTGTATATTTTCACTAACAGTATTTAAAAGACTACCTGCAAAGAGCCGGCTTGAAAATATCATTCTCCGTGAGAGACTAAGGTAGAAGAAATAGACAAAATCTTTCAAATTCCCTTTGAATTTGTCTTTAAAGAGATAAAATAACAAAGGAATAGTAAGCAGGCTTTCAAAGACAGAATAACACTCTTGTTCCACAAACAATTAATTTTACAAGGTCATGTGAAAACCAAGTGCCTTATGAAAATGCTTCATGTGCTTTTCACAATACTTTCATTTTTGTAATCATACATTTAACACAACCTGCAGTATATCCTTCAATGAGTATCCTTCCACATATTCTGTTGACAATGGAATTAATCTAATATTTATAAAGCAGACACAATAATTTATACCAACTGGAACTATATGTTAATTATCCAATAAATATAAGCTCACCGAATTGCTGTGTAATGTAATTTCTGCAAAAATATTTTTTCCTCCCAAAGTAGTTAGTAGACTGGTCATTTGTTACATCATGAAATGACAACAACGTTACAAGGAAGAGCTAGAAAAAAAGGGATGCTTTACTACACATATTTGTAAATTGATCTAGTAAGTGTTTGTCTTTTTTTTTTAATAATCACTTTTTATAAAGAAAGCATTTGCATTTCTTGCTAAGCAAACAATATTTTTTACGTAAGTCCTCTGTGGATATTTGCCACAACAGAATTAAATTCACAAATTGCAGTGTCTTATTTTTTCCCTCTGTATGTATGAATATGTATAAGTGAGAAAGCAAGATTAGTACTTTGTAAAAAATGTAGACAGTAACATCTAAATCTCTCATCACAAACATGAAATATTAAAGTATTGAATGTTTTTATTTTAAAGTACGCTATCATAATTTAATCCAAACCTGTGTTTGAAATCTACCCCCGCTGGTACTTTCATCACCCCCTAAAAAGGACATTGCAAAATAGAAGATCGGCGATTTTTGTGGTCTGTGGGCAGGTTGATGGTTTTGGGTAGAGTTGCAGAGTATTCAGAGCCCTGTTAGAGGACAGCCTTGAGGCCATACGTGTCTGCCCATCTGCCCCTTTGAGGAGGTAGAGGCACTATTCTGTGCTCTGCAATATTAAGATTTAGACCAATGTAAATTTTGACTTTGTACTTTTAAAGAATGGGCAGAGCGCCCAGAGTGTAAGAACAGGCGCTCCTTAGTTTTTGTTGGAAATAGTAGAAGAACCTGCCAAAGTCATTGTTAAAAATCTTCATTGAAACTGGTCTTAAAACATTAAGAAATCTGTTCTCCTACTGTTGCACACAGATAGAGCCTGTTATTTATACTTGTACCAAACAGCATTGAGCAGGCAGGGAACCAGAACACCTCCATAATTAAGAGTCTGCATCTCCAAGACACAGCTACTCAAAGGATGGTTTCCAAAGTGGATCTAAACAGTGAGTCAAATTTGTTTGGACCTCTCTGAGGTCTGGAGCAGAAAGAGGAAGAGATATATCGCTTATTTGCTTGCAAACCAAGCAAGCCCAAGGAGGGAGCAGCTGGATATGGCTGTGCTGGACAAATAGCTCTGAAAAATCCCATCTGTCTAAATATCCTCCCCACATAGCCAAAATCAATATATGCTGACTGCTCTAAGTACCTGCATATACTTCACATATTTCAGAGAGGGATAAGGGGATGTCAGTAAAAATGACTCTCTGCAGCTTGAGCAGTAGGACTAAAGGTGGCATCCAGAATGACCAAAGGCAACATTGGATACAAATGATGGATCCAATCACAGCTTTGCTTTTTCACTCATCCTGGATCGAGGATGCTTCTCGGAGAAGGACTCAATGAGTGTGCCTTCCCCTTACTGTTCCTAGCACTGGGCAATAAGATCTTGCTTGAAATTTTTGTGCTCTCCTGATTGCTGTGTCACTTTTAGTTAAACATAGAGTGCAAAAAATGTTTCTGATGTAGTTCATGAACAGTAAAAGGTCTTTGTCCTGCCACAAGAAATTCAACCTGTCTGCAAGATGAGAAAAGCAAAAAAAAAAAAGGTAGGATAACAGGAGTGTACATGAAGAGTTCTTGGAAGACGTGAGTTTTGATGAAGAAAGAAGACAGCACTTGGCCCAACACAGATCATGCCTGAAGACACAAACACTAGGAAATGCACTGCGCCTTCCATATCCAATGATCATGTTGGTGATGGTCCTTAGACCCAGAGATGGCGTACTCCGCTGTCCCTGGGGAGAGCTCCATCTCCTGCTGAGATGAGCCGTGCTCTGCCTCAGACAGTTTTACAGTGCCTCAGAGTCTTGACAAATCTGGCCCTCCAATTTTTTTCCTGTTGTCTGCATTTTCCTACTCCTCAACTTTTGCTTCACTAATAAACTCATTAAGTATAGCAATATAATCAGCATCCAATTTTCCCCAGGGGATGGAGAGAGAAAAGGGAAGGATCCTACATGACAACTGCTACTGTTCTGTTTAATGCGCAGTAGGTAGGTACTCAAATGCCACGGCTGTGGGCTTGTTACAGCAACTTATTAGCAGAACAGGATGAGGTGGAAGGGCTGCCTTTATCTCCTCTGTCCATAAGCCCGTTATGAAATAATGAAATATCACAAGGCTAAGGAGAAGAAGAGGAGAAAGCTGTCTGTAAGAAGAATCTCAGAGAGGGAAAGGATGACAAAAAGCAAGAGAGCCAAAAAAAAAAAAAACAACCCACCAAAGAGCAGAGATCCATGAAATCAAGAAAGCGATGGAGTGCAGAGGAAGTTTCTTAACTCTAAATTGTGTCCACTGTGAAAAGCTGGAGATGCCAGCATATTTCTCATGTGCGGGGCTGCTGCCAGAGGATGGGACACCTGCTGAATTCAGCAATGAGCTGTTTCCCAAGGGCTGCAAGACCATTTCTCACAAAGATATTGCCAGAAATATTCTTGTTCAAGAATGTATACTGTTCCTACTGGAGTAATTTTGCTAGCATACTATTTCTACAGGAGTAACTCTGTTAGCATTAGTACGCCAGTAATACTATTGCTACTCTAATATATTGCTACAGGAGTACATTACATGGAGAACATGGCTTTATAGGCACGAGGCCACGTGTTTCATCCAACCTCACAAAAATTATATATATACGTAATGCACATGCGCTGCAGTATTCATCTGTCGGACAGCTCAGTCAAACCCAAACACTGTCCAAATGTCAGACAACTTAAATCATGTCCCAGAGACAACCTTAACATAAAACTCAGTGTACGTACAAGACAAGCACACCAACAGAGCATTTGCTTTGTCCTCCTCATAGTGTGGAGTATGAATTACGGCAGCAGAGTATGGCCCAGATGGCCTCATGCTATGGAAAGAAAAACAGACACTCATTACAACATCGTCTTCCTCTGTGCTTCTAGGATGGGTCAGCAAAGTTTTTTCCAGAACTAGCAGGTCCTTTTTTTGGCTGGCAGATGCATTCAAGGGAGGAATATTCAGCCAGAAG
This sequence comes from Balearica regulorum gibbericeps, assembly GCF_011004875.1. Classification (NCBI taxonomy): domain Eukaryota; kingdom Metazoa; phylum Chordata; class Aves; order Gruiformes; family Gruidae; genus Balearica; species Balearica regulorum. Next base: position 67,710,674 of record NC_046185.1, read on the forward strand.
ACTTTCAGATGAATCAGTCACTGGTCTGTGCTGCTGCTGGGACAGCGCACCAAGACACTGTATTTCCCTTGAGGCTGAAGGAGAACCCATAACTGTGCATCTTGTATTTAACGTATGTTTTTCAAATACAGCTGTAAAAATTAGCTTTCACAAAATGGTCTTGCTTCCATATAGAAACATTTATTTTCATCTTTTTTTCTCCAACCAGCTTTTCTCCAAAACATGCATTCTCTTGTACTATGCAACGAGGTGCCTTGTTTTTACTTAGTCACCAAATCAAAACGATACCAATGGCATTTAATTATGAGCCCCTTACTTTAAAACCTGAACAGAAATCAGCATTAATTTTTGAAAAACCTTGTAACACAGAAAATTATAATTGTTTCTGAATAGTCTGTCTTTCAAAAACAACTTGCATATTTAAACTTTATATTATAATTTTAAAAATTAAAAAACCCACCTATAGGTAAATGTAATGATTTGAGAACTTAAATCAGGATATTAAATTTCATCACAGAACCTCTTGCAGTTGCCAAGATAAAAGTCAAAGAAGATCGGTATGTCTACATTAAACTCCAACAGTGTAATAACATAACATTTATGTTGGATAATAACTATGCAAAAGAAGAGAGGAATAACATTTATTTTTCTAAGTCATAGATCTAAAATTACACCATCATTTGTGCATTTCTCCACAGACACTATGGGATAAAAATATAACATTGGGTAATTTCATATTTATAAACAGAGGAAAAACAGGGGACAGTTTCTTTGTCACCAGTCTAACTTTCTTCATCAAAACTTTGCAACATATGAGAGATAATGCAAAAATTAATTATATTTTTTAATAGAATGGCCTCTAAATGAGTTTATAAACTTCTGTCATATCAATCTCATTCATTTTAATATGGAACTCTAAGAATTAAATCAGAGTATGCTCAGAAAACCCTGACAATATAATTTAATTCTTTTTAACTAGACACCACAACTAAATGTTCCAATGAAAAATCTCAATTAAAAATTATTAATCAAATGTTTTGAATTAATTAGGTATGAATGATAAAGACAAAAACCAGCTTGTGCATGTTCTGTATTTCTGATTCCAAACTAGAAAAATACCTAGCCAGTTTTAATTTAAAGACTTGATCCAGTCACTGCAGATTAGGTCCGGCATCATATGTGTCTTAATTTAATTTTTCATTAGAACATACATTTTTCTGAAATTAATTAGGAGAAGATTTTCAAAGGCACCAATAAGTAACTTCAGCTTTGAAAAGCTCATGAGTTCTAAATATATGGAATTTACTGTTGTATAAAGATACCATAGCAAATTAAAAATTATGTGTTCTTTCAGGGTGGGCTTTTTTAAAGTATTCTTGATCTAACATCCAAAGTTGTTAAGTCTGAAACGATATTAAATCCTTTTGAAAGCATCTTCATTTTCAATATTTAAAGCAGTTGAGCACTCCAGCTCTGATCTAACAAACCAGTTAAGAACATAAGTATATGACTGTAGAATTAAGCACGTGCTTATTTTCAGGATTAGGGGTTTAATCTGTCATTCTTCCTCAAGGTCTGTTGAACAGAGAATATATATATATATATATTTTTATATTTATAACTTGAAACCACAATAACTGATAAAAGGATTTAGATAAAGATACACTAGCAGGGGGAAGGTTTGTTTTTCCGTGTTTTTGTTTTAAGAAAGACAGAAAATGAAGAAAGAAATTAGATTTCTCCTCTCCTGTCTTCTAGTGTAGGAGGATTTTTTTCAGGAACCTTCAACACATTTCTCTTTCCTCTTAATTTACTTTCCCCCCACTTATCCAGTTCCCCAGCTCTACGCAATACCATCCATTACTCTCTTCTGCCTCTTTCAACACCCTTTCTCCCGTTGCTTCTCCAACACCCTGGCTGCTGCCCATGACCTCTCCTGCCATGCCCTCACCATCGTGACCCCCTGAGCGCATCCCGCCTCACAGCCAGCCAGAGCCTCTGCTCTCATGATGATCCAGTTGTGCTCCCCAATGGCTAGGAAGGGTTCCTGTTCTCACCCCATGGGCGTGTGCTTTCTCCTTTTTTTTGAGGCCAGCAAGATTTTTGCTCTTTCTTTCCAAGCTGACATCTCAAAATCCAATTTTTACTATTCCTTCTGTTTTTATATTTGCCTTCAGCTCAAGTAATTTTAATCTCGATTCACTTCCGATTGAAGACTTACCCTTCTTGCATGTTGTAGCCAGCCTCAGCCACTTGACCCAGACTTAATGAACTCTTCCTTCTGATCTTTTAATATTCAATTTCCTCTTCTTTGAGGAATAACTTCCCTCACCTGCCATCCTGCCACACCTTTTCTGACATCCAGCCAACTACCCTCTCTAAGTCCCCTTACACACTAACCTTCAGCAGATTCTTCCTACATAGACAGACACAACTTTTCCATTTCTTCAGAAAGCTCTCTGCTTTCCTTACTTTCCTGCTGTCCTGTCTACTTTTGACTCTACACAGTGAATTGCATACAACTATCTCAGCAGCAATGTGGCTTCAGAAATATAAAGTTTAGCATGAAGTGAAAGATTTAATCAAAATTGGGATGAACGCTCTGGCATTTCACTCACCCTTGATCTCCTTACAATCAACATCCTCTTCCTGGACAAACAAGGACACCACTATGTCTTATTTTAAAGTCCTTGCCCTCATCGGCCTAAATCTATCTCCTTTAGAAAAGTCATTCAGAGGCTGAATTTTTCACAAGTACACCTTTATATGGCTCCAACTGTTCCCTGTCTTGAGTTCACCTTTCTGGCAGAGCGCCCGCTTGGCTGAGAAGAAGAGTCCTAATGAACTACACAAAGGGACCACACAAGTGTAAATAAAGATAGGCAAGACAGGAGGAAAATGAACGCATTGCCTGAGCTCTCCGGCACAAAAACAGGAAGGCAAAAGCCCTGCTGGAGCTAGCAAGGGACATTAAGGTTAAAAAGAAACAATTCTACCAGAATGTTATTTACAAGAGGAAGTTCAGTAAAAATGTGAGTCTGTAGATGGATGGGGAAGAGACAAGCAACAGGCATCAAAGAAGAGGCTGAAGCACTCGGTGTCCTTTCTTACAAGTCTTTGTAGACAAAGCCTGCTCACAAGTCCCAGCAAGTATCAACCTCATTCAGAAAACAGAGGACCAGCCAACAGCAAAGTAGCAATAGGTTAGAGACTACTTGGAGAAACTGGGTATGTTCAGATCCATCAAGCTAGATATGTTTCACCCAAGGATCTGACAGAGTTGACTGATGTGATTGTGAGGCTGTTGTCTATCACCTGTGAAAAATCAAGGTCATAGGGGATGATCCCTGATGACCAGAAAAAGGCTAACATTATTTCCATCTTTAGAGAGGGCAAGGAAGAGGACCCAGGGAACGATCAACGGGTCAGCCTTACCTCAGCCTGTGGAAAGTCCCCTGGAGAGAGTCCTCTCATAATCCACCTCCAAAGAGAAAAGAAAAGACTAGCAGGAGTAGTCATCATGGATTTTTCAATGGCAAATCATGCTTGACCAAGCTCATTCTTTTCCATGAAAGAAGTGTCTGAGGGAGAGCAGTAGAGGTAAAATATATTCAGACTTCTGACACTATCCTCCACAGTAGTTTCCTTTCTAAGCAAGGGAAATACACGTGGGACAGACACATCAGCTGCAAATTGGCTGGACTGCCAGGCTCAAAGGGTAGTGGTCAATGGCTTGACCACATTGCTAGCCAGTAACAAGCAGTGTACACCAGGGACACATACCCTTGAATATCTTCACCCATGGCTGTGCTGAGACAGAAGACACCATCGACAAGCTCATAGGTAATGCCAGGTTGCAGGGAGGGGCAGGAGTAGAAGGATGGTACAGCCACTGTGTCCTCAGCTTCCCTACTGTCCAAGTGCCTGGGAAAGCTGCTTCCATAAACACAAGGGAAAAAACCCTGTATATTTCACACAGTTTTGAGCTCTCTCAGAAATAGCCTATTTTTTCTCGGGTTTTGTGTTCATGAGCCAAGCTGGCAGATAAAGGTCTTGTAAGTTCAGGTGATGAAGTAGACCCCGAGAGACACAGAGCTTGAGCAGGCTAGAAATGATTAATGTTTCTATTACTTGTTTGGTTAGGTGATTAAAATCTCCCACCAAGCATGTTTCCAGAGACACTAACTCTGAAAAAGAAGATTCCTCTGAGACAGAAGGTTTACGTTTTGTTTTGCTTCGTTTTGTCTAGGGTTGTTTTGGTTTTGCCATTCAAGGTGAATGTGATTGCTCTTTTTTGTTAGCTACCATGCTTTCTTGGTTTAATCCTCCAGCTGTGTCTTGTTTTCTTGGCTTGTTTTTGCTTCTCAAAGAAGATACAGTAAATATAATAGCTCTGTGAGTCTTACGTATATTGCCTATTGTTGTGACTGCATTATCACCAACATTTAATGATAATGTGTTCCCCAGTATTTTGTTAGCCAAACATGCAACTACTTTTAATTTGCAGTAACTGCATAAGCTCATTAAGAGCCACTTCCCATTATGCTACCATATTACTTTACAGGTTTCAAGTTCTTTAGTAGAATAAAAAGTTTAATTGCTCCTCGATTTCAGGGAAGACAGTGCTTAACATTCCTGCCTCATGTTTTGCCACGGTCTCTGTCTATAAAACCTTTCTTGCAGTTAAAATTCCTTTTTTGCAGATAAATTCTGTCATGTGGAATGGCAGAAATAAAAGTAAATATATTTAGTGAAGTGTAACATGAAGAACAAGGCAAATTAAACAAGAAAATGAATCATATGCAGAGCTTCTATACTGGCTATGTAAGAAAAAGGGAACAAACCGTTTCTGTCTGTCAGACTTCAGTTGCACTGAAAATCTGCAGGAAATTTCTCTGGCAATCAGACTGCACCCACACACACACTGCTCCTCCCCATTTTCAGAAAGATCAGATCTTTACTCCACAACATTTCTGCCCATTATGCAGAAAGAGAAATACTGAAATTCATTATTTCAGTGTTGTGATGAAAATCTATGGCCTAAGATGTATTTATGGCTGTAGCGAGTCTGTCCAAGTCAGGAGACGTGCAAGTCTGAATATGTGATGCGTGTTCATGGAGAAATACCAACAACTCATTCAAAAGTCATTCCATATGTGAAATACATATATGGCCTCACTAGCCAAGCAAAGAGGTACAAATTTTTTCTTAAAGACTTTATCTTTCTATTTGTTTAACTTCTGGAGTTTACGCTGCTCCGCTGGCGAGGCAGCGAAGCGCGGGCAGGAGTCCCCACGACAGGACCTTCCCCAGGTGCGGCGAGGGCACAGTTTTCCAGGCAGCTCGCTGGTGCCCACGGGGACGAGGTCTCACATCTCCTCCTTATCTCTCCCTGCTCTCCGCCTCATGGCCTTGTCACATCGGGCACTTGTCACAACAGTCAGTAAGCCAGTAATAACACTGAGAAAAGAAAATACCCACTTTTTGCTCGGACAGTTTCTCTGTATAAAATTCCTGGCTGCTCGGACAGTTTCTCTGTATAAAATCATGTTTTAAGTTGCTTATAGCACACGGCCTTATTGTTTTCAAAGAAAATTTCCAGCTGTGTAGTTTTTAAGAATGAAGTTGGAGCACATATGATGTTTCGTCTTTTTTTGCAATTTGTACCATTAAGTTGTTTGATCTTTTCCACATTCACATGCAGGAGCTTAGATATAAGGTTCACTGAAGGAGGTATGATTTCCAAGGCACAGACCATTGTATTCTGCAATGTGAAAATACATCCAAATCCACCTGAAATTTTAAGCTGCTAAAAGAGGTTTATCTGTTACATGCCACCAGCAAAATGGGTCACAGGCTCCCCCTTCCATGCGCTCCTTCTTTGTGGTGTCTCAGATGAGCTGTGGCTTCAGCATCAAAAATCAGGGCTGGCAGACTTGTATATTTGTCATCCATGTCACATTTGTATGGTCTCGGTTGTCTCCTTGCCCGAGAGCAGAAAACGGTCTGAGTACAAAGCTGAGAACTGACTATGAAGGAAAGAGAGGTGGCAGGTAGAGCAGAGGTGGAAAGGAGACCACGAGGAAAGCCAGAGGAGAGGGACCACAGAGTGGAAGAGGAAAGGATGGTGAAAAAACAACCACTGGAAAACATGGGAACCCAGGCTTGGACAGAGAGCCCAAGGTTGCTTGGTCTTTGCTTTCCCGTAAGGATACAGAAAAATTCCAGGTCTGTTTTCCAAGTGGCTGGTTGACAGAGGAGAACTACTTTCAGTGGTACCCATTATGCCATTAATTCAAGTGAGAGGTCTCCACCAGGATATAATGGTTTTAACCTTTCCCACAGCCACTTAAAAATCAGTCCATCGTATGAAATGTCTGTATTCTCCCTAGCCGTTTGTGGGGAGGGTTGTTCTTTTTTTTCTTTCAAAAGAACTTATATTAAGCAAAGCCATAATAAGAGAGCAAATCAAGTATGCAGAAACAAGAAGATTCATGAATTAATGTTATTCGAGCAAATGTAATTTTTATGTCCTTGTGCAATGCTAGACAAGTTGCTCAAATCAGATTTTCCAGACATATTCACTAATTGGGCATATCTCATTGTCTGGATGCTTTTTTTCTCAAAGCCATTCAAGCGGGATGCAATAATTCACAGCAGTGGAAGCTGTTCATTGAATATATCAAGTTCTATTTAAAAAATCTAAGTATTCTAATCCACTACCTAATATCCAAGTTTTCACCCAGACTTAAAGTCTAATTAACACAAAAAAAGGTGTAAAGCAGTTTTCAGGCTAGTCTGATCTATGTGTAAGTTTTAGAGATCTTTGAAAACATATCCCAAAAAGTTACAGGTTATCTTCCTGAGGTGGGAAATTTCTGAACACAGAAGTTGTAAGAGCAATATTATTGTAAGGATATTTACAGTAATGTCCCTAATGTCTATTCTCTTTGTTCTATTTCTTTTTTTTTTAATATAAGCTGCATATTAAGCTTTTTAAACAAAGTTTTAAATTCCATTGGTAAGATACAGTTAAGCAAATACTATATAGTGGGGTCAGAAAGAACTGGGTGATTCTGAGGAGTAGGTTTGAGTGCAGAAACAGTGACCAAGGAGGCTCGATGCCACAGGACATCTCTTCCAGCCATGTGGATGACAGACTGTCAGCCTGACAGCGTGTATGACAAGCTCTTTTGTGGGAATATTACCTTGCTATTTAAAAGCACAGAAAGAAATTCCTATTTCTAAGTAACTTACAGAACTTAACTACCCATAGGAAATGAAACATCGACTTACTCAAAAAGGTGAGTTATCCAACAAAAAAAAAAATTAAAGGCTGTTACAATATTTGTGGTCTGAAAGATTTTAGTGCCAGCACGGAATGTTCTAAAGCTACAGACATTTTCAAGAAGGAAACAACAGGGATACACTTCAAAACTTAATTAGAGGGAATCATACCTCTGGTTCCCCACAGACCCTGCCAGTCTACATTAAAATCAAGAATTTATAAAAATATCTTAAGTAGTTACTGATTTCAAAAGAAAGATGAAGTACATGGGTTTTTTTCAGAATATTATATAGAAGCTAATTCCAGCAAGAGAGTATTTTCCATGTAAGAGATTAAAATGTAACAGTTAAATCTGGTAGCTTCCAAATTAATACAGAAAACTCAGTTTCCTCTTGCAGTTCAGTCTCATTAAAACCCTTTAACAGATCTATAAATTAAAACGTCATTGCGATGCATCCTTATGATACACATACCTTTGTAAAAATAGCATTAGATTCCTATTTTGTATACAAAGAAAGGAAATAAATTAACTCTTGGGTAATATCCCTGAAACATAAGCAGTATGAATGGTGCTGGAGCATAATTAGGTTTGCATAAACTCTCTCCTCCAAACACCCATACACTATGCTATTTAGGGCTAGTTTTGAAAACCATAATTAAACAGTCACAAAACCCCTGGAAAAGTAACAAAATAACCAGCCACATAAAAGTCACAGGGAGAAAACAAACAAACAAGCCCCCAGTTGATCATTCAGGTTTCTTAATGAATTCTGGTAATACCAGTTAGTTACGGAAACCAGGAAGGACCTGAACCACCAGCTCCATTCCTTTCAAACTTTAACAACTATATTACGCTTCCAAAAAACAAATCACTGCCGAGGAGTAGCTCAGCTTACTGAAATACTTTTTTCTCCCGTACGCATTCTTGTCAGCTAAATCTATAGCTAATAATTCCTCTCTGCCTGCTCGTTTATCCTTACTGAAACACAAGCAGAAATACAATTCTGAAAGCTCCCGCTAACCCCCTTCGCCAGCCTTGAAAGGATTTTTGGGGGCCGAGAGTTTATAGTAGGGCTACAGGGCGGGATCCGTACAGCAAGGCATGGTCTCCTGCCTCATTGTCTCTTACAGCGATGGCTGTCGCAGGGCTGGTCAAGCCGCCGGGTTTGCAGAGGACCGATGAACTCCAGCGTGCTCGGAGCTGACGGCATCTCTGCAGCCCACCACACCGACAAAGCTGCTCAACCTGCGATGCCCAGCATTTTGGACTGAGAAACAAGCCTTATTTAAAGGATGAACAGGAGGGCATCTCTCCTTTGATATATTCATCCTTCTCCCCCTGTTCCCGCCGTGCCACTCATGCAGTACGAAGCAGGTGGAAATTATTCATGGTTGCCCGCTGGGGATTCCCTCGGCAAATGTAATGGCGGATTAGCCAGCTCATGAGTCGCCTTCCCTGCGGTTCCCAGGGCCGAGGAGCACAGCTAGCGGATATTCTGCCAAAATACGCCCGGTGTCAGCTTACAGCTCTTGAGGGAGACTTCCTAATTGCCATAAATTAGCTGTTATTACCTGGTGTTCAGTGGAGAATCAAGGAACTTTGACATGCTGGCTCTCATTTTGCCCTTGCCTAGACACTGCAAAGGACCTCTTGACTTTGCCAGGCGTCCTCCAACATGTGGCCGAATGAGCAAGGTACCTTCCTCCCCCTGGTACAGACAGTCCGGCTGGGGGAACAGGGTGGGGAGGGGGCACAAGACCAGGATCACAGACGCGTTATCACCCCAGCTCTGAATCATCTTGCTGCCGTGGCACTGATAGACCTTGCGTTGCTGCCAATCTGAAGTTAATCCGCATTTTCTGTTTGAATGCAGGGCCACAGGCACCCTCAGGCCACCGCCTTGGGCAGCCATCTTTGACAGTGTTGTGCACATCCAAAATGGCAGAAAAAAATATAGCCAGCAAAAAAATCTTCACATAAATATAGCAGGGGGAAAAAACCCACAACGACCAACCTACATGTAAACATGCACATGACTAAATCTTTGCCCTTTGTCTCACACCCATACAACTGAAATGAAATAAAAGGCCAATTTCAGCCCTGAGATATACAAACAATGACTGAGGTACAGTTCCTGCTAACACCCAGGCTGAATTTGATCAGCACCGTGTAAGTATAATCCAGCACAGCATCAGAAACTATGTTTACATGCTTTGCATAATTTTAAGGCAAACATGTCTTTGTGGCTTGGAGAAATGTAGGCAATCATCGAGTCCATCACTTAGGTATGGGCTTGGCTGCAGCTCCTGCAAGTCCATGGACAATCATTGTTTCTACACCCCTAATCTGTAGAGCTGTATGAGACCAATATTTGCAAGTTCTTACTGCTTACTCTGTACATAGACAAATCCGTTTTTCACAGGGACCATGATCTAGGAGCCCTTGTTGATTTTAAGCAGTGGTTAATGCTTCTAGAAAAACTCCTCAGGTAGTGAAGTTCACTCTACTGTTTAGGTAGTCAGACCGTCAGCTCCTTTCCTCTGTGCTTGTAGAAATCTTTCTCCAGGAATCATTTAAAATAAAAAAAACCAAACAAAAACCAAACACAAAACCCCCCAAAACTCAAGCGGGAACCACTAAGTGAAAGACCATTTGGGGATTACATTTGCATGATGTACAGGGATACTGGAGATTTTTCCTGCGTGCTTCACTAGCTGTTCACCAATGTACCGACCCCCACCCACAAGAAAAAACCCAAACCTAACAAGAAAAGGCCAAAATCGGAGGACAGTATGGCGTTAAGGTTTCCTATCTCCTTGGCTGTTTTCAGAAAAAAAAGCAGTTACTCACAGAGGACACGCACAGCTGTCCACAGTAGAAAAGAGGTAATTTCCAACCTCCTCCTTTCAGCTACCTGCAGTCACAGAAGTACTTTGATGCCTCAGGCTTGAGAGGGGACCCACAAGTAGATGTTCCACCTGTGCCAAGAGGCCCCGCACCAGCATGGCCAGACCCTGCTGCTGCCCTTCCTCCCCGCAGAAGCAGCCTGTACATAGTGTCATTTCCCAAAGAGCCTAATCTGCACCTAATCCTTAGAATCATCATCATCATTATCATCATCATCAACTTAAAAAGGGGAAACTGAGCACAGAAGCCACCTTTTCTTAGTCTTTTCTAGATGGAGACTCAATGGTTTCCCATGAAAAAGAGAGAAAAGTCATGAAGAGCTTTTGGTGGTGAAGCTATTCTGATCTCTTGTAGCCTGAGGAACTGAAAGGGGCTAGGGACACATTTTCAAGATTTTTATAGAAAGATATAATTATGGCATAAAGCTAGTATTGGTAGCTCATAGTCTTTCATTAGGTAATTCTGAATGCACTGTACTGTGACTTTAAATAGCATAGAAATACCTATTACTATCATACAGAATACTAATAAGTAATTCCTATGACAGAAGAGCCTATGTATTTGGAAAACAAATGTGAAAACCAGGACAAACTTCACTTTCCTAAATGAAGTCTGATTTCCAGATTTTGATACTGAACTTTTTAATCATTATGTTTGAATAATATTAGGGTTTTGGTATCTAATACGCTGCTTTAGATTAGGTTTATCAAGTGTCTAATAAAGCAGTATGTTCATCTCTTTTGTCTTCTGGGTGAGGAGTCTTTTATTACAGTGTAGTATCTTTTTGTTTTAATGCTGCTCTGCAGTGGATTGCCAGCTCATTAATTTTTCTGCTATAACACCCAAATCCCTTTGCTGATCGGTGTGCTGGATGATTGATTCCCTGCTCCCAGACTAATTTTTTACATTGGACTGCATTTACCATCTGGTAGATAAATCACCCCAAACACTCAAATTCGAAGTCTGGTTCCAGTGATGCTCTTTGTTTGCTCAGCCGGCAGCACGAATATTACTTGCAAATGTGGAGGTTGTGTTCTCTCACCTGGATAACTCTTCTATATTACAGACAGAGGTTGTAACAAAGAGCATCGAGATAATGATAAATTTCTCACTTTAAAAAAAAAAAAAAAATTAAAAAAAATTAGGCAGCTGTTCTTCAAATTTTCTAGCCAATTTTTTTGTTTCATCCTTACCATAGCCACTAGTTTCTGATGTGAAAAAAGAGTATTTCCTACAGCTCAGAACCGACTTTGCACATTTCAAACACATATAACTATTTTCACAAAGACATTCTTTGTAGGTGTAAACATCCATGCAAGCAAAGGACAGGACATACTTTGCACTTAAACAAAGAAGAAATACAATGAAATAAATTGCCTTCTCAACCCATGTTTTATACGAGAAGAAATTTCTGCCACCTCAACAGGAGCCTGCCTACTTGATTTTCACTTTTATGACCTTGAAATGATACTTCCATAAAATTATACTTCCAATCAAGACAGGGAAAAAGAACTCTGTCTCACAGAATTGCCTGGGTAAACTTCAGGGAGAGGTGGAGGATGAAGGAAAAGCTGCTGGAGAGACCCACCCGGTGCTTTAGGAACGTAACTGCTCATCTGCCTATCACTGCGCATGGCGGTATCACTTTCGGGGGGGAGACCTTTCTTTAGCCTTTCTAAGGATTTTTTGCTCCTCTGCTCAGCCCCAGAGAACCCATTCATCAGAACACACTGACCTCTGCCTCTCCCAGAGGGATCAGATAAGGGCAGCACACAGAGTCAATACTAATTAGCAAAATGTAAACATTTAATTAGATCAATGCTTCCCTGAGTTTTAGAGCGGCAAGCTGCTTTCCAGCCACAAATTTTTATCAAACTTTCTATGGAAACACCTGTTGAAAACTCTGTGTGAGCTGTCTCCATCACCAAGCTAAAGACTTTGTATCTTGGTCTTATGTTTTATGGACATCCTTAAGGATTAAAACTTACATTTTCAAAAGTACTCACTCATTTTGAATGCCTAGACTATTTGGGGCATTTTCTGCACATGCACTGGCACCTTCACCTAGCCCATATCTCAAGCTTTTATGCTGCTTTTGTGAAGATTCTTGTTTGGTTTAAAATTTTAGAGGAAAGTTAGCGACTTCTGCAAATGATGCTTACCTAATCACTCATTCTTGGTAGTCATACATGAAACTGCATGAGAAACAGTCTCTGAATAGGACAGCAAGTAAAACTCTTGTAAGGTACAACAAACTCCTCTGTATGCTTCAGGTTTAAGCAACGGAGCACGTTCTCACCCACTGCTGAAATACGTGCATTTATAGATTTTCTGTAGTCATATGCAAGTAGATGTGACAGGATGATTTCATTGGGGGCTCTGTTTTTCTTCTTCCTTCATCATATGCAGCGCTCACGTGAGTTAGTAACTGAGACCGATTTAAGCAGGATTTTTTGGTCAGCAGTGGGTAAACATTGTAAAGTGTCAAACTCCTGAAGCTGGATGGAAATGTGCCAGTCTGGGAAATAATCAGGGCTGGATCTAGGGTGAAGCAACTGGAGCTCCTAAAATTGAGCGTTTCGTGTTCATCTCGAACGCACTACGGTGACCAAGGGCAGATTAACCAGAGTTTGCACAGATCCATCTCTCTGGCTCAGCCAGCCGCCCCCATTCACCCCATCTGCTCCCACACTGATCCCATGAGGTTGGTGTGAGGCAGAGGAGATGCCCCAGGGCCTTTCCTTGAGGAACCCGGCTGTTGCCTGCCAGCAAGCCAGGCAGCTGGAATGAGGCTGCCTATGGAGGCTTCACGGCCAGGCAGAGCCAGACTTCAGGAGGTTTTGGCCTCCAGACCAGGACCTGAGAAGAAACATTTCATGTCCTGAACACCCTTTTGTCTCTTTGTCAAGAACATCATACCTGTCCTCTTCTCCAGCTGCACCCCACGGGATGCTCTATGTGTCTTACGAAAGCACAGAGAGTTCTGCACCTATTTAAGACATATAGGAGCATAGCGAGGTCTCAGCCTGGTAGAAACAGGCTAGGTGAGAAGACAGCAGCTACCGAGAGAAGCCAGATCCCTTCAGAAAAATTACTGACAGTTCTGTCTTGTTTCTGATTTTCTTCTCTTTCATTTTCACATGTTTTCCTGCTGATCTTAATTAACACTATTTTTGAAGCGTGGATAAGGATCCTGCCAGCTTGGACATGGTTATATAATGTGGGTTTTTCAAGACTGTAATTGCAACTGAATTTATTTTTACAATACTAAGTCAAAAGAGAGGTATTACAAGGGTTTAATTTTATTTTGAACCGTATCCTTTAAACACATAATCTATTATCAGAAAAACCCTGTCTTTTCAGTCCTTAGGAATTGTCTACTATAATGAGAATTTAAATTATCCTAAAATAAATCCCAATTTGCTAGTCAAACACCGCCTCCTCCCAAACCACGCTATGACCAATGAGGCAGTTTTAGAGCAACTTAAAAAAAATGAACATTGCTATCAGTGTAACATTAAATTGCTGTCTTAAACAGAGAAATTCACATCGGCAATATATATGCAAATGCGTGCAGAGCCTCGTCAGTCTCCCAGCCCACACCCAGCCAGGTCTGGAGATGTAACTGCGTAGCAAGAACTTAAGTCTTCTAGGCACTCTTGTAGCAAAGAGCTCCACTGGCATCTTGCTCCCCACTCCAAAGAAGACGAAGGTTCCCTGGTATAAATCTTTAAGAGACTGTGTTGGTTTTGCGTGGCAAGGTTTTGGTAGCGGGGGGGGGGCTACAGGGGTGGCTTCTGTGAGAAGCTGCTAGAAGCTTCCCCTGTGTCTGACAGAGCCAATGCCAGCCGGCTCCAAGATGGACCCACTGCTGGCCAAGGCCAAGCCCATCAGCACCTCTGTGATAACATAGTTAAGAAAGAGAAAAAAAAAACAGTTAGAGAGAGCTTTTGCAGCCAGAGAGAGGAGTGAGAAGATGTAAGAAACTCTGCAGACACCAAGGTCAGTGCAGAAGGAGGGGCAGGAGGTGCTCCAGGCGCCGGAGCAAGATTCCCCTGCAGCCCGTGGTGAAGACCATGGTGAAGCAGGCTGTCCCCCTGCAGCCCATGGAGGAAGGATGAGGAGGTGTAGAGATTCCACCTGCAGCCCGTGGAGGACCCCACACCAGAGCAGGTGGAGGCACCTGAAGGAGGCTGTGACCCCGTGGGAAGCCCATGCTGGAGCAAGCTCCTGGCAGGACCTGTGGATCCGTGGAGAGAGGAGCCCACGCCAGAGCAGGTTTGCTGGCAGGACTTGTGACCCCGTGGGGGACCCACGCTGGAGCAGTTTGCTCCTGAAGGTCTGCACCCCATGGAGGAGACTCACGTTGGAGAAGGTCGTGAAGGACTGTCTCCCGTGAGAGGGACCCCACGCTGGAGCAGGGGAACGATGAGAGGAGTCCTCCCCCTGAGGATGAAGAAGCGGCAGAAACACCGTGTGATGAACTGACCGTAACCCCCATTCCCCGTCCCCCTGTGCCGCTGCGGGGGACAGAGGTTGAAGCCAGGAGTGAAGTTGAGCCCGGGAAGATGGGAGGGGTGGGGGGAGGTGTTTTAAGATTTGGTTTTATTTCTCATTCCTCTACTCTGTTTTGCTTAGTAATAAATAAGATGAATTCCCTTTCTAAGTTCGGTCTGTTTTGCTCATGATGATAATTAGAGAATGATCTCTCCTTGTCCTTATCTCGACCCATAAGTTTTTTTTTAGTTATACCTTTTCTCCCCTGTCTAATGAAGGAGGGCAGTGGTAGAGCGGGTCTGGTGGGCACCTGGCCCCCAGCCAGGGTTGACCCACCAGAGACAAAAAATGACCTGATATTTTTTCTTTTTAAAAAGAAACAAACAAACAAATAAAATGAAGAGCACATGACCCATAAATCCCAAATATTTAAACAACTAATGGCACCACTAGATATCTATCTAATAACATGAGGTGAAATAATTCTGTTCTCAGATCCCCTTAAAGCCATCTGTGAACTAAATTTGAACTAAGATACATTTTACCTGTTCATCAAGACAAAGGGACAGATTTAAGGTTCTCCAGCAAACTTTAATTTCATCAGATCACAATTTTGATTGCTGAACTTACTCCTAACCAGATTTAGTCTGTCTCTTCTTATCCTTTTCTGGAAGAAAAATATCACACAAAGAAGACCCATTTTGCCAAAAAATGGTTTCATAAAATAAAATTTACTATGGATTGATTTAGTCAAACGATCCCTTCTCTACACACTTAGGAGCTCCACAAAATACAACTCCACTCTCTCACACTATTTTTCTTCCTGTATTTCTCCATATTTCTAAATTGTTAGCATTTCAAGACGATCTAAGGATAAACTACAGCAATTAGAGAGGACTACCTAGTTTACAGCACATTATTTAATTATTATTTTCTTATTATCTAAAGCTATTCTTGGGATAGAATAATTTATAAGGAACTTCCTCCATCTTCAGCTGTACTGAGTATTACAGACTGCTTAGAAAAAGACAGGCTTTCACCTCCAATATGCCAACATGTTCTCTATCTCCATTTTCGTTCCACAGCATCTGTAGGGACTTATCAAGAAGGATGAGCAGTAGTCTAGAGTCAGAAAAATAGGTCCTTTTTCAACGTACCTGGTGCTCAGCATTTTTTCTTCCCTAAATTTTACGGCTGCTGTTATTCTGGGAACTACTGCCACTACCTGCTTTGTGGACACTTGCCAAAGTCTGACCACAGGCTGGAAAAGTCACAAGCACTTTCAGTTGACAAATCAATGGTGGAATGTGATAATCTCTTTATAGGAAAAGGGTAAATCAAGCCTCCTGTCAATATCTGTGGAATTCTCTGCTTTCATACTTCTCTACTCAATGACCTTGACCACAGCTTCTTTTTTTTCAAGTCCAAGTAAATATTAACTCTCTCCTTTATCCAGTCTACTGTCAAGTCTAGAGGAAAACCAGCAGGTTGTAAGTACAAAATGCTTATCCTTACATCAATAGCAAGAAAAGGGCCAGACTTGTTCTCTCTTTAACAGGAATTATCAGAGAGGTCTTGGTAAAAAGTAATGTTTTCTTAGCAATATTTTCCACAATAAACATAGTTCCTCTTTTTCCCTTTTCATAAAATGATAAAGAAATTTGATTTAATGCAGTCCTTTCAGTCAAGCCTCTATTGCTCCATCGCGCTACCGGTTCCCACTAGTGACAATGACAGAGTGACACCTGTTATGAGATGATTTTCTGCTATTCTGACACTTTCAATACTACTTTAATTACCTTTTGGCTCTTTAATCAACACAACAATCTGTACTGCAAGGACATATCATGTCTAGGTAATTACACTAAAGGGAAACAAATATATGCCTGGTACTGTCTGAGTTTTTATTTCTCTTTTTAATCATTGTTTTTAGTTTTTACTTATAGCTGATTTATATTCACGCCTTATGATAGTTTCTCAAAGGGATATGTAACCTGAGTCTAGATCATTTACTTCAGAAGTTCAATTGGCACAAATACATATCATAGTTTATTTGGCTGGACTGTTATAATTCATTTATGGGAACATAAGTCACAGTATCTTAGATAAAATAAACAAATATTCTAGTCTCATATACCATTTCAGATCAAGTTTATCTATGCAAACATAAAAAGATGTGTATTTCTTAAAATAGTTAGGCTAATTTACGTAAACCTGTACATCTCTTCCATCCCCTGCCTTTACCTTCTTGCCAATGTGGCTTCATACCTTCAGCACAAATTGTTTTGGCCTCATGTGCCTTAGAACGATTACCAAAAAAAACCACCCTCACCTGCTTAATCTTCACAAAACCCACAAAGGGTATGTCTGCACCAGCAGATAAGCCCGGATGAAAGCCAGTCTTGAGGCCAGATCTGGTTCTGGTTCACAGAGACCCCACTGAGCCCAAGCACAAACCAAGGCCGAGCTGCAGAGACCGGCAGTACCTGAGGATTATATCCTCCCAAATCCGTGTTCACATCTGCCACGTGGATCAGGCACAGGCAGGGCCAAGGGAGCTACACACTTCTGTTCAGCTCTTCCCCGTCACAGCGGGGACAGCCTGGACCCGCGTTTCAGACAACACACAAGCCTAGAGTGAGAAAGAGCATACGTAAAACTCGTGTTGGCCAACCCACTTGTAAACTCAAGTCTTCACCTCACAGTGTAGATGTACCAGATGTGAGTAGCTTTAGACGCCTTATCCTAAGTAAAAAGGTGAACTTTTCAGCTACAACAGCTCGCACATAATAGGTAACGTGCCTTAAAGTAGTGACAGTTCATCCTGGTTTCAGCCCTAAAGCTGTAATTTGTCAATAACTACAGACAGCATTTTTGAAAGCGTGCCATCTCTTCAGTGCTGATGTGTCTCAGATATGCTTCTGAGAAAGAGACCCTCGCAAAGGTGACTGAATAATCATCTCCCTAGGAAACTGTTTCCTTAGGCATTTAGAGCTTGTGCCCCAAATATTGTGTTTCTAACCCTGCCATGGTGTTGTTCATTTAGGTTTTCAGCACTTTTAAAATTCTCCATGTCTCATTCTGCCGCTGTCAAACCGTTTTGGAAGGAAGCAGAGTTAGCAAAGGCAAGGGTGATGTTCGAGCAGAGACGGTTTTCTGCAACATATGTTTCGAGACAACATATTCCAAGTACTCCTCTGCTTTATTTTGGCCTCCGTGACCTCAGATTGTGCCATTCTCCACCGTTCCCACAAGCTGTCAAGCACTGAACCACAGTGCACCACTGGTAGCCTGCACACTGAATGCAGAAGATACGTTCTTAATTTCTAGTCCTTGATTACAGCAGGTATGAATATGTTATATACACCACATCAAAGAGCTACAGAGACAAGACTTGAGCAGATAATTTTTTTCTTGAAATCTGCATGCAATGTCTCTTCTGCTAGCACTGGTATCCAGCAACAGTAAGCACGGGCATCCCTGCTACAGGATCTGGAGGACAGACTCGGTAACATCTCACAAAGTAATGGAAACAGAGTCCCTAATAGAACAGCCTCCGCCGCACATCAAGGATATGGGGGAAGGACAACCTCAGCAAGAGATGCTGAGGAAAAAGACTTGCAAATTCAGAATAAGACCACATTCATCGATGGTGGACAGGAGACAGAAGCAAGGATGAGACAAAAAGAGGTATTATTTCTTTACGGTACCACATGCATCTCCAGTAACAGTGACAGTAGCCATACTTTAAATGCACTGCTCCCTCTTTCAGTGTGTGCAGTAATCAATAATTAATGTAATTTTTCTCTTCTGTTGTTATACTACACAGACTTATGATCATGCTCCTGGATGTTCCTGCCTTATCTGCATTTAAACTGGACGTCCTCTTGCTCGTCTCACTCACTTTCTCTGCCCTTTCCAACTCTTCTTCCTCTAAAACTCTGTTCACAGAAGGGAAAAAGGCATGCTTTAAAACAAAAGCATATGACATGGCCAGTTCTTGCCACACTTGTCCATCCTCTGTGAGCTGCCCCCACTCTCAGCTGTGTTATCTTTTCTCCTACTGCTTCCTTACTCTCTTCTGCTCACGTACCAGTCGACACCTTCCACTCCCATCCCTCTTCAGGACCCACTCTTGTTGTCCAGCCTTCAGATGCTTTTGTCCCACTGATGATGTCTACCCCTCCTTTCTCATCCTACCACATTTTAAAATATCAAAAGACATGAATTTTTCTTGTGCTTGTTGTACTCCTGTTGGCTTACCACGTTCTCTGCTTCACCTTTCACTTTTTTTTTACTGTTTCCACATTCTCTGTTTGTCTAATTTACTTCATGAGTTATTTCAGGGCAGAAAACATTTCTCTAAAGCATATTGAAAGTTAAGATAATGTTTATATGGTGAAGGATGGCTCCACTACAGCTTTCTCTGCTGTTCTGTCTAAAAATTTACAAGCTTTTTGACAGCTTGTGCTTCCATGCTCAATATAACAGCCCATCATACCCTCAGCCATCACCCTATCACAGGATGGATACTTTCCTTTCTCCCTCCATCCCCTTCCCTCTCCCTAAACAGTAATTTCCACCTACTTTTATCTACAAACTATTTCAGACATGTTATGACTGTGTAAAAGGAAAGCATTCATACCTCTCAGAAGAGGAATTCCGTGATAGAGAAGGTGTCCTTAATTTTTCCTTGACCTCATTCAGGTATCCTCAATCAGGTATCTTGAAACAATTTTGTCTTTACTCACTTTATTCAAAGAGAATTTAAGAAACCAGGGGCAGCATATGGCCTATGAGACTCATGGGAGGTGTGTGGAATTATCCCAAACAAGCATATCTTATCACATGAAGGAGCAGTAAGCTGAATGGCTTACCAACAGAAACATGTCTCTGTTAAACAAATCCCAAGCACACAAATCCAAACCAATGCACTGAGAAATCTCTCTTGCTAAGTCTGTGTACCTCTCACCAAAGTCCTCAGCATTTGGTCAGTTATGATCAAATTGCAACCCCTGTGGCTGCCACGTGCGTGACGGGAGCGTATCTCACATCGGAGATTCAACTGGACTGAAACTGAAACTGAAGATGCCCACGTGTATCTCGAGAGTACCGGCGGATTAGGAGCTCATGTACTACTTACCTTTACACTCGGGATGCTTAACAATCCCATATAGTTAACAGCCTTTATTAAGGACACGATTATCTTATAGCTTGAGCAGAGAAGCAAGCATCACATCACCCTGCTCGTGGACAGTCAGTGAGTACCAGAAATGTTACATAAGATGACTACAGGCAACACTGGGAATAATAGAACATCTCTAAAACATCAACTCTAAGATTGTCTTTTCCAGAAACAAACACGAAGTTCTATTTTACCCCGTTCTGGGTAAAATGGGGCTATTTCAGTTTTCCTAGCTTAGAAAAGTAGGGATTGACAGGTGAACAAACACATACAAGTCTACATCATCAATTAACTCCAGATACGTCTTAATTCTCTGTTTTCTGTTCTAATCACTTGATTATATAGAATCATAGAATCATTTAGGTTGGAAAAGACCTTTAAGATCATCAAGTCCAACTGTTAACCTAGCACTGCCTAGTCCACCACTCAACCATGGCCTTAAGCACCACATCTACATGTCTTTTAAATACCTCCAGGGATGGTGACTCCACCACTTCCCTGGGCAGTCTGTTCCAGTGCTTGACAATCCTTTTGGTGAAGAATTTTTTCCTAATATTCAATTTAAACCTCCCCTGGTGCAACTTGAGCCCATTTCCTCTTGTCCTATCACTTGTTACTTGGGAGACCAAAACCCACCTGGCTACAACCTCCTTTCAGGAGAGATAACGTCCCTGAGCCTCCTTTTCTCCAGGCTAAACAAGCCCAGTTCCCTCAGCTGCTCCTCATAAGACCTGTTCTCTAGACCCTTCACCAGCTCTGTTGCCCTCCTTTGGACATGCTCCAGCACCTCAAAGTCTTTCTTGTAGTGAGGGGCCCAAAATTGGACACAGTACTTGAGGTGCGGCCTCAGCAGTGCCAAGTACAGGGGAACGATCACTTCCCTACTCCTGCTGGCCACGCTATTTCTGATGTAAGCCAGGACACTGTTGGCCTTCTTGGCCACCTGAGCACACTGCTACAGCCAGTTATCATCAACACCCCCAGGTCCTTTTCCGCCGAGCAGCTTTCCAGCCACTGTTCCCCAAGCCAAGTGTTGCATGGGGTTGTTGTGACCCAAGTGCAGGACTCAACACTTAACCTCACTAAACCTCATACAGCTGGCCTCAGCCCATCGACCCAGCCTGTCCGGATCCCCCTGTAGAGCCTTTCTACCCTCAAGCAGATCAACACTCCCGCCCAACTTGGTGTTGTCTGTGAACTTACTGAGGGTGCACTCAATCCCCTTGTCCAGATCATTGATAAAGATATTAAACAGAACTGGTCCCAGTACTGACCTGGGAACACCAGGTGGGGAACACCACTTGTGACCGGCCACCAGCCGGATTTAACTCTGTTCACCACAACTCTGTGGGCCCGGCCATCCAGCTGTTTTTTTACCCAAAGAAGTGTACGCCTGTCCAAGCCATGAGCAGCCAGTTTCTCCAGGAGAATGCTGTGGGAAACAGTGTCAAAGGCTTTACTGAAGTCCAGGTAGACAACATGCACAGCCTTTCCCTCACGTTCTTCCCTTGGCCAGGGATGATGTAATTTTATCATAATTTAACAAAAGACCAAACTGCAATGCATGTGCCAAAGAGGCAGAATCAAGGCTGAAAAAGCTATCTTAATTTTCATGTTGTCCACCTGTCCCCTCCACCCTGCAATGTTCTTTTGCTACAGCAAACGCTTTCTTAAACAGTGTATTCTGGAGGAATAAAGGAGAGGAGTTCAGCATTTCCTAAAAATTTAACAAAAAATAAAGGTAGCTACATAATCTAGTGATGATAAAATGTTACAAGCTCAGGAACCATCCCAAAAAGTGTAAGAAACTGTTCCAGGGCAGCAGGTCAATCCGATGCAAATATTAAAATAACAAAATAACAGAGGAGAGAAGAATTTTGCTTCTCTGAGTATGGAAAGTAATTTAGAGAGTCCAAATATTTGAAGAAAAAGCATTAATAGTGTTCTTAAGTTTAACTTTCAGTATAAATAGCAATGTACATGGTAGCAGTCCACTGAGAAAAGTGCTAATGCCGATGTCTGGCCCCACATGTAAATATAGGAAACTCATCTTTTTCAGGGAGTAGCTTATCCAGTAAAAGTTAATGAAGCTATGCAGAGGTAA
The DNA here is from genome assembly GCF_011004875.1 of Balearica regulorum gibbericeps. Classification (NCBI taxonomy): domain Eukaryota; kingdom Metazoa; phylum Chordata; class Aves; order Gruiformes; family Gruidae; genus Balearica; species Balearica regulorum. Next base: position 67,732,656 of record NC_046185.1, read on the forward strand.
GTGAGGGGAAAATCTGGCCAGATATTATGTGTTGATGTTAGTTCTTTCAAAATTAATGTTGAGAACTGAAACACTGCAGTTTTGCATGAAACAATTAACACACAGCAGAATCTGACTACTGCCTTTTTAAATTAATTTTTCCTTCCATATTTTTGTAATTACACTAAAAACAGCATCTGCCATACGTACATATATAGCACATATATTTGCTTCTGCCTATTTTTAGTAGGACTGAATCATTCTGAATGTCTTCGATACAGCATATGGTTTTCTAATTCCAGGTTGGAAAGCCCTCTTTCCGTGATGGTTTCTAAATAACGTTATCTGTGTGCTCCACATTATCTTAGAAACTTCCTCATATATTTCATCAGCCTTCCATATTTAATCTCACTGATTTATGCACATGCCATGGTCTAATGACCCACATGTCTCTGATGGGTAAGCCGCTAACGCCAGTGACACATTAACCTATTAACCTCTCTTTAAAAATAACCATGATATTCATACAAACAGAATGAAAAAGTCGGGCGGCAGTAAAACAGTAGCGTTGTGGTACCACACACTAACACAGTAGATGTCTAAACCGGCTAAAATGGAGAACAAATGAGCATATCAAGAGTAAACAGCAGTTAGATTTATGGTATTGCAAAATCATTTTGCCAGTTTGCCGGTGCGCGAATGTGATAGCCTGCTTTAGCAGCATTACCCGTATTATAAAATGTAACTGGGAGAAAGATCACTATTCCATTCACTCATTTCCTAAAAGCTGTTACACAGTTTGGGGACCCTAAGCTGGGAGGTACCGAGAGCTCCTTCCAATGTGGAAATTGCCTTCCAAACCCTGCTGAAGACAATGGGAGCGGGGGGCTCAGAGCCCAGGGCAGGAAACGTTCATCACCTTGGAGAAGGCACTTTGTGCGGCTCTCGCTGGTGATCCTTGCAGTGGAATAAACGGAACATTTTAAAAAGCAGTAGGAGGCATACACAGCAATTTTTCGGAGGAAAAAAAAATATGTTACCTTTGCTAAATATTAGTTTTAGAAGAAAAACAAGTCCTTCTAACAAATTGCAAACTTTATATTGTCTGTATTTACTTCGTTCTACTTTAAAAACACCATATCCCTCAAGATACAAGAAAACGTGCCGCCGTCATGCCAAACCAATTCTTCTTACATTGCAACTGTACTATACCAGCATATACTTATGCACAGGATGGGCAGACATAATAAAGCATTCTCCTGCCATGCAACCAAAACAGGAAAAATCCCTAAAAACCTTATTCAGCGCACATCACGGAGTATTTTGCTGTCTGCACCTCATCCAGAGAGAATCTACATCGCAACCGGCAGAAGGACGGATGGAGAGGTTACCCCGGGTCCGGGCTGCACACACGAACGGAGACCGAAGAAACAGCCCGTGCGAGCGCCGTAAGGGGTTGCGCTCACGGCTGCCTCCCGGCTCTTCCCCCTCCGTCTGCGGCAGGACGGGGACGGAGCGCCGGGGAGGACGGGGCGGGCTGCGGGCAGCCCCCGGGGCGGCCGGCGCGCACCTGCCGGCACCGCGGCGGGAGGGCGGAGGGGAACAACAAAAGACGGGAGACGGGCGGCAAACTCCTTCCTTGCGGCGGGGAGCCGCCGGAGAGGGGGCTTCACCCGCCTCCCCCCCCCCCCCCGCCCGCCCCCCGCGGCCCCGGAGAGGGGGATCTCCCCGCCGGTAGCGGTGCCGGCCCGCCGCACCCCGGGGCCGGGGCGGGCGCCGCTCCTTTGTTGTCCGCCGCCCGCAGCGCCGCGCCGGGCCGGGCCGGGCCGGGCCGGGCCGGGCAGGCAGGAGCAGGGGGGCCGCGCTCAGCCCCCCACGTGCACGCGTGGGCTGCCCGCACGGGTGGGCGCGGGAGGCGGCGGGGCATTACCTGAGCAGTTGATGCCTTTCCCCTTGCCGCCGCCCTGGCACTCGGAGCCGGGCAGGGGGTGGGAGGCGCGGCCGGCGGGCAGCGCGGAGAGGGCGAGCACCAGGAGGGCCGAGGTGTAGCACAGCGCCAGGGGGGGTCCCGCTCGCAGGAGCGGCCGGGCGGCGGCCGGGCTCTCTCCCAGCATGGCGAGGGGCGGCCGAGGAGCAGCGCCGGCGGCAGCGGGATGGCGGCGGCGGCAGGCCCGCAGCATCAACCGGAGCCCGCGGCGCCGCCCGGGCGGGACCGTCCTTTCTCCGCCGCTCCGGAGCACACCTTCAGCATCCCCGCCGCGGCGGCCGCACAGACCCGCCGCTGCCGCCGCCTCCGCCGCTGCCCGTCCGCGGGCAGGGCTGGCCCCGGCGGTGCAGCGCGGTCTCCGCAGCCCGGCGGTGCGGCGGCCGCCTCCGCGCCTGGCCGCCGGCGGGGCCGCCTCGCCCCGGCCGCGCTCCTTTGTGCGCGGCGCCCGGCAGCGCCGCCGCTCCGCCTGCAACAAAGGGAGCGGAGCCGAGGCGGCTGCTGCTGCCGCCGCCGCCGCCGCGGAGGGGGAGGAGGAGGAGGAGGGAGAGGGAGAGGGAGAGAAAAGGGGGAGGAAGCACACGTGATGGCAGCCCCCTCCCCCGGGACCGGAGGGGAGGTGAGGGGCTTCTCCTCGCTCGGCGAGCAGGGCGAGCGGCGGCGGCGGTAGCGCCCGCCCGCACGGCGGGGCCGCCCCCGCGGGGACAGGGGGGACGGGGGACCCCGGCGCGGCGGGGGACCGGACCGGACCGGGCCGGGCCGGTGGCCGGTACCGCTGAAAGGCGTGCGGGGATAATGCTGATGGGGGAATGAAAGCAAAGCGGGTCCCAAGGGGGGGCGAGGAAGGAGGGTCACTGGCATATCGTTTGTCATCCCAAGAGATGGTTTATTGTTCACTAACAAGCTGGGGTGAGTGGGGATGGGAAAGAAAGCAAAGAGATCATCTTTGCTATTGATTAATTGTAAGGGTTGTTTTTAATTTTTACTGAATGGAAGCCCAGCACGTATGGCGGGAGCATTTGTAGCGATCCAAGTAAATAGGTATGTTTATGGTGAAGGTAGTGACTTTTGTAACACAGTGCTTTTATTACCTAGGGGTTTTCCAGTCACTTACATGGAGACACTTCAGAGGGTCAGAAGCACTGCACGGGTACGGGGTGCCAGGCATGTATCTCGAGTGCAGACCCTCAGCATCTTGCTGTGTGGCTGAAAGCTCTGTGTAAATTGACAGCGCTGTTATCATTTTTACGTAGGCAAAACACAGGACAGTGCTTTGCATTCAATGAGAATTTTTCCTGTCTCACTTGTCACATTTCATGCAAGTTTTTTAATCCACTGCACAAACCATTCCTTTTTCAGGAGCAAGAACTGCCTGTTTCCTTGGTCTGTCTGGTGCTGCATGCCATCAGCTTGCTCTCAGGTATAGCACTTGTGTGAGGAGACCTTTGAGTAGTTGGTTAACCAGAGCAGTCAAGAATAAGGCCATAAATCCAGCAGTAAGCTTTGGGTAGGCACGTGGTCAGACACGTAAAGTCAGATTGTTGTTTTTTCAAATACAGCGATGAAGACATAAGTCCTGTTTTACCAAGACTGGGCGAGCAATTTCCTTTCGGCGTATGGAGTTCAACACTGACTGCCAAGTAAATGTTCTTCTGTAATTACTTGCTCCTTTTGCTAGCAGTGATGCTAGATGTCAGAAGACCTCTGCTCCTCGGTAAGGTGAGGTACCTTAACTCGCGTGGAGCCTGTTCTGCTGTAACTAGGCTGCTGAGATATATTGGCCAGGTTGTTTAAAGCTTGCTCAGATCTGCGTAGTGCAGTCTGGTCTGCTAAGCAGGTAAATTTTTTTTAATCTTTAGACCATGGGACTGGCACAGATCTTGTGTTTTGAAGGTAGTACTTTGCTGTTGTAGGAGCAAATACTTATATAACCCTTTCCATAAACACAACTAGATCCATTTTATATTAAAGACAGTATTTTCCTGCACTTCTTGCTGGAGGGCTGGACCAGAGCTGCCCTCATCTCTATGTTAGAAAGTTATTTCTAACACCCAGCCTAAACGCATTCAATACCAGTTCATATGCTCTGTGTCCTTGTGCCGGACTGTTTCAGTTAAGCATTTCTCTTTCCCTTGCGTTCAAACCCATAATATATTTGTAGGCAGTAGTCATAGCCACTCTCGTCTAGCCTATCAGTAAGTTTTGTTAATCTCCTCCTACAACACAGAGTCTCTGTAACTCAGATTTTTTCTGCACTAGATACAATTTGAATTCAGCTTTCTTCAGCATAGCTAACATGGAATGTGTAGCAGTTATTGCCAGTCTTTGCAATGGAAGTAGTGTCTCCTGATTTCTTCCAAAATGACCTTTTTTCATACAGCCAGTTTGCTTTTCATATGACCAAATCTCACTGATGGTTCAGGGTCATGCTGTGAGTGACTAATACAGGCAACTCCTCCTATTTGTCTGTCATTTACAGTCCATAATAAAAATGCTTTTTATAAATGTCTAAGTGCATGACCTTATCTTTCCATTATTGAATTTCATCTCATTTCTGTTATTCCAGTCCTCAAGATTATGTAGTCATCTCCATAGGATATTTTGAACCTCCTTTCTATCAACAGTCCTTCTCAGTTCTTTGTGTCCAGAGCGCTCCCACTTTATTGCTAGTGAAAATATATGCAAATATAAACTATCAGACCCAGAACAAACTTTAAGAAACAGTAATAGTAACTTCTCCCAGTTTAAACATTCCCTTTCCAGGGCAGTGTGTTGTCACCTGTGATGAGTTCCCAACTGAATCTGCAGCTTTGTTTTGGTTCACCATCTCTTTCAGCTTAACTAGGAAATCCCTATGAGGCATCATATGAGAGCTTTTAACAAATCCAGATAGATTGAAAGTAAATCTCATGGGGTTTGGCTTTAGGGGGTTGTTTTGTTGTTGTTTTTTGACTCCCAGGATGGATGACGTGCCATTTTGTAGCTAGAAAAGCCACGTCTGAGTTGTGCTATCTGCCTGGATGCATCTCTAGCTAGTCTTAAGTGAGTGATACAGTCATGCTTGATTGGGAAATTCACACTATGCCAGCTGGGTATTCATTCTTATTCTGTTCTCTGATGCATGCTTTAAAAAAAAAAAAAAAAAAGAAAAAAACTTAAAGACTTTCCTGCCAGCTAAAGAAGCAAAAGAACTCTGAAGGAATTTGAACAAGCTGCTCCTGCAAACACAAATTGTTACAAGGAATGCCACACCAATGAAATGACAGGTCTGGTATGTCTTTGAGATCATGCTAAACGCTGTCACATTTGGTACCTTCCATCTTTGGCAAGTAAATGTGACTTTATTGCAATTATGCAATAATTTTGCTTCTGCTCACCTCCAACTGCTCTCCTGTGAAAGCAGGAAGCTTTACAGACTGTCGAAAATTGTAATCCTCGGTGAGCTCTTGAACACCAAGAGCAGTTTTTCAGTCCTCTGCTGCTGCACACACAATTTCTGCCCTCCCTTATTTTTCTCCAGTAATTGTAGGAAGACGCACAACCAAAGGGAAGCAGGGAATATGCAAGAGCAGAGAGAAGCTGCCAGACCAGTGTGAGTGATTTCATTTGCCAGAGATCTGGATACAATACAGATACACTGAATTGTGAAAGCACTGTTTTATTTCATCTTAGAGAACAAAATAGTGAAGAGAGATCTATAATTTAGTGAAACCATTAAACCGTTGTTTGGAGGCCCCTGCGCCCCCAATGCATCAGGCAGTGGAATCCTGCCCTTGCCAGGTATTTTGCCAGAGAATTGTACTTATTAATCTCAACTTTCATTCTTAACCAAGACAAATCTTTCACCTCCTGTAGCTGTGAAGAAGACATCAAAAATATTAAGAGTATAAACTGGAACAATGTTCACAGAATCAAAGAATCACAGAAAGGTTGAGGTTGGAAGGGACCTCTGGAAGTCATCTAGTCCAACCCCCTGCTCAAGCAGGGACATCTAGAGCCGTTGCCCAGGACCATGTCCAGATGGCTTCTGAATATTTCCAAGGATGGAGGCTCCACAAGTTCCCTGGGCAACCCGTGCCAGTGCTTGGTCACCTTCATAGTAACAAAGTGTTTCCTTAATGTTCAGGGAGAACCTCCTGTGTTTCAGGTTATGCCCATTGCCTCTGGTCCTGAACTGAAGACTTTATTGTCTAACCAAATCTAGAATCAGTCTCGACAAAAGCCTCAAGATACAGGAATCCTCTCATATAAACTATTTAACTTATAATTTTTTATCAAAACCACTCGGTTTGTCCAATAGTTTTTTTCTACGCATCTTCTGTGCCCAAAATCTCAACTGACACCTACCTAAGTCTGCCACCTTCAGCATTTACAGCGTGAATAATACAAATAAGGATCTTCAGTATATGATCCCACTGCATTCTGATAATATAAAATGAGTGCATAATCAAACCAATCAAACAAGGACCAGGTGGTACTGGATATGTCATTTAATTTCATACATAGTTCATTAGTTATTAGATTTCATATTCAATTAATTTACATTAAAATTATTTTTCAGCACCACAGAATTTCTTCTGAGTTATTACTGCGTGCTTCGGCAGTCAAGTGCATGGCCCAGGATTTAGAGCGAGGTCACTGTGTAGGACATGGGAGCCTTTCCAACAGATCCTGCACAAGTTTGTCTTGCCATACTCACCCACCTGCCATGCAAACATCATTTTGGAGACTTTTTCTTGCCTGGAAGGCTCTTTGCTGAATCGAAAGAGTGTTTAGCCCAGTACTCTCTAGCTCCCTTCAGTCCGGGACTAAATACGTGGCACCAGTCTCAGATCAATACTTGCCCTCTGTTAAAGTTTCACATGTCTAACTGTTGGTCCAGAAGCTTGATCAAGTGAATCAAGTATTTAACACCTCTCAAAGCCAGGAAAGAAGACAGCTTAGGCCAAACTGTATTTGCTGGCCCAGTGATGAGGACAGAGTGAGGGCAAAAGCTCAGGAAAGCCGGGCTTGATGCTGCTGCTCCTAGGAGGTGGGAAAGAGAAGGCCGACGACTGCGTGTGCCCGCTCTCCCCCCAGTATGACTAAGTGATGGCTCTGGGGCAAGCAACATGGGCAGTGGGGCAGTGGCCATTTTACTGACCCCCAGCACCTGCTGCCCCGTGCAGCAGTGTCCTTCTCCAGCGCATAAACTGCCCCAATGCCTCACCAGTTTTTGAGGCAGCAACATGTTTAGCCTGGTTGTTCTTGGGAAGATGAGATCTCTTTCCCTTCTTTTACCACTCTGTTTCACATCTTATACTTCACTCCTGTAGTTTTTCTCTATTTCCCTCTTTTTCTTTTAAGCTCTAATTTTTCAGATGTTTACCTACTTTTTTTTTTTTCTTCCCTAATTTTCTGCTTTTCACATTTCCATTCACCATGGTGCCAGATTAGTTTCTCTTCTTGCAGTTGTTTTGCCTCTCCTTGCCCAGAATATCTTTATTCAGTCAAAAGGCATGACTAAAAGTGAGTTTGGGTCAATAAGATGATTTTTAAGAACCAATCTAGAGACACATTTCTTCTTCTTGAATTTTCTGTCACAAAGTTCCCATGAATGAAGAAATATTACTGAGCCCATTTTGCTGCTGGGAAAACCGGGGCACCAAGAGATTTCTTTTTTCCAGCAACTGCCACAAGACACAAAGCATTCTGTAGCCATTGCAAAACAAAATCCTTACCTCTCAAAACTCAGTTTCAAATACGTGATTCTCCAGGGCATTTTTGGTTCCTCCCAGCTCTAACATCTTCTGTTGACTTTCATTCAGAGTGGTGGCAGGAACAGCAGTGGAAGCTGCAAAACATTCTCAGGGCTGGCACAAATATGTTTGCCTATCTTACTCATTCTCACTCATCCATTCCAAATAATTTTTCTCCTTTCTTGGCTTAAATAATAAAATATGACCTGTCATTTAGTACCTTCACATATTTAGGTCTTTTAATCTTTCTTCATTAATCAATTCTTCAGCACATTAATCAGTTTGTTACTCTTTTCTCAGTTTCTTCTAATTTGTTGACATCTTTCTCTTCCTCAAATACTGCCAGATTCTAACTGTTGGCCAGTAAAAGTGATTTCCAGATGCTGATAAATGCTTTTGTCACATATTGATCAGACTATTTCAATTCTTTGTTACCGTGAACCCCAGTGAATCATATTTAGGGGGCAGTTAATTCACAGCATAGTAACCTGTATGCGCCTAGGTATACCAGGAAGGTCACACCTTATTCAGTTCTGCAGTTCTTCCACTGTATCCATAGAATAATGCTGTTTTTTTCAATTCTGCTTCTAGCTTTTGGCCTCCTCAAAGGGAAAATATGGTATATTTCACTGAACTTGAGCTGCACTGCCCCGACAGCTCTCTCTATTCTGAATCAGATGGGTATTCAGTTTGCTTTAAGTGTAATCTTCAGTTAATGAGTACTAGGGATCTTGCCAATTATGCCCCTTGCTTTGAGAATACCCTTCAAGTTGTTATCTGCAATTCTTAATCAAATGTAAAAGCAGACTAAAGAATGACATGTTTTATGCTGCATTTAATTGTCCCCAGTGACTGGCGTTAGTAGTACATTATATAGTAAAATATTCGCAAACATTTTTGTCAAGGGGCTCTGTAATTTCAATTTTATTTTGTTTTAATTTTTGCTACAGAAGCACACAAGTGGATGCAGCATATAGCTTGTCAGCCCACTAAAGACATACAGAAAGGGACTATTACTTCCCTGCGCTGTGACAGCGTGTAATTCAGAATTGCATAAGCTTTTCTTTATTGCTATATTGCATTGCATTTCCCAGTCTAATTTTCTCCAGCCTTCTGCCACTCTCATACTCTAGTTTTGCATAACTTTTCAAAGTTTATTAACCATTTCCATGATGCTGTACATCATTGATTTCTATCATTATACATTTAGCCTTCTCAAGCATAGCCACATGCGTTGTTATCAATAGCTGTATTTCTCATGCTTGTATCATTACCAAACTGTCCAAACTTCATTTTCTTCATTATTTTAATGATGTTTACACAAAAGAGACAGATTACATTGTTCTTGATCCACATTATATATAATGCTTATAAGCACAAAAGCAATTACATTATCATTATGTTAATATGTAACTGTATACTTAGAAAAAAATAACTGTCAAGAAGGCAAAACAGAAACTGTGTATTTTTTTAACGTGCACAGTGATTGTGGCATATACAATAAGAATTAGGCAAGGTGCCAACTCTAACCTAATGCATGTTCAGGTTAATGAGAGATTAGGGTCTAGAATAGTGACATTCTTAAACAATAATATATTCTTATCTTGTTTCTCCACAAAAATTCGGAAAGAACTTCCAAATCTCCTGGAAGCCCAGTGTGTGTCCATTAACATAGTAATATGCTTTTTCCAGTGGAGCACATCTCTAAGTATTTGCAAGCCATGACTTATAAATGGGAGGTTTATTGGATTTCCAGAACCTTGTGAAATCTCCTTTGGTGGATAATAAAGCCAAATGAATAAATTTCCATAGAACTTGCCTAATATGATTACATTTGTACCCAGAAATATGAGAGTATTAGGGATTTAGACTGGCCGGAGCATCAGCTATCTTGCTCCACGTGTTTCTGTCTGTCTGCTGGAAGTTTTCAAGGTAAGTACAAGACGCATTGGGTGAGCTGTCACACCATCTGATGAGTGGCAGCTGGTCCACCTGCATGAGGGCGTACCTGCAAATATGGCACTTTCGGCCAATGCATGACAGCAGTTTTGTAGTGAATTAGGATGATTTCACGATGGCTTGCCCATTATTTTTTTTTAAAAAGCTGGGTGTACCACGCATTTCCATCTATCAGTTACACGACTGTAATAAAGGTCTGGATTCAGCTTCAGTCTTTTTGACAAAAAGTGATTTAATAAGTAGTCCCTTAATACCAAAGTGAAATGTCTACTTGGAAAGGTAGGAGACGAATATAACCTTTTGCAGATAGTGCAGATCTCTTAACTTACTGTAATCATGTGGTTGGTTTGTATGCGCCAGTGTCTCCTGTCCCTGTTTCCCCTCAAGAAATTTTATGCCTTTTTCCCCTAGATGGATAGATTGCCACCAGCATTCATTTGCTCAAAGACCACCTCCTTCTGACAGATTAAAAGCACTTTCTATTTCAAGATTGAACTGCAGGATAGTCCTCTGACAGGTCTGCTGGATGTGGGTGGCCGGGCGCTGCTCTCCAGGCTTCCCCGACCATCAGAAGGCTGCAGGGCTTTCCTTCTTCGGGCCGCTCTCCCACTTCACTTGGGCACAGATGACTCTGTCATAGGGATGAAAACTCACCCCCAAGCTGCCTAAATATCTGGAGTGCCTGTTGTCTCCTAGCATATCCCGGTTTCTCAAACCCTTGCCTGGAGCATGGGGGGCAACCTTTTCCTTTTGAGAGGCACGTGGCTGATGTGAACACATTCAACATACAGCACTTGCATATGCTGTTGCAGTGGCATTGCTCTGTATTTAATGGTGGTCAGGGTTCTTTTGTAGAAAATACAGGCGGCATAAGGGTGCAGATTCAGTAGGTATTGGAGTAAAGTATCAGTTACACACAGTTTTTAAATGTGGAACTTTTGTCTGTGTCACAGGATGCTTTTAAGCTTGTGAGGTTCAAAGAAGTCTTTCTCCCTGCGCCAGGATATGTGTTTTGTGTCAGGAAGTTGCACTAATTGCTTGTAAGAGGGGAGCAGGCTAAATTGGCTGAAATATACCAATCAGTATGAAAGCACTGGCTAAATCTATTAAGTAAGATGCACTACATCTTGCATAGAGAGAAATTATATGACTATTGTGCAGCCCCAGCACTACATCTTGCATAGAGAGAAATTACGTGACTATTGTGCAGCCCCAAGAAATGCAATGAAATGTTATTTATGTTTGATTATTTCCTCCCTCCCAGAAAGAGACAATGTTGTGGATACCGACGTGAGTCATAGTTAACTTTCAGAATATCATTAAACCCTTTGTTCTTCATCAGGTCACACATGCTATTGATGCTTGAGATGATGAAAAGGGTTTTACTTCACGAGACCCTGAACTTGCTATACTCCTTGCTTTTACAAAGGGAAAAATGGAATTGCATCAGAGCCGCAAAAACTGCAGATTGTTCTAAAAAGACTTATTTTACCAAAGCATTTTCTATGCCTAGTAGCATAATCTGTAGTGGACTTATTGTTGACATAGCTCTGGATATTTATATTCCTTCTGGAATAGCACAACATGATTCTTAATGTCATGTGGAGCTTGACAATAGGATTGCTACTGGAGGAAAGAGAACTGGTTCTGAACCGTGTTCTGAATTTCAATCTGCACACAATGAACTTTCACATGGAGGCAGAGGGGAAACGAGAAAAACCTTGCTTTTATCAGTTGAGTTGAAACTTATGGAGCATTTTTTTAATCTTTCATTAGTGACCTGTACCACTGAGATAACTCATTTTAAAAAAAATGTTTAAATGAATTTGTAGCAATGATGATAGGATGTAATCTGCTTTTAAGGCTCTATTCTTGGTATAAGAAATGTTTCTGTTTATTCTGCATAATGTTTTAAATTGAGCAGGAGGATATCTCACAGTTTTTTAAGTCTAATTTTATCTCTGTCACTTGAGGTGCTTGAAATGTGCAACATCTATATTACTTAGGTACATTACTTTGAAATATATTTTAGTATGCAGGAAAGCATGTTTTCCAGATAGATGTATTAGATGTATTGGCTCCAGTCCCCCAGATATGCAACCTGTTTGCACCAGCTGCGGATAAAGAAGCTATTGCTTGACATCTTTTCACATTATACCCACTTTTAGCAAGAATCTAACCCTGGGAACAAACGGTGGAAGGGCTGCTAAAGTCTCCTTATGCTGTACAATATCACAGTTCCTCTGGCAAAACTGCTGCTGGGATGAGCTCAGAGCCAAACATGGTCAGCGTAACCGAGGAGAAAATGTTTCAGCTGTTCTCACACTAAGAAACAAGGTGCTTTTAATTTGACCTCCAGAGTCCATACGCACTCTTGCACAGCCTCATCACACATGAGGCTCCCACCCCACCAGGATGCTTTTTTTTTACCCCAGTCTCCACTTCCTCTTCCAGGACAAGACCCATATGTTGCGGTTGCGCTGCTCACATGCTTGTTAACGTGAAAAGAACAGGCTTGCTACTAAGAGAACCAAAAAGGACCAATCAACGAGTATGTCCCGGAGGTGGATTCAGTGTGCTTCTCCGTTCACTACGCACCACTAGGCAGGATCAAAATCCAACTTCTATTTGCCTTCTGGGAACATGCGGTAGCCAGAACTGTCAAAGCCACATCCTCCACTGCCTTTCTGAAAACCCTCTCTGCAAGGCAGATGGTGGGCCAGGAAGGAAAAGGCAACCTCATCTGCCACACAGGCCTTCGTTTCTGGAGTTGGGAAGAGTCTGAAAGCTCCTCGCTGGGTAGCTTGACAGAGCTCCCCACTCGGCTGAGACGCTGGCCATGGCAAGGCCGGCACAGCAAGGAGCACCATGGCTGGCGCTCAACTGGAGCCACTGGTTCTGACAAATCAGGAGTGAAACGGATTTGTCACATCCCTGATTTATTTCAGTTTACAAGCGAAATGAAAGACACTGAACTGTGAGGAACATTGTAGTCATAGTGATGATGAACAGCACAAGTGCACGTGAGCATGTGTTTTATTAGAAAACTATTGCTGTACATATTCGTTGTTTGCTGACTGACTCCTGCAGGCAATAACACTCCTCTAAAATATCACCATCTCGGTGGCAGATTTTTTCTACATTATTTTAAGACGAAAAGGTTTAAATTTTCAGAATCTCCCCCCCAGCCAAGACTTATGTGGACTGAGCTTTATGTTTTTCAAAAAGATGGTACAACTACCCACTTGGAAAAAACATCTCTGTATTTAAGTATTTAGATGCTGAGTTAAAAAGCAGCTTACATACACCTAAGATATGTAACCAACAATCCCATCTAATTCTATCATATGCACTTGAACATCTAAGAAGAAAACAATACAGCTGATTTGCTTCCATTGTTTTAAAGACTATTGTGAGAGAAATAGAAACACTATCCTGTTAATCTACGATATCAGGGAGGAATGATGTGCGAGATGTCTTCACAAGAAAGGCTTAGAACTGAGATACATTTTTAATAAACTAATTTTTATTTTTGGTTCATAAAGTTCTTATTTTTATGGCTAGACAAATGAACATAAATTTCTAACGTTGAAAAGGCATTTTTCCACTAGGGGAGAGAAATAAAATAATCCAGCACTACAGTAGCATGATGTCGCTATTTCAAATGTCTTATTATCAATTTGAGCTATCTGACTAATGAGATACAGTGAGAGCTTTGTTAGGGAATAGATAATCTTTTTAATATTACAAAAAATGTAATTAGACAAGGAAATTTAATATGAAATTAAGAGAAATGTAATATGAAGATATAAAAATAAGGCACTTGTTATGTGTGGGCTCTAAGACATATTTATAAATTTATTGACTCGTAAGATACAAAAGGCCAGTCTTGTCTAGAAAACAACCCTGCTGCATTTGGAGATACTGTGCTGCTCCCATCAATGTCCTGGCTAGATCTAGATCTGGATCTACTAGCTACTGGTGGTACATGCAACTTCTGTATACCTTGTGTGTACTAATACACAAACTACTTCAGAAAAACTGATCTTAGAAGAGTAGGTACAAGGAAACCTAGGAATGACATCTGAAAGTTTAGGTAAGTCCTCAGGCTAGGATATGTTTGGCAATATTTTACTAGCGCTTCCAAGCACTCAGAAACCTATTGGTCCCTCATGCTCCAAAGAGGCCAGCGCCCAGCAGTTTTTAGTCTGGGCTCTCCAGAAAACCTGTCCAGCTCGTTTGACCTCTAACTGTCGATGGCTTCCCAAACTCATCTGAAAAATCCAGTGCTTAGAGTCTACTTCACCCATCAATTTAAAATAAAAGCTGTGACAAAGACAGTTTTAACTGGCAGAGCAATGCAACTTCTGTTACAGTATCTTCCCACCACCTTTCAATTGCTCCTAACTTTGGTATACTAATTTATTCTGGGTAGTAATGTTCCAATTATGCTTTCAGCGCAGCAGCATTTTCTTTTGAAGTGAATCAGCAAGCTCTGTTGTATTATTTTACACTCTGCAGTGGTGAGACCTTTAGGTAAGATAATCACCATTTTTCCACTATAAAACATAACTTAGCAGTATTTAAGGAACTGTGGTTCCTCCATGATTTACCATTTGGCACCAGGGCTGGCCTTGAGCCAAAACCCCAGGATCCCTTTTGTTGGCTTTATAAAAAAGCTTCCAGGCCCTGGCATTTTCCACATATGATTTGTTTTGTCCAACCTGAAACACTGGCAAAACCCCTTAAAATGCCATAAAGCCTACTCTTATGCTGTTCCAACATTTCAAGATAGCTTCGTACATGGAGGAGGAAGAGATGCTGATCATCCAGCCACAGATGTAATTTTCGATGAAGTTCCTGGGCACCAGTTGAAGTCAGTTCCAAAGTCCGTCCTTCATTAGTTTTGGGTGATTCTTATGGTTATACCATTAATACAGTGTATAGCTATTAACATCATACAATTTAATTTATTGGCTCTTTTCACCCAAAATCAGATCCCCTTGGGGTACACACCAGACTTCCCCATCCTTTCTCATCACCCACCAAGTGCACCCTGGTCCCTGAGCAAAAGCAATCCCGCAGATGGGCTTGCCTTTGCCTAAAGCAGGGATAACCCAAACTGTTTTACCCAACATATTCTTCATGCGCACTACAGGAACTTTATCTCCTTCTACTGGGCGTGGGAATTTTGATTGGGCAGGGCCAGCTCGATTGGCAGATCCCCTAGTGTTAACTAACCAGTTGGCCTTTGCTAAATGTGTGTCCCAGTGTTTGAGGGTCCCACCACCCATTGCTCTCAGGGTAATTTTTAGCAGTCCATTGTACCTTTTGATTTTCCCAGAGGCTGGTGCATGACAGGGGATGTGATACACCCATGCAATGCCATGCTCTTTGGCCCAGGTGCCTATGAGGTTGTTCCGAAAATGAGTCCCGTTGTCTGACTCAATTCTCTCTGGGGTGCCATGTCGCCACAGGACTTGCTTTTCAAGACCCAGAATAGTGTTCCGGGCAGTGGCATGGGGCACAGGGTATGTTTCCAGCCATCCAGTGGTTGCTTCCACCATTGTAAGAACATAACGCTTGCCTTGGCGGGTTTGTGGGAGCGTGATGTAGTTGATTTGCCATGCTTCCCCATATTTATATTTCAACCATCGGCCTCCATACCACAGAGGTTTACCCGCTTGGCTTGATTGATTATGGCGCATGTTTCACATTGATGGATGACCTGTGAGATGGCGTCCATGCTCAAGTCCACCCCTCGATCACGGGCCCATCTATATGTCACATCTCTTCCTTGATGGCCTGAGGTGTCATGGGCCCACCGAGCTAGAAATAATTCACCCTTCCTTATGTTGCCAGTCTGATCCACCTGAGCCACTTCAATCTTGGCAGCCTGATCCACCTGCTGGTTGTTCTGATGTTCCTCAGTGGCCCGACTCTTGGGTACGTGGGCATCTACATGATGTACCTTTACAACCAGCTTCTCTAGCCGGGCAGCAATATCTTGCCACAATGGGGCAGCCCAGATGGGTTTGCCTCTGCGCTGCCAGTTGCTCTGCTTCCACTGCTGTAACCACCCCCACAGGGCATTGGCCACCATCCATGAATCAGTGTAGAGGTACAGTGTTGGCCACTTTTCTCTTTCAGCAATATCTAAGGCCAGCTGGATGGCTTTCACCTCTGAAAACTGGCTCGATTCACCTTCTCCTTCAGCAGCTTCTGCAACTTGCCATGTAGGACTCCATACAGCAGCCTTCCACCTTTGATGATTTCCCATGATGCGACAGGACCCATCAGTGAAGAGGGCATATGGTTTCTCATCTTCTGTTAGTTTATTATATGGTGGGGCTTCTTCAGCACGTGTCACCTCCTCCTCTGGTGACATTCCAAAACCTTTCCCTTCTGGCCAGTCTGTGATCACTTCCGGAATCCCTGGACGACTGGGGCTTCCTATTCGAGCCCGTTGTGTGATCAGTGCAACCCACTTACTCCACGTAGCATCGGTTGCAGGATGTGTAGAAGGAGCCCTCTCTTTGAACATCCAGCCCAGCACTGGCAGTCGGGGTGCCAGGAGGAGCTGTGCTTCAGTGCCAATCACTTCTGAAGCAGCTCGAACCCCTTCATAGGCTGCCAATATCTCCTTTTCCGTTGGAGTGTAGTGGGCCTCAGATCCTCTGTATCGCCGACTCCAAAACCCCAGGGGTCGACCTCGAGTATCCCCTGGTGCTTTCTGCCAGAGACTCCAGGTAGGGCCATTCTCCCCGGCTGCGGTGTACAGCACATTTTTTACATCTGGTCCTGCCCGGACTGGCCCAAGAGCTACTGCATGAACTATTTCTTGTTTAATTTGTTCAAAAGCTTGTCGTTGCTCAGGGCCCCATTTGAAATCATTCTTCTTCTGGGTTACATGGTAGAGAGGGCTTACTATCAGACTGTACTTCGGAATGTGCATTCGCCAGAAACCCACAACGCCTAGGAAGGCCTGTGTCTCCTTTTTCTTGGTTGGTGGGGACATGGCTACTATTTTATTGATAATATCCATAGGGATCTGACGCCATCCATCATGCCTCCTTATTCCTAAAAATTTGATTTCCTGCGCAGGCCCCTTGACCTTACTTCGTTTTATGGCAAAGCCAGCCTGCAGCAGGATTTGGATTATTTTCTTCCCTTTCTCAGAAACTTCCTCTGCTGAGTTGCCCCATACAATGATGTCATCAATGTATTGCAGGTGCTCTGGGGCTTCACCTTTTTCCAGTGCAGTCTGGATCAGTCCATGGCAGATGGTGGGGCTGTGTTTCCACCCCTGGGGCAGTTGATTCCAGGTGTACTGGACGCCCCTCCAAGTGAAGACAAACTGTGGCCTGCACTCTGCCACCAAAGTAATCAAGAAAAATGCATTAGCTATATCAGTTGTGGCGTACCACTTGGCTGCCTTTGACTCTAGTTCATATTGAAGTTCCGGCATGTCTGGCACGGCAGCACTCATTGGCGGTGTGACTTCATTCAGGCCACAATAGTCTACTGTCAGCCTCCACTCTCCATTGGACTTCCGCACTGGCCATATGGGACTGTTAAAGGGTGAGCGGGTTCTGCTGATCACTCCTTGACTCTCCAGTTGACGAATTAGCTTATGGATGGGAATCAGGGAGTCTCGGATGGTGTGGTATTGCCGCCGGTGCACAGCTGTAGTAGCAATTGGCACCTGTTGCTCTTCAACCCTCAGCAACCCTACAACAGAAGGGTCCTCCGAGAGACCAGGCAAACTAGACAATGGTTCAATTTCCTCCGCTTCCAAGGCGGCTATTCCAAAAGCCCACTGGCAACCTTTTGGGTCTTTGAAATACCCTTTCCGGAGGTAGTCTATGCCCAGGATGCATGGAGCCTCTGGCCCAGTCACGATGGGGTGCTTTTGCCACTCATTCCCAGTTAGACTTACTTCAGCCTCCAACAGAGTCAACTGTTGGGATCCCCCCGTCACACCAGAAATAGATATCCGTTCCACCCCTTCATAGTTTGATGGCATTAGGGTACACTGTGCACCAGTGTCCACTAGGGCCTTGTACTCTTGTGGGTCTGATGTGCCAGGCCATCGGATCCACACAGTCCAATACACTCTGTTATCCCTTTCCTCCACCTGGCTGGAGGCAGGGGCCCCCTAGTCCTGCTCATCATATTCGCTGCGCATCTCTTGCAGAAAGGACTTAGAAGTCCCTTCAAGAGGATCATAAGTGCGATCAGGCCTTCCACTTGATCTAGGGGGCTGCCCGGTGGAAACAGGAGCAGCATCCTTTCTGGAAGAGTTCCTTTGTACAGCTGTCTTGCCTTGTAGCTCATGTACGTGTGCCTGCAGGGTTGACCAAAATCACCAAAACCAATTGGTCGATGGGAGACGTGCCCTGAACTGACTGTGCACAATGTACCTGCTCACTTCACTGAGCATGTGGCAGTGCCTACAGTTTCTCAAAGCCACATCTGTAGCTGGAGAGATGAAAACTTGGTGATGGATTGCTGAGGTCAAGACAGGCCACCACAAAGGCTACGTTCGCATCAGCAGGTATCGAAGACCAGCGAGAGCAGATCTGTAAAGCAGCTGGTTCTGAGGATCCTCCATCCTTACAGTACACATTTCATGATGTTTTCCTACAGCCAGGTTGAATTTGGTCCCATGAGCTGCACACCTACCGGCACTTGGACTGCACCTTCCAGTTTAGTTTCATGCAAAAGGAATCAAATTCAAGTGCTCAGGGACTCCTCCGTAAATGTGAATCAAAGCATGATCATTAGGGAGGACTGGGAAATGCACTCGGGGGATGCATTACTGATCCAAACTCACATAACGAGGTAGGTGCACTCAAAAGAGAGTAAATGGCTGCGTTTTCTATATCAGAAAGATGTAATTTCTCTCAAGGGAGGTTTGCTGTGTTCTGCTCTGCAGGGAGCTGTGCTTCCAGGAGGAAGATGATGAAAATCCAATGCTGGGTGAAGAGCTGTGGCTCTGGCGTGTTGCTGTGGTTGCCCAGCTGAACTGAAGTGCCGGGGAGGTGTGGCGAAGTGAAGAGAAGGCTAACCTACTAATGTTTACAAACAGATGTTACATCTTAAATTATATCAGTCTGAACATTTGCTTTACTTATTATGTATTAGTAACACAGTGTATGGACCCACAGAAAGCAAATGGTCTAACTTCTGAGCTTTGCTCTCTGTTTCTAAGGCAATAGTAGGAAAGGGATGGTGTACTGCTATGTGTTTACAGAACACTGTTAACTCCTGCACCCTCACTGATGACCTTGTAATGGAGAATTGAGTTGCATGGTTGTATCAGTTTAAAGAATTGTTCTCTTATGTCTGATCGCTATGTTTCCATTAAAACCAAAGCCCAGCTGAAGGAAGTGCGAATACGTGGCAGCTGTGGCCAAATCATCCTTTGAATTTGAACTGACTATTCAAACACCCTTCACCTTGAGCTCTGGCCCCAAGAAGATCACACAGGCTCGTCCCTGGCAGAAATGAGCGCTGTCTAGGGAACTAGCATTTATCGGTCACCATGGAAAGGGTATCTGAAGTGGAAGTTCCCTTTCACTTGAAGGAAAAGGTTTCACAATCCAACGCAACACATCACTAATGACTCTGGCTAATACTGTGAGATGCTAATTATGAAAATGCCTATGTGATATAATTAGTCAGATTGCAAGAAGGAAGTAGATATATTCTCGAAAGATCTGCTTGTACAGGGCCGGGATGACAGAAAACCAGCCACACACCCCCTACATAAATGTTTATTTTTCCATTTGCCTGTATATTATCATCCTCCCATATAGTATCATCCTGGACCACTGGTTCCTTTCTTTAACTTTCCCTCTCTCTGCCCTTAAACTTTTTCAGTTGTTGGGCTCAAACGCTGAAGTCTATTTATTATTTATCTGATCATGGCGCTTTGGGAGAGAAGCACAGCCTTTCATTTAGGAGCTTGAAAAACAACATGAAAACATTTTAAGCAGAAAAAAATCCCTTGTTTTTACTGCTTTTGGGGTGTTTTGGCCTTTCAGAGTTTTAGCAGAGTGCTGCCTGCAATGGTCACTGTAGTTTAGCAACTCTCCCTTCATGATGGCAGTATCATATCTGAGCCAGTTTTTTCCCTGTGCTTCATTTTTCAGGTAGTATGTTAACACACAGAGAAAAAAAAAAATCTGATCTCTGTTTTGACAAAATACCTATGGGATGACAAAATCCTGCAGATGTGCAGAACGGTCCATCTTTTTCCCCACAAATTAAGTCTCTTCTCAGACGTGTGCCAGGCTATGACACAAATGTAAACATTTCTCTGGCAGCAGCTTCTGCAAAAGCTTTTGAGATTTGACTTTTCTGAGCAGATCTGAACTTTACTAGGCTCTTATATAGGAGCTATGTAAGTTATTTAATACCTATAGAAAGGTAACTTACTTATCTTGAATTTTGCTTATCAACTTCAGGTAATTTTGAATTTTACTTCTTGACCGTAGGATACTTGGGCTGTGTGCAAGTTAAAAATACAGCAAGACCAGAGAATTGGAAAGAAATTGAAAGTGTGTACCAGGCACAGGTGCCCAGGGGCTGGTAGGGGGCTGCAGGGGCCTCTGTGAGGAGCGGCCATACCCACCACAGGGTACGGCTGAGTCCTGCAGCCAAGGTGGTGGCACCTTGGGAAAGCCTGAGTAAGAAAGGGCAAAATACTGCCCAGCAGTGAGGGGTGAGGACAAATGTGAGAGACACAGCCCTGTGAGCCTTGAGGTGAGAGATGAAGGAGGGGGAGGAGGTGCTCCAGGTGCCAGAGCAGAGACTCCCCTGCAGTCCCTGGAGAAGACCATGGTGGAGCAGGTGTTTCCCTGCAGCCCATGGAGAGGACCATGCTGGAGCAGATATCCACCCTGCAGCCCATGGAGGACCCCATGCCACAGTAGGTGGACATTTCTTGAAGGAGCTGTAGCCCATGGAGACCCCATACTGAAGCAGGTTTATCCTGAAGGACTGCAGCCCATGGGAAGGACCCCACGCTGGAGCAGGGGAACAGCGTGAGGAAGAAGGAGCATCAGAGAGGAGCTGTTATGGACTGACCGCAGCCCCCATTCCCCATCTCCTGCACCACTTGGGGTTGGGAAGGACGTAGAGAACTTGGGTATGAAGGAGCAAAGTTGACCCTGGAAAGAAGAGGGGATGGGGGAGAACGCATTTTAGCTTTTGTCTTTGTTTCTCACCATCAACTTTATTTTACTTGGCAATAAATTAAATTAATCTTCTCCAAGCTGAGTCTGTTTTGTGTGTGACTAACTGTTAAGCAATCTCCCTGTCCTTATCTCGCCTCACTTCAACCTCTTTTCTCCCCCGTCCTGTTGAGTAGAGGGAGTGAGAAAGCGGATGGCTGAGCGTCTGGCAGCCAGCCGAGGTCAACCCACCACAACCAGCAAGCATCACTGTCCAGATGAAGGGGCAATCAGAAAATCTGAGGAAGCTGAGAGCTGAATCATATGCTGTCATGAAACCTGATGACTTCTGAGTTTGTGGGAGTTTGATGTTGCCTTGGGGCTATGACTGGAAATACAGGCACTCTGTATAATCCAACCTCTAAAACCTGCAGAGAGCACGATGTATGTTAAGGTGAAATAAAGACTATTTTAAAGTTTAGCAACTGAAGTTCAGTTGAAAGGATTAGTGTTTGTTATAATAAACATTTTGAAAAATCTTAGAAAACTTAGGGGAACAAGCTTGCACAACCTTTTGGTGGGATCAGTCGGTTTCCAGCTGAACTGAACTTTAGGTAGGCTATTTCTATTCTTCTATGACAGGAGGGCTCAACAGTGGTTGACAAGCTGTTTGTGACTTTGTGAAAAATTCAAGAGCAATCCCTATGCCAGGACTGCGTGGATGTGACTGGCAGCTGCGTAAAGCTGGAGCAGAGGTTGCTCAGTAAATCCTCAGCAGTATGAGGGAGGAAGCAAGCCAGCAAGCACCAGACCCCTCAAGGACCCAGCTGCACACCAAGCCCACCACCATTCCTCAACAGATCATCTGGTAAGGCACTGGTTGCCTTCTGTTTGTGAACTACACCTGGAATTTCTGCATCTCACCATCCCCGAGTAAGCAGTATATATCCTGTAATTGCTGCCCTTGTTCCAAGACTGCAGAAGATTCAGACTCAGATTTTAATCACTGCACACACAAAATGTGTTTGCATTTGTTTGCTTACTTTATACTTGACAGTGTTGCAGCTACACTGGAAACCTAACTTTTGTATCGGTAGGATACTTCTGAATCCTCAGTGCTGAGTGAGAAAAATTACAGTTCTTATGTATGAGTCATCATCAGTTTTACCATTTTAGATCAAAGAAAGCAAAACCATCTGGATTTTGTAGCTTCTGTGACTTACAAAATTATAATAAATCTGAAGCTAGTTCATGCATGTAATTTAAGAAAGTTATATAGGTTTCTGAGGGTTCTAGGTCATACAAGATGCGATTTTCTTTAGCTGTTTCCATCTTCATACTTCAGAAACTGATATTTGTGTATAATTCTACTTAGATTGGTATGCCTTTTTTCCACTTACACATGAAATGTCAATTGTCTCTGCTTTCGGTGGAGGTAAACAGTTATAAAATTTTCTGTGGACTAACACATATAACATTATACGAACAATCTCTTTCTTGTATTGTCTAAAACAAGTTGTTTATTCTGAAAATATAGATATATATCATACTTTTTGTGAGATGAGACATAACAACAGAAACATATTCTGTATTCAGGGAGACAATTAAATACTCCTAGCCACATGCAAATTGTACATATTTTGCAGCTACTGCTTACAGACTGAGACACTATTCATCTTAACAAATGAGAATGTAGTCCAAAATCAATAAAAAGTGGGAAAAGATTGTGTTGGGTTTGCATGGCAAGGTTTTGGTAATGGGGGGTGGCTACAGGGGTGGCTTCTGTGAGAAGCTGCTAGAAGCTTCCCCTGTGTCTGACAGAGCCAATGCCAGCCGGCTCCAAGACGGACCCGCCACTGGCCAAGGCCAAGCCCATCAGCACCTCTGTGATAACATATTTAAGAAGGAAAAAAACCAGTTAGAGCTTTTGTAGCTGGAGAGAGGAGTGAGAAGATGTATGAACATCTGCAGACACCAAGGTCAGTGCAGAAGGAGGGGCAGGAGGTGCTCCAGGCACCGGAGCAAGATTCCCCTGCAGCCCGTGGTGAAGACCATGGTGAAGCAGGCTGTGCCCCTGCAGCCCATGGAGGAAGGATGAGGGGGTATAGAGATTCCACCTGCAGCCCGTGGAGGACCCCACACCGGAGAAGGTGGAGGCACCTGAAGGAGGCTGTGACCCATGGGAAGCTCATGCTGGAGCAAGCTCCTGGCAGGACCTGTGGACCCGTGGAGAGAGGAGCCCACACCAGGGCAGGTTTGCTGGCAGGACTTGTGACCCCGTGGGGGACCCACGCTGGAGCAGTTTGCTCCTGAAGGTCTGCACCCCATGGCAGAGACCCACACTGGAGCAGTTCGTGAAGGACTGTGGCCCGTGGGAGAGACTCCTGTTGGAGAAGTTTGTGAAGGACTGTCTCCCGTGAGAGGGACTCCATGCTAGAGCAGGGGAATGATTAAGAGGAGTCCTCCCCCTGAGGATGAAGAAGCGGCAGAAACAATGTGTGATGAACTGACCGTAACCCCCATTCCCCGTCTCCCTGTGCCGCTGGGGGGGGCGGAGGTTGAAGCTGGGAGTGAAGTTGAGCCCGGGAAGATGGGAGGGGTGGGGGGAGGTGTTTTAAGACTTGATTTTATTTCTGATTCCTCTACTCTGTTTTGCTTGATAATAAATTAGATGAATTTCCTCTCTACGTTCAGTCTGTTTTGCTCATGATGATTAGTGAGTGATCTCTCCCTGTCCTTATCTCAACCCATAAGCTTTTTGTTATACCTTTTCTCCCCTGTCTAGTGAATGAGGGCAGTGATAGAGCGGCTCTGATGGGCACCTGGCTCCCAGCCAGGGTCAACACACCACAAGATTATTGATATCTGAGGTTAAATTTTGATTGTAGTCAATTGCTCCACAATAATAGTGGCCTTTTCACATACTTCCTAAATGAAATCCTGTTAAGCAGGCAAGAACTAATAAAGAAAATACACACCCCCACCCCCCCATATTTCTATTCTGGATCAGTATCAATAGTTGCTACCAGAATATAATGTTAGAATTAATTGTTCTTTAATGGATTTCATTGGAAAGAGGACTTTCATAAACATTTCTGGGTTTGGGTTTTTTTCTTTTTAGTTACCATGAAATTCAGAATTTAAATACAGGAACTTTTATTCCATAGGTGCACAAGTTGTTACTGATTGCCATTTTAGCTGCATAAGTCAAAAATCTAGTTTCTCGGGGCTCAGAATTACAGTACATAAAAGTTTTGACTGGGCAGGGCCAGCTCGATTGGCAGATCCCCTAGTGTTAACTAACCAGGTGGCCTTTGCTAAATGTGTGTCCCAATGTTTGAAGGTCCCACCACACATTACTCTCAGGGTAGTCTTTAGTAGTCCATTGTACCTTTTGATTTTCCCAGAGGCTGGTGCATGACAGGGGATGTGATACACCCATGCAATGCCATGCTCTTTGGCCCAGGTGCCTATGAGGTTGTTTTGAAAAAAAAGTCCCGTTGTCTGACTCAATTCTCTCTGGGGTGCCATGTCACCACAGGACTTGCTTTTCAAGACCCAGAATAGTGTTCCAGGCAGTGGCATGGGGCACAGGGTATGTTTCCAGCCATCCAGTAGTTACTTCCACCACTGTTAGAACACAGCGCTTACCTGGATGGGTTTGTGGGAGTGTGATGTAATCAATCTGCCAGGTCTCCCTATATTTATATTTTAGCCATTGTTATCCATACCACAGAGGCTTTATCAGCTTGACTTGCTTAATTGCAGTGCATGTTTCACATTGATGGATGACCTGTGAGATGGCATCCATGGTCAAGTCCACCCCTCGATCATGAGCCCATCTATATGTCACATCTCTTCCTTGATGGCCTGAGGTGTCATGGGCCCACCGAGCTAGAAATAATTCACCCTTCCTTATGTTGCCAGTCTGATCCACCTGAGCCACTTCAATCTTGGCAGCCTGATCCACCTGCTGGTTGTTCTGATGTTCCTCAGTGGCCTGACTCTTGGGTACGTGGGCATCTACGTGACGTGCTTTTACAATCAGCTTCTCTAGCCGGGCAGCAATATCTTGCCACAATGGGGCAGCCCAGATGGGTTTGCCTCTGTGCTGCCAGTTGCTCTGCTTCCACTGCTGTAACCACCCCCACAGGGCATTGGCCACCATCCATGAATCAGTATAGAGGTAGAGCATTTCTCATTCAGCAATATCTAAAGCCAGCTGGATGGCTTTCACCTCTGAAAACTGGCTTGATTCACCTTCTTCAGCAGCTTCTGCGACTTGCCATGTAGGACTCCATACAGCAGCCTTCCACCTTTGATGATTTCCCATGATGCAACAGCACCCATCAGTGAAGAGGACATATGGCTTCTCATTTTCTGGTGGTTTATTATATGGCGGGGCTTCTTCAGCACATCACGTCCTCCTCTGCAACATTCCGAAATCTTTGGCTTCTGGCCAGTCTGTGACCGCTTCCAGAATTCATGGGTGACTGGGGCTTCCTATTCGAGCCCGTTGTGTGATCAGTGCAACCCACTTACTCCACGTAGCATCAGTTGCATGATGTGTAGAGGGGACCCTCCCTTTGAACATCCAGCCCAGCACTGGCAGTCGGGGTGCCAGGAGGAGCTGTGCTTCAGTACCAATCACTTCTGAAGCAGCTTGAACCCCTTCATATGCTGCCAATGTCTCTTTTTCAGTCGGAGTGTAGTGGGCCTCAGATCCTCTGTATCCCCAACTCCAAAACCCCAGGGGTCAGCCTCGAGTATCCCCTGGTGCTTTCTGCCAGAGACTGCAGGTAGGGCTGTTCTCCCTGGCTGCTGTGTAGAGCACATTTCTTACATCTGGTCCTGCCCAGACTGGCCCAAGGGTTACTGCATGAACTATTTCCTGTTTCATTTGTTCAAAGGCTTGTCAGTGCTTATGGTCCCATTTGAAATTGTTCTTCTGGGTCACCTGATAGAGAAGGCTTAAAATCAAACTGTAATTTGGGATATGCATTCTCTGAAAACTCACAGCACCTAAGAAAGCCTGTGTTTCCTTTTTGCTAGTTGGTGGAGACATGGCTGCTCTTTCATTGATCACATCCATTGGGATCTGACAACACCTATCTTGCCATTTTATTCCTAAAAAGTGGATCTCCTGTGCAAGTCCCTTGACCTTACTTTGGTTTATGGCAAAACGAGCTTTTAGAAGTATTTGAACTATTTCCTTCCCTTTCTCAGAGACTTCTGCTGCTGTGTTGTCCCATACGATGATGTCATCAATGTATTGCAGGTGCTCCAGAGCTTCCTTCTGTTTCAGTGCATCTGGATCAGTCCATAACAAACAGTAGGGCTGTTTCCACCCCTGGGGCAGTCGATTCCAGGTGTACTAGGCACCCCACCAAGTGAAGGCAAACTGTGGCCTGCACTCTGTCACCAAAGGGATCAAGAACAATGCATTAGCTATATTAATTGTGGCGTACCACTTGGCTGCCTTTGACTCTAGTTCATATTGAAGTTCTAGCATGTCCAGCATGGCAGGAGTCAGTGGCAGTGTGATTTCATTCAGGCCACAATAGTCTACCGTCAGCCTCCACTCTCCATTGGACTTCCGCACTGGCCATATGGGACTGTTAAAGGGTGAGCGGGTTCTGCTGATCACTCCTTGACTCTCCAGTTGACGAATTAGCTTATGGATGGGAATCAGGGAGTCTCGGATGGTGCGGTATTGCCGCCGGTGCACAGTTGTAGTAGCAATTGGCACCTGTTGCTCTTCAACCCTCAGCAACCCTACAACAGAAGGGTCCTCCGAGAGACCAGGCAAACTAGACAATGGTTCAATTTCCTCCGCTTCCAAGGCGGCTATTCCAAAAGCCCACTGGCAACCTTTTGGGTCTTTGAAATACCCTTTCCGGAGGTAGTCTATGCCCAGGATGCATGGAGCCTCTGGCCCAGTCACGATGGGGTGCTTTTGCCACTCATTCCCAGTTAGACTCATCTGGCCCTCTAGTACAGTCAGCTGTTGGGATCCCTCTGTCACTCCAGAAATACAAATGGGTTCTGCCCCTTCGTGGCTTGATGGCATTAGGGTACACTGTGCACCGGTGTCCACTAGAGCCTTATAATCCTGGGGGTCTGATGTGCCAGGCCATCGGATCCACACAGTCCAATACACTCTGTTATCCCTTTCCTCCACCTGGCTGGAGCCAGGGGCCCCCTAGTCCTGGTCACAGTAATCATTACTCACTTCTTGTAAAAATGACTTAGAAGTCCATTTATTAACATTGGAAGCACTATCAGTCCTTCTACTCTGTCTGGGGAACTGCCCACTGGAAACTGAAGTGGCAATTTTCCTGGAAGAACCTCCTTTTTTTATTGTTTTTCCTTGTAACTCATGCGCCCATGCCTCTAGGGCCTCCTGCAAACCATTTCACATGCTGTTTGTGAATTCTTTTCCATGTCACTCCTTAGTGGCAATCCACATCATTCTTCTGGTTGTTGGACCATAAAATTGTTTTAGTTTCTGTGAATTGTCCTAGTTTCTCCTTTCAACCCGATCCCTGGTAATGGGTAGAGGAGAGGAAGGTGAGTGCTGAGATCAAGTGTGGTACCTGATATTACCAGTTTACCTGTCATGTGGTGCATGATAATTTGTCTCGACAATAAAGCAAGCTGTGTGGAAACATGAAGAATATTTACCCTGCTAACTGCCCAGGGGCACATACCTATCCCAGAGTAAATGTAATACGCTTTTACAAAGAGGCAAACCATCTCCTGTTTACCATGAGGAAATAATGTGAACCAGGGTCGCTGTCATGAAGCAGTGGATGCATGATGATTTCTTATCTTTCAGCAAGTCATTCCTGGAACTGTAATTTCCCCTCCCAAGTACAGTAGCTTCTGATGCCCACAAATATCACCAAAACCCTGTGTACCAACTGGGTCAGCCCTGACACTAGCACTTCTGCATGAAGCCACGCGGCAGAAGGCTTGAGAGATGAAGAGGACAAGGGTTGCTGGCACAATGGAGGAAAGCAGAAAGGATAAAGAAAAGGATTTTGGCCAGGAGGCTGTGTAAAATGGAAGAGGATGCTAAGAAGGTAGGAGCAGTAAAGAAGAATAAAGGACCCTTGGAGCTTTGGAAATGGTGAAGTGGTAGCATGCAGCTGGAAATCAGGGTATGGAGGTTGGACAGCGGCGTGACAAGAACTAGTATGGCTTCTGGTAGCCAGAGAGATTGGAATGGGATATGACAGCTTCAGAGTTGGGATCAGAGCAGGTGGTGTTACAGCGGGGTGTTGTCAGACACCCATGTAGAGGACTAAACAGCTGGACATAAAAGTAACTCAAAATCAATCTAGTGTTCTCCACATACATTGCTTTCAGAAAACAGATCTCACATCTCTGGACAAAAATGGAGCAACACAGATCTGTCCTGGTGTCTGGAACACCTCTCTGGGGGTCAGGGCCCTCCACACGCTCAACCATGCAGTCTAGCTGTGCAACTTTGCTACAAACTGCTCTGGACAGGACCTTCTTGCTCCCTTTTGTCTGCCTTTCCTGCTGTTTAACTTTGTGCAGAACAATTACATATCTACTGGGCCAAGGAGAACATTTTCTTTGTGGAAAAGACAAGTTACACGCTGTCAGCCAGAGCAGGGCACTGGACTCTGGTCATCCAGCTCTCTCTCGCGGACTATAAAATTAATGGTGTTCCCCCAGGTTTTGAATAAAAAAGAATGAATGACACCCTCCTTTTGCAGCCCTCTGATATAAAAGGCTGTTTTACACCTTTTTGTTTGCTACAGAAAGTGCTTAGGCACTTAAAATTAAGATTAAAATGTTTCAGGTCAAGGAAACCTTAAATCCCTGCAG
Organism: Balearica regulorum gibbericeps; assembly: GCF_011004875.1. Lineage (NCBI taxonomy): Eukaryota > Metazoa > Chordata > Aves > Gruiformes > Gruidae > Balearica > Balearica regulorum. Next base: position 67,761,356 of record NC_046185.1, read on the forward strand.
TCCAGTGTTAGGTGGCTAAATGCTAAGGATGGTGCTACTTAAGAGACTTCTGTGTTTCTTACTAGCTAGAGGAAGTGCAGGCCTTTGAGCATCCTGATCTTAGATACCTGTATCTCTCAAAGAAACAAAATACACTATGTGGAAGTGAGGATCTTACAAATTTTACTAGCTGAGAATTAGGTATGTTGGTTACCTAATGAACATTAGCAAGTAATGTTCAATGGGTGGATGTCCTTAAACTCATAGCCCACGTTGATGCATCATTATCATTATTATCACAAAGTCCTCACCTCTGGCATGTCTGAGTCTTCCAGATAAGACTGGCTCTTTTGCAGGCCAAGTGCCTTTCAGTCTCCATAACTGCTGTTGTATGAAAAATAGCACCAAATATTTCAGATTTATAGAGAATAATATTAGTACTTTAAAGAAGGAGAACCTTCACAATAAAAATGTCGCTATTAACATTTTAAAAGAAAAAAATGATACACTTGAGAGAACTGAGTAGCCAGTTATAATGGCTTTATTAAAACTCACAGCATGCTGAACTCACAGCTTAAGAAATGAGATCCCTGCTACTGTTTACAGACATTAGATTTTTTTTTATGAATATAAAGAATATTTTGTCTCCATACTAAATGATTAAAAAGAAAACAGGGCAGCTAGTGTAATGAAACTGCTAAAACAAGTGTTAAAACACTTCAAGGAATAAATGTAGCCACTCTTTCACTGCTACATTCTTCTAGTGATGGCAAACAGGAAATTTCAAAGATCCTTAAAGAAAAAGAATACTTTTTTTTCTTACCTTAACTTATATGCAAATCCATAGTTTTATGTAGTGATGTAGACTTCAGTCTGAGATCTAACACCAAATGTCTTATTTAGGACAACAAGATTTAATCTAGTCTCTCAAAAGATGCCAGTTAAACAGCACACTTATTTCCACATGCTTCCAACACTTTCTTACTCACAGCCCTTTTTAAGTATCCTTTTGCTTTTAAAAGTATAGCCAGACCTTACGCATTTCCTACCCAAGAATATCGTACAGGAACATTTAAAAGTGCAGCACCTTGCTTTTCATTCCATATAATATGACAGTAAATGTAATAAACTTTTCTGGAGGGAATGGGAAGATGCATGTCTGTGTGGTAGTGAGAACTTCCTAACAGCATTGCTGAACTCTCATTCGCCACTACTTTTACTCTAAGGCGTATGTGCATAGCATAACAGTAGAATAAATCTAAGGCAATCAAGCAAGAAAGTACAATGTGTTTTCTCTAACTATACTATTAATCATTCCATAGTCTCTGTTACATTGACTACTGCAGCATAAAGTTCATTTCTCAAATAAACTCTTTGGTATACCAGGTCATTATCTTATCACCAGCTAACATATTCTTATAGATTTGATAAATCTGGTATATATACAGGCGACGTGTTTTAAAACAGGGCCAAGGACCATTCATTGGCCACGTGAAGTCAAAAGACACAGCAGCCTTCATCTCCAGATGACCCTCTCTCCCCTCCCCAAAGTGGCTTTGTCTGCACCACCTTAGGAGGACTGTCCCCTTGGCATTACCTGGCAGGGAGCTGGTTGGCAGAGGTCAAAAATGTGCAAGGACATGTATCAAACAATATGAATCCTCTCAGACCAGCGCTCAAGCCTGTACTCCAGTGCTGTTTCATTAACTAGTGCAGAGATGGCTGTAGTGACTCCTGGAAGCAAAGTCCTTCCAATGCCTCAGCTTGAATATTTAGCATATATTTATGCAATGGCTTTCCCCCTAATTTTTGAATGACTTTCTTTTTTCTGTGAAAAACTTGGATCAGACTAGGATGAAATGGTGTATTTCCATGTTTCTTTTGGTACTTTAGTCATCCTAAAGCAGACTTGCCTGTCTAATATTGGTCTCATGATGGTGCTGCAAGGTATTATGGGTAATATGGTAAGGAATTTGGGTTGAACACACATGTCCCACTTCATCTGAAGTACATTCATACTCCAAAAACGCCAGCAACAAGAAATCATGTAGGAACTCAAACTTCACTATCATGCTCTGCACATTGTCCAGTGCTTGAGCCTGGGTCCAAGTGTGTTTCCTGAGAGTTGGATATTAATCATGTTGGGGCTCAAATGCTGGCTTCGTCTCGGGGTTTATGTATGTCCTTGCAAAGACATGTCAGGACATGAGGCAGAATTCATTTGAACGTGCTCAGAGATTGTGACAATTGGTTTACAGGTACTTCAGTAGTAGTGAAGAGCTAACTGGGTTACTCAGCAGTAACACAGGGTTGTGTCAGGGTCTGAGTAAACCCAGACTGGCATTTCCACAGCATACGGCAGTTTGGTTATCATTGGGCTGCTGCAACCACCTCTAAAAGGTCTTTGCAGCCAAGTGTTAATTAGATGAGCTATTAGGGGCAGGAGTAGCATAAGCCACTCCCTTATTTCTGTACTAGCTGATCCCAAGCATATTGAAGTCACTGAAGGTCTTTTTATTGATGTTCAGTGAACTTCAGATCAGACCCTGGGTATAGCTCAATTACAGCAGACAGTGATATTATGCTCTTGTGATGTTGTAATATTATTACGCAATATTGTGGACATGGTGTATTAGTAATGGATACTGTTCTGCACTTTCCTTTTAAGCAAAGTACATATATAACAGACACTGCATCTGGTTTGCCCTTTCTTCTCACTTCTGTAATACTCCCATGCCATAACAGTAAAATCTTGTAATTCCCTTTCAAAGCTTGCTGAACTTTCAGACTCTGTGACATTTATAAGTAACAAAGTGTTTGTGTTGGCTGCAGTATATCTTTTGTCAATTTTAAATATTCTGCTTTCACATTTTGTGTTCTGCTTTGTTACCTTCTTAATGTTCACAAAGTCTGCTTACTTTACAGTATTTGATATATGGAACTTGCAAAATATTCCTTTTTAAAAATTCTTATTATATACAGATTTCTCTCTCCCACATATACTGTCTTAATTTTCATCACTGCTGTCAAGATTGTCAAGAAAAATAATCAGATCTGAACCAAGGATGAAGGCTGCAGATATGCTGTAGCAACATAGCAAGTCACACTTTACATACATTTTCTTAGGTAGAGTCATGGCTACTGTTTATCCTATAATGCTAAAGGGATTTGGATCTGCTTAACCACTATAAGGCATGACAGTGTGTACTGTACCGCTTGGTTATGGCAGAGCGCTGCTATATGCCCCTGCCATAGTAAGGAAGATCACAGATTACTGTTGAAAAAGTAAGTATGCTACGTACCCTAAAATCCTCATACTTAGATTGCTCACCAGCCCCACTGAAGGATGTGCAGGAGATGCTTTCCTTCCACTACTTCAACTGGGAAGACCTAAAATTCCCTTTCCTATGCTGCTGCTCTCAGCAGAAGAGAAAAAATTGGCAAATTGCCCCTTCGTGTTGCCACTGCAGCTGCTTTTAGAGGGAGAAGACTGTGCAAAGCAATGCAAGATAAAAGTGGGTAGGAGAGAAGACAGAGAATGCTGTGCTGTGGATGATGTCAGATGATTTCATCTTTGGCTTAAACCTTTAACATCATCTGTTCTTCTTTGAATACGTTGCAGCTGACTCCATGGGGAGCCCACTCCTGCACTGAACTCCTCCATCACTCTCTGCTCAGCCCCACAGTGTGTGGTGTCCTTGAAGAAGAGAGGGATAGAATGGGCAGATGTAGAAGACAATCCTTCCAGAAGCTCAAGTGCATCTATGTTCTGACTTCTGGTAAAGGAAAATATCAGGTATCACTACCCATGCAACACCATCTCCTGACCCTGTGAGGGTGCTAGAACAAGTCAAATTTAGGAACTGTTCTTTTTGCTCACAGAGGATGGGGAAAGAAGCATGTTAAGTCTCAGCTCTCATTCAGTGAAGGCACAGTTCAGGTGCCAGTCAGAGCCCGCAGGCTTCTGTTCAGTGTCCCTTGGCGATACTCAGGCATTGAGTCTGCTCCAGGTGAGGGAAATTGTATTTCTAAAAGTTACCACTGTTAATCTCTTCCTAGAAAAGTTCATTAAAACGTCACTGTCATTAATCTCTTAGTGAACTCCTCTGCACTTTTTTCAGATACAACATGTATCTTCTTAAGGAATTTATCTCTGACCCAGTACGTGGTCAGGGTCAGTTAGTATAATTCAGTTTTCTTTCTCCCTAAAAATGTTATGCTCCACTTTACTTTTCTTACTCTCTTTATTCGGATACGTTCTGATTTCATTTTTGATGTGTAGTTTTAAAGAACAGAAATAACAGCTATATAATTCAGATACTTTCAAATTACATTGGTTTATTTGTCTTTCAGGGTGCCTGTATAATTTTAGTAAGTTTGGGGGTAAAAACATTACTCATCAAATTTCATTATAAGTACTATATTGCAAAAAATATTAGAGAACAGTAGGTTCAACTCTGTAAAATGACTTAATTCAAGCTATTTTTCAAGTTATTTTTCAGTTCACAGTGTTTTTACAGAGCTGTGTTTGCAGGGCACAATTAGCTAAATACATTTCTTCTGCTGTGCTACAAAAACTTGAGATTATTCAATTTTTGCTCAACTGAAATGCAAAACCCTTTTCAGTGACTACTCAGGAATTAGATGGCACTTTCTTCTTACCCTCCCTGCATCTGCCATTCCTTTCTTCAGATAATTGGTAGAATGGATGGGGTAAAATCAGCTGTTCTTCAGCAACACTATTTTTCCTCTGCTTAGAAGCAGAGAATGTGGGTAACTAACTTGTAACTGTTCTTATTTTTCTCCTCAGTAATCACGGAGCCAAGTATTTAAGCCAAACGCATACCCATTATAACAGCAGTCCATTGGCAGATGCTAACAGACAGCATATTAACTTACACAGGATAATTACGTTTAACCGATATTAATGGGTAAGGAATAATTAAAATGAAGATCGATATAGCATGTGTAAGTTTTTAGCAATGCCAACCTTCAGCCTGTCAGAAAAAAAAAAAAAAAAGAAAAAAAAAAAAAGGAAAAAATCCTATAGCGCTGGACTGCTGCCCTGAGGAAGCCATGCAAAAATTACTCCAGGAAGGAAAACAAGGAGACTGGGCCTAAGAAAAGCTCATGGAAAGAAATCAAACCCCTTCACCCAGAAGTGGAAACATCATGATCTGCAGTATATTTCTTCCATGGAGACAGAGATGATAGAGATCTGTTGCAAATGATCCCTGGTCAAGTGTCCAAGTGTGCTGGGAAAACTTTCTGCTTATCCATGGCCATCAGTCAATCTGTCTTAAGCTGACAGGTTTATTAGCCTCCTAACTAGAAAAATAAAAGTGCTCATGTAAAAAGATAGTGAAGATTTCCGCTTAAGATTTATGAACTTTTTCATGAAAAGGAGAAAGAATACTATATTCTCATCTGAAAAGTCACTTGTCAATTCTCATAAGTATAATGGGCCTGTTCACTTAACTGCTGGTTTATTCTACGTGTTTGGGGTTTTTTTAAATACAAATATATACATATATATATATATGTATGTGTCTTATTTTATGGGCAGCATTCCAGGTGAAGTTAAAGATATTTTCTACAGAGGAAATGAGGGAACAAAGATCCATTTGATATATTCTGAGACTTCTTCGAAATGAAAGACAGAAGGAGATTCTGCCACTGACTCTTCCAAAAGGTCAGGTTAAAGGGCTTATTTATAAAGTAAGTTTCCAAACCTCTTATTAATGACATGTGCTAAGAGGTTTTTTATTAATACTGTGACTAAAATTTTTCAATAGCTCAGTTTTTCATCACATACCACAACTGTGGTTATGTGATTAATAACTGTTGTTATTACTATAATGTGTTGTTTTTCTAGGCAAAGTTTGTGAAGTTATGGTTGCATTTGTGACACTGTAGCTTCTAAACTTTTTTGCAATATTAATTACACTTATATAGGTTCAAATTCACTTATACACTTTAATTAAGCTTATATACTTCCAGTGGATATGTACTGAATGCCCAACCTTATCCTAAATCACCACTGGTTTAGTGGATAAACATGACCAACATATTAAAGTTCTCAAACAAAGTGATGCTAATTTGACTGCTTCAATTTATTCTCCTTGGTTAAGCAATCACTGATACAGGCCAAGACCAAATTTAATCCACTCCTTGCAAGAAAATTAACTTGTCGTCTAGGGACATAAAGGATTATATTAAATAGAGCTTAGAAAAATAAATAGATGTTAAAGAAAATATGTGACTGTTGAGCTGTACTACAGCAAATGACAGAAAATAAGTTTTAACATCAGAAATTTTCAGTGGCATACTCACACAGAAAAAGAGGCAAAGAAAGTGATTGTTGACTTAAATCCAATTTTATTTAGATATTTCCAAAACCTGTCTAAATGAGTAGCCTAGCTAAAATGCCAGACACTTAAAAAAAACACCAAGGTACAATGGAGTAACCCTTTGGAAAGAAAATCTCTATTTTCATTTCACACCTTTCTTAGCCCAGATAAATATTTGAAGGACTCAGACACATAATTTTAGATTGTATCTGGACAATAACCTGAAATGTATCATTTAGTTTCTATTCCATTTGGTCACACAGTTTATATGTGAAAGAATAATCATTTTGACTGACTAAATAGCAATAGTCTAATAATGCTTAGCTTCATTCTAAAGTATTTCACAAAGGGTTTACTTTTCTTGGTGTGGAATTACAAATATTGAGTTTACGGCTGAATCCAGTCTATTTAATGAGTTTATGTGACCCATAACTACTTATTCAAGTCCTGAAAAATGTAGTGTTCTAGAACAAAGTGATTCACATTGCAATGAAAAAAAAAATGCATACCTCAGAAATGTATTATTACTGAGCAGAATCTGCTATCAGGATGCTACAATGCATTTATAAATAATGCATGAAATTGCCTTATTGAACTCTTTCCAGACCTCTTATGTCAGAGTCCAACAGTCTCTCACCAAGCTCTTTCAGATGTTCCACACAAGGAGGGTTTAATGCTTAAACACCAAGTTTACTTATTTGATATATTTGGCATTACACACCATTTTGATTTAGAAGCGTGAGACAGCAATATGCTGAAATCACAACACAAGCATAATAGAGCAACTGCAACATACAGCTAAGCCACAAGACAAATGGCATGCCCATTGCTCGTCCCCGTGTGCTCACCCTCATGAAGCACATCTACTCCTTTGAAGGGTTCAACAGCCTTTGCCGTGACACCTCTCGACCTTTCCTTATAGGTCATGGCAGACCAGGGCTCAGGAAACTGCATACTGCTCTTGCTCTGCAGATTGAGACCTAAAAGCGCATTGAGACCTAAAAGCATGCATTTCAGTTCTTCTAATTTCTTGATATTTGACTTCTCAGTCTAATGGTCCTTTCACATCGTTATCTCAAAATTTAAAATTTACATCGCAGAAGTACTCAGAGGAATCAAGTACCTTCACAATTTCGTTGTACTAGGCACTGTCTGAAAGCTTATGAATAAACATTTCAGGTCTGTAATCTCAGAGAAGAAGTGACGAGGATATAGAACATGTAGACCATATTATATCAAATGTATGCATTTGCTTCCTAGGCACTTTCTTATTTTCCTTTTTGCAGAACCTTATTCCTCAGCACAGACTTTCAATCCAGTATATTTGCAGCTACTTTTCTAGTTTGCTGGGCTATCAAGATTTATCATCTCTGGAAAATTACCCATGCTTTTTGAAGGAAAAGTTAATGTGGTGGGTTGACCCTGGCTGAGGGCCAGGTGCCCACCAGAGCCGCTCTATCACTCCCCTCTTTCATTAGACAGGCGAGAAAAGGTACAATGAAAAAAAAACTTACGGGTCGAGATAAGGACAGGGAGAGATCATTCTCTAATTATCATCATGAGCAAAACAGACCGAACTTAGAGAGGGAATTCATCTTATTTATTACTAAGCAAAACAGAGTAGAGGAATCAGAAATAAAACCAAATCTTAAAAACACCTCCCCCCACCCCTCCCATCTTCCCGGGCTCAACTTCACTCCCGGCTTCAACCTCTGTCCCCCCCCAGCGGCACAGGGGGACGGGGAGTGGGGGTTACGGTCAGTTCATCACGCGGTGTTTCTGCCGCTTCGTCATCCTCAGGGGGAGGACTCCTCTCATCGTTCCCCTGCTCCAGCATGGAGTCCCTCTCACGGGAGACAGTCCTTCACAAACTTCTCCAACGTGAGTCTCCTCCACGGGGTGCAGACCTTCAGGAGCAAACTGCTCCAGCGTGGGTCCCCCACGGGGTCACAAGTCCTGTCAGCAAACCTGCTCTGGCGTGGGCTCCTCTCTCCACGGCTCCACAGGTCCTGCCAGGAGCTTGCTCCAGCGCGGGCTTCCCACGGGGTCACAGCCTCCTTCAGGTGTCTCCACCTGCTCCGGCGTGGGGTCCTCCACGGGCTGCAGGTGGAATCTCTACACCCCCTCATCCTCCCTCCATGGGCTGCAGGGGGACAGCCTGCTTCACCATGGTCTTCACCACGGGCTGCAGGGGAATCTTGCTCCGGTGCCTGGAGCACCTCCTCCCCCTCCTTCTTCACTGACCTTGGTGTCTGCAGATGTTCTTACATCTTCTCACTCCTCTCTCCGGCTGCAAAAGCGCTCTCTAACTGTTTTTGTCTTTCTTAAATATGTTATCACAGAGGCGCTGATTGGCTTGGCCTTGGCCAGTGGCGGGTCCGTCTTGGAGCCGGCTGGCATTGGCTCTATCAGACACAGGGGAAGCTTCTAGCAGCTTCTCACAGAAGCCACCCCTGTAGCCCCCCCGCTACCAAAACCTTGCCACGCAAAACCAACACAGTTAAAAACTAGGAGACATTTTTATTTTTTAAGGACCTAGCATTTTTAAGCAATTCATAGTGCAAATTGTTTCCTTCAGAAAGATACATTCCTTAATACTCTTCTTGATCTGGGTCAGTTCTCCTCATACTGTAATGGCTAGTCAGGACTCTATGATTTCAAGAATGAATTCTTAGATCAAAGTTCGATGACTCCAACCAACACTAACTCTGCTTCAACATCACCCACCACCCAGGTAAGCCAAATGATACCACCACGTGTGACCTCCAAGACAGCCTATATTCCTCAATCTGCGGTAATCTCTAATCTAGACAAACTTTCACTTAAACAGAACAGAAACTAAACCTAACAAGCAAAGGTCCTGCTGCTGCCTTTGTCCAAGGGAATAGAAGTTAAACCTAGAAACTCAAGTTCCTCTGCCATGCACAGTCCTCTCTAGCACACCTTTTCATTTGTGCAGCTCAATGATGACTGTTTTCAGCGTCTTCTTATCTTCTGGCTTATAGTACACCATTCTCATCCACAGGTTTCCTTTCTTGGCCCCCATTTCAATTATGCTTTCACAGATTTTTCTTCTCTAACAATAGTTTTGTCTTCTCCCAAGTTCCACATCTTTATGTGATAAGCTTTTAAATTCCACATGAACAAAAGCTGAACTCAGCATCTTTCCCCTAAAACTCTTCTTCCTACTTCCTACTTTCTGTATCTAATGATAGGGTCACATTTTTGCTTTAAACGCCATACTGGTGAAACTCAACCAGGGTCAAAACCAGCAAAAGGAGACAGTATTGAATTGTATAGGAATTATCAGCTCTGAATGAGACATACTGCAGAGACATAGGAGGTATGGGTTGAGGGCAAAGATTTAGGAGTTAAACTTGTGCCCATTTCACTGAGGCACAGAGCCCAGGGAGGGCTGAGAACGGAGACCTGGGAAGCTGCCCCATAGCTACAGCTCTCCTGGGCTGCCTCTGAGACACAGGGGATGTGGTCAGCCCTGGTTTACAAACTCCTGGCTTCTGGGAAATGACCGATGATCTCATGATGCCTGCCAGCCCACTTCTGGTCTACTGGATTGCAACATGATAATAGAATAATTCATGTTGGAAGGGACCTCAGGAGGCCATCTAATCCAACCTCCTGCTACCAGCTGAGTCAACTATGAAGTATGGCTGGTGGAGATGTACTTTATATCCCTCCCTTGCCTACCTGGAAGGTGGGAGGCACTCTGGTCTTTTTTCCAGGTCTCAGAAACTCCCCCTGCTCCATCAATCCCCTCCTGTTGCTCCACAACCTTGTAATGATGCTTGAGAGTGTCCCTGCAGCACTGGGGACCAGCCCCAACAGCAGTCTTGGAGGCCTCCCTGCCATCCTATGCACTGGTGGTATTGTCCAAGTTGCTAAAGGTGACCTGAACTTCAGCTTCTTCACTTGTGTGCATTATCATGCACATCCATATACACAGATGCTAATTCATGCCTGGTTTTCCAGAAAGTTTCACTCTTTCTAACCACATTAGTCTAGGCTGTTGTCTCCTCTGTCTCCCCAGTACTGGTGGGATTTACCAATTGAGGGTCTGAACCTGGATATGGAAAAAAAATTGCAGAAACAAAAATAACCAGAATCTGACACAGAAAAGAGTATAGATCTGAACTTTTTTCCATCAGGTCAGAAATTCCATGCAACACCTATATAATCTTCCTCACCAAAATTTATCTGAACCTTATACATTTCCATGAAAAATTTTGGCTTTGATAACTAGAAATTTCTAATGAAAGTAATTTATTGCTGTAAATGCAGCTGGGCCTTTTTTCAAGGACTGCAGATCAAATTCTAAGGCTTGCAATGTTTTCATCTTAATGTTCAATTAAATTAATGGGTCAGTCCCCAGCTCTTTTACAGACTGAACAGCAGTCAGGAAATAGCTGGACTCCTATGGCACTAAGCAGGTCACAGAGCCAAGAACAAAGTTGTACAAGATCCAGAAACAAGGCAATAGCTGTTCCATAAATCCACTAAAGACATAGCTAATACTATTGATTTTACATTGAGGATGGCTCCCATACTCAGTGGTGGTACAGTACTCTAAGTGACAAAAAACCCCCTACTTCTGGCTTGCATCCTTGTAGAGACTGCTGCAGGTGCTGTCACCGGGTTGATCTTTGTAAGCATATACAGAACAGGAAAAGGGGACCTCCCAAAAGGAGCTTTTTTAGGGTGTCCTGTAGGAGTTTATGCATATCCCTCAACTTGGGCCTACTTGTCTGGGGCAAGTTTCAGAGGCTGTTTGTATTCTGGTTGAATTCACAGTATAGTCGCTGTGGTGCAAACACAAAGCCTCCAAGAGTTTACACTGTAGTTTTCAGAAATTTAAATAACCCCTCGTAAATTCAAAGGAAGTTTGAATCAATTAGACTGTTGTGAAAATAATACAGAACATCACTCCTTTTTAATAACATCAGAAACATATCATGTATTTGCCCTCAGAGTAATCTCCTAGAGGGTGACTTAGCGGTTCCTACACTGATCACAGCATGTGAAGGAGATCCTGCCCACAGCCTTCCTCTCTGACCTGGGAGGATCTTGCTTGAAACGTTTAGTTAAAAGGAATTGAAGTGCAGGTATTTTCTTCAAATTAATGTTATCTAAAAACTAATTGCAGATGTTAGTGCTGTTTTCCCCCTTTAATTAACAATGTATAATGCAACTTCAACTACAATTTAATTACATTATGAAGGCAGAAGGTATTTTCTGAAAGCTCTTAAGGTTTTTTTCTCTTGCTTTTAGGGAATTAATCCCATTAGTATTAATAGTTTATCACCTGCTTAAATTCCTCAATTCCTTGCATATTATTATGAGAACGGAGCTCAAAGTTTAACTGTTCTAAAAAAATGTAATGCTTGTAAATTAAACATGTTCTATTAAATCTTAGAGACATTAAAATGGAAAGAGATGTATGGCATTTCAATGTGATTTTGACTAACCGTGTTAGAGAAACTGGACTTTTATTCACCTTAAGAAACGCTGCATTAATTTAGATGACCAAACTTGTCAAATTGAAGATAGCTACTCTCAGGAAAAGATTTTGACACTGACAGAGGACATCTCTTTCCTACCCAGAAAGGAAGTTGTGAAAGCATTCCTATTTACACTTCTCAAGACAACGAGCTGATTGTTCTCCTCTTGGCTCCTTTTCTCCTTAGCTCCTTGGTGTTTAGGTTTAGATGGCCACATACACAGGATTCTCTCAAAGGGGGGCTTCAGAGAAGTGGCTTTTGGTTTTGGTAACTCCTTGACATGAATGATGCAATTCACACCTCAAAGCAGCTGTTTCAGGCTATGTGTGAGCTCAGGTAGATACATTTATTTGGTCATGGTTCCAATTAGCCTGTGGGATAGAGAGCCATCTGTACAGGAAAAAAAGATAAAAACGTCCACCCCCAAAATCATGACATTCTGATGCAACTATCTAACTTTCAACAATAGTGTGAAACATAAGAAACAATAGATCCAAAAATTCATTTTGACTTAATCTGCAGAGGAAACTCAAGACATCTATAGCAGGTCATAAGCAGGCCACAAGAAAATCTATTACAGCCTCTCAGAAGAGAAATTTTAGAATAACCACCAGAAGCAAAAGACCAGTAACACATTGATCAGAGTTGCAAATGCCACGTTTCCTTTAAATGTACAATGTGCAACTGGCTGTTTCGGATGTGAGTATATGTGCGTTCTGAGTGCAAAGTCCAAACACAAAGGTTGAATTATTGAAGCAGAGGAGTAAAGAAACAAATACTGGAACTCTCTCGGACAAACACCGTGAAGTAAGCCTACCTCAGATTCCCTAGATACGATCAACTAATGTTAAGAGGAAACCGGCTGACCAGTGGAACACACTCTCACTTTGACTACTGGAATGAGAAGACCCTGATGCATTTTTTTGAGGAGATGATTGATGCAAATAAGTGGTTCCTATCAGAGTTTCTCAAAAGCAAGTCCTATGAAAGAAGCTGAAAGAGCTCCATTCTTTCTTTGTGTGTGCAAAGGGAAAAGTACTATTACAGAGACATTTATCCAGATAAACAAACTTTCCTTCAATTTCTCTTACTGAAGAGTAATTGCAACAAATATGACTTTGTATTTGATGGAACAGCAGGCTCTGACTGAGGTTCAGAAATGAGGACAGGTCTTTTTTCATGCAATCTGGATTCCCTCCAGATTTCTGATTCCACTTCTGAGGAGCTTCTGTGATAAACAATGCTTAGAAGCCAGAGCAAGAGCTCTGAGTAAACTCGGACAATGCCCTGCCTACTGAGCACCTCAGTAAAACTGGCTGACCATGGATTAGGTGGGAAGTATCCTCCACAGGAGAGGGGAGAGGCCTCCAAAGAGGCATGTAGGCAGCTATGACTTTCTATGTCTTGGTGGAGTCTCAGTCTCCTTGCAAGGTGGGAAGTTCTTACAAACTCCACCTAAAGTAGTGGCATCCGCTTTCCTCACATTTCTGGGTGCAGAAATCATCTTAGTTATTTTTACATGGAATACTTAAACTTACTGACCCCTGGTGAACACATAACTGTGACAGACTGTGGTTAACAGCAGGATTTCAAGCACTGTTGGACAAACAGCTCGTTTGGAGTAGTCTGCTCAGTGCCTGCTTTCTGAGAGTGCTTCTGAATAACTCGAGCGTATGAACACCTAGGGTAGACCCTCAGGAAAATTGACCTTTCTCCCTATAATTTCTTTAAGATCTCTGGGGAGACCCCAGAAGGTAATCTGCAATTTTTCTGCTGCCAAGAACAGCTGTGGAAATGCTGCAGTACACATCCAGGCAGGCCCCTGGATATAATGGTATAGAACAACTTGAGGTTTGGTGCTGCATTTTTGTTTAAAATTTCTTAAGCCAATTCAACTTCGTCAGCTTCCACTGTTTCTAATTTAACACCTACATCACTATCCTATGAGTAATAAGATGAAAAATGAAACGTAGATGCGATTTATAAACTCTCAGGTAGTACAATAGTTCCCATCAATAAACAGTGGAAAAACCTTTACTGGGTGTATTCAAAACCCTACTGAAGGAAAAAGGTTAAGGATTAAATGTGCAGACATACAGAGTTATCTTTTTCATTTTCAATTTTTGTGTAATTTTATTGATACATATTTCCTCATCTTATCTTATATATTGTACGTGATTTTTCAATACTTATAATTCTGCCTATGTCTATAGTAATCAAGGTCATAACTATCCACAAGGGGTCTCTAAATAATTAGGGTTGATAGTTAAAGCTTCAGTGAATCCAATATAATTGAAACCTAGAGCAAGTGATCTGCAATTTGATTGCATTAAAAACTATACAGCATGTATACAAATGAGGTAATTTACCAAATGAATTGACTTCTTGTAAATCATGGGAGCACTAAAATAAAATCTTGACTCTGTAAACTTAACACTGCTGATTTATATATAGATGTGATGAAAAGACAAAATAAGCGGCTAACTAAAATATCAGTTAAGTATATTTAATACTTAAAGATGACACTGCAATCATAGTAAATGCACAAACATTTTATCTGGTGGTGGCAAAGTCCAGAATAAAAGAAAATTCTAGAATCATAAACACAATTTAAGATTATTTTCCTTGTTTTAAATATCAGACATATATCACCTGAGATTCAAAGCATAAAAACATGAAAAAAGCATAAGGCATAAAAATCCTATGACACATTTAAAAACAAAAGTAGAAGAGCAAGGAAAACGGTCAAGAGGACATTATTTTTATTTAAAAACCAACAGAAAAAATAATGATGTTTCTGTTCATTTATGAATGGCTCACATACTCGGGTAATCTTTCTGTGAACAATCTTGCTGGGCAAAATTCAGCCAAAAAGGTGATTAAATATGTGCTTGGACAAACTATCAGTGGCAATGCTGGATTCAAGGGAGAAATGTAGAAAATGACTCATATACACTACTGAGATGCAAGAAAGAATTACTAAATTAACACCAGTTGTTATTTGACTTTTCTGAATACAACTTCTCAGTATTTCCATCACAACAGCCCATTTATCACTTGCCTTCCCCACACTGCTTATAAACTCTTACTTCTACATTTGTCTCTGTTCTCCCCAAGCTACATTCCAATTTACTAGTAAGGTTATTTGGAGATATCACTTCTAGTCTTTAATCTTTGAGAAATCCCTTCACCAAATCATCACCATTCCACAACAGGGACTCATAATCATTGTACCTTATTGAAGTGAGATTAAACCAAGGCAGACAATATTGATTTTACAGATATTTGAATACAGAAGGAACTACGGAACCAAATTCACAGGAGTCCTAAGGCTTTGAATTTATATTTAGAAGCTTTATTTCCTATGAAATCAGGGAGTGGCGGGCGTTAAACTAGAGTCGGGGATGTAAACATCCACAAGCACTGAGGGCCACAAAGAATGTAAGTTATAAGATCTGGGCCAGCTCCTCAGACCTTCTTCCACTTGTACTGATTTTGCCAAAGTAACACTGAAATAAATTACTCTAACTTTTGTCTTAAAATTGCTTCATGTACAATGAAGCCTCAGACAGAGGCGCAGTTTCCTTTCCAATTTAACCTTTTGAGAATGTCAAGAGAGAGAATAATTTATACTTCTCCTTGAGTTACATTTCAGAAACTAGCTTTTGAAAACAGTTCACTGAAGCAACTAGTCCTTATGTTTCAGACAGAAATAACACATCCTTTTCTGTTATCTGGGAAGTTCAGCCTTCAATGCTCTAAGGACTCCTCTGTGGTCTCATATTATTTTAGCTTCAGTCAAAACTAAACAGAGACGGTCATTCAAATGTCTGTCAAACTTTTACAATAAAGGCAAAAATAAAAGATGAAGGGTCCTTAGTACTTCAAGCTCTGGAAGCTGAAGCAACAAAAAAACTAGGAAAAGTCAACCGGATTTTGAATTTAGTGAAAAAAATAAAGTTAGGATAATTATGATAAATGTTGAATATCAAGAGACATTTCCAAATAATAAGATCTATTAAAATGTCGATTATCTTATGTGTAGGAAGAAAAATTTTCACCACTGTAATTAAACCTTGCCTAATGTGGAGAGAATGATATCTGTAGATGCAGAAGGATAACGGCACAATTTCCTATGTGAATTAATTTCTATATTTTAAGAATGTTTTAAACATACAGATACAACATACAGCTTGCAAAACCCATAAACCAAAAAGTGTGAGGACAAATACCATGAATTCAATTAGAAGTTTATGTTTGTCTGGCTGTATCTTAGTTATCTAAACTGCTACAAAGTCAGTGCTGATGATACACTACTGGTAAAGAGAAATTGATGGCAACTTAAGTGAAATTTCTGGAAAATAAGCTTAATTATTGTAATATCTTTCATAATTCTTTGAGACGATGAAGTGGGTGAAGAACAAATGTCCAAGGAAATTCTGGTATTTTTTTTAAATATAGCTGTTACCAGTATCTGTTCAGTAGTCACAGGAAAGACCATAAAAGTTAAGAATAAACAAAAATACAGCTTGCTTTTCTATGAGAAGAAGCAGTTAGCACTGAGTTTCTGCAGAAGCATGATCTTGTCACAAGCTTTCTGGAGACCTACTACTGTCTCCCACATAGTTATGGCAAAGAGATGTCAGCAGACATCAATATTTTTGAAACTCTAACCTTCAAGAGGTAGAGAAGGTCATATCTGGACTTTCAGATGCACCTCAGTGTGTTAGATGCCTCGCTCCCCTTGAAATCCATAAATTAAGTGTCCATGCTGCTTGGACTTTTTGAAAAATAACTTACTGCACCTCTCTCAATCTCTCTGTATCTAAAAGTAACTGGCAATTTGTCCATAATCAATTCTGTAGGCCAGAGTACACACTTTTAAATGAGAATTAAAAATTTAAATAAAACTGAAAATTCTTTGGTGGCCTCAAACGGGACATTCCAGAGAAGAAAAATATGTTAAATATATCAGATAATAAAGCACCAGTACAGAAGACAAGCTACATCTTTTCGGAAGTGTCTTTATAAATAACAAACTTAATTGGTAGGAGCAAGAAAGGATTTCTCAACTGGTGAGGTTTTGGCCAAGAGCTAAGACTTTTTATAACAGTCACCAGTAAACTGGTTTTAGCTCATTCATTAGCTTCTAAAAACTTGTGCAGCTTTTCTAACACAATGAAACTGCTAAAGTAAGGGTTTAGACTATTTTAAATTTGGTTTGAAAATAGTGTGTTGATTTAGATATGAACAATGTTCTAAACATTTGATACATGCCATTAACAATATAATGTGACAAAAGGGGTTTTTATCTGCTTACACTCCACATAATTTTTTGTGAAAATTTGCTGTTCTTTAATGTACTTGCTGCTCCTGGGACTGAAAATGCTACATAAATTCATCTTACATTTTAAATGATCTTAGTCATATTTTTAACGCCCCTATCTCCCAGAACTACATTTACTACATTTATGGTGTTCGCGTCTATATTATATTATTTCACAACTACTGGACTGGTAACGAGCAGATAGATATTTGATTGCCTTGCTGTCAAACTCTAAATACTAATACTTGCTTCCTAACTTTTCCAGGAATCACTGAATTAACATACAAATATATATAAAGGAAACCCACATGTATTGTGTATTGCTATGTAAAACAGCACAATGAGTCTCTAGAGGATTTGTTAGGTACAAAAGTGTTTACCTGAAGAATGCTGCGCCCTCCTCACCACAGCAAAGTGGTCCTGCTGGAAACAGGCAGTGGGATCTGCCTACAAGTGATTTTATCCCTCGTTACAAGCCTGGGC
Source organism: Balearica regulorum gibbericeps (assembly GCF_011004875.1). NCBI lineage: Eukaryota > Metazoa > Chordata > Aves > Gruiformes > Gruidae > Balearica > Balearica regulorum. The sequence continues at coordinate 67,779,010 of NC_046185.1, forward strand.
TGCTGTGTTCACATCAGTTAATCTGCAGACCTCCCTTGCCTACTTCTTGCCAGCCCGCTTCAGTTATTTTACAGTGATCCTATGCATTAAATGTATCAGTATATGCCGTAAGCCCCTACTGCCATGACAGCTCTACAGTTTCTCGACACCTTCATAACAATTATGAAAATCAAATCCTATAATTCAGGAAATCCACTCTGTATTCAAGTTATTGTTATTGCAATTTTATTGACCAAGATTTTGTAATGCTACCAGAGAGATAGAAATTGTTCGCTGTGATGTATGCACTGACTGGCGTAGCTCAGATTTGTCTAAATGTCAGATTGATTTATAATAGCTTGCCATCTCTCTAATCTTTTTTTCTGAATTTTTTCCTATCAGTAAACTTAGCATCTTGATATGAGAGGAATAAATATTAGTGGAATATAAACTGGGAAATCTGCAGAGGTTTCTGACGCCATTAGTTTAAGATGGGAGATTAAATCATTAGATGTTCTGATGGAGTCCTACAATGATTAGTTATTATATCCACAAAGAGGTTTCTAAGCCATGCCAGATTTACTTTTTTTTTTTCCTCCCCTCTTTTTAAAGGGTTGTTTGTACCTGGCAAGCCCTGGTTTAGTGGGCTAAACAACAAAGAACCTTTGAGCACACCTTGTGTGACTTCACAGGTGGTTCGTGCATCCATCACAGATGTTTACTCACTCAAGCTTATGCATATTCTTTGTGAAGTAACTGGCATTTTTATTAATAGGGAGAGTAAAGGGTACAGATCATAGTGAAGACAAGAACGTACAGAATTAATTTATTACTTGATCGGTTCCTATTCCCCACAGACTTTCTAAAGAGAAGATCAATTTTGTCCACAATCCATTCAGACTTTGAATTCTGTATGGAATGAAGATTCAGGATATCTTGATATGCATGCAGTGACATCAGATGTCAAGGGTTTTGGCAGGAAGTGAGAAACCCTGATCTGTGCAATATACAGTACATGGAAAAAAATATGATTCCTGACAGTTTATAATTCTGCCAATGCTACAGAAATTTTTATAATGGCAGTAAAAGGCACCTCTCTAACCCAAAGACTCTCTCCTGCCAAGCTTCCAAAATGTGCAGCTAATCATGATGGAATTGGAGCTGTTAAAGTTAGAACCAATTTTTTTTTGTTATGGAAAGGACTAGACAAACTGAGTTAGAGGCTGCTACCCCTTCTATCAAAGTGCTTATACAGTAGTGAAATAACTATGTCAAGCAATCACTTTTCAAATAAAAATACACTTGCAAGTTTTGAATATATGGTTCTAAACAACTATCTATATTAAAAATTAAAAATGCAGTGCTTACATTTAGTTTGATAAGACACCAAAGACTTACAAGCTTCTGACTCACTTTTACACCAATGCAGGAATTTTTCAACAAATTCTTTTTCTGGAAAAAAAAGGGCATCCTCTTTGCAGCCACCCTTTAAGTACTGGAACACTATGATGAGATCCCTCTGAGTGCTCTCCTCGCCAGGGAGAGACTAACTCCATCAGTCCTTCCTCACAGGACAGGTCCTCCAGCCCTTTGATCATCTTTGTGGCCCTCCTTTGGACCCTCTCCTGTCAGTCCACGTCCTCCTTGAATTGTGGAGACCAGAACTGAACATGGTACTCCAGCTGTGGCCTGACAACCACTGCATAATTACCTTGTGAATTTTACAATTTGGAATTATCTTTATTAATGAAGACCTTTTTTTGCTGTGGTTTCTAACCCTGTTTTCAATGATATAAAATTAAGGAAAATACAAAAAATTGCTCATTTAAATCAGTGGATTTTAGGCTTGAGACAAGAGCTTTGGGAAGACAGGATATATTTAAAAGCAAACAGCAAACAGTGCCACTTATAAGACACAAAAACTGCAATTTATATAAAAATATACAGGGAGAAAATGACAACAGAATTGAGAATTGCAGATTTGGATCAACACACACTGCATGACAGCAAAACTGTCTTGGGAGCAAAAAAGGTTGAAAGGAAAAGAACACAGCTTCACCCCTTTTACAGTATGAAGTGTTAAAACCATCAGACTTTCTGCACAGTGGCAGCATAAATTACATAGTTGTAGCAGTAGCAAAGGGAATGATGTCTTTAGGAGAAAGAGTTGTTAGCTATGTTTTTTTCTATGATTGCAGAGAAGCTTTCAGTCAAAATAACTATTGCAAATGTGGTCAAAGACACCACAGATAAACTGCTTTCAGAAGATTTATTTGTAAGAAACAAAGAAAATGGAATTTTAGATGTTAACAACGGAAAGCTGCTAAGGCTTCTGCAAGAATACAGTATCCAAAATATTAACGATTGGCAGCAGCTTTTTTTTCCTTCTCTTTGGTAGGTAATATAAGTCTTTTCTTTCCTTGTTCAGAAACATACCTTCAGGTCTCAAGAATTCATTATCCTTTCACCATTTTTAAAGCAACTTCTTAAGGCTGCTCTTCTGCTTTTGCTTGCTATTTATCTGCTTTCAAGGAAGATGGTAGACTTGTTTAAAGTCTCTGATTGTCAGTTCCTAATTATAAGCTTTTGGCTTGTTAAAATATTTGTATACATGTTCTTATAAGCATTTACTTAATTAAAAAATTATAATTTTTTCCCACAAAAAGACCCTAAATATAAAAATAGTGTGTCCAGAGTCCATAAAATTTAGTTTTTGAAAATCATGTTCAAAACATCTGTGGAGAGACACCAGGAATATAGAGAGCTTAAAATACTGTATTCTAAAAATGAAAAGACCTTGCCAGTAATGAATGCTAACAGTATACTGAATGACATGATGATTTTGCAGCTGCATTCTCAGCTGCCCCTAATTAGAATGAATTGTGTGTATGTATATATATATATATATAAAACCCCAATAATTATTGAGAATCTGTCCCAACGTTGTGCCTCAGCTTTAAATGAACATCATCCTACACGGAATTAGTAGAGTATGCATTCAAGCACAAAGTTATCATCATAGAAAAGTGAAAATTAACATCTTAATGTATGAGTTACTTCATGATTAATGCCCCCCGTGGCAGGGGGGTTGGAACTAGATGATCTTTGAGATTCCTTCCAACCCATTCTATGATTAACAAGGTTATTTACAGTAAAATTTGGAAAGCTAAGGTATTCCATAAATAGTACTATATTCTAAAATGCCATTTGGTTGTCATTACTCTATTAGCAACAGAGTTTTCTCCTTCTTCCACTTAGTAATACTGTTGTATATTACTTTATTTTAGTAAGCTTGAGAAAGATTGATGCCCACAACCTGCAAGTAGGTAACCAAAACCTCAGGTAACTGTGTGGCTACCATGGAGAAAAAGTTAGGAAAACGTATGCTTGCTTACAAAAAGCTTGATCAAAAGCCTGCGGAACAAAGCAGGAATACTATCAGACTTCAGCAGTCAGGTTAAGCTCAGTTTACCCTCTTATTTATTTTACACTTTCTAAGAAAACAGTCTGATTTATCTCTATGGCTACTTAGCAAGCAACAAGTTGTTGATGAATTTTGTGAAATTATTAACATCACCCTTCCCTATCCCTCAGTTTAATTCTTGACTAAGGCACAAGATGAACTTCTGTTGCCAGGAAGCACAAAATCAAACACTAGAGCTTCCATTATTTTGGTGCTGGAACAAATTTCCAGTGATAATGACTCAGTGGTTAACCCCTTCTCTTGTAGCTCACGTAGCCGACAGGAAGATCTTACCTATAGTCAAGAGGATACTGCCAACTTAACTCATACCTTTGTATCTTCAACGAAATCATCCTAAGCCTCTCAGCAACACATTTTATATGTATGTATATATGTATATATGTCTGCTTACTTACATTTTCCACTGTTCAAATTGCTTCAGCTTGCAAACCTACTCAGCATATTTTGTACTATGTGAAATGGATTGCTCATAAAGAAGAGTTTCTTTTTTATCTTTGTATAACCTCGGGGGGAAGATGCAAGCTAGTTTTGCTGACAGATGTGTGACTGCATTAATATGGCACCAAACCTGCACTAGTAAGTTCGTTGAGAAGACCGAAGAGACGAGCTCCATCTCAGGAACTTGCTAATGTGGCCTCCGGCTTTTGGACGAGAGCAGACTCACGTGCTGTTTACTCAGAACGCAGAGAGCTTGTTCGTACCTGCCATCTGTACAACACTGTAGCTGTGCTTCACAAAGCTGCCTACAAGCTAATTAAGCATTACTAATGCGACTTTTCTTCAGTATTACATCTTATGTTGTTGGACCTCTCCTTTATCTTTCCCCCTCTCCTGCCCAAAGGAAAAAGGCAGCTGCATGTGCAATGGAATATTTTGCTATTTTCACATACGGAAAGCTTCATCTTTCCTTCTCTGCTCCTGAAGGGAAAAACAGTGGTGGCATGTGCAAGGAATGCTTTGTTTTCAGGTATGTAAAACTTCATTAAAAAGACTCAGATGAAGAAATGCCTTTTTAAGCACAGAAAGGCAAAGTAGGTATGAAGCAGAAAGTAGTTGGAAAAGAAGACTGGCACATGGAGGTCACAGGACAAAGTGATGAGGGAAGCATTTGCAAGAAATAATAAAGCAACCATTGCTCTAAATGCAGTATTAGATCTTTCTGCATTTTGCGCATTCCTATAGGAGCCTTCTTTGGCTGATGACTGCAGCACTAGGAATTGTGGACGTTTTATCACAAGTGCAGAAATGCATGATAAAGTGTGAAATGTGGTCCAGAAATATCTGGTGGTCAGCTTTGTGAGTTAGTTGAAAAAGTTTGGTTTGAGTTTCTGGGCTCATGGTTGCAAAAAAAAAAGAAAAAGAAAGCAGAGATTGCTGAATCTGACATCAGAAGGTAACTTTTATTATTATTTTAATCTTAGAGGAGTAGAGACTTTAAGTCACTCAGGCTTGCTTTCAGCATTTGGCTTACTGTTTTTTAATACTTATGATTAGTGATCCTTGGCCTTTTCTTTTCCTTGCTCCTTTCTAAAATACTAAAGTGCACATGGATCAAATTTTACTTTTTTTTCCCCTGGAACTGCAAGAGCTAGAAATGTATTTAAAGATATGAACACTGATAGTAATTTCTAAATACATGATTAAATAACCAGTACTTCAGGGCTTTAAAATAAACATTAGAAAACAAAATTCAGTATGGGGCCACGAATTCACAACACGTAGGTATTAAGTCCTCTACATCAAACACATTTCATGTGAATTCTTACATGTCTCCATTCCCCTCTTTATGATTTAAGCTGTAACTGCTTAGGGGACAGCGCACAGAGAATAGCTACAGGCTTTTCTGAATCCACCAAATTTGAGTTGGCAGTGTGAGACACAAGATAATGAAAAAATACCTTTGTCCTTTTCCAGCAATTCCATTGTTAGTTAAAACACTGTTAGTTAAAACATTCTCCCTGGAGGACAGGACTTCTCTCACTTCAGGTCTCACTTTTGCTCTATCCTTTCACCAACTTGCAATAGTTGGTAAATTTAATCCTTGGGCCTTGGGTCAATGGCTTTAAGTAAACCTTTTAGAATATACCTCAGTGAAAAATCAGACTTACTAGAGGTGTGCTGCACTGCATTAATACATGTTCCCACTCCATCAGATCAGGAGACCTTGCCTGGTTGGATGGAGAGATGGTATAGGCAATGATTTTCATCTATCTGTAGATCTCTAACCCAAACCTCTGATCTCTGCATTTGGTGAATTAAGCAGACTGGAGGCACCATCCTTTCTCAGGAAACCACTCATGAAGACAACTGCCTATTATCCGGAGACTTGGCTTATGTAACTACTACACAATTTTTTTCTTCCATGTTAAAACATTCTGGTGACACTTTGAAGAAAATAAACTCTCCTCAGCTGTGGAAGAGGGGGAAGAGATGTGGTTGTCTGGTCAACAATTACATAATGCTCATTTTCTAGATGCTCACTTGGAACCTGATTTATAGACAGGCCAAGAACCTCTCACAGGACCATTTACCATCAGTGCACATTTTACTTTCTAACAAGAAGTTAATCAGAAAGCATACTTTGGGGGAAAAAAAGAAAAGAAAAAAAAAAACCACCCACAGAAAAAAAATCACAAACTGGGTACCTAAACTTGACTATTGTACAGTAAGCATAAAAATCCTTTTTTTTTTTCTGATTGCTACCAGTGCAGCGTCTCTGCAGGAGCTCTCAGTGTTGATGGTATGGATGAACAAAACCAGCGGAACAACTCAGCACAGAAAAAAATGGCAAAGGCTTGAACTGAAATTCTTACATATAGAGTAGGATTATTTATTTTTTTTGCTGTCACTCATGCTCTATTTCCAATTTTGTTTCTCTATTTTACTTTTGCACAGACCTTTTGAAAGCATATAATGGTAGAGGAATTAGTATCTGTTATCAGTATGTAGAGTTTTGTTATTTTTTGAATGTAAAAGCATTATTGCATTTTTAGTAACTTTGTGCTGATTGACTCAGAACTGTGAATAGGACCTTCCAATACAGAAGTAAGTAGATTAGTTTGGAATTTTGTGAAGAAGTAGTTTGCTCTTAAGCTGAAGAAAGGAAAACAGGCAACTGTCTTACAAGAAGAAAGTTCAAAACTGAGCAGGATGAGAAATATGAAAAAGTTAGAATCTGGAAATTCTCTGATGTGCCAAAGAGAATAAAGCATTGAACCTAGTCATGGTTCACAGCAGAATAAGAAGTCAAAGACTTAAAAGAATCCAGATGATGGAACCCAGACTGTAACATCTTAACTAATCCACCAGCACCCATTTTCACGGGGTTGGAGAACCACCATTCAGGGCATTAAAGGACAGGCTGTGGTTTCTTCTGGAAGGGACTGTTAAGAACTAAAACTGTAAGCAACAGCTGAAAGCAATGGAAGAGCTACAGAATTTGACAGCTATGACATTAAAAGTACCCATGTACTTGTATGTCTGAGGCAAATAATATTTTATCTTAAAAGGTTAAGTTAGGAGAGCATGTTTTAGCTATAGCTCTCAGGCCATCAGATCACCTGAAACAAGTCAGAGTGAAAAAGCGAGGGCAGCACAGCATTTAGTGTGCTGTCAGTGCCCAATAACAGATACACTACTTACTGAGCTGTGGTTTTGTTGTCATTGTCTGGCAGCAAGATCATTTGTTTTAATGACCTTCTGCCATCATGTGAAAGCAATAGCTCTTTTGATTGGACATGTGGTAAAATTAAAGGCTAATTGGTATTCCACTGACAATATACAGTAGGTGCCTTACTATGCTGCTGACAAGATCTGATGGATGCTGCTTCAAGAACATACAGGTTTAAAGGAAATTAGTTTGATAGAAAAAAAAATTGCAGTGCCACATTTTCAAGTTATCTAGTAGTGTTCTATTTCACTAGAGATATTATACCATCCAAATTTAATACATACCAGACAGAAGAAACCAGAATGACAATAATCCTAAACATTATGTGACATCTGTCATATGCTGCATGAGGTTATTTTTGCATCACAGTTTTGAAACAAGCGCACCTGAAAACAGCAATAATTTAAAAAGAGCGAAGACATCAGAGTATCAGTTTATCAAAACAAGCAAATCTTGAGGCCAACAACAGGTCTCCTATTCACATCTCCTTTTTCCTACTAGAAATGTTACAGGAAGTCCTGAACATTAGAGCTGGGCTGCTAGACATCTAGAAACCTTCCATATGCTAAGTGGTTGCAGTGGTGTAGCATATCTGGAGTGAGAATCGCTACATATGGTTTTAGAGTTTATCTAGGTAGGTACCATTAGTACAATGCATTTTGGACTCTATCTGTTCTGCAGAACATAACCAGTTGTGGCATGTCACCAGACCTACCCAACACATGCGCTGTTATTTCTTTCCAGAAAGTGCCAGAGAGAAATATTGCAATAATTTTACTGTGTATACTATACAGTAAACATCTGCAAGTGGTCTAGCCCTTGTGTCAGAACAGGTTTGCTTCAAATATTACCTTAATTGCAGTCATAAAAGCTTTACTGATCTGAATTTAAACTTATATTATTCATTAAAGACAACCTTTTAAAATGGCATGGGAAGTCTAGATCCAGACTGAGGAATGTAAATAAGTGACTTTAGATTCTGAGATGCTGAGTATCCATTAGCTTCAGTGATTTCAAAGGCATTTGGGTTTGATGGCTTTTGATTTTAAACTTGAGATTAGAAAGACAACTTCCTGAATGCATTGCTTCCAATTATCTTCTGTATCCAGCAGAGAGCCTAAAATACAGCAAAAACTGCTGTGCTCATATACATTTTTTGAATCCAGCTCTTAACTCTCCCAGCTTCGCATGGGAGAACATGAACACTAAACATTTATTCCAACAGTACGTTAAGAAGCTATGACTTCCATTATTACAATCCATTTTCAAAATACACAAAATAAAGTAGCATCATTTTTCTGTTATGGCAAAGCAGGATGCAAAAAAAGGAGCAGACTGTGACAAAGGGAAAGGTGGGCAGCCAGAAATCCAGTACTGCATTCAGCCCAAATAAAAGAGCCACAACAGAGGTCATCCTAGTGCAAATTCCCTTTTACAGGACACTGCCCTTTAAACTGGAGAGAATATGCTGCTACCACAAACATCATTCTTCACCATGGGTTTTCTTATTGCAAGTGAATGTTGCATTGTTGGCTCAGGTAAAGAAGCGAAAGCAACGAGTGTCAGAAAGCCCAACGCTATCCCAATAAGATTTGCAGCCCACCTTTGCCGACTGAGCCAGGGCATTTGAGATTCAGGCTTCTATTTATGCAATCAAAGGAGGAAAGAAGGAACAGACAAATGAGGAAGCTATCACTTCTGTGTTTTTCAAATACAACTTTTTCTAATTAAGCAGAAATTTGTTGATGAAAGAATTGCTATCCCTGTGTTTTAGACACAGATATAATGTGCATGCTCTAGGATGCTGAATCTCTTCGGCAACTTTTAGAAGTAAATAAAAGCTCTAAGCTCCAGATGATAAACTGTACTCAGACACTTTAACTATTATATTCCTATGGTACAAAGGAATAGAATCTCCATCCTGGGATACTTTGTAATTATGTTGTAGATTCCCCTGTGAAGATATGTCATAACTTATGCTACTTAAAAGCATGCCATGCACGAATAAAAGCTCTTATTCTCCTCCTTCAGTATCTTACAGTCAGTATCATCACAGTAATGTATAAAATTATTGTATATTGTTGTATTGTGTATATTGTATATATTGTATATATATATAGCCTTGCTCTATAACAAAGTGCATTGTTCTACAATTCTGAGTAGGTCTCTGGAGTGTTTATCTCTTTTTTTTTTCTTACTCATTTTCTCCATATTCTTTTCCAGTATACTTTAATGCTGCTTATACTCTTTTCCTTCCTGAAAACTCAGGCTCCCTGTGTCTAGATCTAATAATACTGCCACAATACCCAAACAACAGTAATTACTAGAGGTTACTGAATCTTGTTGCCCAGTAGAGGCCAGGCTGCTGCTGCTCTGGGTCCAGCCAGTGGCAAGGTTGAGTGTGTTTTCTCAATAGGTGGAGATGCACACAGTACGCACGCAGACAGACACACAGACAGACAGACGCACAGAGCTGGCCATGCAGATACAGACAGAAGATGCAGCCCTCACATAATCACCAACAGCAACACCAGCCACATCCTGTTCCCCTGTCTGGCTGATTAGGATGAAAGCTCGTTAGCAGGAACGCGTACTTGGATACAATACAGATCCCTCCAGCAGCTGCTCTTAGACACTCCATCTGTCCAGTAACCAGCCTCTGGATCCTCTGGTGTCTCCAGTTGCTGGCACCCAAACATAGAAGCCCCTGAGGCCCACAGGCAGACAGACATGCACACTCTGACTCTCTCTCGTAACTGGCCTTTGTCTATCTAGTACCCGGTCCCTGAATCCCCTGGTCTTACAGTCGCCTCATGCACAAAGGCACACGCGAACGGGAGCTCTTGTAGCTGGTCCCCTGATCCCATGGGTGCTTCCTGGTCCCTCCCACAGCCAGCACTCAGGGTGCTCTGGTCTCTCCCGTATGCAGCCCAAGCCCAGGCTTAGGGCTGCTTCAGTACTTGGCTCCCAAGCCTCTTATCCTATTAGCCTGGTAGTCCAGCTTAACATTCATAGCAATTACACACACCGGCATACACATCCACACAATATGCATGGACTCCAGTCTCTCCAGCTGCTGCCACTCCAGACACATGGACACCTATGACACTGGCACTCAGACCTCCACGCACTCCAGTCTTTCAAGCTGCTGGTATCACAGAAGCATGGTCCCCTGTGACCCTCAGTCCCCTCTCCAGCTGCTGGCACTTAGATGTCCATCCACACAGGACAGACAGACCCTCTCCCAGGAAAACAGAAATGGAGTTCAGTTACAAGACTGGACGGCCAGCAGCGATCACATAAAGGACATGGCCAAAGAAGCGTACTGACCAGCAGCTTTGCAACTGGCTCTTTTTGTCACCTGTTCTCCGTCTTCTCACATGTGTTCCTCCCCAAATCACCGTGATCCTCCTTTTCCCCATCCTGGTCCTTTCCCTAAACATTTTATAGTAAGTCTTGCATAATCCCAAGAATCTCTATCCCTGCATCCCATAATGACTCCAATGTCACTCTCAGGGTGACAGGGTGTCTGTAGAGACCCAGGGAGCCTTTTCCATTGACTCGTCTGTGAGTTTCACACTTGCACATGAGGCTGATCCTACCAGTGTGATACCTCCAGGTCCAGGTCAGGGTGTTTTCTCTAAGTCATTGGAATTTCACTGCCTGTCACTGCTCCTCTGTGCTCATGGTGATGAGCTTCTGATCATGTCATGTACAGCTTACACTAAGATACTTTTCTGTTTTATTGTTACATTATCAAGCAAAGCTTAACAATTTACAAATTATATTCAATACTGATATTTTAGAATAGAATAGAATAGAACAGAAATAGACTATTTCAGCTGGAAAGGACCTACAATGATCATCTAGTCCAACTGCCTGATGAATTCAGGGCCAACCAAAAGTTAAAGCATGTTGTTAAGGGCATTGTCCAAACAACTCCTAAACCCTGACAGGCTTGGGGCATCGACCACCTCTCTAGGAAGCCTGTTCCAGTGTCTGACCACCCTCTCAGTAAAGAAATGCTTCCTCATGTCCAGTCTGAACCTCCCCTGGTGCAGCTTTGAGCCATTCCCAGGTGTCCTGTCACTGGATCCCAGGGAGAAGAGCTCAGCACCTCCCTCTCCACTTCCCCTCCTCAGGAAGCTGCAGAGAGCCATGAGGTCGCCCCTCAGCTTCCTCTTCTCCAAACTAGACAAACCCAGAGTCCTCAGCCACTCCTCACAGGGCATTCCTTCCAGCACTTTCACCAGCTTTGTTGCCCTCCTCTGGACACATTCAAGGACCTTCACATCCTTCCTTAATTGTGGAGCCCAGAACTGCACACAGCACTCAAGGTGAGGCCATGTTACTGGAAAGCGGCAAAATAATTCACTCTCTAAGACTTATTTTGAAGTTTTAGAAAGCAGGCATTCTTTATTGCAGCGCTGGGAGCACGGGGAATAACTCCACCTAACATGCACACCCAAAAGACAAAACTAGCAAGTATTTATACTACGTTAATATACATATTCAGTATATTTCCGAGTAGTGCTTATCACATTCATGGATTTTCCGGGAACTCGTTAGCATATGCTAATGTCTTTTGCGAATGTTTGTTGGCACCTCCAGGTGGTCCTCAGGGGTCTTCAGACTCAGTCCTGGTATCACATATACCTTATCCCTCAAGGCTGGTTTTGTGATCACCTTGTAACTTTCTTATCTTTGCACATCTGTTCTTCCAAGGCCGAGCTGTTTAAAACGAGATTGTTCCAGAGCTTCTTATCTTACAACTGATTATTTTCTAAGTTACAATGGTTTCCCTTTTGTTTGGTTACATCTATTGAGCAATGGCTCTAATTGCTCTGATCTTAATATTTCAATATTCACAGGTATCAGCCACACCAACGCTGAATACAGCGGGATAATCACCTCCTTTGACAGGCTGGTTATGCTGTGTTTACGCACCCCAGGATGCAGTCTGCCATCTTGGCTGCCAAGGCACACTGCTGGCTCCTGTTGAACTGCTGTTGACCAGCACCCCCAGATCCCTTCCTGCAGGGCTGCTCTCAAGCCACTCCTCTCCCAGTTCATACTTGTGTCCAGCATTACTCCATCCTAGGGGCAGAATCTGGCATTTGGATTTGTCAAATTTCATCCCGTTAATCTGCAAGGCATCTTGTCCCTCAGGAAAGTCAACAGCACCTCCCAGTTTGGTGTCACCAGCAAACTTGCTAATGGTGCATTCAACTCCTGCATCCAGATAGCTGATGAATATATTGAACAGCACTGGCCCTAGAATTGGGCCCTGAGAAACACTGCTGGAGACCGGTTGCCAGCCAGATGTAGCCTCAAAATATTCTAGAAACATCATAAGCACTGAAGAACACAAAATATAACCGAAATTACTGAAAGCAAGAACTGTAACAGACCCAAACTGTAAAGTTCTTGATTTATAAATACATGGTGACCACATGCTCAGATTACTAGGAGTTTTTCCACTGACTTCAATAACTGACAAATTGTTTGTAAACAGGTCTAAACTGAAATGCTGTGACTACAGCCAAGATTTGTAAGAAAAAGATACAAGTCAACTACCCTGGCAGTTAGCACTCCCCGAGGTGTTTGTGCAGCTAAGCACAGCACAAAAGGATCTAATGGTCTTGCTGTGCAGCTTCCAAATAATTGTTTCTTTTGTTAAAACCTCTTTTTTTCTGAGCTGGAAAAGAATTTGTTGATGTGAGAATGAGCCACTAAAGAGAGACAGGAGCACAGTAGAAGGTCCTGGAGATTCTTACGTGAGGACTTGTTAGCATTGTTGTTGAAGGATGTATGTTTATAAATGTTTTGTTACTTAAGAAATGATTGCTCCGTACACATGTTAATGGGAAAACCCCAAAGCTCAATTTGCAGCTTGCTGAAAATTTGCAGCCATTCAGCAGCCATAACTAGTAATACTGTTTTTTTTTCCCCCCAGATATAATTTGAAGCATTTTGAATAACAGAACACATTAATAAAACTAAGGACGTTGCTACATTAAAATATATCTTTAGGACTTAAAAATGTAGTACCATCAAATATGCAATTGCTAACTAGTTGCTCAGTATGCTGTTGGAGAGAGGAAACTTTTGGAACAACAACAGAAGGAATTGCTGCTTTGGGGACTTCTTTATGATGGTGAGGTGCTGTTAACAAAAGGATTACTGGAGATTTTTAAGAAATAACACGGGAGTTTTGCATGTGGTTACACCTGTCCAGAAACTGTGTGGTAACAGCTCTGTAGCTTAAAACAAGTACTTTTGTAACTCTCGGAGTTTTCATTTATTTTATTCAACGTGTAACGTTTCTAACCGCAGAGCTGTTCTCGACGGCGCGTTGAGAGGCAAGGGGACGCAGAACTTCCCGCGCTTTCCGAAGCTGTCAGAAGCAGCAGCTTAGAGGGGCCGCGGCAGAGCAGTTCTCAGCATGACGCTCCGGGCCCCCTTCGCTGCCCACTTCCTGATCACCGCCTCCCTTCAGCCCGTGACGTCGGGCTCGTGCAACACGTTTGTGAGGGAACCCGGCAACAACGGCTACCCAGGGCGCGCGGGGAGACCGGAGCCGCCCCAACAGACAGCCCCTCGCTGCTCCCAAACCGGTAAGATTTAAAGCGCCGACCCTGGCACAGACCCGGCAGAGCAATCCAAGATATTTTTTTGTCGCAGCAGTGAAGGGGGTGACGTCATTTCCTAATTGCTCCCACTTCACGGGCGCCGGGCGCGGCTCCCGGCGGCGTCGAAACCTCCCGCGCGCTCCGACGCCTCGCGCGCTCCGCCGCCCCCCACGTGACAACCTCCCCACTTCCCCATTGGTCGCCGAAGAAACGTTTGACGTCTGGCCGTACCCGGAAGAGAAAAGGAAGGGGGCGGGGCTCTGTTAGCACGCGCGCGTGGGCAGTGGCGGCGGGGGAAGGGTTCGGCGGTGCCCGTCCCGTCCCGTCCCGTCAGCAGGCGAGGTAACCTCCTCCCGCGGCGGCGGGCAGGCCGCGGGGGCAGCGGCGGGGCGGGCGTGTCCGTATCTCACGGTTGGGCTGGGGCCGGCAGCCGCGTGGCGGTGGGGCGGGGCGGGCCGGGCCGGCGGAGCCGCCGCCGCCGCCGGGTGAGGCGTGGCCGGGCGGGCCGCTACATCGCTCCGGCTCCGCGCTCGTCCCCGTCGTGCGCGGGGCACAGGCGGCGCGGGAAGCGCCGGGGCCGCTCCTCCCGCCCCGTGCTCGCCGGTAGCCCCGCGGGCCGGGCCCGGCCGCAGCCTCGGCGCCCTGTGGAGCGCGGGTCCCTGGGGACGCCGCCTCCCGCCCGTCCGGTCTGCAGCGGGGACCGCGGGCACTCGTGCTGCTGCGGGTCCCGGCGGCGGTGCCGGGCTTTTAAGGCAGATTATATTCTTGCTGAAACCTATCAAGTTTTCCGTATCGCGGTGCGTTCTCTGTGGCTCCTGAAAAGGGGCTGAGGCAGCCCGCCGGCGTAGTCCCGCGCGCAGCCGAAATACCGGTTACTTCATAGCCTTGCTGGAGCGCTCATGGGATGAAGTACGTAAACTTCAGGCTTGTGAACGCTCGGCCCACAGCGGTGGTGTGTCTGCCTGCCTGCTGAAAGGAGCTGCACGACAGCAGTCTTAAAGCACAGGTAGGATGTGACAGCATAAAACCTAATTTCTGCGGAGCGCTGGCTTGCCAAGAGCTCTGGGAAATCCAGTGATGGAAGACTTGGAGTTTTGATTTTTAAGCAGGAACATGTAATTTACAATACTTATTCCTTGCTAAGAGTGAAATTATAAGGCTTCTTTTAAGCTCAAGGAAAGCCTAATCTAGAACTTGGTGCACCCTTGAGGGTGCTCTCATTGTTTAACTTGCATTAGAAAACTGATTCAGGCCAAGCTAAACAAAGGTAAGCTTACACCTCGGGGGTGTTTACAGCCGGTGACCTCACTGTGGTGTGCAGCCTCATCTCCTGTTAGCCTGCGGCCATGCATCTGGGAAAAATGCCTAATGTGTAAGCAATGTAAATGACTCTTCTCTTACTGCATTGATTCTTTGAATGGGGTTTGTTTTGGTTTGATGTGGTTGGGTTTTTTTTTTGTTTAAGCAAATTAGGAACGTCTGTTACAGAGGAAGATGTGATCAGTTTTATGCAAACTTAAAATTTTCTTATTTTTTTAGATTTCTTTTTCACTGCTAAAAAGAAACTGCAATGGAGAGTACAGTATTGGTCACTTTCCTTGTATCATTTTCCATACTGCTGTGTGAAAGTTATCATCGTGGAGTGGAGACAGCTACTGTTGTGCATACATTAGAGAGGACTTTTCCAGAAAAGGCGGCTGGCATTAATTTTGACTTGGCAGGATTAATACAGAGGTTTCACCTCCAAGAACTTTTTCATCGTTATGGAGAAAACAACTCTCTGTCAATTGAAGGGTTTAGAAAGCTGCTCCAGAACATAGGTATAGATAAAATTAAAAGGATTAAAATAGATCATGATCATGACCATGATCATCACCTTCATCACAATCATGTTTTGTTGAGTAAAAACTCAGAGAAGACTGTTCGCCCAAGCCACGAATCTGATGCTAACAAAGAGCACAGGAACAGTCACTCAAAGGAACCTCATAAAGTGGAGAATGTAGAACATCAGCAGAACTTTGTACGCAGCAAGAGCACAGTTAATGAAATAACGGCACCTATCGTCGCTGCGCCCACAGATGGCCACTCTGAATTACAGAATGTGCAAGCTGGACAAGTCAAGACAGTTGCTCGTTTAAGTCTGACCAGCTCTAGTGCTGTTAATGTCACAGGTGGCAGCAATGCAAGCTGGCTTGCTAACAGCAAAGCAAATGAATCTCATACTTCTCCCAAGGAATCAGAAAGAGGAAGTTACCTATATTCTAAATTGAAACCCCAAAATACTCAGGAGGTGAGACTGATTCTTTTGTATTCTTGGGAACCCAGATCCACCGGGAATGTTGTTATGGCTTATTTGTTGAAGTGCTTATCAGTTTACTGGGTATATGCTTTGTAGGGTAAGAGTACTTGTAGCAAAACACACACAAAGAACTTTCCTTGAAACTTAACATGTTCCTTCAAAATGTTATGTTCACAAGCTGAGAGGAAAACATATATGCAGTCTAGTTATTTTTTATTTTTCCTAAAAAGAAATATGTACCGTATTAAGTATAAACATACACTTGGTTTTATATATCTGTTATTTATGTGTTTTTAAATATTACTAAAAATGAAAACCACTTCAAATTTAAAACTTGCTGGTTTGCCTCAAAGCCAGGATCTGTCTTGTTTTCCTACTAATGTGGCAAAAGTTAAAAAAAAAAAAAATCTAGTTAAAATACTGTCATTCTTATCGAAGCTGCCTCACAAGTGTTAGATAACCCTATGGCAGATGGTGTAGAACTGCTGGGAAGTCACTGGCACCTTCGTCCTTCAACCTCCTCCTTCCTCATCTTCTTTAAGATTATATGTAGACACCACCTGTAAAAAAGATTGCTGCAAAATTTTATCTATAAAATAGTAAAAATTAGTGTGGTTAAAGTCTATATTTATGTTGTAGACAGTTTTCTTACCTGATAAGATAGTTTTCCGTTAAAGGCTTTAAAAAGCAACTGTCTCTCAGGGGTCTTAATGTATGCCGCCATGCCAGGTAATTCAGAGTGGGTATTGTGTAGCGTGTGATCGTAGGTGGTGAATTCACAAGTTGTTACTGTGTTCTGCACAGTCAGAGCAGAAGTACTACTGTTGTTAAAACCCAGTGAGACTGTAGGTCATACAGTGAGGAACTCTTTACTGGAGGAAGCGTATGCAGAATATGTTCAAGACTTTCCACAGTAATCACTTCTATAAAAAGCTATTTAACCTTGTCACTATTTCCTTATACGGCCTCTAAAACCTAGTGAGAAGTGTTAGGCTTTTTCTATTTGCACAGCAAAGCAGCTGACCCCCTTGTGCTGAGAATAAGAGATAATTATACATCATCTACCAGAACTCCCAAACTAGCTTGCTGGGCCAGAAGGGGAGTGGAGGTATAGTTCTTACTAAATTGGTCTGTTACCAGTTTTTAATTACCATTGATATAGCTGTGTTCATGTGGTGCCACTGCATTTCAATTAAAACGGGATGTGCAGTCCTCTTGAGATACATCATGCTGTTTTGGTTCTGGTTAAATTTTAATACATGTGTCTTTCCACAGTGCTCCAGTGCGTCAAAACTGATGCAGTCCCATGGAATAGGCACTCAGGTATTGTTGACTGCTACGGAATTTAGTTACCTCTGTCCAGCCCTTATTAATCAGATTGATGGCAAATACTGCATAGTTCATGCAACTAGTGAAAAAGCTGAAACTCCTCCAAAAGGTTACTCTCTGCAAATAGGTAGGTTGTTTTTTAAACATGAAATAAAAGCTTACTGGAAGCCATTTTATGTTGGTTATAAATTTGAGAAACATATTTCAAAGTTTAAAGAAATTTGTAATTTTCTTTTGGCACTTGACCATGTGAATAGAGAAATCTTTGTGGTGTACCAGTTGTTAATATCCGATTAACTGAATGTCAGGAGTGTTTGGTAACAGGAATTTTAAGCAAACAGAATCTCATACAGCTGTTATTTATTCTTGTTACTCTCTTTTTTTTAACAGCTTGGATTGGTGGCTTTATATCCATTTCCGTCATCAGTTTTCTGTCCTTATTGGGTGTTATATTGGTACCACTGATGAATCGTGTATTTTTCAAATTTCTTCTAAGTTTTCTTGTGGCATTGGCTGTGGGGACTTTGAGTGGAGATGCTTTCTTACACCTCCTTCCACACGTAAGTATTAATTACTGTTTCATACTTTATCTCAAAGCAGAGAATTTGACACCTGTCTGTAGTTCTTACTGATAATTTGAATCCCTATTAATTAATACCTATTTGGTGAGTCATTGCTCAACCTTGTAAGGTAGATTATTTCACAGAAAGGTTTCACATTTTCAATTGTTTGCATTATTTATTTCATAGTCCTTACAGTGTAAGAACTTCACACCATTAGCCCTCAATCTGTGTTCTTAGTTGTATGTGCTGCCAAATCACTCATTGTTCCTTGCATGCAAGAATTTTGTGTTAAATGTTTTTAGTCACTTAGTGCAATGCCGCCGCTTTATTTTCTTTTTCCGGTTTCATGAACTTTATAGATAGTGAAAATTGCTCCCTGTACACTTTAAATGTGGAATAGATAATCCACTGTTTTCTTCTATCAGCCACTTGTGTTGATTGCTTAGCCGTTGTAATTTTTTGATCAAAATCGATCATTTCTGAAGTCCTGGAAAAATATTACTTGATAGATATTGCTATTATGTAATATAGACAATGAAATTGGAATATGATTACTAAATTTCTACCTTTCCTGAAGCTCTTAAGCAGATGTTCCCCCTGCCTTGCCATCCCAAAAGGTAATGTTCCAGCTTTCAGATAAGATGGATAAAGAGGACTGGAGATCCTGTGGTGGTTTCTGAGCCCTGCCTGTAATTCACGGGGTTCTTTTTTCTTTCAGTTAATTTTGCATTTGCTATGTGAGGTTGTGTAAATCTAAATGTGTGTGGGTGAGGTGTCCTAGTTTTTTGACTCCGAACATATCGGTAGCCATTGAGGAGGGGATGCATGTCAGACTTCCTTCAAAGAAGGAAATTACTGTTATGTTCCCTGTAGAAAAAGATGTTTGATGTCTATGAGCTGTCTTAAATGGGAAAGTAATTGATGTGCTAGCTGTGACTACTACTTAAAATGCGGTTTCCTTGACAGTGCCAGGAGTTTTTGTGGGGGCAGTTGTACATCTTGTATTGAGCAGTACACATGTAGCTGCAGTGACAGGATGAGTACTAGGCCTGCTCTCAGTCCTTGCAGTGTTTCTTCCTATCAACAGATTTCTTTATAATTGAGTTTGTATCCAGAGCATTTATGCCATGAAAATTGTTAAGTCTTGACTCCAGACTTGAGGAGAAGAATGTGAGGAATACTTACTATGTTATGTTATCAGTTCTCTTGAATATAATGACTTTCTCCCCTTAGTCTCATGGAAACCATCACCATCACCACGAAAAACCTCTGCTTGAACAAAACAAAGGCTCTACGTTCAAACATCTTGTTTTTCAAAGCATAGAGGAGAGTGCTTACCTGGATTCTACGTGGAAGGGACTTACAGCACTTGGAGGCTTGTATTTCATGTTTCTAGTGGAGCACTTGATCACTTTAATAAAGCAGTTTAAAGACAAGAAGAAAAAGGTAGAGAAACTATTATTTTAAAGCTATATTGTATTGCATGATAATTTCTGAATATACTTACAAAAACTTTTGAGTATCATATATCTGTCTAGATTTAATAGTGATTGCTGGCTTGATTAGTGTTATAATTTCATTTATGTTAGTGACGTGAATACTTTTAAACTACATGATAACTTTTTTGCGTGGTCCTGTTATGGAAAACCTCTGAGCTGTTTCCTTAACCAGACATAGTACAGGCTTGACACCACAGTGAATTGTTTAATTAGCAAACATCCGACTGTACCCTTTGTTTTAACAGTGATTTAAGAAGTTACTGTTCACTGTTGACTTCGTCTTGATTTCTCAAGGCTTTTATATAACTGACTGAACTGTTTTTATCATTATTTTAATTCTCATACTGAATGAAATAAGATGGCCTTGTACAGTTACTGTGCTGTTGTTGAGGGGGGCACTTGCACAAACTAGGTAAGGGTGGCATATGTGCTTACATAAATAAGCATCCAACTACACTGTTGAAAGGGACTTCATTAGATACCGTTCAACGTGGAAGTACAGTCTGCCAAGCTTCTCCTCTCCCCCAAGACAGCTTTCACATTACTATGCCATTTTCTATGTGGAACGTAGATAACAACTGAATTTTGGCAGGTCATAAATGTTGGTAACTTGCCAATTATTGGTAACTATTCTTTAAAGACTGGTATAGCCAGGAATAAACAATGATGTCAAAGTTGACTCAGTAAAAGCTGGTGGTATCTTAAGCTTTGCTTGAAGAAAGTTAATAAACTACTAATTACTTAGCTTAAAAATCACTAATTTCTAGGCTACCACAATGACTGATGATATCTGGTTTTATTGTTAAGCTGGTTATTAAGGCAGCGGTTTCAGAGCGGATGTCGTGTAAGCTGTTTGACTTTGGTCATGGAGGTTGTGTTGGTGAGGTTTATACTGAAGCTAAACTAACTGTGAGCGACAGGATCACTTTCCCTATCTCTAGTTAAATTTATTTGCCAAGAGAGGACATGAAGAGTTCCAAGCAAAGCAAGTATTTTAATGTCCTTCTCTCAGCCATTGGGGATAGATTTCCTGTTAGACTAATTATGCCCTTCTAGATGCTGAGTTACAGATTGTAAATTGTTGTGATACAAATGTTGGTGAGCAATGATTGGAGATTTTACATGGTTTTCCTTCAGTACACTGAAAAAAAAGCGTTATACTGACATTACAATGAAAAAGAATTAGTGGAATAATCTTTACTCAGCATTTTTATGTGTTTTGCATCTCAGATGAACTCCTCTGCTTATTCTTCATGCAAAAATGTGGGGTATTTATGTGGGGGGGTTGGTTTTGGTTTTTTCTTTTTTTTTTATTTCTGTGGAGCCTGAGGAACTTTTTGTCATCTTACTGTACTTAGCTGAATTTCTGTGTTCCTCTTCTGTGGTCTTTATATGGCTTCCATGTTGTCCTCTTTATGTACAGGCAGCATAAATGTTGTGAATATAATGTTGCTCATGTATATCCTGAAAAATAAGTAAAATATAACCACAGTATTTTTTTTTTTGGAATAAGAAAAAGAATGAAGATGATGGAGAAAGTAAGAAGTTTTCAACGAATGAAGAAAAGTTAGATACAGATGATCGTAAGTCTCAGTAATATTGCACAGTTGTTATTTTGTGGCAGTGCTGTTGAAAAAACACCTGACTGACGGCAGTTCATAGATCTGCTTCTTACTGTAGGTTGGATCACTACCTACCTGAATTCTCAAAAGAAAACCTGTCTGTACGTTGATATGTAGAGGACTACCTCTGTTTGTTGCTTTCCTTGAAAAGTGATCGATAGGTTGGAAGTAGTGAATTCACAGTTTTGAAACTTTAAGCCTTTTTGTTCCAAATTTAACAGCAGAAGTTGAAATCGTTCTGTGAAGCTCTTCTGGCTATGCCTGTTGCAAATACAGCTGTACCTTCTGGCTTCTACACTTTTTAGACTGTTGGATGTTATATGCGTGATCCATTATTTACCATTCTGTATATCTTAAGTCTGGGTTCTGTTAGTTTGAGTATTTATTTATAAGGTTGATAATCTAAAATCTTAGAGGTTAGTTGAAGTATTTGGAGTGCAAATGATCATGTGTCCCCAAGACAAGGCAGTAAGCCAAAACTTGTTAGCTCTTGTAGCTGAAAGAGGTGTTCAGTTTTTCAGAATAATAGTATAACTAATGAAAGAGTTGTTGGTAATACAGAAAAAACTGTATTTGTTCACTTAATTACAGGGAAAGAACTTACCAAATTTTAGCAGTTAGTTAAAATAACTAACCTTAGTGTGCCACTAATGCTTATATGAGGATGTTTCATGGTCTGTGTTGATGACTTTATTTCTGAGTGTTTATTTTTCAGATGTTCAAACTTAAGCTCCTGCATTTATAAGAAATACAGGAGTTTCCAAAATTATCTATAATGTAACCCTCTTCTGCATTCTTATTCTTCATCCCTGAGATGAATAAATGGCATATGCTTTCCAGACACTTTGTCTTTCTGAAGCAGTTGAACTAATAGCCTTCATTCTGCCAAACTGGGACGTAGTCTTATGCTGTTGTCTTTAAATTGCACTGGGTCTGAAATTAAAAGCTTTTTTACCTTTTAGGAGGCATTTGTGGCCGTTATATAGGGCTACTTCAGTAGAACGGGACAGAAACTACAAATTTTTTTCTTATTTTGAACTATTGGGAATTATCTCAGAAATCTGATTAAAGAAAAATAAGTTGTGGAAACCCTTGGGAAAAAAAATTCTGGTACAAGAAGCTGGGGTATCAGTCTCAACTTCTAAACTTACTAGTTTCTTTTTTTACTGCATCACTTGTTCAACTTTATTGCATCTTTGCTTCCTAGGTGATTTTAGAAATGTGTAATAGTATATTCTGGGTTTTTCTAACAGGGCCTGAGGGGTATCTAGGGACAGACTCTCAAGAGCCATCGCCCTTCATTTCTCAGCAGCCAATTGTACAAGAAGAAGAAGAAGAAGTGATGATAGCTCATTCTCGTCAAGAGGAGATTGACAATGAATATGTTTCCAGGGGCTGTAGAAACAAATGTCATTCTCACTTACATGATACTCTAGGACAGACAGATCATCTTAGTCATCATCACCATGACTACCATCATATTCTACATCACCATCATCATCAGAACCATCATCCCCACAGTCACAGTCAGCGCTACTCGCGTGAAGAACTGAAGGATGCAGGAATAGCAACTCTGGCATGGATGGTGATTATGGGAGATGGACTACACAATTTTAGCGATGGCCTAGCAATTGGTAAGTGTTAGCTTGGATACTGTGCCTTTGTTATATGCAAGGACAACAAAGTTTTCTTCCTTTCACTTATGCCTATCTCTTACCTCACTTATCTCTTTATTAGGAATATAAATAATTAATGGTGGATCTCTGAAGCCTAAACTTTTATCTGATAGCAGCTCTGAATGAATGAGAAAAATCTCCAGTTTAACAACCTGGACATCAGTGACAAATAATACAGAAATTATGTGCTTACAGCTATGTTTCTTTAGGAAATCTATAAACTTTGCTTGTTTTCCTACTTTTAACAAAATTAAAGCTAACAATTTTCAAAACTAAAGCTAGGCTTATTAAACAGTATTTAGGACGTAGAGCTGACTTTGTATTTCAATTATTTGTTCTATTTTTTTTTTATTTAAGGTAAACTTGTCCTTTTGGTCACATATAAAGTAACTGTTTTTTCCACTTCAGTCAGGCCACTAGTATCATTGGCTACTTTATTTCTTTTTCTCTTCCATCCTCACTTGTTATGCAGCATGGTCAGGTTCTGTATTTTGCACATCTGCTTTGCCTATACTGGGCCCTGGTTATACACATCATGTATAAGCTTCCCCAGAGCATTGGTGAACAGGGAGATGGGACCCTGGTTTCAATCTGCTTTAGCCTGAAGATTACCCAAATGGATTAGACAATATATATGTGTGATTTTTGTGCTGTGGGAGGTAGGCACGCATTTATTTTTACTGTAAAATGAATTTGGTCCAAGGCATTGTCTTCTCTAAGGTGCTCTTTATGCTTTTGCATAGCAGTCCCATCACATTCACATTCTCAGATCTTACCATCCACTGAAGAGCAGCATTGCAGTTCTTCCTTGTGCTTGTACCAACCTTCCAGAGAAAGTGTCTGCTAGTTTTGGCATCCTAGGAATGTGTGAGTAGGGTATTAATTAATAAGATATTAGTTAGCTATTACCTCTCAGAAATATGATTCATGGAGAAGATACCAATAAAGTCACTATATGTTGCTTTTATGCAGGTTTTTGGATTAAGAGTGCATATCAAAGGAGTGAATGTAGCATAAGTAGATTCCTTCAGA
This sequence comes from Balearica regulorum gibbericeps, assembly GCF_011004875.1. Classification (NCBI taxonomy): domain Eukaryota; kingdom Metazoa; phylum Chordata; class Aves; order Gruiformes; family Gruidae; genus Balearica; species Balearica regulorum. The sequence goes on from NC_046185.1 coordinate 67,802,795, forward strand.
TGCTCAGTGTGCTGTGCTCAGTCTCTCTTCTTGGAAAAGTATTTAAAAAAAAAAAAAGTCTTAAACACCAGTCATAGTCTACTCAAAATCCTGTTCTTAAGGTTGAGTATAATATTCCTTTTTTTTTTCTTAATTTAAACCAGTATAAACAGTTATTTTACATGTAGTCAGAATGCTTATCTTCTCCTTTTTTTGTTCACATCCATATTTTTTCCTTACATGTTGTAGTTGTTCAGTCTTTTTTGACAATGTTTCAGTGAAAATATTTCTTTATCACAAAAATAACAGATTAAATATTATATTTTGGACTTCTGGCTGGGAGGTTAGGTTTGGGAACTCCCTTACTTTTTCTACAGGAGAGCTAGACTCCAGGTATTCTAAATTTAAAAGGTTACAGTAAGTTATAGAAAATGAAGTCAAATCAGTAATCCTCGGTTCTTATGCTAGGCTTTCATAATCTTGACTGTAGTATTTAAGACTAATCTTTACAGGTATTGGATTCATTTCCACCTTGTATAGCATACTGGGGTCAGTTCAGCAGTATCAGTCTTTCTGTAAATTTTATTGTAGAAACAAGTTCATTCTTGTTTGGGCAGAAAACGCAATAATAACTATTTTCTCACAGCAGTATTTACGTTGTTCAGATTCAGTCAATTCAAAGTGTAATGTGAAAAGAGACCTTCTGATTTAATATCATTTTTGATAAAAGTTGAAGCATGGAATGTAAATTTCTGAGCAGATCAGTAGTGAAAATGTGGTAGAAGAAAGATATGCATACAAATGACATGCAGAATCAGTTACCTCTTAGCATTAGGGAGATTTGACTTTATAGTTATGAAGGGAAAAGTATGAGGAAGGTTAATAAAGGCTTGTTGAACAAATGAGAGCAATAGCTTTTAGAAGTCCTGCTGTGTAGCTTGTTCAGGCTAATGGAAATGTGGGTTTCCTTCAGTTCTGGATGTGCTAAAAGTATTATGGAAAAACATTGATTTGATGATGTGAAAATGCCAATATTACTTGTATAGTATTTTACCTGTATTTAAATGAAGATGTGAATGTTGCTGTGAAGATGGCTTTAGCCAGAATAACCTTTCACTTTAGTTCATTTCATGTGATTTGTTATTCGTACTCCCATTAGTTACTTTTTTCCTCAAATCTGTTGTGCTAATTATGTAGGAATAAAATTTTAAAGTACTTATTTTTCTGTTGAAGTATGGAACAGTTGCATCTGACTAATTTGTACAAAATGATCTGTGATTTGAACTTTTCTGTGTGTAGCTTCAACTAAGTAACTAAAATGCAGAACACTATTTTTACTATAATCTTGCATATATATTTTTTCTTTAGCTCTTTTTTTGAGAAAAGTGATGTCTTAAAAGTTTATTTTAAGATACCATGACACTATTGAATCAACTTCTCAAGAGGGGATAATACCAGATATATTAATGTAGTTTTCCATTTGTTAATGTTTCAAGATGTCTTTTTAGCAGTGAAAACTAAAAACAGATATTCCCGTTATTTAAGCCTGTACTGTGGTTGCTATGTATCTGTACAGCACACAGCCATATCAGCGACCTAGGTACTTTGCGAAGCAGTCAGGTTTTGTTTGGCTTGCCTTTGTGGTCCCAAAATTAGACTTACCATGTGTGATTAAGCTGGATCCTTGTATTTTTAGTTTTCCTTTAATAAGTGCTAAGACTTGGAAAACATTGTCTAGAGACAATAATATAGGGGAACTTGTAGATTGTTGAGGATTGCAGGCATGGGAGATAACCTTCTGCCTTCCTTTGGTTATCTGGTCTCTTCAGAAACTGAAGCCTGATTGAATGCTGATGAATCCTCTTGTCTTAGTAGGAGAGAACTGTAGCTCTCCTGTCTGTCTCTCAAAATCTGACTCCAAAACTATAAAGCAATGTTTGGAGGGGGGGGAAACAGACTGATACCTGGAAAACATGGTTAGTGTTCACTAATAACCTCTCTTGCTAGTCAAGCAGCAGTAACTCCTGTCACTTACCTGTTAATTACTGTGTAGGCTCCTATCACCGAATGTGTTGGAGTGCAGTGGAAAACATCCCTGCTGAAGGCTTAAGTTAAAATAGCTTTTGTCTTGCACACTGAATTGGACTTCACAAATAATGGAAATGGGTGACTTCTGGAGGTCATCTAGTTGAACCCTCTGCTTAAAATGGCTCTTGGGAACACTGGATCAGATCAGTCATGGCTTTGCATAGCCAAGCCTTGGAATCTCCCCATCCGTGGAGGTTTTCATGATATCTGTGGCTGACCTCTTCTAGTGTTGCACTACTGTCTCTTAATAAAGTAAGTTTTATTTATGTCCAGCCCGAAGCTCCCAAGTTGTGATTTGCAGCCTCTCCCCCTGTTGTGTCAAATGTCACTACTTGGAAGAGTTAGGCTCCTTCTTATTTGTGACAGCACTAAAGGTACTTGTAAGCCACTGTTAGACCACCCCTTAGTCTGATGGAGAAGGGGGTTAAATATATCTAGCTTCTTCAAGCTTTTAAGCCTTACGCTGTAGACCTCTGATCATCTTGTTGATCTCTGGATGGTATTCATATCCATCTTGAACTGGCACACTCCAAAGTGGACAGGGAATCCCAGGAACAGCCTCACCAGTGCTGAGCAGAGGGAGATAAGAATTTAGGAGAAGCAAGGCCAGGAGATTAAGACTACAGTTTGTGTTTCACTGTACTTGCAATGAGAGCACCTGTTGGCTCATATTCAACTTGTCCATCATAATCCTCATGTCCTTTTTAGGAAGGCTTCTATTTCAACCAGTCAGTTCCTACCTTGTAATAATGCATGAGGTTATTCTGCCCCATGCACAGAACTTCTCACTTTTCTTCTTTGAACTTCCTAAGATTTCTGTTGGCCTAGTCTTCAAGTTTACTATGGTCTTTCTCATCTAAAGCTCTAGTGCTGGATGTGTCAACTCAGCCCTTACTTTTTTCCCCCCTGCCCCTCAACTCAGTGTCACCTGCAAATTTGCTGCTGGTGCAGTCTGTTTCATCCAGATCATAGAATCATTTAGGTTGGAAAGGACCTTTAAGATTGAGTCCAACCATTAACCTAACAGTGACAAGTCCACCACTAAACCACGTCCTTAAGTGCCACATCTGTATGTCTTTTAAATACCTTCAGGTATAGTGACCATTTCCCCGGGCAGCCTGTTCTAGTACTTGACAACCCTTTCAGTGAAGAAATTTTTCCTAATATCCAGTCTAAACCTCCTCTGGTGCAACTTGAGGCCAGTGAAGATACTGAAGAAAATGGGTCACAGTATTTGTCCTGGTGAACTCTACTTGTAGCTAGCCAGTCATCAAGCCCAGCCTTGTTAGCCCAACAGTCCAGCCAATGTGCAGTCATCTAACTGTCAAGCCTGTATTTCCTTTGCTCCCAGATGAGACTGCTGTAGGAGATAGTGTCAGAAATCCTACTGAAGTCAGTTATCCTAGTGAAGTCAGTTCTCTTATATTCACTGCTGTTGCCATCTCTATAGGCAGTTATTTCCCCAATACTATCTATTTTCTACCATCTGTTTTCCATAGATGATAGACTGTAGCCTTGCAGTCACATCAGTGAACTCTGTCAGCACCCTTGGGTGAGTCCCATCCTGGGATGCAGCTGAGTGTTTCTATTTTTTTCCTAAGTATATCTAAACTGTTGTTTCTCTGCTGTTCACTGTCCCTTTCTGGAATGGTGCTGGGATCTGGGATCTGGCTTTGTCTATGAAGGCGGTGCTAGTGCTTCAGCCTCTTTATGTCTACTGCTTGGTTCCCTTCCCCATCCATCCACAAAACCGATTTTTTCCTGAACTTTGTTTTTCAGCTGGCATTCCTATAGAACTGTTTCTTACTATCCTTGGTGTGTTTTTTAGTCTTAGCTCCAGCTGAGCTTTGGTCTTACTTCTTTTTGTTCTACTGCTTTTATCTTCCTTGTTGCCAATTTTTGTTTCTACTTCTTGTGTGATTCCTTTTTCAGTCTTAATTCATTAAGACACACTGCTTAGCAGGGCATCTTCTGTTGGAAGTCCTGGTGTTCCTGCACAGAGTAGTTCATTGCTGCACTCTGTTAAGTGTGATTTACAAATCAGCCATGTCCTCTGGGCACTTTTTCCCCTTTGACTGATTCCCCGGGTATTCTGCCCTGCAATTTCTTAAATAAATCAAAGTCATCTTCATTAAAATTTAGAGTCCTAATTTTGCTTCTTCCTTTCCCAGCCTCCTTTCTGTATCCTGAACTCAGTTACCTTGTGCTCAGTGAAGCTCAAGATGCCATTTTTTGCTGTATTGGCCATCAGCTCTTCCTTGCTTGTGAGCAGTGGGTCAAGTAGAACTCCAATCCTGGCTGGCTCTTCTATTATTTGTATCAGGAAACCATCACCAACACAATTAAGGAACATCCTGGATTGTGTACCCAGTGCTGTTACCTTCTCAGCTGAAAACTCTCATATGAATGATGATGTCTTGCATGGTTGTTCACAGGTAGCTTTATCCACCACCTTTTGTTGGTTGGGTGATTTGTAACCATCTTCTTGGTGTTAACTCTGATCTTGACCAAGGGACTCAGTAGGCACAAGAAACTGCATTCATATGTAGTTTTATTCTGGAGCTCTGTGCAGTCAAGGAATTCTTATGTAGATAGGCAAAAAAAAAAAGTGACTTGTATTCTGACTTTTCTAGGCAGTCTGTATCTATCCATAACAGGCTGAATGAGCTTCGGTGGTGGTTCCATAGCATCATCAAGGCAGGATCTGGGCAAGCAATGGACTTCCCTGGGCAGTAGCTCTGGTGGGCAGATCTGCCTCTGCCCTCCATCCTGCATGGGAGGCAGTTGCCTGTCACTATCACCATCCTTTCTTTTTGTATTGCTGGCCCTAATCTGATGTACTGAACGAAAGTTCTGGGCTGGGCAGAACGCATTTATCCTCACATTGCTGCCAGGGTCATGACCATGTTCTGTAGATTAGCAGCTGCAAGTGGGGATGGAGGGTTCGTCCTGTTGCCAGGCTTCACTGTTGTCAAATTTTACCCATCTGGGAGTTCGTATTTCCTGTTCCAGCACTGCTTTGGTCCTGTCTTCCTCTTTAGTCTGAAGAGGCTTGCGTCTGTAGAACCTCTTCCGAAGACCCTCTCAATCACCTGTATATTATCCCTCATCCAAAGATGCCTGCTCACTACTTCTGCATCCCCTTCATGGGGTACTACAGCGTGCACCTCAGAGGTAAGGTTGCTGTCACTGCAGGGAGGAGCATCCACCATTTCTTGCAGATGAAGACCTGGCTAGCAGTGTCCACCCTCGGGAGTTACATCTGGGTAGAGGCTACTGGAGTGCTGAGGGTGGTGACCCCAGCAGACAGAGGGCATTGTCTCCTGTGGTCTCATAGCCATTGTAGCTCTCCCAGGAGTACTGCTCACAGAGAGTCTTTTGCATGCCCACTACTGCGACACGGTCTTGCGCCTCTTTGCTTATTGGCGTCGCTTTGCTGACACGCTCCTGGTAGCAGTTGAAGAGGAAGCTGGACGTGGTTGTGCTGTGCCCTTTGGTGAGTCTCTCCATGCAGCTGGGGACCTCCCATGCTGTGTGAGAGCTGTGGTTCAGCTCTTCAGCCCTGCTGCGTGCTGCTTCCTCCTCAGCTGCTGTCAAATAAGAAAAATAGCAAGCAACAGGAGTGGAGAAAACAGGAAAGATGAGGACTGTTGGACTAGTTCGAGGAGATTTTGGGGGGGTTTTCCCCCACACTTAAAGTATGATAGTTCACTTACATGCAAGCTACCTCGAATTCATGATCTTTCACTACTGATTTCACATGACTACGTAGGCTCTCTTACTCTTGGACTGGCTTCCCTTTTTCCAGTGCCTGACTCCCAGAGGCAGTTGAGCTGCCACTTTCCCTTTGTATCCTTAAAGTGTCTTTTCTGACAATATTTTCTTTATTGCAGGTTTTTTGGGAGGGTTGCGTTGTTGAAAGGTATTGGGCTTAATTCAGAAATAAGATAGTGAAATTTAATTAGAGGATTCTATGTTGCTTCTGATTATGAAACTTATGAATCATAAACAACTGTTCAGTTAAAGTTTAAATGCTTCCACAAGCATAAGAAAAATTTGAGTGAAACTAATATGTCCTAATTTGATGCAATCATATGCAACAATACTTCTGGACTTGATGTCTGAATATGCAGTAATGTGGGTTTTTTCTCTCTCTTCACAGGAGCAGCCTTTACTGAAGGGTTATCTAGTGGTTTAAGCACTTCTGTGGCTGTATTTTGCCATGAATTACCTCATGAGCTAGGTAAGACCCCAATATTTCTGTATGCTGCAGGTATGGGTACTTACAGGTATGCTTTGGAGGATTATAAATGATTTTATTCTGTGGCACAATAAAATTTGATTAGAAAACTTGATCTGTGTCAGATTGTCTACTCAGGAGTACTTGAAACTTATTTAAAGATTTTTATTACTTAATCTACCTTTAAACATTCTAAATACTTCAGCTACTTTGTTTAAAACTGTGTGTGTCACTTACAACTTGTTCTGTATAGTTCAATTGTAGTTTTTATTCTCCTTAGCAACATAAATGGTGAATTGCAGGAGAATGCATGCCAAAATTTGATTTTCTCACATCTCTGTTTAATTTTATTCTTGTGTTTGTGCTGTTAAAAGGAAGGTCACAATTAGTTTAACTCCTTTCCACATAACATTTGCTGCTTTTTCATTAAGTCTTGCAAAGAACTGCTGTAGCTCTAAATTAAACTCATAACTACTTAAAAATCTTTCCTAGAAATAGCTTGTCTTTCAAGCTCAAGTGATTTTAAATTCATTGCTGTAACTTCCCATGGGAACACACATGTCTTACCTTGTAAATTTAGCATTTGGCCCTTTTGCAGGGCAGCTTGTGAGAACAGGACGTAGCTGCTTAGTTTCACTCTGAACGAAGCTGATCTTTCCAGTTGCCAAATCATTTTGAATGTGCAACTGGTATTTCTTAGCTGTCATGGCCACAATCATACCTGGTGTACAGAATGAGGAAAGAACAGTTTGCTTGCATTTTTTTAAGGTTTAATTCCCTAGAAAGTAGAATGTTCGATTTCATTTAATGGAGCTTGTAAACCAGTATGTGTATACATCAAACCATTTGTTGAATAGTGTGATGTATTTGTCTGTACAATAATGTTACACAGAAATACATTACTGTGGAGAAAATACACCTGGGTTTGACATAGGAGGAATTGAGTTTTGTTCATCTTAATATAAATTCCACAGGAATCATGGAACTTATATTAATTACATGTACTAAAGATTGTTAGTACAAATATACAAAATAAATTTATGTTACGAATCTGATAATTTGATTTAAATATTCTTTTAGTTTTGGAAGCAAGGAAAAAATCTTTAAAAATTTAAATCATGCCACTTTAATCAGCACAGAAAACTTGATAGAAAAACCTCCTTTAACAAGGACATGAAATGGCATAGGAATACTGAAACAAATGGGACTAGCTGAAGTTAGCTGGAGATAAAATTGGATCATTCTCTTGCTAATGCTAACCAATGTTTATAACATACCAGTTCATCTTAATTGCAATATCTTGTGGAAAAAGCTGTTGTAACAAATTGCCCAACTCAGCTTTGAAGATTGCTTTTGTTTATTTTAACTAGAGATAACTTACATTTTTATATAGAATCCATTTTATTTCCAAATAATAAGCTTATATTTCACTTGTTTTAGATGTAATTTATCTAAACAACAACAAAAAATCTATTCTGAATTATGGAAAACCTGTTTCTGGCTGGCAGTCTTACCTTCAAGTGAAAATAAGGTGTTAAGGATCATCTACAGATATTAATCAATTATTTCCAAAGACTTAAAGTACAAAGAGCAGTTACAGGATAATGGAATCATCACCATTGCTTTATGCAATTAAGTGGGAATATTTTATTTTAGAAGCTTCTTTAGAAGGCTCATGCATATCAGGTACTGCAGTATTTTACAGTGTTGGTTTAAATACAAACTACACTAAAAGTTGCTTCTTCTAAAAATCCCAAGACTTTAAGGCTATAAACTTACAATGTTTGCTGCTGTGTTGTTCTTCATGTGTGCTTTTTCTGTCCCTCCGTGATTTCTGATTTTATGAGGGGAAAAAAATAAGGCAGACGACAGTATAAAAATAGGTTTGTAATCTTGTAAGAGGAGAACTCATGAGTGCTACAGTAGTTACCTGAGGATGAAAACTTCTGTGTGTTTTTCCCTGTTGTAGGAGATTTCGCTGTACTTCTAAAAGCTGGTATGACTGTCAAGCAAGCTGTGCTCTATAATGCTCTGTCAGCTATGCTGGCCTATCTGGGAATGGCAACCGGGATTCTTATCGGTCATTATGCAGACAATGTTTCAATGTGGATATTTGCACTTACTGCTGGCTTGTTCATGTATGTGGCTCTTGTGGATATGGTAAGTGGCTAGACCTGCTTGAATTTATATAGCATAGTTTAAGAATTAGTGCTAATTATATTTTGATCTGAAAATAAATTCTTCCATCTTTTCTCCCTCAATTAAGATTTTCGGTGCTTGAAGGTGCTGATGAGTACGCAGTGCAAGTGCTCAGTTAAATGGAAGATTGTTTTTATTTGGATTACTGTAGGAACAGAGATTATTTCTCCCTTAGTTGTTAAACAGAGGCAGTTACTGGCAGAAGTAGAGGAACAAATTTGCTTCTGACAACGGCTAGCATAGCAGATAAGCCAGTAAGACTGCAAGTTGTGCAATATCAGCATCACCAAATGTGCTTTGGCTTTTACACTGTCATTACTGCTTCTTGGGATGAAGGCAGAATTGTATTAAAACCTATACTGTACCTCAGAAGTATGTTTGTACAGAAGTACAAAGTATTTGGTGCATGTTCATGAAAGCTTAAGTGTCTTAAGAATAAAATTTTTATGGCTTGATTAAATCACTTGGTAAATAAGCCAGCCATTTACTCAGGATATGATTAAGACATCAGCATAATTATAATGAAAACAGTAATTAGAACATTACAGATTCTGTCTTTAAATACGACAGTAGACTCTGATGTTGTTTGTGTTGAGTGACACCTAATTCGAGGAGCAGTATTAATGCAGTCAACAGGAAGGAGTAAGACTGATACCTTATGATTGAAGAACTGGGTTTCAAGTAACTGTTTATTTTGAAGGCATTTAACACTTTCTTGTTTGTTCAGGTGCCTGAAATGCTCCACAATGATGCCAGTGATCATGGATGTAGCCGCTGGGGATACTTCCTGTTACAGAACGCTGGCATTCTGTTGGGTTTTGGGATAATGCTGCTCATCTCTGTATTCGAACATAAGATTGTATTCAGCATAAACCTGTAATCCTGGTTGCCAGGAAGAGAGCTTGGTGTTAAATTATAAGTGGTAGGTTTTCTCTATTAAATTCCCTAATGGAGAGGTACATTTGATATAGACTAGGTATTTTTATTGGTGTGCTCCTTTGTTGGTGTGTCCTTCCCTCCCTTCTCCCATGGTAGAAATGAACACTGCAAGGTTTTTTTCACTTAGGATTTAGCATTGCATACGGTACTGTGGAAAGTGGTACTTAGTAAAATATGGTGAAAGTGCCAAATCTGTTAAAGGAGTATTGCCTGGGGGGTTAGGGTGGGTTTTTTTTAGTAAATTTATTCACTGTATGTGACTACATGTAACATGGCAGTTTTTTACTTCAATGGTTTTGTTGGTTTAAAGAAATAAAATGACAGTGGTTTTTATTTTAGCACAATCAAAATCAGTGGATACAAAGCACAGTGAACAGTGTAAAACAAGACAGACATGTAATGGGTGTAGCATGTGTTTATATTGGTAGAAACTCATCTCTTCTGTATCCACCTGGTTTACATGGAGTGGCAGATGAGTCCACTCCATCCTTTTTGTGGTGGTTCTTCTCTCAATAGCTTGTGGATTCTTGGTGTCTTACTCCAGTTGGTTTCTAGTCCAAATTCTTGTGAAATCCCATTTTAAGTGTTTGCACCAAATGTTTTACCTGTTTCATCCCTTCTGGTGCAAGTTGCTCTTCACTGATTTCTCAAATCAGCAGCAGAAGTACAGCTATGAAATTCTAAAAGCATTGCTCTAGCTCTAGTATATGTCAATTCCATCTAAAAGACTTTAAGTAGTGCTATATCCCACTTACGCTGCCAAATGGCAAAGGTATATTAAAGTGTGTTTGATATCAAAGGGAGGAGTGCTACAGCCTGCAACAAAAAGTCACTTATTACAACAGCTTTAAGTATTGATTTACTTTGGGAAATGAACAGGGTAGGAGAGCTGACTACTTCTAGTTCAGTGTGGTTGCACATGATAAACATATGCTTGCAAAATGGTTACATTCTTTGCAACAACTAAAGCTGAGGAATCCAAAATAGTGAAATTTCTTTGACAGCATATGTAGGAAAGCAGCATATTAAGGGTAATTATAAGTCTATATGGAAGTATGTAGTTTGAGCTTGCAGTCTTAATATTTTAACCATCCTGAAAGCAACTGAAGAAGGATGAAAAAGACAATGGCAAAAATAAATAATTCTGCATTTGCAGGAAAAGGGAACATTAGAGAATTTCTGTATAATAAGTAACAGAATTATGCTACTTTAGCTAGCTTTAAAAGTCCCAGAAATAAACCAATCAGAACTTATTTCTGATTCAACTATACTGCTCCTTCAAATCATCACCTGAATAAAAAGCTTGAATAAAGGGGAAGTGTTTGATAATACCATGTCTGACAGGTTAAAACAGTCTGGCTTATGTTGGTCTGTCATAAAATGAAAGCCAAAACTACTGTATCACCTCAGAAACAGATGGTTGGAATAAATTGAGAGGTTTGTGCCTAGGCTTGGGGTGTTTTTACTAGTTAAGAAGTGGAGATCACAGTAGTTTCTGCAGCCAGTGGAATATTAGCTTTTCTTCCTCCTTCAGTCTTTCCTCAGGTCAACTGAGATTTGATCTTTGTCCCACAGTGATGAAATCCTGTTCCTTGCCTCCTTTGCAGTCAGGGGGTAGAGAAAGGTTTATTTACTTCCTTCAGCTCTGCTAATGCATCCTGTGCTGGGGTCTTACCAGCTCCCCCAGATCTGCACGTGTATGAACCCGTCTCTCTTTGCTTGGTCAGCAGTTGTTTGGAGAACAGCAGCCTTCTCTTGGGAGCACTCATTTTCCTCTCCCTGACTTACTTTCCATCACTAGAAACTACTCTGGTGCTGGGCATGCATCTCTAATGAGAACACTGACAAATATTGGTAGGTACGTTCCTTCCCTTCATCAAGCACTTTATATTTTGTGTTTCTTTTACTCTATGCTGTTGTTGCATTTTGATTAAGCCTCTGGGGTTTTGTTAGAAGCACACCTCTGAACCAAGGGCAGGTGCAGTCTGCCAGAGGAGTTCTTCAGTTGAGGTGCAGAAGAGTCATGTCATGGTACAGTGATCTGCTATGTTCTCATAGCATCTCCTTGATCATCCATCCTGTGCTCTTTTTCTTACAGCAGTTGTATTCTAACATTCCCAAGCTTGAATTGGTAGTATCTGTGAGGATGACGAAAAATGGATATATATGCTTTTGTATCTTCCGTGCTTTTAAACTGTTAGTTCATTTGAACTGTCTCTTAACAGTAACTTCTGTTTTGTTTCCAGATTATCTTAATTCTTATGGCACTCTGCCCTTACCGGTGCTATGACTGTTTCCTGACTTTGTAGCCAAAACTATGGCTAAAACCCAGCTGCTGATCTTCATCTTTCCTTTGCTTGAATACCAGAATCTTTGGCTCATCGGAAGCTGTGAAGTTGCTGGTGTGTGCATGTCACTGCTTGCTTTAGAAAAACAAAAAGTTCAAGCCCACCCCAACACAACCTGTCAAAACTGACTTTTTCATGCCTTGACTACTGCATTTTCCTGTACTGACCTCCCATCTTGGCAGTTCCACTTCTGCTTTTCCTCTGGAAGTCTCTTCCTGCTGTCCCTCTGTTACGGTTGAACATGCCGCCCTTCGGAGGATAACCCATCCAGTTTAAATGAGTCTCATCCTTGTTGGGGGGAACGGTGCTGGTCACCCCTGGAGCCAATGTACCTCAGTCTGTGCTCCTGTACTGCTCCTTGGGAGCAAGGTGCAGTCCTGGGCAAAAACCCCTCTGTATGGCTTCGCCCCCCCTTCCCTGCAAACCTCTCATCACAGCTCTGCTTAGCAGTGGTCTGGTAAACCACTGTAAATTCGGTGGGCTTTAGCTCATGGCTCTTGCACCTTCTGTCCCCCACCCTCAGCCCTTCCAGAAATCTCTTTGGTCATGAGGGATTTCAGGCTTGGATGGGTCCCAACTCAGTTCACTTTGAATTTTTTACTAGTGGTTTCTGTTAGCCTGCAGCCTTGAGGTGCTTGTTCAGCCAGGCTTCTCTTGCCCACGTGGATTTTTAAGAACGGTGACTAAATGACGGAGGTAAATCAAGTTTCATTCAGTTCTTGGCTGGCTTTTGATGTAATCAACTGACATTAAAATACCTGCATATCAAAATACAATGCTGATGTAACAGTGAAAAATAAATTGCCTTCAGAGCTTGTGGGCAGAAATGGCTCAGTAAGCTACCTGTAAGCATATCCCACCCAGCCAGTGCTCTTCTTAAATCTTTGATGGAGATGTCCATGGCAGACAGCTGTCCAAACTAGTCATTGAGAGGGCCAGAGAATGAAACCTGCCGTAGGTTTGTACCAGCAAGATGTCAACAGGTTGGCCTTTTGTTATTTGGGGGGGGGGGGTTTCTTGGGTGTGGTTTTGTGTTTTTTTTTGTCAGCCCTATAAAGTAGAACCTGCATCTGTTGCAGTGTACTCGCATTGAAAATACTCCAGGTTTGGCAAACTGATGGGGTAGAGCCTTTACATGGCCCTTTGTTTCTATGCATATATTTTTCAGCAGCAGTTTTGTAACGTGCCTGGCTGTTCCAGCTGATAAACGGAAGTGAGTCTGTTTTGTGTATCTGTACCTTAATTAATTTTCTATGCTGTTACACCTGCCTTATTTAGTGCCTGTACAGGTAAAACAGAGTAGGCAAATGATGCTGGAATCAAAGTTACGTTCTTTGTAATATGTTCTTATGGTTCTGGCCCATATTTGTACAGAAAAGGGGTCATGTGAAGTTACTGTGTCAAAACCGTGGCCCGGCCCCTGGGGTTCAGGTTTCTGGGCTCCTTTGTGGTCAAATGGGTGATGGGAACCAGCCGAATTATGTTTGTTTGAAGTGCAGTCAAGGCTAAAATGTAATTCACAGTGGAATTTTTCTGTGGAAAAGCTGGGTCGTTCTGTATGCCATAAGCAAGAAACAAGATGTTTTCATGAAATGTGGTTTTTTTTTATTTAAAAAGACTTTTTTTGGTACCTATAATGATCGCTGTAGCTATTACTGTATTGCTGTGTGCTAGAGAAAATAAACCACTGAACCAAATGCTGGGTTTTTGAGTGTTTTTTCTCACGGGTGGAGTTTTTGTCCATTACATCTTTCATTTCCCTTCTCAGGAAAAAAGAAAAATGTAAAACTGTATTTCTGTACATTTAGTAAACCCGCCTGCCTTGTACTCGGCTGGGGGCTGAGGAAAGAGTTTTTTCCGTAGAACCGTTCTCGCCTTCCGCGCCTCTCCTCACGGGGCGGTGCTGGGGCGGCACCGGGAAGGGCCGGGGGCACGGAGGGACCGGGGCCGCCTCCGCCGGAACCACCGCCCGACGGCTGCGGGACCGCCGGTCCGTCATCGCGGCGCGCCGGTGAGGCGGGGCTGGGCGGGCGGCATGGCGGCGGCACCGGGCGGCGCGGAGCGGTACTTTACGCGCTGGTACAAGCCAGGTACCGCCGGGACAGGGGCCGGGGCCGGGTCGGGAGCGGCGGGGCGGTGACTGATGTTCGTGCCCTGTTGCAGACGTGAAGGGGCGGCCGTGCGAGGACTTCTGCGTGCTGCAGCACTCCAACAGGCGAGTGGCGTGAGGGGGGTGAGGGGTGCTGGGGGGGTGAGGGGCGCTGGGGAGCCGCCTCCGCTCTCTCTCGCGGGCAGGTGCTTGCGGTCAGCCCAGACCGCGGGGGTCTGACTCTTGGGAAGCCTCCGGCTTGCTTCAGAGAAGGAACCGCCGCGCCTTTACGACAGGACGGGGAGCCCTCCCGCCTTCTCCCGTCACCAGTGCGGGCTGAGGCCGAGCAGCCCCCAGCCCGCCCGGCGCCCCTTTTCCTTGGAGGAGAGCAGCCATCGCTGCGGCTCGCTCGTAGCTGGGCTGCTGAACCGACAGGCATCACACTCCTGCTGAAACGCCTGGAGTGGGACAGGTGGGAAGTAGCAGGCGAGCCTGGATTTTTCTGGAAGATGGGAGAGTGACAAATCCTAGCCCTCCTATATCCTTCTTTAATTACTACCCCGGTAAAAACAGTGGAGCTTAAACTCCTTCCCCCCATATTGTTCAGTAGTTTTTTAAAAGGACCCTTCAGTGTGCGTAGTGCTGCCCTTGCGTCTGCACCCTCTCCTGCTGAAAGGGCCCTTTACATCATCTTCAGAAGAGCAACATTTCATAAAACTTTTCCGCAGTGACATTTAGAAGTAGTCCATTTAACTTCGTTTCTAGGAAATTAATTGGCTCAGTTTGAGCCAATAGCTTTTTCTCTATATAATTTAATTGCTTTTAATTGTACGTTCATGTACTACAGACTGAATACAAGATAGGAAATAAAATGTCACACGTTGTTTTTACTTTGATGTAGCTGCACATCCAGTCATTTGGAATAAATCAACGCCATACCTCGTTTGGACTCTAATATTAAAGAGACCTTACCTTCCCGTGCTCCTGCCCTGCCACCACAGCCTGACTGCAGGGTGGCTTGGTGGCATCAGGACTGTTTCTGGGGTGTTTAGTCCCTGGGGGAAGAAGAGAACCTAACAAAAACTGGCAGTGCCAAGTTCTCACGCTTGGAGGGAAGGTGAGGAGGTGTTTGTTGTGGCCAGCGGGGTGCCCGCTCCTGTTCGGAACGCAGGGTAAGAGGAAGGGCACGCTTGGTGCAGGGCAGAGCCATCGCCTCGCTGCAGCCTTCAGACCTGGGGCTTCTCTGGCTGTTTCAGGCAGCTCACGGTCTCGTTCTCTGGAAACAGAAACCCGAGTCCCTGGGAATAACGGGTATGACAGCAACAGCAAGGAAGGCCACCCTTGTATTTGCACTAAATATGTAGTTATTGGTCTCAGTTGTCTAATATAAAAACCTTTCTCTTAACAACAGTTTAAAGCCTGTTGATATGGGGGGGGGGAAGAAATAAAAAATATAAAACTTTTGTTCAACTGTCTATAAAGATTATTTTGCTATTTTGAATTCTGAAATATCAAGACCCTTGGTTTCTACAGCAGCTTTACTCTGTAAAGTATTTCATCATTATTACATGTGGGGCTGTAGATTGCTTTGAGATTTTTAAGCAGTGCAAAATTCTCTGCTGCTTTGCTTTGTTTTGTTTTGCGAGGTCTCAGCTCCAATAGCTGTCAGCCCCAAATCCTCTTCCCCTTAGAAAGAGGCTGGGGTGGAGAGGAGGTAGCTTTGAGCTGCTGGGGCACGCTGAAAGCATCCGCTGGCATCCGTCTCCCTCTTGCGGGGAGCTGCGCAGCGAGAGCTTGTGGAGATGCGACAGTGCAGGGAGATGGATGCAGCATCCGCACAGAAAGCTGGTTCTGTGCCACAGTGTCCTCTACAGTTACTGTTCTGTTCATTCTGGTCCTTGCCCTAGGTTTTAAACTCTTCTTAAACAGACGGATAGCTTTGTCTCTGTTCATTTACTGGCAAGTTCTGGGCTCTCCATGCGTGGTTCTAAACCAGGGATGAAGGTAGGCCTAGTCTCTACAGCTGGGCTTGCCTCAAGCTTGCCAGTTTTGTGACAAGAAAAAGATAAAATGCAAGCAGCAGGTTAACTAAAGCCCAGATGACCGCAGGAGTCATCTCTGTAATTTTTCACCACTAATGGCCTCTAGCTGTTCTGA
Source organism: Balearica regulorum gibbericeps (assembly GCF_011004875.1). Classification (NCBI taxonomy): domain Eukaryota; kingdom Metazoa; phylum Chordata; class Aves; order Gruiformes; family Gruidae; genus Balearica; species Balearica regulorum. Next base: position 67,818,834 of record NC_046185.1, read on the forward strand.
GAAACATGGCCTTGTGTTACAGTTTCCTACAGAAGCACCCCGTGCTTCACTTGATCCTCTTGCGTATCAAGTATCTACTGCAGCTAGCAGAAAAGTGAACCGAGTATGCTCATGTGGGGCACAACAGGTAGAAGAGCTCTAAGCTTATGTAAAAGCCTGTTTAAGAATTGTACTGCTTTTGGTGATCCAGTCTAGTGTCTCAAAATAAAGCACCTTCTGCAGGGGGTTGCTTTAGGTCAGAACGCAATTTTCATTTGGTTTGGTACAGCAGACGTCAAGATACCCTGAAGAAAGTGAGTCTGATTTGATCCTGTATCTGACATTGTCATAAGTGGGAAACTAAAATTTGTCTCTGATCAACAGCCAACAATTGTCCTCCGTTCTTCTTCATTAGCTCAGGTAAATTGTGTTCTGGGTTACCCTACTCAGTCTCTTGCTGTGCCCCAGACCTGTCTATCCTTGCTTTCTACCTGGGCCTGGTAGGTGCCCGCGCTGTGACTCACACTGACCTATCGATCGGCTTTACTTTGATTCTGTGAGCACAGTCTTACTCCCTCTAGCGTTAAGCAGTAAAGTTAAGAAGAGCTTTCACAACACTGGTAGTCTTACTAGTGTGTGTTGGTTTTGCGTGGCAAGGTTTTGGTAGCGGGGAGGGCTACAGGGGTGGCTTCTGTGAGAAGCTGCTAGAAGCTTCCCCTGTGTCTGACAGAGCCAATGCCAGCCGGCTCCAAGACGGACCCGCCGCTGGCCAAGGCCAAGCCAATCAGTGCCTCTGTGATAACATAGTTAAGAAGGGAAAAAAAAGTTAGAGAGAACTTTTGCAGCCAGAGAGAGGAGTGAGAAGATGTAAGAACATCTGCAGACACCAAGGTCAGTGCAGAAGGAGGGGCAGGAGGTGCTCCAGGCACCGGAGCAAGATTCCCCTGCAGCCCGTGGTGAAGACCATGGTGAAGCAGGCTGTCCCCCTGCAGCCCATGGAGGAAGGATGAGGGGGTGTAGAGATTCCACCTGCAGCCCGTGGAGGACCCCACGCCGGAGCAGGTGGAGGCACCTGAAGGAGGCTGTGACCCCGTGGGAAGCCCACACTGGAGCAAGCTCCTGGCAGGACCTGTGGACCCGTGGAGAGAGGAGCCCACGCCAGAGCAGGTTTGCTGGCAGGACTTGTGACCCCGTGGGGGACCCACACTGGAGCAGTTCGTGAAGGACTGTCTCCCGTGAGAGGGACTCCATGCTGGAGCAGGGGAACGATGAGAGGAGTCCTCCCCCTGAGGACGAAGAAGTGGCAGAAACACCGCGTGATGAACTGACCGTAACCCCCACTCCCCGTCCCCCTGTGCCGCTGAGGTTGAAGCCGGGAGTGAAGTTGAGCCCGGGAAGATGGGAGGGGTGGGGGGAGGTGTTTTAAGATTTGATTTTATTTCTGATTCCTCTACTCTGTTTTGCTTAGTAATAAATTAGATGAATTCCCTCTCTAAGTTCGGTCTGTTTTGCTCATGACGATAATTAGTGAATGATCTCTCCCTGTCCTTATCTCGACCCGTAAGCTTTTTTCGTTGTACTTTTTCTCCCCTGTCTAATGAAAGAGGGCAGTGATAGAGCAGCTCTGGTGGGCACCTGGCCCTCAGCCAGGGTCAACCCACCACACTAGTGTTTTTAGACTAGGAGCCCTAAGGAAGTACTATCAGTTTTAAATCCTGCCAGTACAGGCAGAGAAGGTTGTGGAGTTGCTTAGAGCACCTAAGAGCACAGCTTCTCACAACTACAGTGTTAAGAATTATATTTCTCATTGCAGAATCTGTGTCATCACCTTAGCAGAAGCACATCCTCTTCTTCAAACGGGAAAAACAATTACGAGCATTAATTACCAAATCAGTGCCAACTGTAGCAGACTCCAGAATAAGGTCTCTGGGAAGTCAAAAAGGGTACGTACGGCTTTTTGATTTGGTTAGTTTTCATCTCTTAGAGCACATAAGACTGTCTGTCCTTTCTAGGATAGAGACTTACCAAGTTACCTTTGCATTTTATTTTAAAACACTCCCTCCACAGCTGCAGATTTCAGACTTTTCTCAAGAGGTGCCTGTCTGACTGTCCCAGCCAGGGTCTTGCGGTGCTCCTGCAGCACCAGTGGCTCCCAGTGTTGCTCAAAGCAAGGCTAACAGCCGCTTTTAGCAATTCTTTTTCATAGTAGCTAGAGGGACTTAAACATGCATTTATAGATAAAAAATGGTTCCCACCAAAATGCCAAGGATTTGGAGACTACTGGTTTTGTCAAACAGACCTCGATAACAGATGGCCTAGTTCAGTGTGCTCATGGTGGGTTTTCAATTATGTGGTTTAACCTGGTTCTACCAAAATCAACTGTGCCAGTTTTCTCCTCTCTTTGCCGATTTTAATCTGCTCAAACTACAAGTCTGTTATTGCACAAGAAACTTAACTATGACTAAATTTGGGAGCTCTTACAAGCTTCTGATCTATTTGTGCACAGAATGAAGTTACTGTCACATTCCCTGCTGCAGGGAAGCACGGTTGTGTCACTTGCAGTGACCTGTTGCTATCACACCTCCTTGCGTTGTTCTGCAGCACACAAACTTCTTGAGTTGCTGATGGTAATACTTTTAAAAGCCCTGTGTAATTAAAAGTGTATATGTATATGTGTGTGTGTGTATGTGTGTATATATATATTATTTTTTTTTTCCCCCCCAAATGCAGGGAGCTCAGTTTTTAACAGAACTTGCCCCTCTGTGCAGGATATCTTCATCAGATGGAGAGGAATACACCATTTATAGGTAAGGTTTTCCCCTTTTTCTTCTTACCTTGACATACCATGCACTTTTACTGAAACTTAACACTTTTGCAGTTGTATACGAGGACGTCTGATAGAAGTGAATGAAAACATTCTTAGCAATCCAGCTATTCTGCAAGAAAAGGTAAGAAAAACTTTTTTGCTTTTTTATTTTCTAACTTTTATTTCGCTACTAACTTCAGCCTTGCTTTTTAGCCATCAACGGAGGGATACATCGCTGTAGTTCTGCCCAAATTTGAAGAAAGCAAGAGTATAACTCAAGGACTTCTGACGCAAAAGGAGTATGAGGAAGTTTTGTTGAAACGTCTTAATTCTTCTTCATGAAATTAATTATCCAGGTATCATCTGTATTTGATACTAAGTAAGCTACTTTTGTGCACTGTAACTGTCATGGTATTGAAAGGCCTAGTGCCTGTTTTTTAAAGTGGAACTCCAAAACAGTTGTTTCATAGAAGAATAAAACTGTTCAAATAGTTTGTATATTAAAATTTGCTTTCTTTTTTTTCTCTCGATTCTAGCACTGCAAGTTTTAAAATAAGCACAGAATGGTATGTGGAGAGTATTTATGTTCCACAGGCAGCTTTGCTTCTGCTCAGTACAAGCATAACACATACAGAAAAATCATCTGATTTAGCTATCACTTAATTTAGCTAAACTAGTACAATGTGGAGTTTGACAAAGGTGAATTGAAAATAAAAATGCAACAGAAGCCTATGTACAAAGAGCAGATAAACTTGAAAATATGTATTTCACACCAGGTTCTATTTTCATAGAGTTGAGTAATGCCCTCTGTACAGAAGTTTGTCATAATCAGTATCTATTTTCTTAAATTTTAAATGGTATAATGTAATGTCTACATAATACTTAGGTGGTTCTACATGCAATTCAAATTCTGCTCAGTAAGTTTTAAAAAAAAAAAAAGTAAGCAACAGCTGCCATCTACAAATAAAGATAGTAAAAGAAAAAGGGTTTGAGTCAAGAGTATTAATCACTTAGAAATAGACTTTTGGAAATATGAATCATGTCAACAAGATTGAAATTCAGTGGTGCAGCTACTGAAAGAGGGTTGGGTTTGTTTTTTTTTCTAGAACTACTTCATTGCAGGTATAACTCGTAACTAAGGTAACATTTCAGTGCTTCAGGCCGCAGCCTTTCAGACTATATTCCTGATTCTGCTTTATCAAATACATAGACTGAAATAGGCCAGAGATGAGTTTACAGACTTCAGCAGTAGTGTTACATATAGCATATGCAGCACAAGGGTCTTGATATAAAATGTCTATTAGCAGCATCTTTGGGTTGAAACATCCATTAAGACATTCATAAGCATTAATTACAAACCTGGTATCAATAGTGAGCATAGGAAAGGCATTCACATTATAAAAATACATAACGATTAGACTAGTTGGTGTTGTAATTGCTAAGTAATGGGACATCTATTAGATGTGACAAAGGTCAACAGTTTTAATTCAAATTAACCTGGTTTGACTTTCCACAAATGAAAGCAATACTGAGAATTCAGCAAGTGTTATTTTCAAATGGGAGTTCCTGCATTTCTAAGTGCTATAATTACTTGCTCTCTAAAAATGTCATGTTTGTTACATGATTTTCTAAAGACTTGATGCCAAATGTCTCAGCTCTCCTTTCTGGAGTATGTGCATTTGTACCAGTTCGTATTCTGTCTTCTCTCCATGGTGGAGCAGGTTTAAGACAGCCATTTCCTGCTTTATTCTGTATTAAAAAAAAAAGATTTCTTAAAACCAAACAAAACAACCCCTAACAAAAACCTTCCCCCCAAAAAACTTTAAAATACTGCAGATGAACCAAGTACTCACCTTTCTCAGTAACTTGCAGCAAAGTGGAAGAAGCTGACATAACAGAGTCATCACGTTCCTTGTTTTCAGGATGCATGCATCAACCTAAACAAGGCAATTAGAGTAGAGTAAGACCACTGATTACTTTTATTAGGCAATTGTTTAATACATGAGATGATGATATACCATTTCAAGCTTGAATAGGTAATATTTTTCCTTCATAAATCCCTTCTAATGAAAAGGTTTTGCCTAGCTTTTTAAAATTTCTCTATATAGTACATGTAAAGCAACAGCATCCCTTCTGTTAACCCAAGACTTGAGCTAGGAAGCAGAAGGGAATGACACACATCCCAGGAGAAGGAACTAATAATAATATAATAGTAAACAGTAATATAAGTTTCTTGGAAAGGAGCTCTTACCATCTAAATATGACTCATAATTCTTCCTTTTATGTCCTGTCAGCATGATTTAGGAAGCCATGCATCCTGTAAGCTTTACCTTGATATGAATTACACTAAAAAGTTTGCCAAATCTGAAAGCATTTGAGTTTATGCCTCAAATCTAACACTCAGTGCAGGTCACAAGTCTGGGCCCCTCCAGAAACATTACTTTGATAAGCTATTACCACTATGCAGTGATAGATCACTCTATAAACAGACTGGAGTTCCCATTTAGTTTAGCTAGAGAGAGTAAAACAAACCACGCAGTAGCCCTGAGGTGCTCGGTTTGGCTTTGAGAGGCTTGGATGGTCTAGGCAGTTCCAGTCCCTGCTGTAAAACTGAAACCTCATGTCCATAGCTCATTGGAAACTAATGTCCAGGTGCACAGAACTGGCCTTGCTCACGTTGATCATGTTGCTTCTCAGGGACACTTGAAGTTCTTCAAAAAAGAACTTCAAAAAGAACGTCTATTCCCCACTAAAGTTTGCAGATATACTTACGGTGGTAACAATGCTGACACTTTTACAGCAGCTGTGTAGATTTTTACTTAAAGCAAATAAGAATAATATCAGAATAAACTCTGGGCAGTCTAGCGTAGACTCTACCTACTGAGCAGCAAGCAGGTATTTCAGTAACAGTCTTTGGGATTTGGAACTTGTTATGTTTATGTTAAGCATCAAAGAACAGAATAACAATAATTATTACAGCAGTGGAAATACAAATTACCTTCATTAATATTTTGATCACTGAGGTCCTTTCTTAGTGAGGTATGCTTAATTACAGTTCACATTTCTCTGAATGAAGTCCTAGTGGACTACAGCATTACTACTGTAATCTAGTGGATTACAGTATTATTATATACAGCATTACTCCATCTCGTATTATTCAGCTGAGAATTCTCAGTTGCAGCACGATAAAATTCCAGTACCTCTCTTTATCTAGTAGGTAAATTGAGGGAGATATTGACCGAAGTTCTTTGAAAAAGGTTCTCAGCAGTAAAAAGCAATATTAAGTATTGGAAGCCTATGGGCACCTTGCCACCTTTTTTCTTTTTTTAGAGCAGTCCAAAACTGTCATTGTCTTGGGAAACATTTCTGTAAACTCTTTCACTAACAGTGAAATCCAAAACCCAAATGATAATTTCAGTATTTGTAGTAAGAGGAAGTAAAAAAAAAAAAAAAATCCCATTACTTATTTTAGTGATTCTTAACCTGTAATGTTGATAAGCTAGGGATAGGGAAGCTGTTCCTTAAAACATTAATATCAGTGATATATGTCTGTGGCCATTGGGCCAGCTACACAAAACTTGGATATCTGTGCTCCCTGAAGAAAACATTCATATAAGCCTGTAGAGTAATACTTTCCAAGCTATCCACTGCCAGGCTTCCAGGTGTGCTGGGTGCCAGGGTACCATACTTTGCCTCCTGTCAAACTCTCAGCGTGAACGAGGGGGTCAGGTCAGGATAAACTTCACTGAAGCCCTCTCTGCTGGGGGTGGGGGGCAGGGGGGGAGAAGTCTAGAACACAGTAGCACCGGTGCTGAAGAACATCCCTTCCGGGCACAAGACAGTGCAGTAAATGGCGTGGTTACAGTTATCAGTGAGGGATGACCTTCAGCAAGAAGAACTGTTCTTGCTGTTCTTCCTCTATGCTTTGCACATCAGCTTCTCAAAATACATTAAGTGCTAAAATGTACTTCCAAGTTGAAGTAAATTCCTCTTCTGCATGAGGAACAGCAACAATGACATAGCAGAAAAATGCTTGCATAACAGTGTAAAATTTTGTACTTTAATTAATTTTTACGGTTCTCTGTCAATCCAAGAGTTCAGCTGTCATGAACTGTTTCATATTTTAACAGGAGCATAAATTAGTAAGTTACTATATTTCAAAATGAGTTAAGTCATACTTTCAGAATATATATAACTTTTACCTTACCTTGGCAAATGTCGCACTTTTACCCTGAACAGAAGCTTTAGCTGTTACCTGGAGCTGCTTGCACATAGAGATCAGTTTTTCAGCCTCCAACAGAAGCAAAGGTTTGTCATCATCATGTACCTAAAAAGCATTGCATGAGGACAAAACCAGTCTGTGTTAAAGGCTCTGATATTAAGTTAACGGAGAAGGTAACACAACCAGCTTTTAAGCAGCGTCACTAGTGTCATAAGCTGAATGGCTGTTTTAGAGGTCATACATCACCTGATGAGAAAAGGCATGAAGAGCTGAAGCAAGCTTTGTGCCCTCTGTAGCAAAAATCTGAAAGGGAGAGAAAACATGTAACAAAATGAACTGCAATGGAAGATGAGGCTTTTTCTCCTTGTTTTAATAAATAGTGTACTATAAGCCGGAAATACTTGCGATAGTTGTGTACATTTATAATTAACAACTCAGCAGTGTGGAGTGACTTCTGAAATAAAAGGCTACTGACCTGAGCTAAGTGACACAATGATACTACTAATGCATTGAAGTCCACTGTATTTGCTGTAATGCCTATCTACCATTCCTACTCCTAACTGGAATCTGTCAGTTTAATGAAGCTACTACTGAAACACTGAAATGTTAGTTGTTAGAAAGTATGTACCAGAGTTAGGCTGCTTAAAAACTACAGTTGCCAATTCATGGTACAGTGTACTTATGTGTAAGGAACCAGACAGTTAAGTTCCAATTTGTTCTTCACTCGGAGTTCCTAACTCCTATTTTGTTAAAAATGTATTACCTCTGCTTGATGAAATAAATCTTGAGTAGTTTTCAGAAGTCCTTCTCCTCTGTGGGAAATAATGAAAACGGAATATATGCCATGTATAGACTGCAGGTTATTTTGCCTGCTACTTGCACAGTTTATAGTATCTCTCTCTCTCACCCCCATTCACACCACTGAACTATAACATACCACTCTTTTAGAAGATACTATGCACAACAATAACTTACTACAGGAACTGCATTTCAAAGTATTATATAAACACCTCAGTGGCTAGAGCACTACTGGAAATTAGCAATGGTTCTCTTACCAGCCGAACAAGGACAGAAACCCATGTCCCTGGCATACCATGTATTATTGGACTACTAGGTAAGAAAAATCTCAACTCTTATAATGAAACCACAAACCCTTATTTGAAGAATTTAGAAAGCTGACATTGCATGGGCATGTTTCAGGAGAACACCTTCCAGTACAGCAAAGATCAGTAATTCCAATCTATAGTTATATACCTCTGCTTTAATTCCCTTTATTTTAAGAGTATTTATGAACATGCTTCTTAAAATGTTCTCCGTACCCAAGAGGTATTTAAATAGCTGTTCTGCAACAAAACAGATGTTTAACACTTAAAAAAACCCCAAACCACCCCTAGTTTTATTATTAAACAGCTTAGAAATTCACAAGAATTTATAAAGCATAAAGGTAGAAATTAAAGCTCTTTTCTGAATGTGTCCCAATTGTTATACTTTGAAAATTAAATTGTCTTATTTCTTACAAACACTGTTAATGCTCTTCTCCCCACCAAAACATGCTGCATACAGTGTAATTACCTGGTAAATAAATACATGGAGTAGGCCATACTTGACATGCCTTGTCCATGTTGCACGATCTCATTCTCCTGATCCTCCCATTTCTCTGTCTCAGAATCCACACTGGATGTGAGCAGATGCAATTCTAATCCCAGTTTTGCAATTTTCGCTTGTTCCTGTAAATGGTAACCATATTTATGGCACTTGAAAATAAATTCTTCAGACAAGAGGAAAAAAAATTAAAATTTTTTTTTTACTAAAACAATGGCATCTTACCTCAGTATCTAGTTTGACTGGCTTTAATGCTTTCAGATTTGCATTATGCTTCTGTTTCAAACAAAAAAATAATATTTTTTAAATAAAAGGAATTAGTAATAATTTTACTAACAAATCGTAAGAGGTGGTGTATAGGCAGAGGTAGACTTTGCAGGAGAGTTCCAGTGGTTCAGACAAACTTCTCAGCAGAGGCTGAGAACCTGTTCTGATCTGGCTGTCTTCCCAAAATGGCATGTGCAAGCAGGGTCAGTGCCTACAGACACCCTAAAGCTTCAAGGAAAAGACGTCTTCCACAGTTCTAAGACTCCACTTCCTCACCCAGTACCATCTCTTCCCCTTAGCCTCTAAATCCTCAGTAATACTTAGGACTAAATAAACAGTCTTAATTAGGAGCTACTGCACTGATTTTTCCATCAAAGATGATACTGATCTAACAGGGACTTGGAAGTTGATTTGGCTAGTAGCAAGCTGATCTGGGGTACAACCCAGGTAAATGCTAGTATGACAACGTAGCTGATTATCTGTGTCACTTTGCTGAAGCAGCTGGAAGCAAATACTGAAACTTTGATCTTGTTATGGGTTTCCTTCTTTTATTTAAGTCATCAACTATCCAAAATATCAGTCTGGCTACGAGCCAAATATTGGCTCAGGTTAAAACAATCATCAGTGGTACTGATGAGTGGAACACCTGATAAGGCAGAGCTTGCCAACTGCATCACACACGCAGCAACACACGACTTGTTTCAAATCGAGCTGCGTGTGGAGAGCAGCAGTTCCTGGCTTTAGCTTCACATGCCGGTGCTGTCACTGTGCAAAGACAGCAAAAACTAACAAGACATGGGAGCTGCAGCCCACATTCAAAAACTGTATGGGAGTGCAGGGGAATGGAAAGTACAAAGTTGGAGTCATAATTTGGAGAGGCATGAGCCACCGGAGGTTGGATGACAGCAGGGCAGGACTGAGATCCCTGTCTGAGAATCTGAAAAGAGCTGCTATTCATTAGTGGGAGTACCTGGGCAAATTAAGCTCAGTAATGCCTGCAGGGGGAAAAACAAAACAAAACCAAACCAAAAACCAAACCCCACCACTATTCATTGTGAACAGCATTAGAAATACGCTCCAGGTGCGATCTCCATCTCTCAATTCAGGAGTTTGAGCAATAATAAAAATACTATTATTGAAGTTCCTACTGCAATTTGCTGCTCAGTTTAGCTTTCATGCCATTTCTCTTTTCCCATCCCCAAATTTTTAAATATTCTGGATCTTATGAATGTCTACCCAGATTAGAAACTATAAATCTGCCTATGTATTAGAAATGCTGATCTCATATCAAAAAATTTAGCAAAAAGTGTAAGAAGTGATACTCCTAATTGTCATTTCAGTTTGATCATACTGTGTATTAGAGATGCAATTCAAGAAATGCTGGTTTCAAGGCAGAGTCTTCAAAGAAAAAAGGAACACAAAGCCAAATTAGGTTTGTATGTAAATACAAACTTTGGGCTACAAGGTATGACAAATATTTAAGCTGCTGAGTGAGGTTATTTAAGAAAACCAGCACTCTAGCACAGGTATGTTTTTCTATCCACAAATAACGAAAGAAACCTCAAAATGTTTGTCAGATTTGTGGTATGCTCCATTCTATTGGAGCGTTCATGCTATTTGAATAGAATTGGTAAAAATCAGATAAGCAGTTACTCTGCTTTTAAAACATAATTTGACACCTAACACTATAGAGAAAAATATGTCTGTGCATTAAGCATACAGATGAATCATCACTACTGCTCTGTCCTCAACTATGGCATGGTCTAGGACTCATTACCAGCAAACAGCACAGTCACAGTTGAACAGATCTAACAAAATATGTAATCTAATTAGATCGACAGGAAGAGTGTGACTTCTGTGCAGGGACAGCGTGGGCTTTAGCCAGGCACAGCAGAGCTCTACGATGGTGGTACGGAGAGACGAGGCAGTACCAAGAGTCACAGCACTGAGAAGGCTGGCAGTTCCAAAGGTTAGGCAAAGCAATTGCTCTGTGAAGAAACTGTTGTCTTGTGGACATAATCTACATTTTCTGTCTGTTTCCAAACTGTCTGTTAATCATAACTCCCCCGAACCTATGCATCTTGCAAAATCAAAAAGGCGGCAGCAACCTTTCAAACAACAACAAAGCAGAACTGTTTAAATCCTGAGCACAAAGTTGTTATTGAAAGTATTTTTAAAAGTCATATGAATCAGTAAGTAGGAATCTGACTTCAAACATCTCCTCTTTAAATACCGGATGAAGTCCAGAAGCTATGTAGCTTAGTCAAACCAGTGAGGGACAAAAACCCTATCAAAAGTCACTGAACCAATCCATTTTCCAGCCTCGATATTTAGTTCCATGACTCTGAAATTCACCCATGCTCACCCAGCCTAACGTTCTATTCTACTTAAATCTGCAGATTGGATTTATAATGTATGACCTTTTCTCTTTCCCTTATCATTACGGGCTAGAAGTAATATGTTGTGTTTGAAGTCACAGAATTGCACGACAGGAGACACGGAGACAGGTGATCATTTCACACCCAAATTCCTCAACACTACAGGTTAAGGAAAGAAAAGGAGAGACAGAAACAAGCTACAGCTTACAGTACCTTCCCAGATCATTCTTCCCCTTCTTCCTACCCATGAAAAGATTCTGTATGTAGCAAGTGAATCAAATGACTGATTACATGATACTAACAAAGTTTAGGAGGTTTCCTAACACACAGGTGCTCCCAGAAACAATGTAATATCCATTATAATCAGCTAAGGATATTGATTACCTCACAACTTAAACCTAGGCTTTTGGTGTAGCTTTTTTCTCTGCATTAAAAACATTTCAGATCAAAGAAGAAAACAGGAACTCATTATTTGAAGCGTCTACAATAGGCTCAAACTTGTCCCTTTATTCCAAATAGGTCAGCTCAGGCAAAAATGTAAAAAAAATAATCAGATTACCAAGACTTATTTTCAGTATATTGCAGCATTTCCTTACTGTTTTAATAGTAACAATGCATTTTTTTTATTATATAGTGTGACAGTTGAGTACATGGTAAAAAATTATCATATTAATGAATGGGAATTAAAGCATATTATGTAACTAGTTACCCTAGTTTTCAGTATGTCTGTTATTCATTTAATAACTTGACAAAGTTTGGTATTTTACTGTCAGCCATGCAGTCAGGATGTGTGTTACCAAGGTATTGCTACATCCTCATCAAGGTGTAACACGGAAAGAAGTCAATTAGTTAAGAGCAGATCTAATGTAAATACAACAATCCCAAATGCAACTTACCCCGGGTCTGGGCAGTGATAGGTAGACACGCTTCTCTCCTATGAAGAACACACACATTTACACCAAAATTTGTATGGAGATTTTAATGAATGGGATCACATGCCTTACTTCATCCTTCCTTAGGTTGCAGTACTACAAAAGCAAATTACTTACCTGTCCTTCCTCCTCATTGAATATTGCAGAGGATTGCCTGTCTCGTGCTTCCAGAGAGAGACAAGCCAGGAACTCTGTACTGTTCAGTCTTAGCTCTCAGCAACTGGCAGTTAAGAAAGCTCCTCTGAACAGTTTCCCCTCACTAAGATTTCTAGTCCCCTGCATGCAATCCACAACCGAGTAAAGAAACTCTTTCCAGTGACTGAGTAGCTATCGCTACGTGCACTCATTGCAGAGTACAGAACGTGCAATGGTAGTTCCAGGTAAAGCTTTTCTTGGCATGGGTTGGACGGTATGAAATTTGGAGTAGGCAATGCCACTAGTGAGAAATACCTAGGTAGGTTCTTCTAAGTAATGCCAATTAAATCCTGATGTTGTACTGTACTATACATAACCTTGTGCGCGCTGTACTTTATAAAGAAAACAGTTTTAAAGCATTTTGCACACTTACTATTTCTTACATCCCCAGGAGCCTCAGATATTCCAAGTCTGAGCAAAACAAATGGTGGGAAAAAAAATATTTTAGGTGTTAAGGGCTATGAGGGTGATTAGGGCACTGGAGCATCTCTTGTCTGAGGAAAGGCTGGGAGAGCTGGGTCTGTTTAGTCTGGAGAAGAGAAGACTATCTATGAACACTTACATTTATTACAATAGATTCAGGAGAGGAAAGTTGACTATATAAAATTACAGTAAAAAAACTTGAAAGCTAGTGAAAAATAGATTTTACCTGAAGAAACAAAGGGCTACTACCATAGATATTGGTACCAGGTTTGCATAGAGATGATGCACCTCAGACAAAGAACAAGAAACAAACCCCCCTACAATTGCTATTTCCTCCTCTTCTAACAGCTCCTAGAAAAATTCCATTCTGAGTGCTCAGAAGACAGTTCTCTTGTACATTCATGATTTTTTGAAAGTATGCTCTTTATCTCCTGACACCACAGAAAGATCATGAGCTCCATGTCTAGGCAACTGACTCCTAGAAAACAAACTTCAGTAAGTTGACAAGTGTCCCTCAACCCTCTTTATAAGTATGAAAAAATGAATTCTTCCTTTCTAAGATGACTACTTCCTTCCCCTACCCAGTTTTGCAAAAGATAAAATGAGCTACCAGGGCACAAGCTGCCTAAATATCTTTTTCAGAATGCAGAGCTACTTGGATATTAATTGCCCAAACATGCATCCAAGCAAGATTTCTCACTAAAGACTGATATGAGAAGTGATTTACAACATCCTATATATCAAAATATCAGCTAAAAGGCATGTAAGAAAGCATGTAAGACATACCAAGAACAAAAGCTAACTTGTAAGTTTAAAATGCTGTAGTATAGAAGATCTCCTTGGTGATACGTAAAAACCTGATGTACCACGTTAAAAAAAGTTGAAACACAGAAAGCTTTGTTTGACGTAACAAATGTACTACAAATGCACGCTGAGATAACATATTACTCACGCATATAAGGTGGGCATTCAGAATTATGGAAACCAAATGGAAAGAGGTGGTGAACAGAAATAAGAAAAAAAATATTTTGGTCTTCAAGCAATTTCCATTATTTGGCTTTGCAAGGTTTAGTTGCTCACCATATTCAGAAAGAGAAAGGATGTTATTTATTTCTTGGAACATTTAAAAAAAAAAAACCACCAAAAAACATGAGCACACACACACAAACCACCCCATCATCTCACTGCACCCACAGATATCAAACCTTTCAAAAGCACAGATCAACTCAGGCCAGAGATAATCCTACTTCATCAGAAAATACTTAATTACATGAGTTTAATCACAGAATTTATATTTGACTCCATTAACAGAATACACATACTTTTTTTTCAGGTATTTAACTTCCTTTGTAAGTCAGATCTTCGCTATAATAGCAAAAGACTTTTTGCTGTATTATGATCTTCCTTTTATTTTTCCAGTCTGCTTTTGTTTCTCCTAATGTGTTTTCTCTAATGTGTTTTTTTATTTAAAATAATTTTTAATATTGCATCCTCTTTGTCTTCTAATTTTCTGCTCTCTAGTAGTTCCAACCATGTTTTTCCCTCCAAAATGCCACTATTTCAACTTCTAAATCCTGGTTTTGATCTCACTTATCTCAAAGTAGGATGGCTGCATCCCTGCTTCACCCTTCTTTCTAGAACTCTTTAATTTCTAAATTCTGAAATTCTGATCTGTGTTCCCTATTCAGGAACTACAGCCCTCCCAAATTCTCATAGTCATTAAACTCCTCTCAAATCAAGTGAGCAAAAGAGGAGGGCAGAAAAGGAAGTCATCTTCATAAATCTTTCTCTCACTTGTGACCAAGTTAGAAGGGAGCAATCAGAGGATTATTCACATTCTTCTCCAACGTGCTGAAACCAAAAGGTTAGAAGGAAAAAAAGAAAGAGATTGGCTGACCTCCAACAGATTGGATCAATGAAAGGTACTTTCGTTAGGTGATTCATCTCAAAGCGCAAAAGCCTCAAAGTCAAGTATCTTAAACTTGTAATTCTCAGGTTTCTGCACTGCCAGTGGAGAGCAAACCCATCCATCCCCCGCCGAACCAAACCTCCCAGCTGACAGGAGCTGCCCTGAAGAGGAGCCCGGCACTCTCCCCAGCCCAGGCCAGCCATGCAACCTTTCAAACACCAGCGCTGAGCAGAATGGGTCTCCTCACCACTGGATGAAAAAGTGTTTTAGGATTAAGCAGAAGAAGTCCAACTCCACTGCACAGTTCTGGGCTGTGGTGTGCTCACCAACCTCCCCCACCCCTATGTGTGGGTACACCCCCTCCCCAACACAAGCCCATTTCAATTTTGGCATTAATTCCATTTAATTCCATTAAAATTGAGTAAAATATTGCTTCATGTCCAAGCTAAATGTGGCGCTCTATCCATGTGAGCTTTGAACCTCTGTATGAGAAATACCTGATTTTCTGATAGGAAAGAAACACTGGGTAAGGACTTGTGCAATTGCTTGTAAAAATAAAAAAAAAGTGGTGTAAATAATGTGAAACTAGTGTAATCGGAAAAATGCTTATTTTATTAGATGTGTCCAGCACATTTAGTCACCATTCAATTTTTACCTTTTAAGCTGTATTCTGAACTCTCAAAGCCAAATATTTAAATTGGTAGTACAAAAATACAAGTTTTTAAACTGAGGAGAGAAAAAAAAATATACCTTCTTACTGTAATTCTATCTTTTGTTACACACAATCACAATTCTACTAGGAATAAAGCACTTGTTACATTTTAGTCCATAATATAAAGATACTTTTACCAACCTCAACATTAAGACAAGTATCATGAGGTACAAGAAGAATAAAATCTTATAAAATATTGTGAAACTTCACTGTGTTTGGAGGAAAAATTTTTGTGAATGCCACTCCTATAATCTCTTAGAAAACAAATAGTTTAATTTATTAATTGGGACATCGGTAGTGATTTCTAGGAGAAAAAAAAAAAGGTGGAGGGGGTGTATTTGGGTGAGAGTTTTTTGGTGGGGTTTTTTTGTGTTTGTGGGGGGTTTTGGGGGGTTTATTTTGGACAAGAGTCACTCTGGAGTCCAACAAGAGAGAACAAGCAAACCAAAAAAAAAAAGATTAGCCCACAACACAGAGAAAAACTTTGTAGAAGATGGGTGGATATAGGAGGTCAAATTATTTCTAAGGAGATAATTGAGAGTTAATGTGAAACAATCCAAATTCAGAGAGAAGTCCCTCACTAGGCTGGGCCACAAGACAAGGAAAGCTGAGACATGATTTCTTAAGCATCATTTTGGCAGTACAAGACCTAGTGCACCCAAGGCCAGATAAAGAATACAATCTACGCTTATTATCTTACCAATGGTGGTATCAGAACACTTTATGCTGAAGGAAAGACTGAGAAAGGAGAGACACTAAACAAGAACGGACTCATTGGGCTATGCCAAACGGGAGAAGTTAGTCTCCGCTGCAGCCAGGCTCACGCACGCTATAGCCTCCAACAGGCTCAGCAACACCTACCCATCCTCTTCTTTCTCCTTCAAGCAACAACACTGGGGATCCCTTGTGAAATGATGCTTTAAAGAAATTGGAAAGTACCATTTGTGGAAAATGTCTGTTACCTGCTGTCAACAGCCACAAAAGAAGAGAAAGTTACTAACCACAGGAGGCTGGGAATTTGCCGCAACACTTCAAGAACTATTTGTTTGGAGAGCCAAGTATACACTTTGCTGTGGCTGCATGATTCTCATACTACTATTTTTAAACACAGTAATATATATAGACATTACAATATACATACATATACAGTATATATATACACAGTACATATATACAGTATAACAATATATATTACTCTCTCCATATATTACTCTTTAAAAATATGTACCTGCACACCTATGCACACATAAACATGTAAAACCCTGCTAAACCATTGTATAAATATGAAAAAGAATCTCATAACTGCATGATCAGCCCTGCAAATTCTGAATTTGTTGGAACATATTAATATTAGAGTAATATCGTATTTTTAATTGCATTATATAAAATTTAATGCTATGTTTAAAGAAAGTCAGTATGTTCTTGGCTCCCAAAACAAACAGAAAACCCACTGAACGTTAAAAAGCCCATAAACAGGATCTCTGATCTAATGCATTGCTATACATCTTTAAATGGCATTCTGGACCAAGGTGGAAGAACAAGTAGCAGAACAATCACCTCAAATTCCCAATAACCTGCGCTACACACAATTATTGTAAACCCACTCAGAATTCCAACAGATGTTTTCCTTTTACAAGTCTTCAGGCTCAGACACACATTCATCTAGGAACCAGAAGCAACAATTTAAGATATTACTGCTCTGTGGTTGGTTGTTTACTGTCCTCACAACAAAGCTGGCAGAAAATAACTGCTTACACAAAAACCTGACAAAGTACAGAAAGTTAAAACTGACAAAATAAACTCTAAAAATTAAAAAAGTCTCTCGTTAATGGCAAGATGAAGTACTGTATCATTGATAAAGTGTCATCTAACCTGAATAAGGATTTACTTTTTCTCTATCCTAAATTAAAAAAAAATTAAGTCCCTGTATTTAACTAAATCTAAACTTTTAAACCTGAGTGATTTTCTTAAAAATACAAGACATTCATTATTATTATTATATATTACATTCTATCTCTATGCAATTATACCTTAAAGACTGAAACAAACATGTAGCTGCAAGAAGTATGACAGGCTACACTAAAGACATCATCTGAAAAAAAAATATTGTTAGATAAAAATGAAAAACAAAATGGCTTCCATTTTTAAGGTAAATTGCCCTATGCTAAAAGTAAACACAGAATGTTTTTCTTAAGATTCCAAGATTTTCTTCTACATGTTGTACAAATACCAATAAACTTACCAACCAGAGAAAATATCCCAAGATAGTGCAGAGTCATCAGAGATTCCATCCAGGAGAAAGGACAGCAGTTTAAAAATCAAATAACTACATTCACTACGTTATGAAGTGAATACAAGGCAAGCTGACAGTACAGAATGTCATATGTGTATATATATTTGTGTATATATATTTTCCAGAAATACAGGAAATTAATTAAACATGTCACAGAATTCAAGTTGTATCTTGATTGTTATGAAGTGGTATGCCCTAGACAAACCAAAAGGTGGGATGAAAACCCTATACCCCTAATATTTGGGCACCGCTGGCAAAGAGTTGTCTCAAATACTTTTGTGTCCTTTGAACAATTCCATTTGATTTTGCTGGAACTAATCACAGTGCAGAAATTTAAACATACCTAGTTTTACACAAATCAAGCCTTTACGTTTTTGGCTCTTTTTCTTGGAAAAAATCCAGTAAGCACCCCAATTTGACATCTACACAAAACCAATATATTTGTGTATTGCCACCTAGATTCCACATTGCCATACGGGATGTGGGATTGTTTATTATGCTCTTCTCTTAAGAAAACAGTATTTACTAAATCACACTTAAAATTCTTGGATGTTTTGAAAACTACATTTTACTATTTGTACATAGCATTCTTACCTCTTCTTCCTTCAAACACATCATTGATTTCTCTTAACAACATAGACATGTCACTCAGTTGAGACTCCCAGGCCTCACAGAACACCTCAAGATTTTCTTTTGCAATCTTGCTAGATGGGTGTAATGCCAGTGTTTCTGCAGCAGAAATTATCTAGACAGAGAACGAAATATTTATCATTGGAAGTCCTAGTAAATAGTATTGCACATGAATTCACAAATGCCCTCACAGGCAAAATACAAAATTAAACTGTTACTATTATGTCTTTGTAGTGTATTCATCTGACATTTGCAGGCTTGATGATCTGCCTTGTGCATTCTTTTAGCTACCGCCCTATATTAAAGCACAACTTTCTTAGAAGTATTTTGAACAGTTCAACATTAAGTGTCCAAAAAAATTCATAGAAGTAATTTTTATTTATTTGTATCCAGTAGAAGTGGCCGGATAAAAGCTAAGCGTACCTGTGGGCCAGTGACCTGAAAGGTATCTTCTGCATGTATGCAAGTAATCTCGAGGGGCTCAGTTCCAGAAACATGCCTCAATAAACGACACATCTAAATATTTTTTATAAATTTAAAGAGAAAAGAATGGCAAAAGATATGCTTTCATTAGTAGTGAGAAAAGGTCCGCATGCACAAACACACACACACAAAGTTATTGATAGTCCTTTCACAAACTCATTGGGGACTGCACAGCTGGGTATTTCTCAGCATTTACAATAAAAACAAGGCTAAATCCTGATTTGGGATGTGTAGAAAATCACCAAGAAAAAGAAAATTCTTATAAATATATAAAACCAGAACAACAATTTCACAGATTTATGACTTAATAAACCTGAAAGTAATCAGATACCTATAGAACTTGGAAAAATTGTAGCATAAGTCACTTCACCAAAGCAGGCTTACTCAGCAATTAGCAACTATGTGGAAAATTTAGGCTTTCATCATCCAAGGGACTGAATTATCTTTGAGCACGTCAGTATCAAATTAATTGTGAACTTTGGGCTGAGAAGGAACGTTGAAGTTTTCAGATCAAAGGGAGAATTTATAAGATAGAGACAGCATATATGAAACTAACTGCACTGTCCATCATCAGAAATGCTATAAGGCCTCACATACAAACACTATTTAACCTCATGGTTATGCCTGGGGGGGAAAAAAAAAAAATATCAGTGTCTCACTGGAACAGTAAGTAGTCAGAGAAAAAGGGGACATTAAAGTCGAAATTAAAAATCCACAGCATTGATTTGCCAGTCCCAGAAGTTCAAGTGTGTTGCTTCTGCGTATTCATACTTCTGTGATGAAAACTCAAGCCCCATGTGATATCAGAATTTTTGAGAAATTAATGAGTATTAGATGCCATGCAAGTATAGCTTCTGGCATCACCACGTTCCAGATCAAAATGATGTACCTTTGTATGTCTCCTACTTGGTAGTTACTTCTGCTCCACCTTAAGACCACAGTATGTAACAGAATTCGTAGAAGTGAAGCAAAACTACATATGCACACACTCTTGAATAATTTAAAAAAAAAAAAAGAAATTACAAAAAAAATCTCCACAGTATGCCTGAAAACTTAATAAACGAATTGGGAAGTTCTATTTGAGTCAATAGTACAAGCTATGCTCCGATAAGTTCAACACACCAATATTGTATAGATGCTAAAATTCCATAAACGGTTCTAGCACAGAGAAAATATAAATGCAAAATATGAAACTTGTGTCTTTCTCACTCTGCCTAGCTCAGTGCTCCAACACTATCTGAGCAAGCCTTGCTCTCACAGCACGCACTTCCTAATGCAACTCAGTACCTCTGCCTAACACCATACATCACAAAGACCGCAGGCTGAAAGGCAACCCTCATCATCTTGGAAAGGAACAAAAAAAGAGGCCATACCATTAATGTCATCACCAAGAGGAGATCACAAAGATCTCAGAGAAATCGCCCCTGAGGCAGCATTCTTTGTGCTATCTCACACTGTGGGTTGGAAGTGAGGAATGCTCATAAATGCAATACCTCTCTAATGCTTCCAATTCATGCTTGTTCTGAATCGTGTCATCTGAATCTTCATCTACTCACAGATAATTTTCTCTCTGTCAGATGAGAGAGCACAAGGTATACGTGGTAGACATCTGCTACACAGATGCTCATAAGAGCCATGATCTCTCTGTAGTCTTGGAAGTATTATTTGTTCACATATATGTGGATACTACCATATGCAGCCATGCATGTATCAGTACATGAAACACGCACTCTGCTTTTCACAGAGGAGAAAACATTTTCAGTGGCCCTCTGTTGACTGACAAGAACTACACAAGATCTTCAAAACAGTCAAGTTCAGTGAATTAAGAAATCTTACATTCCCAGCATTCTTAAAATTTGTCTTTGTGTTCAGCTGCTGCTGGATGCCTACTGCTTGAAAGAACAAGTCTGTCATCTCTACTTGGATCAAGAAATGTATTTTTAAAAGAATATTTTAGCCCCAGTATGTACATACAGATAATACAGAGTTAAACAACAAGTTAGAGTCTACGTCCAGGAGAAATGGGTAAGACTACATCCCTTCTACCACATCTGTATGCCACAGTGACTCCTCTGGCTCAGACCATACCAAGAACACTACAAAATTCAACACTATGTGAGGAAATAAAATAAAATAAAAATGACAAAAAACCCCACTAAAGCTTTCTTAAGGAACAGATTAAGACAAATATGGCCACTCATTTTCTAAATGCCTCATAAAATGAAAGCAGCCATGAACTCACCTCAACAAGTTGTTCTTTCTGCTCTGATAGCTTGCAAGTATATTCTGCTACAGCTTCAAGATTTCCTTCTGCTCCTGTGATTTTTAATGCTTTGAGAACCATATGATCCGTATGATATTTTAGCAGATCTGCTGCCAAAGATGTTGCTGCATTGTGGACCTTGAATAGCATGAAAAGAAGGAGAAATAAACCTTGGAAGGAAAAAACTGCATCCAGTATCAAATCAAATAAACTTCAAAGACAGATTGATTTTTCCAAGAAGTAAAAAATTTACTGCCATGAAAGCTCATATAGAGCCTGTGTATTATCTGGGGCTTTAATTCTTCAGTTACTATTCAAAGTACAAAGATAAAATCCACTACCAAAAAAAACCCAAACCCCCCAACAAAACCAAACAAACCACCCACAACCAAACATGGAGAGAAACAAAAGAGCAGCTGGGTAAAATCAGGACATGAAGTTATCACACTGCTGCTTTCTGATAATGTTACAGCTGGGAAAAAACAGAGGTGCAAATTTGGGGGCACCAAGTTTAGCATAAGCATGGCACAATGGCCACTATTTCTCATGAAGAACACATATTAACAGAACCAGACCAAAACCACATAGCATCTGAGTTTATAATATACCAGAATTAAGTTCCTGTGGATAAACTGAATTCTCAGTGATGCAAAGAAAAGTTTGAACATAATCAGCTTGTGACACAGCCTTAGAAAATTAAAAGCATCTTTTCTGCAAGGAGACTGAAGCCAGAGATGGGTCTTGGAGAAGTCTCAAGCACTCTCCCTGACCTCCCAACAAGCAAGGAGAAGCCTCCCTTTGAAACACATCCCTAAATCCAGACACACTTTCAGACCCATGGATCTCCTGAAATTGGGCTGTTTAGGACTTTGCTTGACAACAGCTATCAGCAACAGCTACTGCTAGTTCTAGTGACTAGTCATAGTAGCTTTACCTATGCGCTGTAATCAGCCTCATTTTAAAAACATAGGTAAAACCAAAAGAGCAAGCTTTAGAAAAAGCAGAGCATTCTTATGCTCGTAAGACTACTATGAGTCTGGTAATATTACACTCAATTTGCTGGACTGCACTGAATATACAAACTTGGCTGTTCAAGAAGGTTATTTTTCGAGTTCTTATGAATGCAATGAGCTTGAAATTGTGAAACTGGTGGGCCTTGACTCTGTAGAGGACAGAATGTTTACTAAAACAGTATGTTGGTTTTTTTATTCCACTGGACTCTACCTTCCCGCTTCCTCTGGCAGTACTTCCTGTGCAGTCCAGAATTAAGGGTTGTTTGGTGGGTTTTTGTTTGTTTATAATTTCATGCAAGAAACCTGAATTGTCTCAAAACCTGCTATGACTGGTTTTTAGAGAGAAATAAAAAAAGCTATGACAATCTGTTATAAACTATTTATATAGCATTGCTTGTGTGTCATTAAAATTAGCACAAACCACTAATACCAGAAATGAAGTCAGCTCTGAAGAACGGATATCTGCAAGCCTTGTAATGTTAGAGGAGAAACTGGCAATACTCATTTATATATAGGCTACATAGAGATTACCTTTTCATTAGAGATTCTTTTCATCCTGATCTAAAAAAGAAATCTACTTAATGTTGTCTCTGATCATTAGCAGGAAAATAATCTCAAGGAAGGAACATACCTTTTGTTTCTTCCATTAAGTGACAGAGATGGAAAAGAACTACTTTCAACAAGGCTGTCTTATGTTCTCAGCCACCCAGGCGCTCAAAAACATTTTAATTAGAGTCACAATACTTAAATTTCACCAACAGAGAGCCTGGTTGCTGACTGATACACCGCAGCACCCGAAGACAGACTGACAAGACAGTCCTTTTCAGCCATGTACAGAAGTATAGCTACTCTGAGATCAATCCAGGCACTACATAGAGAACAAGGAAAATTACATAATACTCTAAATTTACTTCTATGAGAAGTATTAATCCTGTGCATTTAAAAAAGCTCTTACTAAACAAGCTTTCATACTCTACAGGTCACTAAAACAAGTCATACAGAACTTAGGCTTTGTTAGCTTAGAAATCCAAACCCACTCAATCTGTTCCACAATTTCTAAACCAGCGTGCTACTTTTTCACCTGCATTGCTTTTAATATGGAGCTACATCACAGGGCACGAGTAACCCACTATTTTGTATTTTATGCCACCTCTGTTAGTTGGTTTACAGAAGGAAATTTTCTATTATTGTCACAAAATTCTTTGACTTAAATGTGTAGTCTTTGTTGCATGACATTTTTACAAATAGAAACCTGTGGGCAGGACAACATGGTAAGATTTACATTTATGGAGCTGCAAGAAAATACAAGATATTAACGATTTCTGCCACATACGATACTCCAGCCACCTTTAGCTTTATGATCTGTGCAATTGCATAGTTGCATACTATTTTGACCGGGAACCCTTCCTCCTCATTCAGCGCACTGGAGCGATGTTACTCAAAAAAGCATGATCTTAACAGTTAAAGCAGCTGAATGTCAGCTACTGACTTCCTACATCATGGTGATCAGAGAAAAAAAATTATTAATCAAAGTGCACAAATTACGTATCCTACATTTTCTGGGGGCCCAACACACTGCCTGACAGCAGAAGTGCAAAGCACTTAACTGAAATAGATTCAAAGCACTATTCAGATCTTCAGGACAGCTGCAGGAATTATATTCCGGAAGATGAAATTTCTCATTTTGAAATTTTTTCAATTTCTCATTTTCTCTCTATTAAAAAAAAATGCAGCATGATTTTTTGAGCACTTGAGGTTTTCCAGTTACAGCAGCTGAGAGCTCAGTTTGAGCAAGTTCACCATACTTCTCTGACATCTTTGCACTGCTCTGTAGCCTAGTATTGAAACCATCACTGTCCTTAGTCTTCATTTTTCCATCTGTTTAAAGGAACAATAATGCAAAGCAGTTGAAAAGATACCTGAATGCTCTGCAAATATTTTGGAAGCTGCCAGAAACCAGTAATTCTGTATTCTCAAATCTGTAGAACAGACAGGGAGCCAAGGCTATCTGTTAAGTGTGGGGGGGTGGACGACACACACTCTGATCAGCAAGTACAGTCCATCCCATGTATCATTTTTTTAAATTGTTCTCAGAGTTAGCAAAAAGCCTATGTATCCAACAAATTTCTAATCAGTTGTAAGGATGGATGCAGAAGATGATTGCATACTAGCTCCCTGATGTAATTCTGATTTAGCTACAGAATTCTGATTCTGATTTGTCTACAAATATATATATACCGTATATACTAGCCTTTTGGGGTACAGGATCCTATTTTACAACTTCATATACAAGTAAGAAATTCAAGCTTTTATTCAGTTTATGCTTGTTTAAACTAGACTTACCTCTCTTTTAAGTTCATTCATGCACTGGCATGTTTTTAAAATGGCTACTTCCAAGTCTTCCATGAGATCTTTTGTCTTCTGGTTTTGCTACAAACCAAAGAAAGCAACATTACACAGAAAATCCCACCTTCACATCATGTGTCATTACTTCAAGTTACTTTAGAAGATAGCTATTTCTTTCTAGATGTAATGTTTTCATTTGCACATCCTGTGTAAATTTTACTTGAAAAATTCCTTTCTAGAAATCTTTATCACCAAATCAGATCTAAAAATAAGTGATGCAAGCTAACTGACTCCTCCTGTTCAACAAGAATTTATTTCTAAACCTCACTGAGCTTTTTTCAGGAAAAGGGTTTCCTTAAGCTTCCAAAAATCTCCTGTCTAAACAACCTAAAGTAGAGCAACAGTTTAAGGTTTTGTTGGTTTGTTTTTAATGTAAGTACCCTTTTAAAATACAGTGGTACCTAAAACTTATACCAAATGTTCTATACTGAATTACAAAAAGGTTACTGAAAGCATCCTTGTAAGACTTCAAATCATTTTCTCATTTAAACAAGTACAGTTTGTTGAGGTAGCTTCAAGACAGAGCTCCCACTTCTGCAAATAGCACATATCTATGGAACTACCAAATCTCAAGAGACATACACTGGAAAAAGAGTTAAGTAGCAGTGGTTTTGCATTCTCGTCCAAAATATATTGGAAACTATTATCCTAGGTGGGACCATTAACATGGCCATAGCTGCAAAAGCATTAGCCCCTCAGAGACTAAATTAACATAAACATACACACACAAAATGCGTGTAGGTATAGACACGCACACCCTCTATTTAAAGGAAAAGAAATCCCACTGAAGCCAATATGATCATTTTTTCAGGTATTCTTCTCTGTTCTAAGTCTTAAAGCCACCTGTCCCTCAAATTTAATGCTTTCCTTTAAATAATTTGTGTAAAAGTGTAACATCACAAAATCACTTTTAACACAAAGAGCATAATGTTTTACACTCACTAGAGTGTCCTTTTTATTTCTTTTACTTAATTCATGTGCACATTTTTGCTTCTATGTGCAACTTTTAAAAAAAACAAACAAACAACAACAAACTCCAAACAAGCAAACCCAAAACACCACAAGTGAAGGAATTGTTTAGCCAAAATAAGGTTAGGGGAAAGCCTAAAACAGGACAGTAGCTTGCAACCTTATAAGCTTGAACATACACAGGAAGGATTTCAGAAACATTTAAAATTCAATCAACAGCATTAGATTATCTGTTGTGGTCCAGCTAGTTTTCATTAACCCACAATAACACAAATGAACAGATCAGTGATGTCAGTCTAATTTAGACTTAACCTAGGTTACAAGACACTTCTGTTTTACCATATACTCTTCACTGAAGACTCACAGTTACTTGACTTGCTAAAAGGAAGTATGGTGAGTGGAAAGGGAAATAACTGGGCACTCTAAGAGCTCTACATATCTACATATCCCCCAGTACTAAGCTCTCATTTCTATCCCTTGAAATATAGCATGTAAATTATCTAGAGGTGATCAGTTTCCACCTGTAACAGAGCTTAGAAATACCCAAGTGTACTGGTTTTGGCTGGGGGAGAATTAGTCTTCTTCATAGTATCTGGTACGGTGCTGTTTTGGATTTGTGATAAAAACAGTGTTGATAATACAGGGATGTGTTAGCTATTGCTGAGCAGTGCCTACACAGCTGCCTTGCAGGGCTAAACACCAACACCAAGCTAACCACAGATTTAGTTTCTTAGAGTTGTGGGATTTTGTGCAATTAATATTCTATGTGTGTCCTCTTCTAATAACAACAGTCTGTATTATCAAGAAGATTTATATGCTCTTCAAACTGTATCATCTTCAAGGAACAAGATAAGACAAATGACAGTGGGAAGCTTAATGTGCTACTTCTCTAAAAAGGAAAAACTACTATCATTTAAATCTTGTAAAAAGGACAAATAAAAATTCCCTGTAAGTCTTAGTGTCTCTTTCCTCTCTCTCCTCTCTCCACAAGGTTTAAAAAAACCCAGTCAGTTTTTTTAGAATATTTCCATTTTCAATAATTTAAGTGTTTCCAATATTCTGTTGAAAACAAACAGAAACTGTGGCCACTGCCATGGGATCAAGACAATTGAAGTCTCTGAACTACTCAATCAAAAGACCTGTTTAAGACTCTGCAATGACACTTCCACTCGCCTTCTTGTTTCTACTTACAGCTTCATTAAAATTAGGTTAATGCCACTAGTAGCCTAATTTAGCTATCAAAGAATCAAAGAATGAAGCAATACCACTGGGGCAGGGAGAGGACAGAACATACTGAACCTGCAGAAGCACAGAACAAACTCTGGCTTCCTTGATCAGCTCCCACTGTGAGGAACATACACAGTTCTCTATTCCTACAGCAGAAGAAACACTGCATTAAAAATTTCTTTCCAAAGTAGAGGTGAAAAGATTTACTTTGCTAAAAAGCTCTTACAGCTTGCATCCACACTGAAACCAGCTGCTCTAGTTCCATTTTAGCCTGTTTAGACAGCTCCAAAATGTGTTCTCTGTGCTCATGACTGGTATAGGCAGAGTCTGTGAAGTCCTCCGTATGTTCCAGGATAACTTCCAGCATTGTGGAAAGGTTCTCTTTTGAGAGAAAATAAAGATTCTCACGAAGACCCTCCACTTTATTCTGAAAAAGAAGCATAGCAGTTCCTTGAGAATTTATGTGGTTATACAGTTGTGATGTAAATGCGGAAAGCAAATGCATAATTTTAGATTTTATTTTTTTCCTCAGTGCTTTTTTTTATTATTCACTTATTTTCAAAGTAATCTGACAATTTGCTTGTATCCAGACCTCCAGTTTAGTGTTTGGGATTTTTTTTTTTTAATGCAATAATAGTATCAGCAAATTACTGGCCACTTAGCAGAAGGAACAGCAAATACATTACTGTTCTACTGCATCAATAAAAAGTTTTTAAATTCAGTAAGTTTCGGAAATTAATTGTTTACTCAAATTTTGTTTGATGTTTCCACATGCATATAATCTATTTGGAGTATTTTTCTAAAAATTTACATGTAGCAAATCAAATACTTTGAGGCACTTCACAAAAATTTCAACCAACTTCTAAAGCGGAGGGAATAAATAAATAAATGAAAATAATAAAATCAAAGTGACATATTCCAAAGAAATAAGACATGTTTTTTCATCAACTGTTCTTAACTGATTATGAAATTTAGAAAAGCCTTTATCAGGAAAAATATACTGACCTAAAAGACAACAATTTCATTTCATAACATTTCCTTTGAATGACAGTTTGCTCTTTTGAATGTTTGGAAGAATATTTTTGTGCGCAGTTTTAAAAATACTACCAATTACAAAGCAAGAATTGTACAACAACAACAATTTTAATGAAATTCAGATCGGTATGCCGATACTTAAGTTTATTCAACGTTCAAGGCATCACCTCGACAGAACATTAGACTGCTGAATGCATTCTGACTCAGGAGGAGATGGCAAGTATCAGAAGGTGTATTTTGGCAACAACAATGAAATTATAATCACCTCTTGTCAGATTCTCTAGCATTTTGGGACAGTTATTTAAGTTAACACTGCTGAAGAGATGCAGCTCCACCATTTGGAATTTAAAAAAAGTATTTTTTTATTCAAAATTCTAGTTTTGCGGTAATTTATTAGGCTGTAGAAAACAGCACTATTTCTACTCTTACCTTGAATTCCTTGATGCCAGAATATATGCTGATGGGGGCTATTTCGTTTTCTCCGTTTGGTCTGGAGTCAGTTACAATTTCTATTACCTGTTCCAAAGCTAATCTCATCCGATGAAAAACTCCATCTTTGTTTATACGAGCAGATTCACAGTCTGGATGCCTCAGACAAGTCTTTAAAAAAAGCAAAGTAGGTATTATGAAAGAGTACACAGGCAGTATAGCAAAATGAATGCTTTCAGGTAAGGCAAGTCTAAAGAATGTGTTAGAATACAATAAACTCTTTTTGTTAAACTGCTATTGTGTTAAGCAGAATTCATACTGTTACTCAGAATGTAAAGATTTTCCTCTACTCATTTTTTATTCTTATACCCTTCTTTAGCATGAAATTTACAGGGGGGCTGAGAAAGAAGAGTCAGTGATCCTGCCAGATGCCACACTCGGTGATTTATCCAAGTTGTGTAAGGGTGCACATACTCACCTTTGAAGCAGTTAGGAGCATCATGGTGCACTTCTCAAGAACAGCCCTAGATGCTGCCATTCTAGCCTTTTTCTTCTCATCCTTCAAATCCTAAACACCAAAAGAAAAAAATGACCTGAATATTACACAGTATCTAAAATGTTAACTGCTCGTGAGACTGGGAAAAGGAAACTCTCTTGCAGATGGATGGGTTGTGAGAAAGCTTCTTTACGTCTGACAACTGCTATTTTCAGCCTAACTCATGATCTAGAACTTGCTTTTCAGACGGATTTTAATTTATGCATTTATTCTTGGCTCTGTTCAATTCAGATTTCAAAGAAGGAAGATCTCAGAGATACAGAGCGTGTTATGTAAACTGTCACTAATTTTGCTATCATTATCATATAGCATTATTCATAAAATAGGAAAATAAGGGGAAAAATACACCTGACTAAAAACAATTGTCTGAAATGGGGGGAGAGGGTAAGGCAGAGACAGAGAACACCAGATTTTCATTGTAGTGCTCTGAAGGAAATGTAAAACAAAGCTTTTGTCTACTTGAGTGTTATATTTACTACATACCGGTAATAAAGAAAGTTTTAACAGGCTAAAAAAGCAATTCCTTTGTAGAAAGGCATTGAGTACAGGAACTTTTCAAGAACTCTGCAGGGAGAAGGATACCCCTGCAAAACCAAACTATACCCCCAGAAAAGTTCATCAAAAGGGAAGAATTTAAGAGTTCAAATTGGGATGGGGGTGGGAGGGAGGGAAGAGGGGAAAGACATGAATCCCTCAGCACATAAGAGGGTCTAACAAGAGAAGAACTTAGAAAGCAACAACTAAGATCTTCTCAATACTTGCAAAGATAGCTGAGTGTGATCAGGCAACTGAATGGGACCAGCTGAAAAGGGAACAGTTTACAGGATAGAATTAATCCTAATTTACCCTAACTTAACAAAAATTAAAAAAAAAAGAATAAATCACAGTATCAGTCTGTTTTGACATTTTTATAAAAATCTGACTTAGCAACTACAGGAGAACTTTAAGATCAAAATCACCACATCATTAAAAAAAACAAACAGCAAACACCACAGCTCCTTTCTGAAATTCTGACATTACATTCTGACAAATCCGACCACACTCAAGAGTTTCTGCATACTTACCATAATTCTACTAAGGAACTAACAATGCCACATAGCAGCCTATACGCTGTGAAATGAACATAACAGGAAAGTCCTGGCACAATTTAAAGAGTACTAATGAAATACTTTCCAAAAGAGTCAAGAAGGCAAGGAGGGGAGAGCCAAAGACCACTTAACACTGAAAACAAAAGAGTTGAAAAGAATATCACTAGTGACGCACCCTTCTCTTACCAAGGAACAAATGCTATGAATATGTCAGGGAAAAATACAGATAGTTCATTTCCAAGCAGGTATTTCATGTAACTAGATGTAGCTTTTCCAGAACTGATTCTATGATACTGAGCATGTACTTAGCTCAGTGTTGGCTCAACATGAGCCATGCATGTTGGCTCAACATGAGCTGGCAGTGTGAGCCTGCAGCCCAGAAACCCAACCGTGTCCTGGGCTGCATCAAAAGAGGTGTGACCAGCAGGTCGAGGGAGGTGATCCTGCCCCTCTACTCTGCTCTGGTGAGACCCCACCTGGAGTACTGCGTCCAGCTCTGGGGGCCCCAGTGCAGGAGAGACATGGAGCTGTTGGAGAGAGTCCAGAGGAGGGCCACGAAGCTCAGAGGGCTGGAGCACCTCTCCTATGAGGACAGGCTGAGAGAGTTGGGGTTGTTCAGCCTGGAGAAAAGGCGGCTCTGGGGAGATCTAATTGCAGTTTACCAGTACCTGAAGGGGCCTACAGGAAAGCTGGAGAGGGACTTGTTATCAGGGAGTGTAGTGACAGGACAAGGGGTAATGGGTTTAAGCTAAACGAGGGTACATTTAGATGTTAGAAAGAAATTCTTTACTATGAGGGTGGTGAGGCGCTGGAACAGGTTGCCCAGAGAGGCTGTGGCTGCCCCCTCCCTGGAAGTGTTCAAGGCCAGGCTGGATGGGGCTTTGGGCAACGTGGTCTAGTGAAGGGTGTCCCTGCCCATGGCAGGGGGGTTGGATCTAGATGATCTTTAAGGTCCTTTCCAACCCAAACCACTCTATGACTAGCAGGCTCTGAACACATCAACAGTAAAAGGAATGTGGTATGGGGTTTTTTTAGGAAAGTTCTCCAATGTTTTACCTGAAGGATGCTCTGCCATATCATAAAAAACTACTTCTATATGCATGAAGTTGGCCAAAGGTCTATACAAATTGAACTCTGAATTTTCCTGGATATTAGGGACTCTATATCAGACCCTGGTTCAGTTCTGAATGGAAGATTTGACTGCCAAGGGGAAGCAACTAGAGCTCACAGCAGAAGTCTTAAGCCTCAGCAAACCTTTTATTTATATGGAAGTAGCAGCATGAATGAAAGGCTTCAAAAGAGGAGCTGCATGCAAGAAGTAAAAAAAAAATTACCCCAATATAAAAAGATTTTGACCTAAACCTAGAAAAATATTCCATAATAATAAAAATACCCAAACCAAAAACAAAACCCAAGCAAATGCTTTATCAGAATCTGAAGATTTCATGTTTGGAGTTTTCTAAAAGAATTACTCTGCTTTCAAATCCCTTTACTATTTGCAAACATCAAATGTTTCTGCAAGTAACAACAAATAAATTCTCTACCAGAGTATTAAGTCAGTGTGGTGGGTCGACCTTGGCTGGGGGCCAGGTGCCCACCAGAGCTGCTCACTCACTCCCCTCCTTCTCTAGACAGGGGAGAAAAGGTATAACTAAAAAAAAAAAACTTAGGGGTCAAGATAAGGACAGGGAGAGATCATTCACTAATTATCGTCACGAGCAAAACAGACCGAACTTAAGAGAGGGAATTCATCTTATTTATTACTAAGCAAAACAGAGTAGAGGAATCAGAAATAAAACCAAATCTTAAAACACCTCCCCCCACCCCTCCCATCTTCCCAGGCTCAACTTCACTCCCAGCTTCAACCTGGGAAGTTGAACTGACCGTAATCTGGGTTACGGTCAGTTCATCACGCGGTGTTTCTGCCGCTTCTTCATCCTCAGGGGGAGGACTCCTCTCATGGTTCCCCTGCTCCAGCGTGGGGTCCCTCTCATGGGAGACAGTCCTTCACAACCTTCTCCAACGTGAGTCTCCTCCATGGGGTGCAGACCTTCAGGAGCAAACTGCTCCAGCGTGGGTCCCCCACAGGGTCACAAGTCCTGTCAGCAAACCTGCTCTGGCGTGGGCTCCTCTCTCCACAGGTCCACAGGTCCTGCCAGGAGCTTGCTCCAGCGCGGGCTTCCCATGGGGCCACAGCCTCCTTCAGGTGTCTCCACCTGCTCTGACGTGGGGTCCTCCACGGGCTGCAGGTGGAATCTCTACACCCCCTCATCCCCCCTCCATGGGCTGCAGGGGGACAGCCTGCTTCACCATGGTCTTCACCACGGGCTGCAGGGGGATCTCTGCTCCGGTGCCTGGAGCACCTCCTCCCCCTCCTTCTGCACTGACCTTGGTGTCTGCAGATGTTCTTACATCTTCTCACTCCTCTCTCTGGCTGCAAAAAGCACGCTCTAACTGTTTTTTTTTCTCTTTCTTAACTATGTTATCACAGAGGCGCTGATTGGCTTGGCCTTGGCCAGCAGCGGGTCCATCTTGGAGCCGGCTGGCCTTGGCTCTATCAGACACAGGGGAAGCTTCTAGCAGCTTCTCACAGAAGCCACCCCTGTAGCCCCCCCCGCTACCAAAACCTTGCCACGCAAAACCAACACAGTCAGAAAAGTTAGAGCCAAAATACAGTGATTGGAGCCAAAAGACCTCTCAAATAGCCTGCACCCAGGCTTCTGGAAGATATGCAGATCAAACAAAGCAGTAATATTTCTCAGGCTGAGCTTTAAAATCAAAAGATGTCCTTTTGGAGGAGAAAAAGTTAGGTTTCAGAGATAGGACGCTAGTTAACCGTCTCAGAACCACCCAAATCTTCCAGTAAATCAGATGAAAATGATACCTTAAATGATACACAGCTTTTTATTATACTTACATTTTGCCGATCTCCAGTCAAATGGGCAAACTCTACCATTTCATTTCCAAACTGGCTGAATATTTGTACAAACTCCTGGAAACTACTGACTTTTTCTAGTTGTTCCATTGTTGCAAGAACCTGCAAGATAAGGGAAAACACTGAAGATTATTAAGATACTAAACAGAAAACATTATTACTAAACTAGGAATATTATTATTATTATTTGCAGACACTTCTAAATCACATTGTTTAAAATGTATATATTTTGTGACTATTTAAGCATTAATAACTCCATAGCTGGAAATCAAGTCTAAATTACTAGTCATGCTTCATTCAAAATGAGTCATTTGTTGTCAACTCTCAAAAACCATTTTCCTCACTCTTCCCAATATCAACAGTATTATAGGATTCAGTTTCTAGATTTAGGAAAAATGTTACTGTCATATTAAATT
Source organism: Balearica regulorum gibbericeps (assembly GCF_011004875.1). Lineage (NCBI taxonomy): Eukaryota > Metazoa > Chordata > Aves > Gruiformes > Gruidae > Balearica > Balearica regulorum. Next base: position 67,852,002 of record NC_046185.1, read on the forward strand.
TAAAAACATAAGTACTTGAAATTGATCTACAGATTATATCCCTATGTTCTAACTCTCAGTTTCAAAGTTCAATTTCAGATGCATAACTTTCAAAGTGTAAAACCACAGTTGCACAAACAGGTGTTTTAATGACTGTGTGCATTAAAAAAAAAAAGCAACAGCATTCCTCAAAAGAAAACAAAAAAGTTAGAAATGAGTTAATACATGCTTTCCATAACAACACCTTACTCTAACTCTGAAGATTTTTATTATCTCTATATAAACCAAAGAACTAAATGAACGCAAGTTGTATCCAGCTCTTACTCAAGATACGTAAAAGCATGTGAAATCAGCATTTAAAAAAAAAAATCAGCAAAAATTATCATATAGCTTATAAATTACTGAAGCTACCCTGCTGAAGTCACTACAATATGGTTTACAACAAAGATTAACATTCGGGTTTTTCAGGTTAGAGGCACAGCTGCTAATCCCAACGTGATCTTTCAAATCCACAAAATGTCTTCAGAAGGGAAGACACTCAAAGCAGTTCTTTATTGTGTTTCAGACTGTAGAGAAGATACCACATGAAAATTTGACAAACTTGAAAGGGATAAATGTCAACTTATTTTTCCTTTCTTATGACAAAAGTATCTTCCCCCCAACTAAAAAAAGCACTCTACATACCTGATTATGACAAACTACCCCCTCCCAGCAACCCAGGTAAATCCTCTTGGAAGCACCCGTTCTTTTGTAATAGAGCAGCTCTTCAACCTCACAGTTACAATCTACATAAAGCAAATGTTGCACTAAATCCTGTGCTGTATCATGCAACACCAGACCACAGTATTGGTCTGAGTATCTTATGTTATGTAGCCAGTTCCACAAAGGCTGCAGGAACAGGAACTTTCGCAAATCAGGTGTTGATGCACGAGCAGGGCTGGGGTGCAAAGGACTTGGAAGGAAACAGCACAAAGATGAAGGTGCGAAAATAGCAGCTCCCACAGCACTGGGAAAGTGAGGATGAAAAAGAGTGAATGTGGGGTAAGGAGAAAACATACAAGTTAAGGTACAACTTTCTCTTCTAAGAATGGATAAAAAAAAATAAGAGTAATTATGCTCAATCATTGTTGGTTTAAGCAAGTACAGACCACGAGTATGGTCTTGGTTGCAAGCACCTCTGTTACAGTTACCCTAGAGCAAGTGTTTCTGTCATGACAAATCTCTTGTCAAATAAAAGTTTTGGTGAAAGCACATGCATTTTCATTATAGCTAACAATTCTAGATGTTCCAGGCAGAGCTGACATTCTAAGAAACTACATACAGGGAGAAACAGTATAGACAGGTCTAAATTTGTCTAAAGCTTATTCAAGAAGCTGCTAAAATGCAAAATATCTGTGACGCCTTCAAAATTTTTCATTTTAAAACTTTCTTCAACATGAAGCACACAGAGTAAAATGTACATTTTAAAATAGAAGGTTAAAATATGTATCAAAAAAGACTAAGTTCCTATTAATATCTCAACTAGAACTTAGTACTGCACAGCTACTGCTGCACTAGGAATGTCACCTTTCAGATGGCAATGACAGGCTGACATCACTTCAGGGCAAATCCATATTTTGAACCAATCCTCATAGTGCGGCAACACCCCCACTATCTGTCACTTCTCTATCCATTGTTCTGGCATTCCTAACCTGACTGATCGTAGAATCATAGAACGGTTTGGGTTGGAAGGAACCTCAAAGACCATCTAGTTCCAACCCCCCTGCCACGGTTCCAACCACCCCCCTCCACTAGACCAGGTTGCCCAAAGCCCCATCCAACGTGGCCTTGAACACTTCCAGGGAGGGGGCAGCCACAACCTCTCTGGGCAACCTGTTCCAGTGCCTCACCACCCTCATAGTAATAAATTTCTTCCTAACATCTAATCTAAATTGACCCTCCTTCAGCTTAAACCCATTACCCCTTGTCCTGTCACTATACTCCCTGATAACAAGTCACTTTCCAGCTTTCCTGTAGGCCCCTTCAGGTACTGGTAGGCCGCAATTAGATCTCCCTGGAGCCTTCTCTTCTCCAGGCTGAACAACCCCAACTCTCTCAGCCTGTCCTCATAGGAGAGGTGCTCCAGCCCTCTGATCAGCTTCGTGGCCCTCCTCTGGACTCTCTCCAACAGCTCCATGTCTCTCCTGCACTGGGGCCCCCAGAGCTGGACGCAGTACTCCAGGTGGGGTCTCACCAGAGCAGAGTAGAGGGGCAGGACCACCTCCCTCGACCTGCTGGTCACACCTCTCTTGATGCAGCCCAGGACACAGTTGGCTTTCTGGGCTGCAAGCACACACTGCCAGCTCATGTGGAGCTTCTCATCAATCAACACCCCCAAGTCCTTCTCCTCAGGGCTGCTTTCCATCCATTCCTCACCCAGCCTATAGCTGTGCTTGGGATTGCCCAGACCCATGTGCAAGACCTTGCACTTGGCTTTGCTGAACTTCATGCGGTTCACACGGGCCCACCTCTCCAGCCTGTCAAGGTCCCTCTGGATGGCATCCCTTCCCTCCAGCATGTCGACCACACCACACAGCTTGGTGTCGTCAGCAAACTTGCTGAGGGTGCACTCGATCCTGCTCTCCATGTCGCCGACAAAGACGTTGAACAGTGCCGGTCCCAGTACCGACCCCTGAGGAACGCCACTTGTCACTGTTCTCCACTTGGACATTGAGCCATTGACCACAACTCTTCGAGTGCAACCATCCAGCCAATTCCTTATCCATTGAGTGGTCCATCCATCCATCGAATCCATGTCTCTCCAATTTAGAGACAAGGATGTTGTGTGGGACAGTGTCAAATGCCTTGCACAAGTCCAGGTAGATGACGTCAGCTGCCCTTCCCTTATCCACCGATGCTGTAACCCCATCACAGAAGGCCACCAAGTTTCTCAGGCATGATTTGCCCTTAGTGAAGCCATGTTGGCTATCACCAATCACCTCCTTATCCTCCATGTGCCTGAGCATAGTCTCCAGGAGGATCTGCTCCATGACCTTGCCAGGCACAGAAGTGAGACTTACCAGCCTGTAGTTCCCTGGGTCTTCCTTCTTTCCCTTCTTAAAAATGGGGGTTATGTTCCCCCTCTTCCAGTCAGTGGGAACTTCACCAGACTGTCAGGACTTCTCTAGTATCATGGAGAGGGGCCTGGCCACTTCATCCACCAGTTCCCTCAGGACCTGTGGATGCATCTCATCAGGTCCCATGGACTTGTGCACCTTCAGGTTCCTTGGATATTCTCAAACCTGATCTTCTCCTACAGTGGGCGGTTCTGCATTCTCCCAGTCCCTGCCTTCTGTGACCTGGGCAGTGTGGCTCAAGCATTTGCCAGTGAAGACTGAGGCAAAGAAGTCATTGAGTACCTCAGCCTTCTCCATATCCTGGGTAACCAGGTCGCCCGTTTCATTCCGGAGGGGACCCACATTTTCCCTCGTCCTTCTTTTATCACTGACATACCTATAGAAGCTTTTGTTGTTGTCCTTGACATCCCTGGCCAGATTTACTTCTATCAGGGCTTTGGCGTTCCTCACCTGCTCCCTGGCTGCTCAGACAGTTTCTCTGTATTCTTCCCAGGCTACCTGCCCTTCCTTCCACCCTCTGTAGGCTTCCTTTTTTTGTTTGACTTTGCCTAGGAGCTCTTTGTTCATCCATGGGGGCCTCCTGGTGTTTTTGCTTGACTTCCTCTTTGTTGTGATGCATTGCTCCTGAGCCTGGAGGAGGCAACCCTTGAATATTAGTCAGCTGTCTTGGGACCCTCTTCCTTCCAGGACTTTGTCCCACAGTATTCTACCAAGCAGATCCTTGAAGAGGCTGAAGTCTGCTCTCCTGAAGTCCAGGGTAGTGAGCTTGCTGCGCGCCCTCCTCCCTGCCCTGAGGATCTTGAATTCCATCATTTCGTGGTCACTGCAGCCAAGGCTGCCCTTGAGCTTCACATCCCCTACCAGGCCCTCCTTGTTGGTGAGAACAAGGTCCAACATGGCACCTCTCCTCGTGGGCTCCTCTATCACTTGGAGGAAAAAGTTATCATCAGTACATTCCAGGAACTTCCTAGATTGCTTGTGCCCTGCTGTGTTGCCCCTCCAAGAGATGTTGGGGTGGCTGAAGTCCCTCAAGAGGGCCAGCACTTGTGAATGTGAGGCTGCTCCTATCTGCCTATAGAGGGCTTCATCCGCTTGGTCTCCCTGGTCAAGTGGCCTGTAGCAAACCCCCGCTATGATGTCCCTTGCCCCAGCGCTCCATGCTGCTTACTGATGACAGTAAGCAGAGCAAAACTTTAAGCTCACTGATGCAGTAACTAAGTCTGATGGACAGTGAAGCAAATTTTGTAAGGTAGGAAGGATGTGGGCAGGGACTTAAGAAATGCACACAATCTAAGAACACAGAGGGATAATGTATGGTGTGGAGGATGCAGAAGCATGAACAGGATCACTGGGATCATCAACCAGAGGTTGGGTTCTGAAACAGATCACCATTCCAGAAGATCTGAATCACTTCATCAGTCTATGACATTAGACATCCAACCACTAAGCTGTTTTTCTGTCCTTGGTTGACTTAGCTACTCTTGATTAATATGAGGAAGATGATGACAGTGAAAATTAAGGCATTCAGAAAGAGGCAGCAAACTGGCACTAAAAGTTTAACATTTGGTCTCAAAGATGAAAATGCAGCTGAGATCTTCTGGAACAGTGACCCACTCCAAAAAGCCAGCATCTTCTCCAGTTGGCAGTACTGATGATCCTGCTCCTACCTTTCCATCCTGTCTCTACACTGTCTCTGAGTATTTGTGTGCTCTTAAGTCCCTGCCCGCATCATCCCTCCACCACGGTATTTCTTACAGGAAGAACTGCTTTGGTATCCATCATACCAGTGTCTGACACACTTTTCAGGAGCGTACTCTATAAATATCAGGGTATGCCTGTATAAGACACCATCATTTGTTTAATTTGGTCCTAGAGGTGTGAATTGCTCTACTGGTACCATAAACAGAAGGCAACATTCTCACACACACATAGACTACGTGTAGAAAGGAGAATGCAATAAAACCCAAAAGACAACAAAGGCTAGGGTGACTAGGGCAATTAGAGTCAGACACACTTTCTCTAGAAAATGAAACTTCATTTTAAATACCTTCAAAATTATATTCTGCACCTATGCTTACTAATTCATATCACTGTATATATGACAATAGTTTCATATATATTTAAGACTATCATAAACCATGCTCTGCTGCTGCAAGCATAATATCCCTCCTTATCCCTTCATGATACAAGCACTTGCACAGTTGTTCTGTGGCCTAAATCTGTGTTAACTCCAGCCACTTCTGGAAAGGTAAATTAACTCAGATCACTGCACAGCTGCATACAAGGGCAGAAGAAAAGCCCAAGAAAGTCAGTAAAAGCTATTAAAAGCACTGTTCTGGTCTCCAGTGCAAGAAAAGACCAAAGCTGCAAGTAACTTCAGAAAGCTAGTATTGATAAAACTGCTGCCACCTTCACCAACCACTGGGAGAAAAGAGCACTAAGACAGCAAATGAGTGCTAAGTCTAAAGCCAGACTGAAGCAGGTATTGCTGTAGTTTTTGAAATCTGGACTCATCTAAGTGTCTTGAGTCTAGAAGCTGCACAACAGAGACCAACATGTCTGGAAAGCAAACTGGGACAAAAGAAGACAGATGGTATGAGGAGTCAAAAGAGGAAAGAGGGGCTCTGCTCTGGATTACAAGCTCAATGGAAAAACCCAGGCCCTATCAGGCTCTCATTTTTCAAATGTGAGGTTTTTCTATTTTTGTTTTAGCACATCAGGAGAGAGGAAAAAAAAGGAATATCCTACAGTCAAGACAGTGCAGTCCATGAAATAGATTACATTTGAGGTTAAGTGGGTCTTCATACATTATTTAAGTCAACTAAGTAGTTTCAAGCTAAGTTTCAAGACATAAGTTAAACTGCACAAAAAACCTTTTAATCTGTAAGCCTCACTTCACTAGCACACTTTTATCAGCGTTCCTTACAGCTTTTTGCATTAGACACATTTACAATGCTCTCCTTGTGATCCTGACAGTACAAACATCCAGTCCTTAAAAAGTAGAAGCTTTTATTGCCCATTTTACTGACAGATACACTTTCCACTTCACAGCAAACAAAGTTAAATGAGCAGTAACACGGCATCTTAAGCATACTAAGTCAACAGAACAATACAGATCACAAAGTGTAGAAAGTCACTGAAAATTGTTATTTTATTCCTCCTCACTTACAGCCATCCTGTTTCAGGTATCTGGTAGGTGAACATGTGTAAGACTTATTTTTACCTCTTTACTTTGCACTTCCCCTAGAGATACAATGAAAATAGCACCACTCTTTTGCATTGACTCCAGGTATCAGTTAAACAAAACAAAAAAATACCTTGTTTCTGGAAGTTATAATTTGCTTAATAACAATTCTGTCTGCTAACACCAGCACCTTTGTGACAGAAGAAAGCAACAGCCTTGCTGCTTTTACCACACCCGTTTTGTCTGTAAAGATTGTTATGTGGCTATCAGATTCTGGATGATCCAAGCGTGCCACGTCTGTGAGCTGTGCAATTGTTTCACCTGGATGGGAAAAAAAATAAATAATTAACATTTCATACTTACAGAAAAGATGCTGGGCCATTAAACATTCTTAACTTTTACCTTTGAGGGATAAACCAACAATTTCAGAGCTACCTACAACTCTTCATTTCACTTCACTTCCTTCTACTGACTGTTGGTGGCACCCTCTCCATATTTAAATTTGGACTATTCTCCAGTACTGCCTCATTCTTCCATCTGTAACATATATTAATTTTCTTACAGTAGTCTACTGATATTTGAGGTGGAAGGGGGTGGAGCTGGGGAACACAGGGGGAGAAAACATTCATAGGAGACATTTTTCCAATTTTAATAGCAAAAGTCAAATCAGTGTTGACACTTGCAGCATCAATCCACTGAAGGAATGGGATGCAGCAAGTAAGGAAGAACTACAAATTCCCCTCCACTTTCCAAATTTCAGTTAGTATTCCCATAATTTATGGGTTTCCTACTCCTGTAGAAGTCTTCAGGCATGAGAAATAAAGAGAATCCAAACAGTAACTACTTTATAACTTTAAGGACTGAAGCATTATAGTGAGACTACTGCACCTGATGTTCAAAGGAGGACCATCAAACCATACATACATTGTCAGAGATAGAGAAAAAAAAAAAAGGCAAAGCAGCACTGATTTTCAGTTCATAAGCATCTTTTTATTCAACTAGCATTTAATATGATAATAGTTAAATAGGACTATTTGACCACTTTCATTTCCTATGTGGTTAAAAACTCTATAGTCCAATGCAGCCAATGGATCTCCTTGTCTGAGAAAAATCACAGGTCCCTATTCAATTAAATCTTCTGGAGTACCCTAGATAATAGTGCAACAGAAGAAATGCATAGAGCAGTTTCCTATTCCACAACCACAGAAGGACTGCTGGGAGACTGAACTCAGGCAAGCTCTGAGACATGCTTTTTGTTAGCATGCAAGACAAGATGATCAACCCACAACTAACGTGCAGATCATCCTCGAAGATAAAGTTTAGGACATTTGATCAAGTCCCCTATGACTCATCTTCAAAACCTCAACTAAGGTAATTCACCTAAGCAGACAAGATAGTCACTTCAAAAGCCTGATAAAGCCAGAGGTCCCATATGCAGAACCTGAGGGTGCATTATTACTCCAGAAATCCCACACGCAAGCACTATGGGACAAGGAAAGCCTGACAGGTCTTTCAAACCAGAGCTCCACACTTCATAATGTTTATGTGTAGATTTCTCTCCCCTGAGAAATCCTTTGACCTCCTAAGTTGCCTGAATCAGTCTTGCATTATGGCAAGGAACTTCCAGCACTTTTGCTAGGACCAGGCCAGGTCATAAAAGCAATGGTACAAATAACCAGAGGATCTCTCTATTATAAGTATGCAAATATGATAAACAGAGTACAACCTGAAATGGTGAGTTCCATGACTAAAGGCCTGAACATGAAGCAAGAAGAATTATAGAAGTATAGCTATTATCCAAACAGTGAGGGCAGCCAGACAGTGAAGTTGTAGGACAAGTCTCCAGTCAGGCGAGCAGATCATTTAACAGCAAAATAGATTGGCCATTGCCTTCTCCACAGTGAAATTCATTTCACTTCAGGCCAATCTCTGATTGGAACTGTTCAACTTTGTCAGCAAATAACCCCAATCTCTTCATTTGACCTCAAAATATATGTGACCACATAAAATGCTCTAAAAACACAGAAAACAACTAAAATACATTTAAAGTGCTTTTGGTAACCGAGGAAGGATGCACAACATCATTATCCCATTTCTTATGCTGTGGGATTCACCTTCTTGAAGATGAATTACCAAGTCATAGATGAAGCATCTAATCATAAAAAGGGTAACTGGAGAATGTAGAAAGAGCTGCAACATCTGCCTGCCAAAAGCTCCAGACAGCCCTGGAAACTTGAGACTGACAACAGAACAAAGGCTTCCTTCACTACCTGCAGATCTGCAAATACAGGAACAGGAGTGGCGCCCTGGGACTTAAGCTAGGAGGAACAAGACCTGGTAGGTCTGAGCTAGGGACTATTTAAGACAGCTGGGCACACACAAGTCCATGGGACACATCCAAAAGTTTCAAAGGAGCAGTTCAGTGTCACTGTAATTCTGCTACCATGTCTGAAATATTGTGACAGGTTTCCAGTGATAGAAAGGCAACTGTCACACCCATCTTCAAGAAGGGCAACAAGAAAAATTCAGGTAATTTATGGGCTAGTCTGCCTCATGTCAGTCTCCAGGAATATTATTAAAATCATCCTGGAAGCCACTACCACATGAAGCCGAAAAAGGCAAACTGAGAATAGCCAGCACAGACCTGCAAGGGTGAATAGTCTTTTATCAAAACGGATGCCTTTATGATAAGATGACACCACCTCTAGAAGGGGAAGTAATGGATGCTGTGTACCTCAACTTTGGGAAGGCCTCCAACATGATCTCCCATAGTGTCCTTATAAATAAATCACTAGACACAAACTGGATAAGTGAACAATAAGGTGGGTAGAAAATGGACCTGACTGTTGGGCTTAGAGACAGTCCAATGGGCCGTCAATTACCAGTGGCGTCCCTCAGGGACTGATACAAGGCATCAAACTGTTCCCTGGATGATGGGTTGACACTTTCAGCAAATGTGTGAACAGTACCAGACTGGGGGAGTGTCTGATACACTGGAGGACAGGGCTGGTAGACAGAGGGACAGGCCAGAAAGATGATCTGACAGGAAGTTTGTGAAGTCCAACAAAGGCAATCCTACCAAGTCACGCATCTGGGCTAGAATAACACCAGGCAGCAGTACAGGCTGGGGTCAGCTGTCTACAGAGAGCCTTTTCAGAGAAAGACATGGGGGTCCTGGTGGACAAAGAGTTGAACAGAGGTCAGCAATGATGGCCAGCTGCATGCTGGGTTGTTACAAGAAGTGTAACCAGCAGGCTGCAGAAACAGTTCTTCCCTTCTGGGTGGCACTTGTGAGACAGCATCTGGAGTACCACGTCCAGTTTGGGGCTCCTCAGTACAAAGGAAAGCATTGATGTAGTGGAGCATGTGACATGAGGGGAGAGGCTGAAGGAAGCGGGTTTGTTCCATCTCGAAGAAAAAGCCAATGGCAGAGTTTATTGCAGTATACAACTACCTACATAATGGGCAGGTAAAGAGAAAACAGAGACAGACTGATCCCAGAGGTACCTGGTGACAGGACAAAAAACAAAGGACAAGATATATGAAAATACTTTTGCCACAGTAAACGTGGTCAAACACTAAGAGGTGAACAAGAAGTTGCACAGTCTCTATTCTTGGCATTAAATGTCTCTTCCAATCTAAGTTATTCTGTGATTATATTTAACCATTTAAAATTGTAAGTTTTCAGCCTTCTTAATTTATAATCCTTCTCTGTACTAAAAGACAAGGCAAAAATAGGAGACTGCTATTTATTGCTTCTGTTTTACTTCATGTCTTCCTTTAGGGCTATGCACTCAACTGGCAGAGAATATGGAAATGTTATGACACTAACTCATTCTTGACATGTGTTTTCTCTTTTAAATTAACCAGTCTTTCCCAGTTTTGGAGGAAAAAAAAATCACAGATGGGCATCTAAAAACATGCTGCTTTGAGTTACATTTTACTACTATACTGTCACTGTAAACACTGACACAGTGCAAGACTAATGTTAGGCAAAATCTGCTACATGACCCTCTGCAGTGTTTTATGATTCTATTTTGAGTCAATCAAATTATAAAGTTTATTACAAGGAAATAGTCATAAGAAGTCTGAAACACTTCAGATCACTGATTATACCCTTCACAAGAGACAGATACAACATCTGCCATCCTTCAAAGCCTCTGCAGGGTATGGAATTGATTTAAAGACTCCCTACTTTTCTTAGCAACTGAGACGCTTAATGTTCTAAATCCTTTAGTGTTGAAATCTATATTCTATGCCAAACAACGCGTCCCTTTATTTTTTGAGGCACCATCTAATTTATCAGCTAAAAAGTATGAATAGCTCTATAACATCCTCTGTCCTAAACAGCAAGAGCTTTCTGCTGCCCATGCCATCAGAACATGGGATTTTTTATACAAGTCAATATTCTTGGCTATAATTGGCCAGGAGATTTTATTGGCTTGCTTGGGAACACCAAAGTTGTTCAAAATGGCACTTGAGGAACTGCATTCAAAGACTGAATTCATAGAACAGTTATCCCTAAGAATTTCTCTGCACAAAGGACTCTTATCTTGTTCAACATCTAACAGTCCACAGAGATAATATGGGCACAAAAAACTCCACCAAACAAAAAAACCAGCAGCAAATATGTTTGATATACTGAATTTCCCATGTAAGTCTTCAGTTAGATCTAAAATAGACAGCTCAAAGAGAGAATAACTGACCCATGCCAAGATAAATGTGAGGCTTGACAGGAAAGTAAACAGCCTATATCTTCACTCCTCTTGATTGAGGCGTATTACTGCATAACAGGAAATAAAACTTACAATGTAAAAAAGTAAAACCATTTGGTGAGAGAAAATACTGCAGACTATTTTTAGATTCTGAGCCACTCCTGGATATGCTGATAGGGAGAAAAAACACTTAGCCACATGTACTGGGTTTGTGTGGCAAAGTTTTGGTAGCAGAGGGGCTGCAGGGGTGGCTTCTGTGAGAAGCTGCCAGAAGCTTCCCTTATGTTCATCAGAGCCAATGCCAGCCAGCTCCAAGACGGACCCGCCGCTGGCCAAGGCCGAGCCCATCAGCAATGGTGGGATAACAGAGTTAGGGGCGGGGGGGTATGACTGTGCAATTGCAGCTGGAGAAAGGAGTGAGAGTATGTGAAACAACTCTGCAGACACCAAGGTCAGTGCAGAAGGAGGGGCAGGAGGTGCTCCAGGTGCCAGAGCAGACATTCCCCTGCAGCCCATGGAGAAGAACACGGAAGGCAGGCTGTCCCCCTGAAGCACATGGAGGACTAAGGTGGAGCAGATATCCACCTGCAGCCCATGGAGGACCCCACACTGGAGCAGGTATATGCACCCAAAGGAGGCTGTGACCCTATGGGAAGCCCACCCTGAAGCAAGCTCCTGGCAGGACCTGTGGAGAGAGGAGGCCATGCTGGAGCAGGTTTGCTGGCAGGACTTGTGACCCCGTGGGGGACCCACACTGTTTGCTCCTGAAGGTCTGCACCCTGTGGGAGAGACCCATGCTGGAGCAGTTCGTGAAGAACTGCAGCCTGTGGGAAGGACTCACATTGGAGAAGTTCGTGGAGGGCTGTCTCCCATGGGAGGCACCCCGTGCTGGCACAGGGAAGTGTGAGGAGTCCTCCCTCTGAGGAGGGAGGAGCAGCAGAGGCAATGTGTGATGAACTGACCACAACCCCCACTGCCCATCCCCCTGTGCCACTGCGGGGGAGGAGGTAGAGAAATCAAGAGTAAAGTCAAGCCCAGGAAGAAGGGAGGGGTGGGGGGAAGGTGTTTTAAGATTTGGTTTCATTTCTCATTACCCTACTCTGATTTGAGTGGTAATAAATTAAATTAGTTTCCCTAAGTCAAGTCTGTTTTGCCTGTCACAGTAATTGGTGAGTGATCTCCCTGTCCTTACCTCGACCCACGAGCCTTTCGTTGTACTTTCTCTCCTCTGCCCAGCTGAGGAGGGGAGTGATAGAGCAGCTCTGGTGGGCACCTGGCCTCCAGCCAGAGTCAACCCACCACTCCACAGCATAACTAGCAAGTCAATAAATAGAAATCCAGACTGCACTGCTCTTCTGGCAGCTGAGATTATCGACATAAACTTTGACAATTTTGGCTTGTCAGCATTTTACTTGGATCTCTGAAGAGAAAACACATGCTTCACATAACAAATGGAATGTTTTCAAATTAGGACATTTCTGTTTGCAGCCAAGTTTACTGGAGCGACCATGAATTTTCAGTCTGAAGTTTATCTAGAGTAGTCCTTCAAATCACAAAAACAATCATTCATCACCAGCATGCCTCTAGACATTGCAATTCATTGTGGAAGGATTTTCAGAAGATTTCTTACTATGCCCAATTTCTAAGCTTTTTTTTTTTTTAATATATAATCACAAAATAGTATGAACCGCATCCCCAAAATTTGAGGCCAGCACAGTGATTCAGCAAGAAAAACACTGGCTAGGACACCAAAAGGAAAGTTTCTCAGGCTTCTGAGGTTACTTAAAAGAAAAAACAGTTACCCACAAGTCCAGTGTTTATCTTAACAGATCAGTTTTAAGTACAGTAACCCACGTCTTGGAGTAGACTACTACTCCTTTCTGCAGTTATCAAAACATTAGTGTTGAAGGGTCATTTATTTGCCTCCAAATCTGGAAGCTCAAGATTGTCTCCCTGAAGCCACAGTACACACCTGTAGGTACTTCTACCTGCTCAAAGAGGAAAAGCTTCAAGAAGAATTTCCCATGATTCAAATGTACTTGAAAAAAACCCCAAAAAACCACCACTAACAACAAAAGGAACATCCTTCTAGATGTGATCTTCTTGAAAGCTACGCTGCAGATGAGAATATGCCTTTACTATGAACCACTGAAATATCACACAAGGTACAGTATTTCGTATCTGGGTAAGTAGTTTCTAGCATGACACTGACATTCTCTTATAGTATCAGAGAATGTAACCCACTATTTGCCTAGACAGAGGCTTCTGGGGCAAAGAGGAGGGTGGCAGCAGGCAACTCAGTTATCCATACTCCACATTCAATCCACACACAGAGCAAGTTTGCAACAAACATCGAATCCAGCAAAAAGACAAGTACAGTTTGATTTTCACTCTACTAGGGGAGTCATCAGATGACTGATGTGAGTTATCTTACTGAGTCTTGATGAAATTTGGGTTGATGCTGACCTTCATTCAGACATTCACATTTCCAACGCAGTGACCTCAATAGCATAACACTCAAATTACTTTAAATGCTCCACTGTTTTAGCTTGAGAGCAATAAACTCTAAAGTTGTATTCTCAACACTCTTTATCTGTAGTAACATCATAAACCAAAGAGCAGTCAGGTAATTCCTTGTGGCAAAAGATCCTATAAAACCCAAGCCAACACACAATTCCATTCCCTGTTCATAAGATGACAGTAATTTAAGTAAGCAACAAAATCAGGTAACAGATCAGGCCTTGAATGAACCAGCAGAAGAGGGTTAAGCAATTAAATAATGAAGTTCTTACATTATTCCTGACACTAAAAACAGTGTGCCAAAACGGCACAAGCACAACAGGTTACAAATTTCATGAGTAACTACATACCTGCTCTCCTTGCCTCGATGCAAGCAACGCTCATTTCCTCTTTCAATTCACGATTTTCGTTGGCTATAGCTTCACCTACTGTAACAAATCTTCCAACTGCCAGGTTAACTGCTTGGCCCACTCGCTGAATTGCTTGCAGAGTCTTGTCTGAACGCTTTGGTTTATCCTTATGATTAATAAGGGTAGTTATCTGTGAACAAGAAGAGTTAATTATTAGAACTGTTTGCAAGAAGACATTTTAACTTTAGTATTAAAGGCAAGTTTTGAACTGAACTCACTAATAGATTTTTACCATACTTCACTAATAAAATTTAATGTTGAGTCATGAGGTATCATTCAACTTCTCAGAGAATGAAAAAAAATAAAATTGGAGTATAATTAAGTTTGCTCATCTGCTGTGATCTCAGCTTATCTCACATCTCAAATGAATTGAGGGATTATTCTTTTTTCCTCCCATTTGCAGTATTAAAATACTCATGGTCTCTCTTAACAGGCTTTCACACTACAGGCACAGTAAAAGTTGGTTCAATAATAGACATATCAACACCATTTTGGGTTTGCCAGCACTGGAAATCTTACAAAGTTTTTGTGCTGCCAGTTAATTAAACACACTCATCAATTATGGTTTGGGAGCTTTGGCTAGTTTTACTGAAATAAGCCTTTTTAAATGTTTTAGTCAATTGATTAAGACAGGCTTTTAAGAACAAGCAGTAGCACAGTCTTTACGCACCTTTTAGAAATAATCTGAACTAATCCAGCCCTCCCCCCATTAAAATATCCACTGTAGTCATAACTTAAACATCCACAATTAGGTGTGTTTTCTAGAGTTTAGATAAAGTTTGCCATTTAGATGCAAGTTATCAGTAAAACAATTTGTGAGGACATTCTTAGTCTGAACTCCGTATCCTGTATCAGCTTTTCTGCCCTGTACTACATTGCACTATACATTCCTTCTTGGATCACACCAACCAGAGATCACCTTCCAATCCATGAAGGCTGCAGGAGACTAAAGATTTGCCCAGAACACCAAACACGAGGAAACAAAGAGATTCCTCTCCCACCTAAAGAGAAAGGTAATGCAGAAGTAGCTTCTTAACCAAGGCAAACAAACATGAGAACAGCATGCAATTCCACCATTCAGAATTAACTAATTGCAAACTGCATTACAAACAGTATAGGAGTTTTACATTTCTGGTATGATAATCATTTTCTAGCAAGGTGCAGGACAGAAGTCGAACTCTGTAGTTTTGAACATCCTAAACCAGTATAAAATCCATCATTGTTGCCAAAGATAGTCCTGCCTGTCCTTGCCTTCCTCTCTCATTTTTGCAATGAATTTATCTGATGTGAGTTAAACCTGAGTTGTGGAAAAGGTGACATTTGTTAGTTTAATTTCCCTCATAATCAGTTGCCCAGTCCAGTTCACTGCACAGCTGTATGAATACTTTTGGTGGCAAAAGGGAAAAGGTACAGACTGAAGAGAGAAGGACAGGGAAAAGTGTTGCTTTCAGCAGCAGTGTGGTTTAAAATGCCCACAGAACTGCGTTGTAAGCCACATCCCCTGGAGCTCAAAGATGTCTGCTGAGAGAATCTCAGAATTACATTAATTACTTAAGCATTTGAATACCTCAGCTGTATCAGCTTAATCACAGATGTCTTTGCCCATACCTCAAAAAAACATAAATCAACATTCACTCATACATTCTCCTACCAGTCAAGCCTATGGCAGGACAAGAGCACAGAAGCTGTACCTGTAATGCTCATGTCAGCTCCAAGGACAGAGCAGGAAGCAGCATAGGAACTGTTCTGCTTCATAATTTGATCAATGCCCAAGCTTACCCTTCAGATATCACTGAGTTATGTTTTGGGGTGGGGGGTGGGGGGAAATAGTGGCATTTTTTAACCCCTTACCGGGGCTGGTTTTATATGCCAGGAGCTGGTTTAGTCGAGTTTGCAGTATTAAACTTTTTGCAATGGAAAATGTCAATACTTCATAGAGCACTTTGCACCAAAAAGAAAAAAAAAAGCCAGAAAAAGCTAAGAACTATCCCAACAAACAGTGCTGCCCTGTCAAAGAACTGCTATGGGAACAGAAGAACGTTTTGTCCAAGTACAAAACATCACTACAGAAATGCATTGTCTTCCTGCTGCCTTCTTATGTGTGTCCTACTTCTCCAACTTGTACCTACACCACAAGCTCTAAAGGCAGGCCACTTTCTACAACTCATACAACAAATCTGTCCCTGTAAGAGTCTCCCAGTTCACCAAACTTCAACCCCAAAGCCTTTGAACGCCTGACGACTGTCCAGTGAAAATATCATCTCACAATGAAAACTTACTATGAGTCCTATTAAAGACTAAACTAAGCAAACATCTGAATACCTTCAGGTTCGTTCCCCAAAACACAAGATTACCATCACTTCACTGGAAATTCAGATTGGTATCAAATGGATATAAAAAAACAGCTGCACTATGCACTCTCCTAAATTCTTGCATTGTAGATGCTTCAGGTATACCAAACTATGTTCTCCTACCAGTCAAGGCTATGGTAGGACAAGAGCATAGAAGCTGTACCTGTAATCTCACATCAGATTCAACCAACTAATCTAACAATCCCAGCTGGCAAACTCTTGACTAGTCATGGGCAGCAAGCCTACAGGGAGCATTAGACCAAACGTTGAAGAAAACCAATTTGAAGAGGGTCCCAACTTTGTTTCCTGAACTGATTTTTAAGCAAACAGGAACCCAATGCTATGCAAACAAAGGGCTAATATTACATCTATAAAGTTACTGACTTCTCAGTCTATATGCAAAATAACTCTGGCCTAAGACAAACAGAATACTAGTTGGATTCACGTCCCGGCTACAATTTACCTCCCAGAGCATTTTGTACCAGTAGAAGTTTAAACATGTTCGGCATAACCCTGAAAAAAAATGCATATGCAACTAACACTGCAGAATGAAAAGAATTCCACTGTCTTAGAAATCATCAAAAGCATTTTAATTCCATATGTTATTGTGGAGGTATACAAATAATAAAAATCACAAAGATGTTACAGTTTAAGTTGCTTTATAAAAAGTCTCACAAAAACACTTTCAGAAACACTTTCATTTGAGACATGGGTGAAATTACAATTCTATAATTTCTTTAACACCTTTTCAGAGGGGATCATCAGTTTTACAGAAAAAGACACTCCCTATACTGCCCCCTCCCCTCCCAAGTTGAAGGAAGAATCAGTTGTTTTGACAGGTCCATCACCAGTGTCATCTAACCCTAGGACATCACTAGTATCATCTCAACCTCATGAAGTTCAGCAAGGCCAAATGCAAGTTCCTGCACCTGGGCTGGGACAATCCCCAGTATCAGTGCAGACTGGGAAATGAAGGGATTCAGAGCAGCCCTGCCAAAAAGGACTTGGGGGTACTGGTAGATGAAAAATTGGACATGACCTGGCAATGTGCACTTGCAGCCCAGAAAGCCAACCATATCCTGGGCTGCATCAAAAGAGGTGTGACCAGCAGGTCGAGGGAGGTGATCCTGCCCCTCTACTCTGCTCTCCAGGTGAGACCCCACCTGGAGTACTGCATCCAGCTCTGGGGGCCCCAGTACAGGAGAGACATGGAGCTGTTGGAGAGAGTCCAGAGGAGGG
This sequence comes from Balearica regulorum gibbericeps, assembly GCF_011004875.1. NCBI lineage: Eukaryota > Metazoa > Chordata > Aves > Gruiformes > Gruidae > Balearica > Balearica regulorum. The sequence goes on from NC_046185.1 coordinate 67,869,516, forward strand.
CCACGAAGCTGATCAGAGGGCTGGAGCACCTCTCCTATGAGGACAGGCTGAGAGAGTTGGGGTTGTTCAGCCTGGAGAAGAGACGGCTCCAGGGAGACTTGATTGCAGTCTTTCAACATATAAAAGGGGCTTATAAAATAAGACAAAGAAACACTTTTTACCCAGGCCTGCAGTGGCAGAACAGGGAACAATGGTTTTAAACTAAAAGAGGGCAGATTTAGATTGGACATAAGGAGGAATTTTTTTTTTTTTTTTTTTTTTTTATGATGAGGGTGGTGAGGCACTGGAACAGGTAGCCTAGTGAGGTTGTGGATGGCCCATCCCTGGAAGTGTTCAAGGCCAGGTTGGATGGGGCTTTGGGCAACCTGACCTAGTGAAAGCAGTCCCTGCCCATGGCAGGGTGGTTGGAATAGATGGTCTTTAAAGGTCCCTTCCAACCCAAACCATTCTATGATTCTATGATCTACTGTAGACACCCACTGGTGTAGCTTGTATATGCAGACTAAACTCAGTTTGGAAACCTATGGTTATACGCAGCAGCTGAGGCTTTGCAAATACCTCCTGGAATCATGAACCCTTAGGTGGGTAATATAATTTCTCAGACTGGCTAACTTAGGGTCACTACGGTAATTATCTTAACATTAGAATGGGGGGGAAGTTTGTTGAGCTCCATCTTTCCCCCCCCGGAAGTCAAAAACTGTAAGGATTGCCAGTTAAAAACAAACATGGTGAAAGAACTAAGAAGTTGGTCAAGAAGTTTGAAACATACCAAGACAAACAACTTCATGTAACACCTATTTCAACTGTGATCAATGTTACAGCATTAGATGTAGCAAATGCAGCCTGTACTAATATAGCAAATTTTTCATAGGATGTTTGTTGTAAAAAGTTAAGCAACAAACAGCCCTGAAATAGGAGCAGGTAAGTCACGACAAAACAAAGAGAAAGAGGAAGATATGAAATGTGTATCAGCTAAAGGAAAAAGGGCTGTCTTTGATTCTAGAAACACGACTTAGATATATACCAAATGTAAAATGCTTAATAATGTCAAAGGTCTGAGGAAAGTTCTTCACATACAGATGGGCTTCTCATAACCTGCCACCTGCAGAAAACATTGCTGTGCAAACAAGGAGAATGTATAATTCTTTCCTTCATGACATGTTAAAAGTGACACGTATACACTCAGGTATACTCTCCATTTAAAATAAAGTTATGAAAAAGCAGAGGTAATAGCAACTGCAGTTTCAGATTCTTTTCAAGACTTAATCAAACTTCTAATTAACAATCAAGGTTAAAAAAACCTAACAAACAAGATCTTAACTGAGCAAGGACAGGAATTTCACTTGTACGTTAAGTGACAAACTAAAGGAAACTGTGATGCTAATAAGCAGCACAAAGATTATTTAACCAGTTCATATCATAGTAAACTAATAAAAATCTCTAAGCAATACAATCGGAGGGGTGCTGGGGAGAAGCATACAATATCATTTGCTTCAGGATACAAATAAAGCAATGAGCATTAAAAGGCCAATAAGCTAAGGTTCTAAAATAAAGAATAAGCAAAGGTTTTGCTCCTGACTTTTAAGCAATATTTGAAACAAAGATACAAAATTGGACAAGTTAAATGGAGAAAAGCAAAGATCCACAAGAAACCTAACTAGGAACTTTCTCCCCAACAAACAACAACCTTCCTCCAAAGATACCCTAAGAGCCTATGAAAAACTGAATTAGTGAAAACTTGCATCATTTACAGATATTTCAGATTACAGAGAATTGCTTTGCCCCTGCAGCCCTTCCAGTTACAACCAGACCAGAACTGTTACTGCTGTGCTGCTTTCATTATTTTTTTTTTTTAAGTAGGAAACCTCTGTGACTCCAAGAACATTATCTATGCTCTCCTTTAAGTTTAACACCTCCCAAATATTTAATCTGTTGTATTCTGATCACATATCACCCAGTTACTAGCATTTGTGGTGTTTGGGCAGGAGTTAACAGCTGAAAAAATTACCTGCAAGTCTCTTTGAACAAGAGAAATATGTTACATGCCGTTTACTTACGGATTTACTGATCAGGTCTTAGAAAGGAAACAGTCCTTTTGATGGTACTCACGCTCTGTTTAATGTGGGCTCTTACGCTATTTCCATGGAATACTTACCTGAGATTTGAGACAATCAGTTTAAGGAGCGTGCAGCCTCAAGAAACTGTCAGTTACAATCTTTTGTCACTTGTTACGACCAGAAAAAGAGCCTTTTCCCAAGCACTTTACTGAAACTATCATATATAGCCATCATGTATCAAGTTGTACATCATATTTAGGGAAAAAAGCTCAGTTGTGGCAGTTTTCAAGCAGCTGTTTTCAGGGCATTTTGAGGGCCTTCAGATACTGACATTTAAGTTGTTATACGCTTCATGCACAGGAAGCATTAAGACAGCATGCTTAGCTAAAAATATTCTAATGTCTATTTATTATCAGTGTAATTAAGTCTTGCATGACAGAATTAAGTGACACTTAAGAGATTGGGTTTCAGGAAGTATTTATAGACAACTATAAATAAAACCAGAGGAAACATAGCTATTTCACAGCCACTGCTACAAACACAAGAGTTAAACTGAGAAGTCATTTTGGAAGATACCCAGGGAAGGGGGACGGATAGGGTAAGCACCCATGCTGTACGTGTAATGATATAGACTCTCAAGAGTAGTATTTGTTACTGCCTCACACTAATGAGTTTTCCCGCTAAAAAAAAAATATTTGAGATGTTTTCTCTATGCAGTGAGGATTAGTCATCGTCCTGTAGCATCCTTAGAGTAGTAACTCCTCTTCCATTTTGTGTATTTTCTGCTTTCTACCTTCTATTAATTTCATGACAGTAGAAAATTCCTTTCTGAAAAAAAAGGAATACTGGGAATGGAAAGCCTTTGCTAAGAAAATGCAATAGCACTACATATTAGGGAAGAAGCTACAAACCCCTACCAATGGAAGTGTGCTCTAAAGTAAATTTAGTTGCATTTGATAGGATGTGCATAAAACTTGGTCAAAAAGGCCTTTCCCACACTGCTCATACTTTTATTAGCTCATCTTGAGTTTGGGGATAGGGGAGAACTTCTAATCTTACATTTTAGGTACCGTCTCTCATTAGGTCTTGTGTACTACTTAAGGACAAACAGGTCTACAGACTCATTTAGCCAGCCAGCAGCACACCTTGTTCCAACACCTCCATCTGCTACAGAACATAACCATGTGTGTGAGAGCACAGAAGCAGCAGCTGCCGTTCGACATCCAGCCCATAACATCTACAAGCAGAACTGTCACACAGACTTCTCATCGCAAAAGACAAGCCTCAGGGATCTTGAGAAGTGGACAAGGACTACCTGCTTACCTGTTCTAGAAATCAAAAGTCTGCTAAGATTTGATGCCTGTCCAGGCATTAACTCAAGTCTTACTAAGCCTCTTCTACAATTTCAAGCACTAAAATATTATTTAGAAGTCTGGCTAATGTATTGATTTTTAGAATTGGTAAGCCTTCCTACTCAGTTTTCATTTTGCAGAAAAATCCCACAAATAAACTTCATAGAAACTCAATTTTGAAAAGTTTTCAAAGGTTGGAAAAGATTAACCAAAATTAAATGCAACTGCATTGACTACTAATGCCCTGTTAACTCTAAGAACTCATATTCTATCTATCCTGAAAATGTTATTTGAGACAACTGCCTCTGCTTTACGGACACCTGAGGCAGAACGGTTTCTTCTACATGTTATTATTCAAAAAGGGCAACCAACCCCTTCTTCCAGAAGTCGCACAGACTTCAACACATCATTCAGGACCTTGACTCACTACTTCTGCAAAAGAACAGCTTCCAAGAAGTGGTATGAACCTGCTACCCCATATTTAGCTGTTTTCCTCAAACTGCCTCTGCACTGGTGTCTAGAAGGGCAGTACAATATGCTGCATGTCCAAGACTGCTGAGTTGTGTTACACTTCTGGTGTTGAGACTGTTGTAGTTGTATCTTTACCTGAAGGCTTTTTAAAAGCATCCCCTCACTGCTTTTGTACACAGCTTTCATAAAAGCCTTCAGGGAAGCAAATAAAATAAACTACTTTAACAACCTGTAAGCTGGTTCACTTATATGCGGGCAAATGCTTACATTCTTAGAGGAGCCTCAGGCAATTTTTCACATGTAGTGTCTAACAAAATGATAAGTGACCTCTGAAGAGGAAGAAGGAACAATCCAGGACCTGCAGTGACAAGTAAAAGCTGACAAGCAACACAAGAACAGCCCTACCAAATCAGATCACTGGTATAACTAACCTAGTGTCTTACGTCCTATAGTACCCTAATATGGGTGCCTAGAAAAGAACATAAGACTAAAACAAGCAAATGAGACACTAGCTATATTGCAGGTGTAACCAGATTTTCGGTTAAATGTAAGTCATACATTTCAAAATGTTTCAAAACACCACCACATTTAATTGTGCACTTCTCACAAGCACAACAGCTTTAACAGGTAGAAAATATTATTTGGAAGGGGTGAGAACAGTCCTTTTCACCTCCTTCAGATCTAGGCTGCAAAACCTACTTCAGACCTCTTTGTAAAGTTTGCCAGGAAAGACAAAAGTACACAACTTCAAATTCAAATACACACCTCACATTATTAGTACCATTGCTATGTACTTGTTACACATTCTTGGAATTGTTAAGAGATCAAAAGAAAGGATTCAACTCACAGCAAGACTGTACTATAGCAGTGAATACCCCTTCTTTGTGGTGAACATATTCCTAGAAAACTAAGGGCCCTTTAAATTTCAAGATCCAAGCCAAACATCATTGAGAAAATGATTATCCAAAATGTGATACAGATTAACTTGTTCACTTGAGATGCAGTACTTTGATGACACAAATTTATTTACTCCAGTGTGGGGTTTTTTGGGAGGTTGGGGATTTGTGGTTTTTTCAAAGTAATGAAAACTCTGGAAACATTACAATTTTTTTTTGCAGTTGGACTAGATTATTTCCATTTTTTTTTCTCCCCCCCCCCCCCCCAAGTTGTTGGGAAAAGGAACTCTGGAAAAACAAACAAACAAACAAATTAACATGGCTGAATAGTTCTTGCAACCTGTGGACTCTTAGACATTATGTGGAGGTTTCAATTACTTTAATAATCTCACTAAAGTAACACTATTGTAAAGAAGACATACACTTACTTTTAATGTTCACTTTTCACACACTCCTTAAAATCAGGGATCCCCAGTAATCTGCAGATACGAAGCAGAAAAGTACATGAAAACTGACCTGCATTCCTGCCATCCTCCCTTCTTTTTTCCACACAGGGAAAAGAGGAGGAGAAGGATCACTGGAGATTACTCGGTGAGGCTTGATCACTGATCAAAGATACCTTGTTTACTCTTATTTTTATATGCCTTACAAGTCAGAGGATTGCTCTATCTTCCCCCCCAAAAAGGTGTTTTCAGAATTTCTGTAGAAAGCTTCATTCTCAGACAACTCGAGTTCCAGCTTCCTTCCCTAGTTGAAAAGATGTATGGAAGTTTACAGATTGAAATTTGCACCTTTGAGCAACTTGACACGAGTTGGCAAAAACCGTTTTTCAAACTGAAAGCTCAATTTAACCTCTTCTGATTATATGATACCTGCATCAACAACTATACTGAACATCAGAAAATATGCATTTACCTATCATAAAAATGCATCCAAAAATAAAATGGCCTTTCCTGCATTTTTCACTGTGAACCAGCTTTCTAACTCAACTGCTGTCTCAAAGTTTGCTGAAATGCACAACCACCTCACTAGAAAAAGTGAGCATCAGCTAAAAGATCCAATAATTGGTTTTAGGAGTGTACAAGGCAGTATATTTTCCTTCTCTCCTGTTGCCCTCCAGTTCAGTATCTTCTTACCCAAATTGGTAGATTTCATAAACACAGCTATTACCCTTTTTCATTCTGCATCTAGAAATCCTGGGCATGAGTGAGCCCAAGTAAGCAAAACCAACTCAGAGGGAAGTTCATTGTTTAAAGTGTACTTTCAGATGTGGTCAAAACAGATGCAGACATGTTTTCAGCACCAGAGAGATGCAAGTCTCAGAAATAACTCAATTTACTAACATGATCAGATAACCTCAAAACCAGAGACTGAATGGCAAATGATTATTGTGGCTTTCCTCCCTAACTTGCCTTTGTTAGTGTACCTAACCTTCTACTGCTTGTGCAAACAACGCCTGAGGCACCTCTGAGCTGCTTATTCAAAAAAAAAAAAAAAAAAAAAAAAAAAAAAAGCACCATTGTGATAGAACCAAAAATTCAGACATTGTAATAAAGGATGTAACAAGGACAACACACTGATACTACCTGCAACTGAGAATTCTTTCTATTCAAATCAGGACTGGCTCCTGAAGATGCAGAAGTTGCTTGCTAGTCCCATAAACAGGCAGCTTCACTGGCACAAATATCAGCCACTCAACCTGTCTTGCACTGCATGTTGCAGACAGGAGGGTTCCTCCAACCTTTTTTAGAGAAGGTTTCCTTCACAGCATTTTGACCTACCACTTCAATTCAGAGCAACACCTGGTATTTCATCTTGAAAAGCACATACTTGCCCTAGGGATTAATAGAGAAGTACAGTGTGCTCTGGAAAAGGCTATGCAAATCCAACTACTACCCACCTAGGGGAGTGTAAAACAAAATAAAAACTCCAGAAGCCATTATCTTATTTGTGTTAAAGAGCCTGTATATTCTTCTGATTGCTTCCTTGAAGAGCTCAAGGGCAACAAAAACTCATTCCGTTGGAAAATTTAAGAATATTTAAATGTAACATTGAGACACAATATAGAATCTTTCATAGTTAAAAGGGAACATTCCATACATGGTCTAACTCCTACATGTTAAGCACTTTCAACTTTGGACAATATTATCCTTCTAAACAATTTTGACACCTGTGAATAAAAAAAACCCACTCCAAAAAAACAAGTTTACAATATTACAGTACTACAACAAAATTTTACTTTATTGTTATTTGAAAATACATTATTTGTGTAGTTGTAAGTATTTACACATAAAACCAAGAAATCATCCCATTCAGTATCTAGATTAGATTAACAGTTACAAGTTGGCACTAGAGTCTGTATCACTACTCATTTACGCCACTAGTTTTAAAAAAGGCTATTGATGGAATGCAATATAACTCAATGAGTAAAAATTATCATTTAAGGTTCTTTCTAGCAAGGATTATGCTTTGTCAATGAATAACCAAAATAAATCCATGCAGAAAGCCATAGACTCATATTACCATACAGCAGTTTTACTAAACTGCAATCAGAGTTGTTTGAAATCATTAATTCATATAATTCACCCTTTGGGGATTTCCCTACCTAATCTGTCTAAAACCATCTGTTAACAATGCTGAATAGCAAGAAAGCTGCTCTAATTCTTTTTGTGCAGGATCACTGTGAGGCAGTTCTGATTTAATACTCATTCTGCTGGAGACCTACAAAAATTTGTTTAATCTATAAAAAAGCCATTAATCAGATCTCATAAATTTGAAAGATAAGATTCCATTGAAAAAGTAATTGATTTTCAGCTATGTCAGTAAGAAGCATCTTACTTCAGCTACTTGAAATGTTACTCTGACTCATTTATCACATCAAAGACTAAGGTACTGAACATTATCAAGCAGGAGCCAAGTTTAACTCAAAGCCAATTTCATCATCCTAGAGTTCACAGAAAAAACCACCTGAAATCACAGATGTTTCGTGGTAGTGCTGTTGCTCATGTGATAAAATGTTCAAGTGCAATTTTTCTTGTAAAGCAGAATATCATTAGTGATATTAACATCATTAATTTTTAATATAACAAAATAATTTCATGTACCCATTCAGAATATTCTAAGGTACTCCTGTGCTCCCCAGCATACCTTAAGAAATCACAACTGTAAATAATTAGCTATTTCCATTTCACTGTTTCATAACAACCTAGCTTCAATGATTAAATAGCTGTCAATTAGAAACTGCTTCACTAACGGGAAACTTGCAACCACATCAGCCCAGAGATACAACTGATACTGTGACTGAAGTAATCACATTATCTACAGCCAGGTGACAAACTCCTAAAATTAACTTTCCAGCATAAATCAAACAGAAAGCACCAGGCTCTCTTAGAGGCACAGAGTAGCCAGTGTAGGCTGAATAAGCACTGAGCTGCTGCAAGCTTCATTTTCCAGAAAAAGAATTTGTATTGAGTGGAAGATTCGTAATACAAAATACAAGCTCACAACTTAACCCACAATACCTATGGAACCAAAGGAGGGAGAAGAATCAGTGAGTTAGTGACTAATCAAAACTAATGATGTGCAACTGTACACAGGCAGCATAACATATGCTTCCAGACTCGACAGCAGAGTTAACGTGTATGACTCTGCATCCACAGCACAGTTTCTTTGCAGTGCAAGATGTAAACTAAAAAGAGTTTAGCAGGAAGTTTGCTTCACTCAGTGCAAGTTACAACCCAAGACTCTATGCCACAATTTATAATTTTATTACTCAACAGTAGTGCCAAGTCTCAAGTCTAAAGTGAGTACCAAATTAATTCACAAAGAACAAAAACCTGGAAAAGGGAGAAAGAGCTTCTCAAAGCTGGTAAGTTACTAGAATTTTTAAAGTACTGCAGGATAAAGACTAGTACCCAAGAAGCATTTTAAAAGGGGTGCACTTGGATTTTTTTCCTCAGATGCACTGAAGAAAGCAATAAGACAAATATGGATTGCCCTTCTTTTTCCAAAAAGGAATTTTTCCATCCTCCAAAAAGAGCTGCAAGAGGCAAAGCACAAGATCTGGCACCACACTGGAGCAAGAACAGCCAACAACATAAGAACCCTTTAGCACCTTAGAGGTGGGAAAGACCTAGAGGTACCAAAAAATGCTTAGTGAAACAAGGCAGCCAAGGGACTTGCTGGAACAAATCTCTCGGTGCATTTGCTGCATGGGAAATGCAAATAAGTTGTAACAGATGAGAGCTTGGACTGAATGTTGAAGTTCAGGAAGGGAACGAGACTGCACATATTCCTTAATTTTACGAATGTTGTCCAGAGAGTATATGAGACACTTCTATTTAGTCTCTAAAGGAGAAAGAATACATTTGATTCACAAAAAGTTCAAAAGTAGGTATGTAGTTAGCCTGTAATATAATACAATACTACAACTACAGACATTCAAACACCAGCTTATATAAAAGACGGATGCATGATGTGGAAGAAAAACAGATAAGGAAAATATGCCCTCCCCCCCCACCCCCAGTTTTTGTAGACTTCCAAGAATAAAAACCTAGTGATATCACGTCAGAAGTCTAACAGTGCTCTTAATATAGAACACTCTGCTTTAAAGCTGTCAGTAAAAAAAAAAAAAGACAACACAAAAACAATTAGGACAAATCCATAACTGAATAGTTCCCAAAATTACTAGTTTTGCAGCTATTAAGTTTAGAAGAAATAAAACACTCATTGAAAGGTATCATGTATGTACATCACTTATCATAAAAACCTCTTACATAAGTTTTGGCCAGTGTTGGTGCCACACATGCATACATCCCCCCAAAAAATAAGTCCTATGAAGCTCCTTTGCTACATCCAGAGGAAATATCCTTCAATAAAGAGACATACTGAGGTCCACATTTACAAGTATATTGAAGAACTGAATGAGAGTTGCCATTTGGAATTCTGCTGCTACTGGGTGCAACATGAGCAACCTTGTAGTTTCCAGTCACCTGAGGACTTCAAGCCAACAAGACCACAAAACAGCTTCCCCAAAGACACTGCTAGCCTACAGACAAAATTCAAAGAACAGTGTCACAGAACAGTAGCATACTGAACTCCATGTCTACAGTTTTACACTTCTCTTAAATCTCTCTCTGATGAAACATGTTTGATCAGTTCCATGGAGAATAACATCAGTTCCACTAAACATATAGTAACTTACCAGCTATTACAGTCCATTTCTTCAGAAGTTATAATCCTGATATACTCAGTTACTTCCTTAACACAGCTTTGCCCCATCCCTTGGATGGGAAATAAGAACAGAGCAGAGCAGCTATTCTCATCTGTGCTCAACTACAAAAGAAAGCGAAGCGATCACTACTCCAGGATATATCTGTGTGATGTACTAAAAGAATCTGTGTGGAATCAAAGTGAGTGCAGAAGAGGCTATGAAAATATTAGATAAAATAAACCGGAACAACTTGCCAACATTAGATGCTATTCACTAAGACCTCAAGGGACTCAAAGATGCAACAGATTATATCAACTTCCTCATGCAATCTCCAGCTCAAAACTAGATCGACAGTTGAGGTATGGAGGTTGCCCGACACTTATACATGGCAAATCAATACAAAAAATTAGGAAGAACAGATGTAGTGGACACCCAAATAAATATGATTTACTGGCAAAGACTCAACATGGTGTTTGTTCAAGGAATCCCTGCTTCACAAAACAACCAGATTTCTCTGTAGACATCACCAATCACATGGATAAGGAGGCACTCTGCTGAAAGAAAACTAGGAAACAAAGTCCATACCAAAGGCTTCAAAGGACACCAAGCAAGTCTGAAAAAAATGAAAGAAGGCCCTTTGTATGAATATTTAACTAATTAAGAGACAGAATGGTGGAAAGGAAGATGAAGGAAGGCAGGAAGTAAACGATTGCTTACTTTAATAGAAGGAGATGACCAATGGAGCTTCACAGAAACCTGCACTGGGACACAGATTATTCTACATAATCACAAAGAGGGAGCAGAGATAAGTCGGTAATAAAATGATGACAATTTGCTAGTGATCATAAGTTACTCAGGACAGTAAAGAGAAGATCTAGCTACAGAATTGCAGAAACATCTTGCAACACTGACCAGGGAACAAGGTGTCAGACAAAAAAAATCACTGCAGATTAAAGTGAAACAGATGGGAAAGTACCATCCTAGCTTCCTATATGAAAGCCAGGTCCTACCTAACCGCTATGCCTCTCTTCTTCTGACGGAACAAACCCGCTTCCTTCAGCCTCTCCCCTCATGTCACATGCTCCACTACATCAATGCTTTCCTTTGTACTGAGGAGCCCCAAACTGGACGAGGTACGCCAGATGCTGTCTCACAAGTGCCACCCAGAAGGGAAGAACTGTTTCTGCAGCCTGCTGGTTACACTTCTTGTAACAACCCAGCATGCAGCTGGCCATCATTGCTGACCTCTGTTCAACTCTTTGTCCACCAGGACCCCCATGTCTTTCTCTGAAAAGGCTCTCTGTAGACAGCTGACCCCAGCCTGTACTGCTGCCTGGTGTTATTCTAGCCCAGATGCGTGACTTGGTAGGATTGCCTTTGTTGGACTTCACAAACTTCCTGTCAGATCATCTTTCTGGCCTGTCCCTCTGTCTACCAGCCCTGTCCTCCAGCATATCAGACACCCTTCAACTTGCTATAGGGGAGTTTACATGCATGTTGAATGTGCTGACCCATCATCCCAACACTCAGATTGTTAATACTGGGCCCTGTATCAATCCCTAAGCAACGCCACTGGTAACTGACAAAAAAAAAAAAGTCATTGATTATATACGGACCTCTAGCTTGACCCAATATGACTATTCTAAAGTCATAACTTCAATCTGAAAATTGCATCAGTGAGCTTTTCACCTAAGTAGGAAACCCATCAGCTGTTGGTTCTTCTTTGGGCTCTAATACATAACTCCAGAATCTTCTGGAAAAACAGAATACTGACAGAACATTATATAACTATACAGCATTTACTGAAACAGGAATTATTTTAGCCAGCTTCAGAGAAAGCAAGGAAACAATACCATAGTAAAGAACAGGTTTGTTTTATCCACCTCAAGGCATGTATCACTGTTAACTTATTCAAAATCTAAGACTGACAATAACAAAATACAGAAACATTGGTATTATGGGCTTTTTGTAGTTATTAAAGCTTTGACTACACCGGTCAAGCCAATTCCAAAACCTCTGACAGGATCTCCTGTAACAAAAAAGTTGGAAAAGCTTGTGGGCACACAATCATTCTCCCAAGTGCCTATGACAAACGGGCTTTCTGAAGGTTGAGCAGCAAGCTGTAATCACACAGGTCTACACTCAGGATGCTGGAGGACAACTATGAAAACTGACTTTGTTCTTTCAGGAACATACGCAGACAGAGCTCAAAGTTTCCTCTCAGTGAACTGTTCCCAAGTGTCTGACTGTGAAGGCTGACATAAACCTATTCTGCAGTTTCTCAGAGTGCTCCTTTAGAACAGACCCAGACAGACTCCTAGAGCTGCGAAGATACCCAACTGCTGCGAGACTAGCACACGGGTACATAATGGCAGCTGAGGAAGTCGCTGGTGGAGCCACATCCTGGAAAGTGCTTTTTTTCCCCGTCTTTGCCTTTCCTCAACTGTTTAAATGACTTGTTATTAAATGAGTCAGCACTGACCACTTTAAACACCCTTCCTGACTTGTGTTGCCAAAAACTTTCCGTAAAAAATAAAACCCAACATAATTAGAGTGGAAATGGGTAGCAGCAGTGAAGGAGATGTCTAAAATTTAAAGAATGCTGTTATTATTTACATGTGAAACACTGAACTAAAGACACCTACCCAGGAAAAGAGAATTCTAGTTGTTCTGAAGAAAGTTGTGGGGGTTGACTCCAAAAGCTGTATTTTCTGAATTGCTTTGCACAATACTGTAGAGTGATTCTCTTCACAGTACAGATATGTAGATAGCAAAAAAGAAGTGTTAGCAAATACACTTCATAACGTGGCCTAAGTCTGCCATATCCTTTTGTCATTTGTGGTACTATTAGAAAAAGGCCACATCAGGGTCTGAATAGATCTAGTGAAAAAGAAGACCTAGTTCAAGTTTTAAAAACAAATTATGAATAAACATATCCAGTAATGAAGCTACGGGTAATTTCTCCTGCCAGGAAAACAGGACTCTCATACCACTGCTAGCAGCAAATACACTCAGATACTATAAGAAAAGTCAGGCTGCAAAGTGCAATTAAAAAAACAAAACAAAACAAGCCTCATGTTTGCTGAGTAAGAGCAAATGGCCAAACACATATTTACAGTATTACCTATCAATTAGGACAATGTACTACTACTATACAGTACATGAATTTAAATAAGAATCAACCCAGGGTTTTTTTTTTTTTTCTTAAAGAAAATAGATTTAGCTCCACAGGAAAAATTGAAAGTGAGTTTGTCAGGGAACTTTTTGTTTCCTCTTTACTTAAAATAAGTAGTGAAAAACAGCAGCAACATGATGACTAATTTTTTTTCAGTAGTACACAAGTATCACATAGTGCTCCTCAGCTTTTAACAAAAGTAAAAACTGTGAAGCTAACTTCACAGCAAGAACAAATCCCTTTGCAAGTGTATTTTGTACAAGCAAAAAACCAAAGTCCTGAGTCTTACTGCTGACACATAGCTTATGCAGAATATAAAACCAAATTCTAAGAGATTAATCTATAAACACGCTTTCTGCGTAAATACCCAGACAAAGCCAGCCAGTGAGACCTCTACTGAACAATCTAGATGAAACAGTACAGACAGAGCTGATAAAATGCCCCACTTACTGTGCTGGTTTATCAGGCAAGTGTAGGGAACTACTGCTGATACCATCAGTAACTTCAGCCTGAATCTGAACAGAGCTCGGCTTCACAGGAACAAGCTCATCTCAACTCTGGAGTGATTTACCAGGAAAACAGTAAGCTCTGAGCATTCAGAAATGCTTAGACACTTTACACGGTATACAGAGGCAGTGAAAGATGCTTAGCACTTCTGCAATACGCAGTCATGGGTTTTGTGGTCAATGAAAAACCATACGTGACACATTACATGTGCAATGAATCCACAGAGAAATAAGACCACTGTTCTTAAAGAGTATTCCAGAGCAGTAAGAATGTGCACATCTTCACAGGTATCTGTTAAAGGTAAGAATTCAACATAGGCAGTACAGTTCAGCCTTTGCAATTGGAGGGGTTTCTGTTTGCTCTTAAGCTTCCTAAAAGCGGTCTCCATATTTTACCTCTCTCTGTTTCAGGAGTAGAAAAATTCATTGAACTTTAATTTTACTTTGCCTTGAAACAAGTGGTTTAATCCCTGAGATGGGGCTTCTCTGAACTGACTGCGATTTCTTGATTTCTTCCGAGAAAGACAAATTACCATGATAAGTACAGAACCACAATTACCCATCACAAACCTTTCCTGCAGCCCAGCTGTACAAATGCAAAATAAAGCTTACAACAGTTTGTTTCCAGATGGGCTATGATGATACAAACATAACTTGACCTCAGCAGGACTAGTTATTTTTGTATAATTGTGAAACATTGTTTAGAGGTTTTGTACACATGCACAGATAGGTTTTGACTTGCTAACTTTAATAACCAGTGTTCAAAGTACAAAAACGCTAGAGAGCAAACACCGTGTTTTATTTTTCAAGAACAGAAAATTTTATTCTGTATATCAAACGCCAATTTTGTAACTAGACATCTAAAAAAAAAAACCCAGCAAAAAACATCAACACCGAACGGGTTAGCATACAATTACTTAGAAGACCACTTGAACGCCTGATTTTTATTTTTCTAAGCTCATTTAGCAGTCTGTGGGACACGCTAAGAGACCACCAAGACACAGTTTGCATATTATTTAACTTCTTAAAACACCGGTGCTATCCTCGGGTGCGATAAGAGCTCCAATCAACGCAACGCTCAGGCCAGACCGCGAAAACACAAAGCTTCGCCAAACCCCCCGAAAGTCGACCGCTCTCACCAGCACCAAGCTGTGAGAAAAGCAGAACGCTCCCACGCGGAAATCCCATCAGGCGAGAGTCTCTGGAAGCCGGGGGGAGCTCGGGCGGGCGGTGCCAGCCCTTCGCCGGGTGAACGGTTCCCGCCGCCCCCGACCGCGGCATCCCGGGGCTCCCACCGCCGACGGCACCGCAACGCCTTCGTGCCACGGGCGTTACGCAACGGCACCGCGACCTTGCGGGGAACTTCGGAGTTTTTTTCTCAGGGAGGGCCGTGTGAGCAGCATCCCCACACACCACCCCCACTCCGGCAGCGGGATACCGCCTCCGCGCCGCGCCTCGCCGGCTGGCGGGACCCCGGGACGCGGGGAAGGGAGCGCGGCTGAGAGAAGCCGCCCGGAGAGAGGGGAGCTACGAAGCGCCGCGACCTGAGCACGCAAACTTCGGCGGCGGCCGAGCTCCGTCCCGGGCGGGAAGGGGGAGGCGGGCCCCCTCGGCGGGAGCCGGCCGCTGCCGCCCTACCCCCGGCCCTCGGGGGGTGCGGGAGGACGGGGGTTGGGGTCAGGCTCGCGCGGCGGTATTTCTACCTGCGACACCAACGGAACCAGCGTCTGCTCCACGGAGCGCGTGCGGATCTCCAGCCCCGCGTCCGCGCCCAGCCCCGACGAGGACGACGAGGAGACTCCGCTGCTGCTGCACGGGGACGTAGCCATGGCGGGGAGCCGACCGGGACCCCCGTCACCACCCGCGTTCCCTCTCGGCCAACTCCGCTCCTCACCGCTGGCACGGCGGCCCCCGCCGCGCCCCTCCCCCGCCCGCCGGGGCACCGCTGCCTTGCCGGGGCGCCAGGCGATGCCGCGCGCGCGCGCTCAGCCCCCCTCACGGCCCCTTCCCCGCCCCTTGGGACGGGATTTAAAGGGGCAGCGCCCGTTTCACCGCTCCCCGCCCCGCAGCGGCGGCAACTGCCCCCTCCCCTTCTACCTTTCCCCCCGCCCTTCCCTCACCGCCGTGCCCGGCACTGGCGGCTGTGGGGCGCCTCAGTCTGTCCCCGGTTTGCCTGCAGGGCTCCGCGCCGAGCCCCGGAGGAGGGAACCCGGGACTGGTCCTCGCCGCCACCGCTCCCACCGAGAGTTTCTCCGTCGCTCTCGCCCGAGGCAGGCGGGGGCGGCCGGAGGGTCCCTGCCTGGGTGGGGAAGCCGAACTGGGCGGTGGTTGAGGGGCTCGGGTGGCCCTCAGGGAAACAGGAGGCCGGGCCGGTAACTGGCCTTGGGCTTCAGCGGCACCGGCTGGTGCGAACCTGGGGAAGGGTGGTCACGGTCGGGGATGCCGGTGCGGGGCAAGGGAGAGTCAGCCAGGGAGCCCCTCTCGCCTTGAGGGGCGGTGGAATCACGATTCGCATACTATAGAGCATCTGGGAGGACTGATGAGCTGTCTTCAACTAAACTCCATCAGCTTTTCTCTTAGCAGCCTCCCAGCGAAAGGAAAAAAAAGGCCTCTCCTGCCTTTCAGTGATTTGTATTCTATACCTGCCACACTGGCTGCTGCCAGAGAACAGCTATCCTGTGTATCTGGTTTGCCCAGCCTTGGTGGTAAAACAGACCACCTATGATCTAGCAAGAAGAGGGCAAAAGTAATTTCAAAGGTATAAAAGTGGTTAGGGTTTTTTGTGGGGTTTGGGGGTTTTTTTGTTTGGTTTGGTTTTTTCCTGGTTTCGAATGAGCTAAATTCACTTCCGCACATTAGTTTGTAACCCGTAGCTGAGAAGTATCAATACATGAATGCTTACTCATCTAATTTGGCTGTATGTATTTGATATGGCTGATTCTCCTACAGATTTATCTATGCAAAATTGTGGAAACAGAATGGAGCTCTTCTGGCTGTGATCCAAACCAGCAAGGTGCAAAGCAGCTCTAGCCCAGACCTGGGGTAACTCAGTGCAGCGCTGTGCATGAGCCGACAAGCCTTACCTAGGGTCCAGGCTAGTAAACCGCTCTAACATAATTACTTAGTTTCCTGGTCAGAACTGATGCTTTGTGTTTGACTGCTCACCTCAGACAACACAACTCTCTAAACTTGTCTTTGGCTTTTTTTACGTTGTTAGATCAAGGATGTGGTATCATTTTCTGTCTTCAGAAAGATTTCTGACCTCTTTTGCACAAAGCATCTTTTGCACAATTTTGAAACCCAGACATAAGATAAAAGACAGCATTTGTTGTCCTTTGGAGTCCTATAGAGTTATCCATATTTATTAAAAAAGAAAATTGCCAGAACTGCAAGTATAACCCTAGATAACAATATGACCCTATTCCTAGCTCTTCAGGAAATTGGTTTCCAACATGGTCTCATATTTTCTAAAATGACATCTTATATAACATCAAGTGTTACAGGAGAGAACTGAAGGCTTAAATCTGCCATGGTATGAAAAAAAAAAAATCTAAATGATGGTGTAGACTTGAAATAAATGCTAGTCATGCTTGATCAAAGTGGTTTAGAGCACACTTGAGATTTCTTGGGTTTTTTCCTCCTCAAATTTTAATTTTCTTACAATATTTTTCATTCTTTTTCAGGTCATTTGTTTTCCCTTTACTTCTCAATACTCAGTTTCTAAGCATTTGGATACAATTGTTGTTTTCTTTTACGTTTTGATAGAGTACTGAGGTCAGGTGTGGTTGCAGCCTCCCCAGGACTGTACACTGGTACAAGAGGCTTCTGGATCATATGAGCTGAAGCATCCACCAGACAGAGTAGGTAACACCAGAAGAGAGAGGGAAGTGCATTCCTTTGCCCTCTTCCCTCTGCCCCCTTCTGCTTAAAGTTGTTTCCTCATTCAGAATTTTGAATTCCCACTCATTGGCTATTTTATGAACATTACCATAATATAAATTAGCTACATCATCAGCATCTACAGATATGAATCTACGATTCACATCAGAAATTAACTAGAAGCACAGGCACACTTGGCTGCTTGGTTTATAATTTGGTGTGGTCAGCCGAGTCTGTGTCACTTAATTTCAAAGATGGCTGCCTGTCTTCTCCAATGTAATAACGCATTGGAGTTCCCAGGGATGACATTTTCTGATTCAAAGCAGAGTTAATAGCAGAGGTTAATGATGAATTTTAAAGGTTTTTAACTTCACATTGAAAAAGAAAACAAGTTTAGTATAAAAGAGAGTGGCAAAAATAGGAGTTTAAAAATAATTTTCTACACAAGATTGGACAAATGGTAGGAACTTTGCAATGCCTTTCTACAGACAGAAGTCCTATTCCCAATCTAGCACTCTCTTTTCCTGCTTTTATTTTGTTTTCACTAGAGAAGCAGCATTAGTGGGTGGTGCTAGTGACAACACTGTCTAGTTCTCCCACTTCTCTCTTCAGGTGCTTCCAGTTTAAACATGGAAACCACATGCTCTGCTTCTGGGTCCTGTGCTGGGCAAACAGAATGCGTGTTTTGACGGTTTTAATTTAACACAATTGAAAAGCTCTAGCATGCTGCAGACTAGCATCTTTGTAGGTACCTTGAGGAGCTCTTAAAAAATGATAGCCTGGAGCTTAATTGTGCTTTTTAATTATGTTAAGACAATTTGAATGAGCCAGTGTGATAGATTACAACCACGCCTTTGGCATGCCAACACATACTTCTGAGGGAGCACTCTAAATTTGCAGTGCACAGCACTAGAATATTTTGCATGCTATCATTTTTAGTCCATGTGATGGATTCAGGAAAGCAGTTACCTCTCATGCCTGTAATGCAGGAGCAGGACCACTGGCCACGGCAGTTTCTAGACAGCTGTCACTGTTTAGCTCTACCTTGCATCTGAAAGGCATTTGAAGTATAAGGGTAGAGGACAAGAGTAATGCCTAATGGACTATCTTTCTAACTTAATAACTTTGTCAGTGATCAAGGGGAAGGAAGTGATTCATATCCTTGTAGCATTATGAACTTGTCAATCTGTTCCTCCTTGTATTGTTTCCAGACTTCACTCAAGGATGTGACACCTTCTGCTCCTCTGTCCATGATGTCCAACAAGCTTGGCTTCTGTGGCTGGTAACAGGTTCTCACACAGAAGGTAAAACAGTTTTCTCTCATCTAGCTTTTCACCTTTCTCTTTCCTATCTGAAGCACCTTTTGCAGGAGAAAACATTACTATCCAGCACAGTGCTGCGCTAACTCTCAGACTGTTCTCTAAGTTGACGTCCTCCACACCCTGACAGTGACAGTGCTCCTAAGAAGCACAGCTGTTGTGAGCCTTTATGCGTAGTTAGGCCTCTGACCATGGATGCTGGCCTCTTAGCTTTGACGGGAATGATATGAAGAGTGCATCTTATTCTACGCGCACCATGGCTTGTTCGAAAAGGCTGTCTGTCAGCCTTAGTTTGATGGACTAGCATGTGCTTTTATCTTCCAGCTAAGACGTGTATGTTCTCTGGTCTGTTTAAAGGAAAATGGGAAGGGTAACACTTAAAACAGTTTAAATAATATTTTTGCTAATCTGTTCTTTTTTGACTGGCATAAGGTCAGTGATGAGGACAGAAATGTTTTCCACCGGAAGGACAGAAACCTGTCCCACTGGAAGAAACCTTGTGTCTAACCCTTAGGAAACAGGTTGTTATGGTTGTTGCATATGTGCTGTTGAGGTACATGCAGCAAAGCAGATGCCATTTAACCAGTCAAGACAGGTTTGAACTTGTGTGCTGTGAAGAGGAGCCTAACAGTTTCTGGCCTCAAAGAGCAGTTGGTCTAGGAAACACAAACTGCAGGGAGAACAAGGAAATACTGGTAAAGGCCAGCTGATGGGATCAGAGGGCTTTTCAGTAAGTTTTGATAATGAACACTTTTCCATGCATGCTGATAATGAATCAGATAAGACCTAGGAATTATCTAAATTAATAACACTTTGAGGATGAGTTCCAAGAGCAGGTAATTGTTCTTTATCCTCCCATAGAGAGCATCCCAAATATCCAGGGGTGAGAAAAAGCAGTGCCTCCTTTGCTTCCTTATCTCCTAGCTGCAGTCTGGAAAGCAGAGCTGAGTGGGCTGTGTCAGATTGCTCCCTTTCTCTTTCCTCCAGATGAGAGTAAAGTTAGAGTGGTGTGGGAAGGGAAAGCACATCAATCATCTTTCCAGATGAAATTTAGAAATCCACTCTAAGCTTAAACTTTTCCCTTGATTTCCTCCAATTTCCTCTAAAACTTGACAAAGTCATACTTCTTTTTGTTTCAGTGGGGATGTTTTGCAGGCAACGTGTGAAATCGGTAATTTTAAAGATGACTAAAAATTTTAGGCTTTTGAGAAATGTCAAATGATAGGAGGCAAGCATTGCTTGAAATGTCTAATCCTCATTATTAGTGGTTATTAACTCCAAAGTATGTTACACTTCTTTATAAAACCAATCTTTTATGTTTACTTCGTACGCCATAGTAAAATACTTCACTTTACAAAGATAACATTACTTTTTTACATGGAGAGCATTTTATGTGACTATATATTTTTGTCATTTTGTGAATTGCTAGTTTCACAATGGGATTGCAACAGTTATTACAGGAACTATGAAGAAGAGGTGGATGTAAAAATAACATATAGACATATTCAAAGGACTACAGCTAGTGTCTGTTTTTATTTTGAATGTTTATCCAGCATGCCTGTGTGCCTATACAGCTGGAGGGTGATTTCAAGCCATGACTCCCTTTCAGTTTACAAGGTGGTAGCTATCAGAATCTTCAGCAAGTAACAGCTATTTGGCCATGCTACCACATGTGCTACCCCTCCAAAATACTTCTGTTCCCTATGGCTATCACAAAGAAAACAAGGAACCTTGTTTGGGTGATCAGATATTGATAACCCATTGTGGCTTGTCTGCCTCTTGTACACAGCACATAAGAAGAGTTACCCATGCTAGTTCTCCGAGAAGTGTAAGGACCCCGTATGCTCCAGAAATCCTAGCACCTTCAAGAGACTTCTGCCATGAGTAGCACATTTTTGAGAATACATACAGGTATAAAGCATACATTTCCTGTGACGTGCTGAATGCAAAGAGCACAGACGCTTTAGTCAGCCGATCAGAATTAAAGAAAGATCATTAAAATCAGGGTCTGAAGAATGTATCCTACCTTTTCACTGAAGTGTCTTACCCAAGCCACCTACGGTTGTAGCAGATGTGTGCCTGAGGTAGGGAAGAGCCAAGGAACAATTTTCAATCCTGTAAGATATTTTTGTTTAATGATAGCATATGACTTTATTGGCAAGGAAAGATCTACACCAATGGATATTGCAAGAGTTGCCCAACACTTTCCATTGTAAGACCCATGCTTTAGGTTGTATATGAATATGCTGAACTTCAAAACTTTGGTGTGGTTCTCTGACAGGTGTTTGTCTTTAAATGATTAGTTCTTTTATTTTTCAGAAGAAATGGCATAGTTTTGTCTAAAAAAAAAAATGAGGTTAGGGCAAAAAAGGGCATTTTTCAAAACTGAGTTAATTCTAACCATTGTTTTGCTGAGAAGGTCCTGGCTGGCTCACAAAGGTGAAATTTAACAACATGTATGTAAATGGAATGGGACAGTCGGAGAAATGCCTTTTGTATTCTCTGTGACAGTCTTCCTAAATTTAGCTGAAGAGTACATTTCTGAAAACTTTTTTAATACATTTTGAAGAATTTATTTGTAGAATAACAAGTAAATTTTCTGAAACCTCCACATACATTGAGCGGGACTATTTTTTGAGAGCCTATTATAGGGGCCAAATGTAAGGAGTAGGAACGAATGAGAAAAGGGCAGGCTGAAGGAGAGCACAAGAAGTGATGTGAGAATAAGGGCCAGACTGTGAGGAAGAGGTGTAGGAGGAAGCAGGTATTGTGCTAGTCAGAGATTTTGGTGTTCTCCAGCTGCGGGAACTACCTTCACAAATTCTTGTCTGTGTGGCAGTCAGGGACTTGTGACTTTTACATAGGTAGGAGGTACTGAGGAGAAGCTGAAGGTGTTCTGTAGTCAAGCCTGGCATTTTTTCCGTTATTTAGAGTTTCCTTGTGTGGTCCTTTAATAAATCAGTATATGGACATGCATCTAATGCTTACTGACATTGGTGTGACAGCTTTTAGAGGTGAAAAGTGTAACCAGTTTACACTCAGCTGTGAATTTGGCCTTATTTCAGAAAGAACATTTGAAAAATATACTTTCATCTTGAACTTTAGTAGGAATTAACATGCAGTTTTATAAAATCATACCCTAGGAACGGTAGAGTACATGACCCTTTTCAGACTAACACTATGTAGATTTATCAATGCATTAATATACTTTTCAAAACTCCCAGTGCTGCTGTAACATATCAGGCAAAATTAACTCCTAAATGATCAATTCTAGATGCTAAGCAATAATTTGGGGTTTTCTCCTTGCACTCCGTAAAGTTCCTCTTTCATATATGTACATTTTTCATTGGACTATGGCTGAGGCCTATTCATTACATCTAGGACCCTGTTCTAAACAGGAGCTAGCACACTAGTTTGTTTTATACTAGAAGGTATGAGCACCTTCACAATATGCACATACACGATAATCATCCCTCGTGAAAGTCTTAAACTGACCTGCAGTTAGGGATTGGATTAAGCTTTGGCACCAAATGTTTTATCTCTTTCAAATCTATCATCCTAGCACTCTCTTTTTTTCAACCATTTCTGTGGGTTATAAAATAAATATAGCAGGAACTACCTGAACCACCTTACAAGAAGCAGGGCAAGTGCAGCAGTGACTCGACCTGAGCTGGCTTTGGTGCCCAAAAACATGCAGCACACCACCTCTCCTGTCCTGGGTGACAACCATAACAGATGGAGCCCAAGGTCATGGACTAAATGAACTCATTGGGCATTTTGTGGACATTTTGTAGACATTTGTGGACATTTTATAGACATTTTAGAGGGGTGGTCCATAGACTAAGGAAAGATACCTGCATATTATATCAAAGGATGGGAAGGGGGAGGGTGGTTAATGAGGTTGTGTTGGATAGTGTGGGACCTGCACATGACTTAAATAGTATGGAATAAGGGGTGGAGAATGTGCTGGTTTGGGCAAGATAGAGTTAATTTTCTTCATAGTAGCTAGTATGGAGCTATGTTTTGGATTTGTGCTGAAAACAGCATTGATAACACAGAGATGTTTTAGTTACTGCTGAGCAGGTTTGAAGAAATCTCTACCCTGCAAAATCTTTAAGAGCATTTGCCACCTAGCAACAGCCAGGGATGTGTGTCTCCTTCGAACAATCTGCAATTGTGTGATTCAGAAGAAACCTCCACAGTGTTTATAACCGCAATTGTAACTTACGTAGGAAGGGAAAATGCAGCAAAAGGCTCCCGTTACATCACTGACAAAAGGATTTCATTACCATAAGAAGTCCCTTAACAGGGTGACAAATAATCAAGATTAAAAAGAATGTGTGAGACCAGCAGAAAGGGAAACAATGACGTTCCTATTATAGCTGTAGCCTTTACAATAAATGATATGTCAGCTTTTTCATTTTGAATTGTGCTGAATAACTTGGCGATTTTAATTCATCAGCAAATGAATACTTAGATTAGAAGCTATTTTCTTTTCAAATTTGCACTTGCTAGCTTAGTCATGCAATAAAGAACACATTCCTTGAAAAGTTTGAATTATCCATGTATTATTTTTAAATATACCATTTATAGATGTTAATGATTTAAAAACGCAGATACTCTGTTAGTTTGCACAGATATGTGAGCAAAGTATGGGAATTGTATGAGAGGAGGGGTAATTGCAACATGCATGAGCTGGCTGACTATCAAAATCCCATTGGTCTGCATTTTGTGATGCTAATGAGATAGTAGGAAAAAATTACACAGATGCTAATGCATATGGGTGCCATTTAGTTTGCTCTCATGTATACGTCTTTGCAACATTTAAGAACATGTTTCACCGGATATTAGTTATCCTCAGTTAGAGGAAAGAAACTGGGAATATCCAAGGACACTGTGTCTTTCATACCTCCCAGACTTCCAAACTAGTGACACTTGTTAGGGAGTTTTACCCATGTGACCTTGTTAAATTAACCTGGATCTGTTCTAAAAAAGACAGACAGCTTCTAGACTTGTGATCACAGCATTACTTAAAATTCCCTATTAACAGGGTACTAAAAAATAGTTTGTTTCGATATATGTTCTTGTTAAAAGGCGGTTCCTAGTTTCTCAGTTAACAAAGCAACTTAACTAAGATATTACTAATATCTTTTAATTATTAATACTTTTAATCATTAAATAATTTAATCATCAATACTTTTAATGCTAAAATATAGATGGTGTATTGTTGCTAAATTAGACGACTGTACTATTTGGAGAAATCATTAGCCTAACCCTTTACAGGCAGCTGGTAGAATTCAATTCTGTTTCTGGCAGCAGGAGAGTACATGCTGGAGTATCAGAATTGGAGCAGAAAATTGTAAGTGCAGCTGAAATGGAAAGGGAAGCAGCAAGCTATTGCCAAGGGAACACAAGGATTTTTGTAATAAGTACAGTCAGTGAGTTTATACTAAATAGAAAAAGTTCCAGAAAACGTAATGTAACTGAAAATTTAGAAACCTCTCTTTTTCAGTCATGTTCAAAGTACAAAAAGTATTTCTTAGAACTTGACATTTGTACTGAATTGCTGGTGTAATACCAACTATTTTTTTGAGATATCATAATGTAGACAGGCCCTAATAGGCAAAAGTTTTCAAAGCAAAATGAGGCATTGGAGTGTAGGGAGCACGTCGACAGATTATTTTTTTGCTGCACTCACTGATGTTGTCCTTACTTGCCAGCACTTCCATTGATGTAAATTGATGTGATGCTGAACAGGGACTGCATGTTTAGGTATGCTCAGCACCCTACATGTCCCTCTGATAGGAAAAAGTTTGCAAATCACAGGTGGAAGTCACTTCAAAGTCCAAGCTTTCTTGTTTCATAGTTAGTCTCTTCTAGGAATTAATCAGAATGTGAAATCTAACTGTGAGCTTTGGATAAGGAGAACATAATTTCCTAATCAAATGTTTCTTTGATCCTGTTTGTTTATGAAGAATGGCAAAAGTCCTGCTTCTCTGAAGACAAGAGAAACCAGTCGATAAGAAACAATTTGTGTTTTCAGAGTTTTGGGCTTCTTGTCAGCTATTTAGCCCACAAGTGACTTCAGGATTCTCAGGACCTCATTTAGTGTCTATACCTATATATGTAGCCATTTTGATTTCTTACAATACTATATATCTTAACAGAGCAGCATAATTAGAAGAATATCACTCTTTTAAAACACTGTATTTTTTGAAATTTTAAAGTATCACAGAGTAATATATATTGATGATTACATCCTGATGGAATTGCTCCCTACTGTACCTGTCATGCTCAAATACTGATACACAGTGGGTAGGGAATCTCAGCCCTTTCAGCAGGAACTGTGCAAAACCTGTATTTTTTTCTACTTCTCTGTCCTTCTCAAAAGTAATGATCAAGGCACTGAGGGAATACAGCAAACGATAATACTCTTTTAGCTCTAGCAAAGCTTGTCCTTGACTTTGAGAGACAGCTGATTAGGATTCCTATATTTTTTTTAAAAAATGGGCATGGCAGAGACAAGACAGAAAGTGAAAATCCACATAGATCAGTGTAGCCCGGTGTCCAGGTCACATATGTAGCATACAGAACCCGATTAAAATCCCTGCTCAGCCAGCTTTAGACCATGGTCTTGAAACTAGATTTCCACTTCCCATGTGCCTGTTCAGCTGTGGATGCTTCAGGGTGGTGTCTTTTTTTTTTTTGAAGAAGTCTCAGATAGGCTTTGTCTTCATTTTGATACAAAAGAGAAACTGCTTTGTTCCCTTCACAATTATTCTTAACTAAATCTAGGAAAAATAATAGATTCAATAGCAAATTTGCAGTCTTAACATTTTACTAATGGACTTACGATTTACTGCTCTTTTTATTTCAAAATAGAACTGGAACTAAAAAGTGTGATTTGGAGCAGCTCATGTTATTTTTAGCAATGTTCCTGCAGGTCTACCTTTCATCTAAAATGGTGCATAAGTGTTTCTTCCTTCATTCCTAATGTTCCTTTCAATATCTGAAGATACTTTAAGACACTCCTGCCCAACACCTTCCTAATAGAAACTGAATGTATACTTTTGGCTTCGAAGCCATGCATCATTTTGGTTCTGCCTCTTAAAACTTCCCCGCCGCCCCCAAAGGTTGCATCTGAAGTAAGAGTTTCAGAGAATTTCAGCATCCCAAGGGCACTTTATAAAAGGCACGAGCTCCTGTCTTCAGACAGGGATATCGTGTATATAGGCTGATCCCAATGGACTTGATGTGCATGATGAAATTGTACTATAGCCACGCAGTTTGTATTAGACTGTTTCTTTTATTTCTCTTATCACTACTCCTTTCCAGTTAGCATTCTCCTCATTTACATCTTGAGTTTGTCATCCCTTAGGAGATTTTTTTCCAGCTTTTACAAAGCAAAATGTTCATATGATTAGAATCACCAGTTTGTCATATTCCTCATTTTCATACAGCAAATCTGCTTACTGTTGGTTCTGCCATACTGGGTTGCAATCCTCTAGCAAAGAAGAATGAACCCCAACAAACTGTTTCTGTACCTGATATTTCCTCCGTTAGGATTCCACTGAATGAAGTTCTTTGTTGAGAGTCAAAACCCTTCAGACGTTGGCCTAAAACTGTTCCCGTGGAAGTCAGTTGTCATCTCCTGAGTCCTCTGGGTCAGGCACAGGCCAATAAAAGGCACTTTTGTGACTCCCCACTTCCTATAGCCCATCTTCTAGTAATCCCAATCTCTGTTCTTCAGAGACTGCTATATTCTGGCTTCCTACCACCTGATAACTTTTCTTACTTATCAAGGTATCCTCTACTCAGCACTATGGATGCTCTCGGGGTTTGGCAGGCTGACGTGGAAAGACTGCTAAAAGGAATTGGGTGCAAGGAACACGCACCTACTGAACCTTGCAATATTTATAGTCGTCGTGACTCTGCTTTCATCCTGTACTTCTAGTGTTGATCATGAGAGACATTTCTTCCCTGTTATTCAGCTCTTTCTATGTTTATTTCCTTTCTAATGAGATGGATGCAAATTGGGGGGTGATGGGAGAGGAAACCCTTCCCTGCTGTCTGCTGATTCTGTGATGCAGCTGCTCACTCTGAACAGTGCTGAACATCAAGTACCCCAGTAGTTGCAGGGACTGACTTCACCTTCTAATGATGAGTATCATTTATGCCTCTACTTTTTAGAGATACAGACTCTTCTAGTCAAAGATCAGTAACAACCTCCGACAGAGGGGCAGTAGTTTTGCTCCCAGTCAGGCGACAATACCTTCCTCTTGTTGTCTCCTGGCAGTTTTCCTTCGGAAGAATTGGTCACAGATTTTCTGGGGAATTTTTTTTAAAGAGTTTTTCCTTTGATCCTAAGAATGCACTGTAAGCTGATCCAACCATAGTTAGTGTTCCCTTTTCTGGATTATTTATGTGAGGCTGCTGCGAGATTTGAGGTATTCAATTCTCCGGCTTTTACTTTCTATAGGTTCCAACCTTGCAGAGCATCCTAGGTCAGAAGAAGTAGTGAATGGTATTAATGTCCCACAGGACCTCATACTACTCCAGAAAAAAAAGGATACACATAGTTTAGCTGCGTAGGTGTCTTAATGATTTCTAGTTGAGACATGTTGTGTACACTTTTATCCTTTTCCAATGGATGATAGACAAAATTTTGAAACTGTTAATTAAAGGGAAACAGAAGAGTTTGTTAGGTGGGAAAGTAAGACTGTATTAAGTTCAGCCTCAGTGGAAAACAATACAGGGAACTATGATCGAGGATAAAAAGGCTAAATTTAGCCCATCCCTTTAAATTTTTTATCTGAGGTCAAGGTCTTCTTGTTAATAGCTGCCTTTCCTTGTGCTAAGTCATGCAGTTTAGGTTCTATGCTTACATATGAAAAATATCAGTATATCCAACACAGACATTTAAAGTCATCATATGTTTCCAACCATGCAGCTGTTAAGTACTAACCGGTTCATGATAACCATTCAATCTGAGAAGACATTCTTCAGCCAACTTTAATATTAGTTTCATGGGAGAGTTCAGTATTTTCAGAGGCACGTTTAAAATCTAAGCGTGTTGACAAACAGAGATAGATGAGCCTTCTCTGTCCCACAGCACTAAAGCACAGAAAACAGGCAAGTCAGGCAGGCTAAGCAGGTTTAATAGACAAGGCTTTCTTTTTAGAACAATTTCTCTAACATATTTTGCTAAGCTATATATGGAACTTGTTGCTCCAGTGTAACGCAAGGCAAGGAACCTTCAGCTATCACCATTCCTGACCTAGGACTTAAATCCTTGGAGAAAGCTGTGAATCACTAAATCTGAGATTCGAACAGGAATCTGGAATCCTGTAACAAACTAAGTTCCCAGATACTCTATTAATATGGATCTTAATGTTTATAGGTACATAACACATCTTAGTTCAACAAAATAAAGAGATAGTGGATTAAGTTATAATATCTAGTACGTACTAAGTTACAAAGCTGGTAGTTCCTGAAAATGCTTTTGCGTCTGAAAGACTCAGGAATTATGGATCAGTTGTGGTAAGGAAAACCTGAACTAGCATAAAATTGGAAGTGTCTTTGTGCAGCAGCATCTACTTATCTACCCATAATATGGTCTAGACACCTGTGGTACATTAGAGAAGACTATAAAGAGCATTAGTGTTGTTTGCTGACAGCCTGACATATAATTTATAATAGCTTAATGCAATGAATATTGTTTCTTTCAAACTTTTTTCCAGTGTAGGCTTTCCTGGAAAATGTTAAACAAGGTTTTCTTTAATTTCTTATACTTTGCTGTTTACTATTTGAAAGGCTAACATCACTGTTTATAGATTCCCTGGTAATTTCTTTTACTTGGTTGAATATAGAGCTTTTGTCAGATTTCTACAGTGAATATTTTCCAAAGTAAATTTAGAATTACTTTCAACAAATACTTCATAGTGAGACTGAAATTCATTTTATCCAAACATATCACAGATGGTACCATTCAAATGAATGAATGTAGAAAATAATGCATAAAATTGATGCGTCAAATTAATTTAAATACTTATGGGAAAAATGAATCCAACACTCTTTTCAACAGATTTTGTATCCTCTCATAAAAAATGCCAATCCCACAAACTTTTCCGGCTAGGGACTGGAGTGATGTTCTCAAAGAAACATGTCTTTACATCATGAAGTATAGCCCTGCAGCTCCTAAGCTAGCCTTCCCTATTCACTTCTCCTAAATATATTTTTTAAAACCTGTTAACTTATTTTCTTTCATCAACTAATGTGTCTCACCTGTATTTCTTCACTGTAATTATTTTCTGTATTTTCTCTGTAATAATTTTCTATGATGTCATTTATCTCAAGGGAATTTGAATAAGTTCTAGAAAGTAGGTTCTATTTTGTCATCATTTTAATGATATCATTTAGATAATTTCTTTATTATTTACAATATAGTTTTATGGATCCTGTCATCCAATAATGCACTCTGCAATAACCAAAAAACCTGCTGATGAAATCTCTGTACTCAGATTAGTTCTGTGATATTTGTCACTTTTTCCGTGAAATAAAATTTACCCGGTGCAACTAAAATATTAGCTGGTGCAAAAAAATTGCTGGAGGGCCTCTGCCTGCGGCGCTTCCATCCCCTGCCATTGCCGAGATAATCAGGTGAGCAGCACATCCATCACTTTTAGCAGATAAGCGGTGCTGCTGCCTTCTGAAGGGAGAGACCTGGAGGTACCTTACCTGCAAAGGGCTATTTACACCCTCATCTTGGACTGATACCAGTATGCACTCTCTTCCAGGCACAGCTTGCGACTTCCAGCTCATTTGTTAATAATAACATTACTCAAGTTCTAAATATTTCTGTCTGATGTTAATTCTGTTTATCAACAAGTGCACTATGTTCACTTAGAACTGTCAAGTTACAAAAGATGCTTGTTTATTCACTGTAAGAAAACTGAGGTGGCTTTTGTATATTTTAAATATGTAAAACTCATGAGTACTTGTGATGAGTGCTGCATCCTATACTTTCCAGTTAAACTCCTCTTGATAGCATTTCAGTCTTTACACACTTCAACTTTTCAGTTACCTTTCATGTCCTGTTTCTGCCAAAGTAATGCTTTTTGTTAAAAAAAAAAATTCCAGTGTGAGAAAAACACATAGCTTTCAGTTGTAGTTAGAATTGTTGTTAACCAAAATAACACAGTTTGCCCTTCCTTTCAAATGAATTTCTCAGGCTGCAATGTGGTCTGTGCAGTTAAAATGTGGCAATAAAACAAATAGTCTTATAAATTCATGTACAAGATGTTCCAAGAATGCAGTCAGAAGAGAAGGGGACAAAGAGGACTGGTGAAGGATAAAACACAGTGCAGACTCATTTGCAGTTCTACAGTGAACGCCTTTATGTGGCTGGTGCCTTTCCTTTCCCCTCCTTCTCAAAAGCAAGAGACTTCCAGGAGAGACTGAACTTTAAATTCGTTCTGGCATTTCTTACAGGGAGGAATTTACTAGGAGCTACAGCAGAAAAAGCTAGTGATTTAGGACTAACTTCAACATATTTGCTTTTTCTTTAACTCCTTAAAGGCAAGACTTTTATTTTCTAACATAACTAGATTTTTTTTCTGTCTCTAGTTTGCAGGCCGAGTTAGGGGAACATAAAGAGTTCCGTTTAGTTCGATGTCCACAGCAAATCTGTAGCTAAGTCAGAAACAGATGCCTGGGTTCTTCTGTCCCCTGCTCTAACCACGAGACTCCCCCTGTGTTTTTGCTGATACATCTGTGATAGCTCGTGGTTTTTGAACCGACAGCATTCTGAATAGTTAGGAAGCTGCCCAAGTAGAAGCTGAGTCACTGGTGGCTTATATTTTTAACTGGTGTCATCATGTCACCATCCACTACCTAGCATCAGTTTGGCTGTGTATTTCCTTGCAGCCTACCCATTTGCTTCTCTATTCCATTCCTGCCAGAGAGGGTTTCTAAGCTGCTCTGCAGTGCGCTCCACTGCTTATGCAAAGCTCTTAAGATATTATAATATACTGCTTAAGGGAAGCTAGCAACATAGGAGCTACATGAGAGGTAGTTAGGCATCATTTATATCTAGAATATAATTCTGATTATAGAGGCAAAATATGCCAAGCATTATATACACACAAAGATAGTAAATGTATAGTAGATGACTCCTTAATAGGCATATTTATTATATGTGGTGGGTTGACCCTGGCTGGGGGCTAGGTGACCACCAGAGCTGCTCTATCACTCCCCTCCTTCACTAGACAGGGGAGAAAAAGTGTAACGAAAAGCTTGTGGGTCAAGATAAGGACAGGGAGAGATCATTCACTAATTATCGTCATGAGCAAAACAGACCGAACTTAGAGAGGGAATTCATCTAATTACTAGGCAAAACAGAGTAGAGGAATCAGAAATAAAATCAAATCTTAAAACACCTCCCCCCACCCCTCCCATCTTCCCGGGCTCAACTTCACTCCTGGCTTCAACCTCCGCCCCCCTCAGTGGCACGGGGGGATGGGGAGTGGGGGTTACGGTCAGTTCAATACACGTTGTTTCTGCCGCTTCTTCATCCTCAGGGGGAGGACTCCTCTCATTGTTACCCTGCTCCAACATGGAGTCTCTCCCACGGGCTACAGTCCTTCTCGAACTTCTCCAACAGGAGTCTCTCCCACGGAGTGCAGACCTTCAGGAGCAAACTTCTCCAGCGTGGGTCCCCCACGGGGTCACAAGTCCTGTCAGCAAACCTGCTCTGGCGTGGGCTCCTCTCTCCACGGGTCCACAGGTCCTGCCAGGAGCTTGCTCCAGCGTGGGCTTCCCATGGGTCACAGCCACCTTCAGGTGCCTCCACCTGCTCTGACGTGGGGTCCTCCATGGGCTGCAGGTGGAATCACTACACCCCCTCATCCTCCCTCCATGGGCTGCAGGGGGACAGCCTGCTTCACCATGGTCTTCACCACGGGCTCCAGGGGGATCTCTGCTCCGGTTCCTGGAGCACCTCCTCCCCCTCCTTCTTCACTGACCTTGGTGTCTGCAGATGTTCTTACATCTTCTCACTCCTCTCTCCAGCTGCAAAAGCTCTAACTGGTTTCCTTCTTAAATATGTCATCACAGAGGTGCTGATTGGCTCGGCCTTGGCCAGCGGCGGGTCCGTCTTGGAGCCGGCTGGCATTGGCTCTATCAGACACAAGGGAAGCTTCTAGCAGCTTCTCACAGAAGCCACCCCTGTAGGACACCCCCCCCCCCCCCACCAAAACCTTGCCACACAAACCCAACACATTATAGTAAAGCCTGCGGATGCTTCAGGCTTACTTTCACACTGACTATTACTACCATTAAGGCAGTGAGAAACTATACGAGCCAAAAAATTGGAGAAGTTACCAGCTCCAAGACATTTAATGAGGTTTCATAATTACTGAACAGAAGGATCACTGCAGAGACAGATAATGACACGGAAAGAAGCATAGTTGTCAAGCAAATCGGAAAGTTGACTAATATAATGGTTACACTTTGTTATAACACCGTGCTAAACAGAAAAACACCCTTCAGACACTAGTATTGTTGAATCTCATGGGGAACCACTCCAATCCTTGCATAATACAATGAAGAAGCTTTACTACCGTAAACCAAAGGAAATTCAGTGCAGATACTTTTAACAAAAGGATTTAACTTTTTCTCTCAAAAAACCAAAAAACCCAGAACATTGGCTTTCCACCAAGCAATTCAACCTATATAGAGGAGAAACATAGCTAAACTGCCCTGGGAACTCTGAGTCATGGTGTCAGGCGTCCTCCTTGTTGCAGAGGGGAAACAGTTTGCACCACCCTTTTTCCTGGCACAGCCTGTTTCCTTCTCTCCCACTCTGGGATGCAGCCCAGCCCACTGACCCATGGGGCCACGGTGCTTTATGTACTCTGCCCACCTCAGAGGGTAAAGTGGTCCACCTACAGCTCCTTGTGGCCTCATACAGGACAGCAGGTAGTCCTTGCTCTTCTGTGCAGGCATGCAAAAGGGCTTCAAATATTTGTGCAAACATTGACTTTTTGGGTGTTTTTTTTTTATTTCATAAAATAAATCAAAATGTTACTAATCTGACTAATACTTTAGTGAATTTCAATTACTTTTTGGCACATTTTCAGCAATTTAAATATGGTGAGAACTTCTGTTATTCAGTTTATCTCAAATATACTCTGTTAAGGCTGCCAGAAAAGGTGCACCTACCACTTAAATGCATCAAATACGGTTGCTGAGTCTGAGTGTGTGGACAAGGGTTCATGCTAGCCCTCCCAAACCTGACATTCAGTTCTGGTTTACTGCTCTGCTCTCCTACCCACTCGTGGAACAAATTGAATTGAAAGGTACACTCTCAGTTCTGCTGTAATTAATTTTTAAGGTTAAGTAAAGCATCATGAGTTTTGCTACTGATGTGGTACTAGTCCTTTGTGGCACAAACTTCACCACCAGCCGGCCTTTCACATCACACAAACTATATCCAGGTCTGTAGCAGATCTCTTCATTTGGTCCCTAGTTCTGTAAGTTCTGGGAGTTGGACTCGATGATCCTTATGGGTCCCTTCCAACTCGAGATATTCTATGATTTTAAGTTGGGCCTCTACCTCTGCAAGTTGCATCACTCTCTTCCTGTTTTCCACAAACTCAAAGCACTGGGGAATGTATTGCAGGTTGACCTAGATCCCGTGGTTCCCTGCAACAGCTCTCTCTTTCCAAAACTAGTTCCAAACACACTGTAACTGTAATCCAGTTTCTTATCTAGGAAAGAATCTACTCTACTCCATTCTTCTGTCCTACTCCTTCATGAGCCCTCCCAAGTGAGATCTAACTTTTCTTGCTCCTATCTGCTGGTTTATGCACCAAATCAAACTGGGGACAGATCAAATAATGCTGGTGATCCCCTCCAGCAAATATCCAGACATTGCCTGTGCACCTCAGAGCTTGACTACGGCAACAGCCCAGTTGTGACTGGGTTTCCAACCCACTGAGAGTCTGAGATTGTTGCAAGATGGATGGCTTCATTAAGCAGGATATTTTACTATGAACAAGTGTACTAGTGCTTTCTGTTCTCA
This sequence comes from Balearica regulorum gibbericeps, assembly GCF_011004875.1. Taxonomy (NCBI): domain Eukaryota; kingdom Metazoa; phylum Chordata; class Aves; order Gruiformes; family Gruidae; genus Balearica; species Balearica regulorum. Next base: position 67,903,465 of record NC_046185.1, read on the forward strand.
ACAGCTGGTTGAGGATTACGGTTGGGGATTCAGAACTGTTGCTTTAAATATATAAATCTCTAGCTAGCCCACGATTTATTTTCATGAGACTGTATTTTCTTGTGTATTGTGCAACCTTGCAACTGTTGTGTTCAAGTTAGAGACTTTTAGCCGCAGGATCTCGTGGCAGTGCTCTTTGTGCTTTTGCTATTTGTTTGGAAGTGGATTTCCAAGCATGGTGAAAACTGTCATTAGTTCCATCATTATATTACGGTTCCTTTTTATCTATGTCTACATAGCAAAGGAGACAGCAAACAAGGAATCAATTCCTCCAGCAATATTCCATTGCTATTATCTTTGCAGAGAGTTGGTGGTAGTCTCCAAATCTCAGAATCTTATTTCTGTTGCTTCTTAAGAATGGGAAAATCTTCTTTAATATTTTTAAAAATCCTTTTCCTTCCAGCTTATGCATCTTGTGAACAGATGACTAAAATATACCGTGGGTATGGCAATGACTTCACAGTTACTGCCTCCCAGTTTAAATTGTAAAACTTCTGACACACTCTATAAAAATGTCTTGTAAGTTTTTCTCTTACGGTGAACTTTCATTATAAACTGCTTTATAAATTGATCATGAACATAAAAGGAAAAATTCATGAAAGCTGAGCACACTATAAGCTGTACTTGGCAGCTACACTGGGTAATATACATGACAGAAAAATGGAAACAGAAAAAGTAATAGAGAGTCGATATGAATATGAACTATGTCAGATTTGTTCTAAAACACTAACGTTTGACAAAAGATTCTTTCTTCAAAGATAACTTTTAAATTATTGGATTTCCATCACTTTAGTATAAATTATCATTTCTTTGAATATCTTTTTGAAAAAGAAAGTAGAGATTAAAGGAAAATTATCAGATTTACTTCCCAGTTAAACTTCAATAATGAAACACCTATCTACAGATGCATTTCTTTCTTGATGTAGGTCAAGCTAATGAAAAAAATTTACATGATTTATTTTCTTAATAAAAAATATCAAGGCCAAAAAAACCCTACTTATTTCATTAGATTTCAGAGGTGGCTGACTCGAATTGACACAGTTTGGTTTGAAATGTTTTTATTTCTTAGTTCAAATTACTCGCAGTCAGGCAATCTCCCCTGTCATTAAACTGATGCGGTGCACTGTGGGGGCCACGGGCAATGGCAAAGGCAATCTGTCTAGGAAGCCCAGACCCTTGAGAAAAATGGGAATATGAGTCACATCTGAGGTACCAAGGGAAGGCCAAGGGACAAGTTAGTTTCAAACCAAGACAAAATTATCTGGTTTTACATTTCTCAATGGAAATTTGCTAATTGAAAATGAATAAGTCAATATTTTGGCTTTTGGTTATCATCCATTTTCAACAGTGGAATTCACAGGAACTACAAATTCTCATTTTTAATCAATACTACTAAAAACTAAAATACGCCATGGACCTCTTAAATACCTTTTGTACAACAGTTACCCGAGAACATCCTGTCGTTTAGACTACAGGTCACAGGGGCACAAGAGTAATAACTTTCCAATCTACTCAATTGCTAGTGTGGTTTCAGAGGTGAAAGTTCTGTGTCCTGAGCAGCCAGGCTGTCCTGTGAGCCCCATGCCAACACTGTAGGGATTGGGATGATGTAAGAACTTTGGCTGAGATAAAATGGCAGGTCACTGTGCAAAGCAGCGGACTAAGATTTAGGGGATCTGGATTCCAGTCTTGCCTTTCTAGGCTTGGCTGCTTGCTGGCTTCCTAAGCCATTTGTAGAAAGATGAACTTCATATCCATGACGGTGACAGCCAGCATGCCTTGTCTGTTGGAACAAGCTAGCAGTGCTCCATACACAGCAGTCTCCAGAGGGGCCCAGGATATTTAGGAACAGTGCCTTGGCAAAGAAATGCTCTCATTGCTACAAGCAAAAGAATCCCATTGAAATATTTTTTCTGTTCAGAGTATTTTTCTTCATAATACAGCTTTCTTCCTTTTCTCCCAGGGCCTTCCAATTTCTATGGTTTCCTTTGCTGGCGTAGTCAGGATTCTGTGTTATTCCACAGCACTTGCATTTTGGTGTGGACATAGTGCATCCTTCTTTTCACACAGAACCAGAGCACAGCCTGCAATACGAAATAAGAGCTTTACTATAGCTGTATAAAATCCTATTCTGAAGAATTTTACCTCTAAGCTGTGTGATACTTCTGAGTATTTCACTTTCTAATATGTACCACAAAACAAGCTTGTATTCATAGACGTTGCTATTAAAGACCACTGGCTGAACCCTTGCTGAACAACATTTTATTTTCCTCGTTTCCACTCAGTGTGTGTCTTTCAATTACTCTTTTTAAGCATTATCATAGTTGCTATTAAGAATCACCACCTTCCCATCACCATCTTTCACAGAGTGTCTACAAAGACAAACTCCTGCCTAATGCTAATCAGCATTTTTTTCTTCCAAGGTCAATGTTTTCTGTTTAAGAGAGGATGCTTGCTTGGACATGAGATACTGACTTCCTTTCTCTTTGGATTATCTGTGTTTTTGATAGGACTGATGTAGTGAGGAGAGATAAAAGGACAACTGGGTATGGACCAGCCAAGAGAAAGGCTGAGCGAAGTCTCAGGAAGGTCCTGTGGCACCAAAAGCATTACCAAAGTTAGAGGATGGATGAAGAGGTGGTAGAAACTGTTGGACAAGCAAATAAGAAAAAGTATTAAAGCCTTGGAGTAGGAGGTACATGTTGGCTTTGGGAATGTGAGGCACTGGGGAAGAAGGAGCAAGAGAGGAGCAAGAGAGGGATCACAGAGAGGAGGAAAATGAAGAGCTAGGGGAAGGGAAGGGAAGGGAAGGGAAGGGAAGGGAAGGGAAGGGAAGGGAAGGGAAGGGAAGGGAAGGGAAGGGAAGGGAAGGGAAGGGAAGGGAAGGGAAGGGAAGGGAAGGGGTGGCTGTTCACTCAACTCTTGGTCAGGTTTTGGCCTAACACACAGCTCACGCTAAAGCTTGACGTATGATTGGGAGCAGTGCCACCAGGTGAAAGTGAGAGCAACACGTACACCGGACACAACAGACAGGAAGAGATAAGGGCCATCCTGGCAGCCATTATCACCTGCAGCTGCTGTCTCCTGCAGCCATCATCTCCTGCATTTTTGCCATAGTCCCTGTGGGCAGTTTTTTCTGAGTCCACTGATTTATGGAGGTGGTGTAGATCAAACTTCCAAGCTGGGAGGTGTAAGTATGCCAGCTCACCTCGAAAACTTTTGGAGTGGATCCAAGAGCAGCAGAACTGCTGAGGCTCTTGGGCTTCCTGTTGTGATACCAGGGATGCCCTCACCATGATGGAGGAGGAAGAATGAATGCCGTCACCCTCAGCTGGGGACCTGTCTTGCACATAAGCACGTGAGAACATGTGAGTTGGTGAATTTGTGAATTAATTAAGTAGTGAAGTAGAAACTTAACAAGTTAGGCTGGTCTGTTAAAAGCAGATTGGGTCCTTGTTTGATTTTTACCTGATGAGCTCATGAATTCAAGTTTGATTCACAGGCTACGTTGTCCTGTATATTTGAGAGGTCAAAATGAACCATGACATTAGGAACTGGCACAGTGTGTTGAGAGGAGACAAGTTGCTTTTGTTTGCATGTTTGGGGGGGTTATTGGTTCATCTGTTTAATTTTACACTGACTATTCTTGCCATTTTTCTATTTGCTAGTGTCCAACAGCATTTTTTTCAGGCATTTTGGACTTTGTCACTTCATTACTTGAAATTTACTGGTGTTCTATCTGAGCATAATTCACTGCTGGCAGATTATTCTCTGCAAGCGCACAAAACAAATTTCACTCACTCCCCATGTTTTCATTCCCCTTTATTCTCCCCATGTAAATGGTTTTGTGGATTTGAACAGAACTTCTTCAGAACAAGGGATAACACAGCATGGGGAGACAGAATAGGAAATAATCAGACCTTACAGCAGGCAGCCAGGTACTATCTTAATTTTTTTTTTAGAACTATTTCCTGGTACTATCTAAGATGCTGGAGATGACACCAGATATTTCAAATTTCCAGGGAAAGAGTTCATTTTTATTTTTGAAATTAGCTTCAGCTGGTCAGAGGCCTGAGGCTCATGTAAAGGGGCCAGAGGTTTTATTTTGCTGAATACCTAGTCCTAGTTCTCGTTTACATTAAAACACAAATATCTTGAACTATTTATACTTGGGAGATTAAAGAGTAAATACACTACCCAAAGATGAGATATTCAGTGTTGTTATGACAGAGAGAGGACACAAACACAGGTCTCTGGGTTCTTTGGGGATAAGGCACTGGGACACTTAGGAGAAGCACAACTATTTTGCCAACCATGTCCTGGGCTGCATCAAAAGAGGTGTGACCAGCAGGTTGAGGGAGGTGATCCTGCCCCTCTACTCCACTCTTGTGAGACCCCACCTGGAGTACTGCATCCAGCTCTGGGGGCCCCAGTACAGGAGAGACATCGACCCCTAGGTGAGGATGAGAACTTTATGAGGGCAACTCAGGAGCTGGTAGTTTTCCATTAGTATCTCATTTAACATCTTCAAACTAGGTAAAGTCCTGAGCAATCTGACCTAACTGTGAAGTTAGCCTGGTCTTGGGCGGGGAGATCTAATTGCGGCTTACCAGTACCTGAAGGGGCCTACAGGAAAGCTGGAGAGGGACTGTTTATCAGGGAGTGTAGTGACAGGACAAGGGGTAATGGGTTTAAGCTGAAGGAGGGTTGATTTAGATTAGATGTTAGAAAGAAATTCTTTGCTATGAGGGTGGTGAGGCACTGGAACAGGCTGCCCAGAGAGGTTGTGGATGCCCCATCCCTGGAAGTGTTCAAGGCCAGGTTGGGTGGGGCTTTGGGCAACGTGGTCTAGTGGAGGGCGTCCCTGCCCATGGCAGGGGGGTTGGAACTAGATGGTCTTTAAGATCCCTTCCAACCCAAACCATTCTGTGATTCTATGAACTAGTTTCCGAGCACCCACTAATTTATGCATTCAGATAATTTTCCCTAATGTCCATGTTGTGGGGTTTTTGCGTATTTGGTCTCAGACTACCCCTCTTAAACATTCTTGTCCTCTTCTCTCATTTTTATCTGCTGTAGCATTTGAAAATCCTTACAGTAGAGCAGAATCATGTAAAAAGTATTTCTGGTGTTTCTCTCATCAATGAAGATTTTTAAGATTAAGTCTAATGTGTTTCTATATGATTTCAACATACTTCCTCCTATAATTTATTAGTTATTCCTAAACCTAAATTAATGATAACTTACAGTTTAAGTAATGATAAGCATCAATTTTGAAGGGCCATGAGTGTCTGTTTTAACATATAATCCCTTTTAGCACTGTTCTTAATAATCTTGGACTTTTTCCTTAAAGACATTTCTGTTAATTTCCTTTTGCGTCATATTGTGTCACCACTCTCATTTTACAGCAATAAAAAATCTTCCTGTAACTGGCTTCTGGTAGGACACTGACAATGTTTAAGAAGGATCTCCAAGTCAAAGCATTGCTGCTGATCATTGTCCTTTCCCCTGATGACTGATACTGCCAATTAGTTAAATGGATGGCATAACTATTCAAAGCACCAAGAATAATAAGTATAAAATCACTCATCACCCAGGAGTCAAGCAGCTGCTGCTCTCATCCCATACTGATACATCCGAGACATGTGAAGCTAGGATCCCTGCAGGAACTGCTCAGCTAAGAGAATTTCAGTGGTCCTCCACTCCGTGTTACTTGCTGCTGACCTGTATTCAGATTTTGCACCCAACTTGAGTTGTCTGAAGGGCTGCCATCCATCAAAGTATGGAAAATGCAATGTTTATGTCACAGCTGAGCAGTTTTAGCTGCATTATTGCCTTGTGTCCTCACTGCTCCAGGTTATGCCACTGCAATTGAGCTGAACTTCGTGTATAGCCCTCTCCATGGCAAATTCCAGGTGATTTTAGAAAGCCTTCTCAGGATTTAGGAGATTGTGGGTTAAATCCCCCAGAAGCTGGTGCTTTTTTCTTCTGAAACTGGAAATAAGAGTGAAATTCTGATTTTCTTATAGGGTAAACCAGTTTCTGTTGAAGATTTTGGAAATCTGCCACAAGGTTTACGCAGCAGCTGTTGTGAAGTAGGGAGAAATGGCAGAGAGCTGGGAGCTGAGACCAACAGCTGCAGAATTATTTTTTACAACTGTCTCATGCTTTTTTCCTTTGATATGCATCTTTTGTTTTTGCGATATTTGAAAATAGTTTTGTATGAAAAACCCTATTTCTGGGTCTGGGTTGTGGGGTGAGCACCCCTGAGTGACAAGAAGGTCCCCTGCTTTTTTGTCCTGAGCTGCCCAGGGCGCACTTCCACAGGGTTGAGAGAAAACAACACTATTTCTGTGGAGATGTGCAAGAAATAGTCATTGCACTTTTGGAGGCCCCCCAATAGGTGATACTACTGAGGAAGACTGCTCAGTGAGAAATGAAATGCAGCCACCCCCCGGTCCTGTGTCTGAAGATGTTAAATGAGATACTAATGGAACACTACCAACTCCTGAGCTGCCCTCATAAAGTTCTCATCCTCACTTCCCAAGTAACATCTGATTAAGGTGCTCACTGTACCATGACAGATATATTCAGACCTCTAGGATCTCCAAGTTTTGCAGGGATGCATTGGTGGAGCCCAAATATCCTTTCTGTGTGCCACCTCTTATCTATTCCCAAAGTACAAGAAACATACTGTGTTTCACAGGAAAGCCACAGTAACTCATCATGGTGTGTCTTTGAGGATGTAGGTAGAATTGCCAGGCAAGGTTTAGAAACTCTGGACTTGTGTTGGGTTTGCGTGGCAAGGTTTTGGTAGTGGGGGGGGGGGCTACAGGGGTGGCTTCTGTGAGAAGCTGCTAGAAGCTTCCACTATGTCTGACAGAGCCAATGCCAGCCAGCTCCAAGACGGGCCCACCGCTGGCCAAGGCCAAGCCAATCAGCGCCTCTGTGATGACATATTTAAGAAGGAAAAAAAACCAGTTAGAGAGAGCTTTTGCAGCCAGAGAGAGGAGTGAGAAGATGTAAGAACATCTGCAGACACCAAGGTCAGTGCAGAAGGAGGGGCAGGAGGTGCTCCAGGCGCCGGAGCAGAGATCCCCCTGCAGCCCGTGGTGAAGACCATGGTGAAGCAGGCTGTCCCCCTGCAGCCCATGGAGTGACTGGGGGTGTAGAGGATGAGGGGGGTGTAGAGATTCCACCTGCAGCCCGTGGAGGACCCCACGTCAGAGCAGGTGGAGACACCTGAAGGAGGCTGTGGCCCCATGGGAAGCCCGCGCTGGAGCAAGCTCCTGGCAGGACCTGTGGACCCGTGGAGAGAGGAGCCCATGCTGGAGCAGGTTTGCTGGCAGGACTTGTGACCCCATGGGGGACCCACGCTGGAGCAGTTTGCTCCTGAAGGTCTGCACCCCGTGGGAGAGACTCCTGTTGGAGAAGTTCGTGAAGGACTGTAGCCCGTGGGAGAGACTCACGTTGGAGAAAGTTGTGAAGGACTGTCTCCCGTGAGAGGGACCCCACGCTGGAGCAGGGGAACGATGAGAGGAGTCCTCCCCCTGAGGATGAAGAAGCAGCAGAAACACCGCGTGATGAACTGACCGTAACCCCCACTCCCCGTCCCCCTGTGCCACTGAGGGGGGCGGAGGTTGAAGCCAGGAGTGAAGTTGAGCCCAGGAAGATGGGAGCGGTGGGGGGAGGTGTTTTAAGATTTGGTTTTATTTCTGATTCCTCTACTCTGTTTTGCTTAGTAATAAATTAGATGAATTCCCTCTCTAAGTTCAGTCTGTTTTGCTCGTGACGATAATTAGTGAATGATCTCTCCCTGTCCTTATCTCGACCCACAAGCTTTTCATTGCACTTTTTCTCCCCTGTCTAATGAAAGAGGGCAGTGATAGAGCAGCTCTGGTGGGCACCTGGCCCTCAGCCAGGGTCAACCCACCACAGGACTTTACAAGAGCAATTGAAACGATGTGATCTACTTTGGATGGAAGGAAAGAGGATAATTATGCAAAAACAGCAGAAAAATGTTTTAAGCAGGAACTGTGTAATCTTTAGGTATATGTTCACAGTTCCCTCAGATATCTAATTCTCTACTGAATTTCTCAACATACGTGATTCTTCATACATATTATTATAGAACACCCCAATTCCAGACTTTTGTCACATTTCAGCCCTTCACTCATAGTTATGGCATGTTGAAAACTAATATTTTCTCCACAGGAGGTAACTGAAAATTTGTTTACTGATACGAAAATATGAAGTCAGGTTTCTGAGAGCCAACGTATGTTACTGAATTAATCCCTTCTCACACCTCATGCTTTGTTCTGATGTGTTTCTTAGATAAAAGTTACCTCTGTGACAAAAGAATTTGTCGTCAGTTCTGTGTCATAACAGTCTCTGCAGAGAATGCATCATTTCAGAAACTTCAGCATATAAAATGAAACTGCTCTAAGATTGCAACATAAAAAGACTTTTAGAACACCGTAGAAGAAATATTCAATTACCGAAAGTGGTTTTCCATTCTCCACACCTTCATCATCATTAACGAATTTAAAGATTGCATTTGAGAAATCCTCACCCAATATGCAGAGGTGACAAATAAGCTGGAAAATCTTTTAAGTTCCTTTCAATGGCATTAAACCAGACAACTATTTTTGGTGAATAAGCCTCAGAATATTTGTGTATTCTGCTGACAAAATGAAACATACCCTGAAATTCCTAGACTTTTTGGCATATGAGAGCAATTAGAAAGCTTTGTTACATAACTTTCAAATAAAGAATTATTTGTTACATATGTCATTGTTTTATGCAGCATATGATCTGAGTGGTTAGATAGAAGCAAATATTCTTGAATTTATTGAGATAGATACTAGAATATTCCCCTTGTAAACTTATATTAACATGACTATGATAACTATTTCATTCCAATTATCTGAAGTATCAGAGGTCACTGAGAAAAGTCTGTCCTTTTCATCAAATTCTTTAATTATTTTCTACTTTTAAAACAGGAGATACTATATTTTTTGAAATATATAATGCTTTTTTTCCCTTCCAAATTATAGGTGAAAGGGTCACTCCAGATTAAATAATCTATTGTCACAATCATGATTTCTTTGCTTGTCACACTTTTTATTGCTTCTGTAGTAGTCAATTCTGCCTTTTTCTCTTTCTTACCAATAAAATAAGTTATTTCTTAGCAGAAATGCTGGAATTTATTTTTATGATTTTCTCTTTTACTATGCTGTCCTATGTCTGACAATCCATTGTGAAAAACTGGAAAGCTCTTATCTTTTTTGACCTATGCAGAATTCTTCTACAGTGAAGGAGTATCTTGTTTTGCTGATGGGATGTTTATTTATCTTTAAAGTCATGGCCATCATATATATAGGTATATAATTAAGCAGAAATAGAAATACATGAGCGACACACCCAACCCTAACTCACAATCACTTACTCGCCTCTTTAGTGGCCGTATACCTGTCCATTAGATAGAGAGGTATCACATATGACTGTATATGACATTTTAAGCAGGTAGGATAGCACAGTCTTTATAGGGGGTAATTTTAGCTGAAGATCTTGGAAGTAGACTAGAGCTTTTCTGGATGATGCCTAATGTATCTTCTTACACTTCAGCAGTAGCTGAAGCTTTCCATGAAGTTTATGAATGAACTTATGAAATTTGGGGCTCAGGATTTAATTCAATCAGTCACAAGTCCCTCTAGCAGTAGAGAACTCACCATACTTTTCTCAACTGTTCCTACTCTTCAGAAAACAGGAAGAATTCTATGTCATGTTTTTTGGGGGGGATGCACTCCACCTCTGCTGTCTCTGGAAAGCTCATGTGGTCTTTCTTCTAAGCTCAGGAGGATCCCAGTTCACTTTCCAGTTCCCTCAAAAGGCCATAACTCTTCTTTGTGCAATGTGATAGTGTGTGTGTGAGAATACATCAGTGACACAGTAGAACTCCCAGTTGCTAAAATTCTCCTTTATTTATAGGATGCTGAGCCTGTTATGAAACTTCCATAAAGCTCTGGTAAAGCCGCTACTTAAAAAAAAAAAAAAAGTACATAAACCAGAAGGGCTGGTTTGTTTCATGTTTCTGGCCTTCCCACAGTACTCACTAACCATGTGCAATAAAGCATATTAGACTTCAAATAACATTAAGTATTTTCTGTTCATATAGAAGCCTTTAAAAGGTGAAACCTTTGAAAGATTGCTTTTTTGCATGCCATTTCCCTAACTGGGTTACAAATGCAGAAACAGAAGTGCAGGGAAACATCAGTCTTCATATAAAAGTCTAGGGGAACATCAGTCTTCAATAGCCAACAGCTCAAATACAACTCCACACCCATGACTTTATATTTCAAGTCTGTATTTCAGAACAGCCACAGAATAACAGAAAATTATATTTTTCCTAGGCTTTGTCTTAGATATTTCATTTCCTCAGGCTGAACTCCAGCCTGAAACAGGTTTTAGTCAGCAGTTAGATTGGTTGGTATTGCCTGGTAAAACTCATGCCAGTAGCATTTGACTGAATGGTTCAGCCTTCTCCATATCCTTCTGACAAGTGGACGAAAGAAAAGATGTCCCTTGCAATTAAAGATAGAGTGCATCCACAGTGAAAAAGGTTCTTCTGCTAGCAGGGAATGCTGACACTTGTGGGATCTCATCAGCCTTTACAGACTTAAGTGCATCAGAATCTGCCCATTTTCTTATACTGCCTTAAAACCTACCTCTGGTTAGCTAAGCCCAGGCAGATGTCATCTCACTGAGAATATGTTGTCATTAATGATGTACTTCAGATCAGAATTATGCTTTTGAGGTGATTCTCCTGATTGTGTCCACTTACTGTGTTTTGGTTTGTGTCACAGGGAGGTCTTCACATGTGTGGATAAGGTCTTTCTAAGGTCCCGAAAACAAACTTTCTTTCAGATGAAACCAAACTAAACAGTATGCTTCAGGACTGTACTAAGTGTGCTCCATGCACTACTGGGCAGCAGTCCAGGCATCCAGACCAAAGCTGAAACACGTCTAATGTCAATGTTGGATCATCACCGCAACCTTGGATTGAGATCTGCAAAGTTGCATTCGCTCCAGGTGCTTCACGCAACTCGCTAATTTGGATGCAGCCTTGGCAGGAGAGAGCTGGGGAAACTGGTTTTTTACAGGTCAGAGGAAAAAGTCTTTTGGGTGGCAGAGTCCTATGTTCAGAGTTCATTGTTCTAGTCATTGTGCTTCCTGCGTTTGCATAATAGGTTTTGAAATAAAAAATGGGGGTTTTGGACATGGTAAACTGGGAGGACAGTCTGGTGTTCTACAGCCTCGAGGTGGCCAAAAGACCCAAGCTGCTCAATTTTGTCTTTAATGAAGCTATGTCTAAGTCAAGATGTCTACAGACACATGCTTTCAGACTGGATGTTGGGAACTCGTAAAAGACCTGCAAAGTAAAAATTTATTTTAAAAAAGTAAACATTTATTTTAAAAAAGTAAAAATTTATTTTAAAAAATGGGTCACTTGCTGCCCCCTTAAAAGACAGCAGTAGCAAGTGCATTGGACCCAGCTTGAATGAATTGGAGGTCACTGCCAGGCATGTTTGCACCTGCTCATCTTTGCTGTGAAACATTGTCCCCACTTGGAGACTAGAGCATAGCTGACCTTCCAGGAATGGGATAGATCCCTACCTTTTGGGTTGCAATGTTGCCATCACTACCAGCTTGGTGTTTCCCTCCTTGGCAAAGTGTTAAGAAAATAGCTGAGTTCAGTGATGGGCCCCAAGAGACTTTTATCACTGGGGAAGGAATGTTATGAGAGACAGATATTTAGCATAAAAACCACGCAGCATCTTTTTGTCCCTACTGGTATTTAGGTCATCCCCGGTAAAATAAAGGGACAGCTGGATATGTGCAGCAGCTATTTTTGGCTTCTGGAACAATCATTTTGGATTAGAGGAAGCTAGGTGCAAATTAAAGAGACCTATAGCTCTCTTAAATTTTTGAGGATTAGTGGCTCATCAGTTAGCCCTAAGAAGGGTGAGCAGGAAGATGGAAGATAATCTGTTTTAGCAGAATTTGCGAGCTGCATTGTCACCAGCATTTGCCCAGAAGAAACATTGAGGCACGTCATGTTTACAGCAGCTGCTCTGAAGCCTGAACAATCAAAACACAGGTTTCTACTGACACCCTGAAACTGAAGCCAGCCACGCTGAAGCTCCTGCACGTGGATGAAAACTCCCAGCTTTTATTTTCTGTTTATTTACCGTGCCTGTGGAACGGACCGTGCCAGCCTCCGCCGGTGATTTCCAGTCCATCCTGCTGTGCCTGCGTGGGCAGAGGCACCATGGCTCTCTCGCAGCGGTGGGAGGCAGCCAGGCTGCCTGCAAAGACAACGCTGAACTCAGCACTGGGTCTATCGCTCCGGAGAGCTCACGCTGCCCACGGTGACAGCCGGGATTTCCAGCCCGCGGTGCTGAGCGGGACGTTGTTTCCCAAAGCAGTCATTCTCCAGGATGAGCGGTAAGGATGAGATTAAATTTGCAGTGTGATCCTGCTTCTGGCTGTTGGAGACTTTTGAAGAGACTGTGATAGTGATCGCTGATAAGAGCTAGGAGATTAAAACTGGGTTTGCTTCTTTTAAAATGCAGAGCCACCACTCCCGCTACGGTGGACACGAGACCCGCCTGGTTACAGGAAAAGAGGATAAGAGCTCACTTGGAGGATAAGAGCTTACTTGGACTTAACCCAGTCCAGGAATAGAGAAGTACGACAAAATCAAGCATTTCAAAATGTAATTATGCCAGAGACAGTAAGCTGTGCCCAAAGGACAAATTCTGCACCAAAATTTCAAACGCTGCCTGTTTATGTGCATTCAGGAGCAATTTCACATCAAAGCAATTTTTTCTGTGATGGCTGAGTCAGAAGGTAGTGGGATTTTCTCTGTAGAGAGCTGCACAGCTTTTTCTTTAGAGGAGTAAGGCCTTGCATGGTTGGCATCAAGTGGAAACCAGGAGAGATGCTGGACAAAGAGTTGTGTTTCCTGTCCAGATGAGCCTGATGATTGTGTTAAAAACCACCAAGAGGCTGTAGCAGAGCAGTGGGTTAATATCCAAATCGCCCCTTAGAGCTTTCACGGGGCTACAGCAGGTAGCTCCCACCCTGATAGAGTGAAATTAAAGAGCCTGTTTCGGCCTTCAGGGACATGAAGAGAGCTCGTTGAATTGCATTTTACAAACCTCTGTTTCTTTTGGATGCGTGAGTAACTAGGCTGGCACCTCCAAGCCGTTAAGAGCCCAAGACCAATTCTTTGGCCATGTGTAAGGTCCTTTGCCCGCCCTTTGTAGTTTAGTCTCAGGTTTCCGATGACTGCAAATACACTGCAGTTTGAGAAACTTCAATATGCTTGTTCCTTGAATAGGAATATCCACTAGTCAGTCTAGTTTCCTAATAACTAATGACCTTCTTATCTGGCTTAATTTGCTAAAACAAATTTTCAAAGGCAAACTCACTGTTTTTTTCTTCCTCTATTGATTTGCTCGGCCCTGTTCACAGGCCTGCAGGGTTACAAACCCTCTCTGATCATATGCTAATGAGTCATTAGTACTGACTGTCTGCTAATGTGAATAAATCACCCCTTCTTAGTCACTCTTTGTCCAAATAAAGAAGTCTATTCTGATAACAAAAACGTTACAACCAGCCAAGAATCAGTGAGATAATATTAGAACAGCTCTTCCTCAGGGCTGCCAGGAGCAGGGCTCAGCTGGCTCTGCCTCTGCCTGGCTGGTCCTCACTACCTCCACCCCCTTGTTTTATCCCCTTGTTTTATTCAAGCATATGTGTTCACTTAACTACACTTTGAGTCTAAGGTTGCATAATCGTGTTTCAGTCAGATTTTAACGTTTTTAGATGGCTAAGAACAAAAGGTCAACACTGTTATTAGCTGTGTAGCTTTACTGAAGTGTGACTTCTCACCATAAAATTGGCACAAGGTCATTTTAAGATTTTTTGTACACTTTCGTTAGCAAAGCAGAATTACCCATTCACTTCTGGACAAGGTTAAATAGCTGACAACAGGTACAGGTTAAATATTAAGCCATTGGTCCTTCATTTCAGGTAAGAAGTTGCAGTCATCTTCAAAAACACTTGAAACTTCAGGCAGCACCTTGGAACTGGTACAAGGAAACACCACTTTTAATTAGCACAAGGGAACTGTACAAATTTTGAGCCAGACTCTACTGTCTTGCACCTTCACGCAACCTTGCAAGAGTAACAAAGGCCATGTATTGCTGTTTGAAAAACTCAGCATATTTTTTTTCAAGAACAACCAGCGTTTGCTTGTGTTATATTCAGCAGGAGTGAAGATGCAATCAGATGAGATGGCTGAACTGGCTTCACAGCTTGCTATTCCTAAAAAAATAGTTCTCCTTTTTTTTTTTTTTTTTTTTTTCTGGGTTAATTTCTACTACTTTCATGAGCTCAGCTGCCTCCTTGAAAGGTCAGATGGCACCCAGGGAAGAGCTGGGAACCACTGGGGTAAGAGGAAGGAGGAGAACGATAGTGACAAAAAGGAGGAGGAGGAGGAGGAGATGGAGCAGGACTGCTCCTTTTAGCAGCCCTGAGCTGCTGGATCAGTTCGGCCTGTTTGGTCTGAGTGGACCCTTGGGGTCCTGCAGTAGATTTGCAATAGTCCAAAATCTCCACGGTTCAAACATTAAGATGCATTTTAATAAAATGTTTAGGCTCCTGGTATTTTGCTAGACTCGTAACTTCCTTCTTTATTTGCTTTTCAAGGAGTTTCATAGCAGCCAGGATGTATACCTTATTGTGTTTGGGTCTGTGGAATTATGATTATGACGATAACCTTGAAAATATGAACCGAGCTCAAGTCACCCGTTTGCTCACAGCTTGCAGTAATAACTACCGTAGGGGGTAAAAAGCTGCCTTCATTTCAGACAGAGACCGTGTGCTTCCAGAGTGCATGACTTTGGCATTTTTTCTTAAATGTTACTGAATTTGGTATTTGTACTCTAAAATGCACCAGCTCCTTGCTTATGCCCAGCACCCATTTCTCATCCCTTTGTATGGCCAGGACGTGCTTGCAGCTCAGTTTTCCTTCCTGGTTTTCCTCACGTGGCTTTCCAGGCTGCCTGAATTATGGCACATGATGCCTGAACTGCTAAACCTTTACCTGAGTAAAAGCATATGCCCTCATTTACTATCCAGCCATACTACCAGCCCTGGACTATGGCGTGCTCTAGCTTAGCTCTTGAAATCTCCTTGGGGATGTGGTTTAGAGCAGAGGCAAGAGATGCAGCCAGGATTTCTAAAGGTGGCCATGACCCACGTTCTGCATGCTGTGTGGCTGGAATGAGTAAGTCAGGCAGAAACAGAGGCTAAAAGATGGCAGACTGTAGCTGTGTAGAAATAGGGAATTTTTTTTAACTGCACTGAACACATGAAGGCTCCTAATTCACAAAGTGAAACACATTACATTATTACAGTTGTGTTTAAAATTGCCTTGAAAAGGACTGGAAAAGCTTAAGTGTCCTAGGATGGCCAAGAGGCTGTTTAAGAAGGTGAAAAGCCTCAGCTCGTTTTTGTGGTCTCCCAAAACACGTTGTCTGTGTGAGTCCTAGTTTCCTTTAGTTCAAACTAAAAAAAAAAAGATGCTTTCCACACACCTATTTACACTTGCGCTAAGATGAAAAGGGAACTTCCCAGAGAGGAGATGGCTGTGTAAAGATTGCTTAAAAGCTTTTCCTGACTGCACCTCACGTGCTAGTTGCTCCTGGCTGGCTGAGTAGTACCTGGCCGTATGCTGATGTGGCCAGGGCAGCAGTGGGTCAGGCAGTGCCCTGGGAGAAAGGTCTGTGCTAAAGCTCGGAGGTAGATGTGTTTCACTGGTGCTGCAGGCTTTGTGCAGTGGGGAAAAAAACCCCCTAAAACCTCACCATTGTAATGTTTTATAAGCAGTATCTACTGTTGCTTTGCTTTTGATAACAGGTACTTGGCTATTCATGTAAGATTTCTATGAGGCCTCCCTTATATTGTATTTTATAGCTGTTGGTGCAAGCCTGGTTAACAGTGACAGTTGACTGAGGATGCAGTCCTCTTTCCAAATGGTGAGAGGTGTCCTGTAGCATTTGCCGGCCACGTTTATCTAGGTTTGGGGGTGGCGATCACATCTATGGGACTGCTTTTTCTTAAGTAATACTCTAATTCATTTAATAATGCAAATGTGGTCCCAGCAGTGCAGCTTTACTGCATAATGACTAATCTCTGTCACAGCAGGATGCCAAGAATGAGTTTCTCTGGGAAGCTGTGGATATGCATAATGAACAGCTATCCCTAATAAAGTCTTTTTAATCAGGAGTCTTTCTCAGATCCACTGAGTTAAATGAGTTTGCACTTTGTGAACGCAAGGGTCCAAGTCTCTGACTTGGGTAGAAGACTGCATCTACTCTGAAGTGAGTGAAGATTTAAATAAATTGACATCCTGGCCCTAAGAGTTAACTTTTTCACTCACATGTATGATAGGAAAGGCCGTGTAACTCTATACTGCCTCCAGTTAATGTACATAGAGTATGTGATACTGCTTTCTGTGAATACATTTCATTTTCCCTCTAACAACCATTGAATACAAGTCACAGCCAAGGATTCTGTCAGTGTATTTCAACCAAATCTGGGGAGGGGGGGAAGACATATTTCAAAGATGCAAGTTTTCTGGACATTTGAAGAAAGCAGATGAGAAAGGAGAGAGACCATATGTATGGGTAGTACTCTAGTACTTTTTTGAGGTACTAATTTTTAAGCAAATTTCCCATTTGCCCACTCTTGCTCTGCGTAGTTGTGTGTTATGGGCTGGTCTCAGTGTGTATGAAAGGGGTTCCTTTCAGATGAAACTGAACTGGGAGATGCTCTCCAGGATTGTCTGCAATGTACTTTAGTCACATATGGGCATACAGTCCATGAGACCAGGCAATTTGGATAGCAGAGACTGTGATGTCCTGTTCCTCTCTACAGACCTGGTCCTATTAGCCTGCACTTGCTCTCTAACATAGACGTGGCCATCAGCGCCCTCAACAGAGGCACCCCATCCTGGTTGACAGCAAACAGTCTGTCAGATGCTGTCTCAGTGCCCCAACTTCAGGAAAGCTTCATCTGGAGTTCAGACCTTATGAGATGCCAGGGAGCCTAGTCTTCCATATCAGAGTGTGTCTCTGTTGATTGCACCTCAGCAGGGAGATCCCACTAAAAGCAAGCAGGCTTCCTGAGGTCTGGTCTTCACAGGACTACCTGTTAATAGAAACAGTTCTGCTTCCAGTTTGCGATTTATACAAGCATAACTGCTAGAAAAATCTGTCCCAGGAGTCTGGACCATTGCAATTGTTCTTATGCATTAAAAATCACTTCAGCAACACATTTTGTGTTCAGGAGGCTGTATCCACTCAAGGATTTGCAATGTCACCACAGCGTTACGTTAGACATGAGAATCCATAAGTAAAAATGACAAGTTTGCCTTTGATGGCCATCCTATGCGGCAAGGCCCATAACCTTTGAAAAATATAGGTATAATACAGGTATAACAGACCACTCTTTTATTCATAGGGTCACCACCAAGGAAATGAATCTGTGCTGCTCAGTACGACCATTGACTGGACAAGATTTTGCAGGCTTACTCCAAACTCACATCCATCTTGTCCTTATTTCTCTTATTAAAGAGAAGGTAAGTCTGCCCTGTGCTCCAGAAAGAATAATCTAAATTCCCAGTACAGACAAACCCAGGGGAGTAAGATATTCTTTTTCCTCAACTGTTTCTATGTTGACTACAGAGGTCAGACCAGCCAGTCATACAAATTCAGATGCTATTGTGGTTAAAGTCACTTTGTAAAAAAGGCTGGAAACATCTTATGGTTTTTTACTTTTTTTTTTTTTTTTTAAACTACATATTTAATGAAGTAAGAAAGATAAGTTCTTGTCATGCCAAAGATGCAAAGTAGATATGCAGGATCAGTTAATAATTTCTGCCTACTTCTAACACCATTTGCAAATACTGTCCCCCTAGAATTTCACACCACACAGGTTTTGTAAAAATCTAAGCCTCTACATTTCACCTCTTAATTTTTTATCACACGCAATGTGTCTGGCAGAAGGAAAGCCCATAGCCCACCCAGGAACATCACACAGACTCTGCAGTTGTACTGCATAAGCACAGCAGCTACTGCTCCCACTTTGGGGTGGAAACATTCCAGTCTTCTCATGGAAATCCAGCATAGCAAATCTATTCTTCTGTTAAAAGCAGGGGTTTGCTTTCATTTTCTGGCTATGATAACACGTTTCATTTTTTCTCACATACTTGTCCAATTAAAATTGCAATTATTACAAAGCCATGTCTGGCTTCTCCGGCTCTGGAGTTTCACAAAGCAAGTCACCACTAGGATGGGAAACCCAGGATGGTCTGTTGAAGAGTTGGTAAAAAGATGTCTAAATTTGGTTACAAATAGAGTCATAAAAGAAAAACAAAGGGAACCTCCCTAGGTTATCTTCTGGGTTCCTTCTTCCAATGCTTGATGGCAAGTGTAAACCTGAGGACTGTTTCAGAAGGTTAGATCTTTTTTTCCTGAATTTTTGACCAAGTCATCTGGGCCTAGACCTCCTTCCTGTCATGCTATGTGAGAGCGTATATGAGAACTATAGCAATGTGTCACCTAATACAATGTGGTGCCAGTGTGCAGCAAGGAAATCTGGCAGGGACTACTAGATAAGACTCAGAGATAAAATCATTATAGATTATAAACCTGTTTTGGGGGCTTGTTGTAAAATCAGATGTGGGATGTTCATGAGAGGGGAATTTAACTCATGAATAGTATTTGAATTTTTCTATTCAAGCACAACCAATATCTATTTATTTAAATGTTTTTTAAAGAGAGAGAGATAAAGAGAAATTATTTCCAGTTCCCACATTCAAACTTTTCTCTCACCTGATCTGAGAGACTTTCAAGGGAAAATGGACTTAAAACTACTCTTATGTGAAAGTGGTAATTGGTAAACTGGGCTGAATTTTACAGCCATTCTCAGGAGCTCTCTGAATACTGTCTGAAAATGAAATAGGGTGTTAAGGATATTTCTTATAAAGAGATCCTCTGAATTTTGTCACTGGAGTTATGTGACCTAAATTAATTTGTTTGGCAAGGTAGAATCATTTGTGATGTAGATATTTTTATCTTCAGAAACCTACATAAACCTACAATCCATGTAGCTTAAACTGTCACTGCAGCATAAATCAAAGGCCTCAGTATATCCCTTCTGAGGATGGTGTAAAATGTCTATACTCATACACTAGATTAAATTTTATAATTAGCGAGATGCAATAAGCTTTAAGAAATATACTTACTAAGGAGGGTGCCCAGAGGCTTTTAAAAAACGATGTTCCTTATTAATATGCTTAAAGACTGTCAGTGTGAGCAAACGAAGCACAGCCATAGAAGTTTAAAGGAAATCCCGTCTCTACTCTGCCCTGTGAAGTCCAGCCTGTTCGCAGCATGGCCAGAACAGCCAACGTGCCTGAGGTGGCCGATGATCAGAGGTGAGGGTCTCTGGCAGGAAACCTGCAGCTGAAGTGGGATATTTAAGCCGCAGTCTTGATGTGAGGTGGGGACCCAAGTACTCCAGTTATGAATCTGGCATGAGGACTACTGGTCAGAGAAAAAACAGCGTTTGGCTGGTGACCAAGGGATGCACTTTGCAAGGAAATTCTCAAGTCTTGTTGATGTCTTTAAAAAGCTGATGTCTATATAATGTTTCAGGAGTCTAAGAGGTTGTTGGGGGAAGTGCCTTGCTCACCCTTACCTTCAGGAACTGGTAATACTTTATTCCTAGGGGCTCAAACAGAAGCCCACTCAGGATCTGAGAGAATCACAACTCTTAACCTCTACCATTTCTGTAGCTTGCTAACACTGTTTACCATTATGACCAGGACAGGAACTTTGCAGGGAAGGCTCAGGTAGCGCCGAACAGGAGTAAATTGTCAAAATCTATTCCGCAACCATCCCACAAAGCACTACAGGTTGGTGGTAGGAAGAGCCTTGCTCGCTGCTGGCTGCAGGACTCGGCTCTGTCTCTGCACAACTTGACTGTTCTCTACTTTGTTGCTGGGGTTTTTGCATTTGGGCTTTTTCATTTTTCAGGGCCTAATTCTTTTCCAGGTTCTCTAAAATAATCTCTTTTGGATAATCTGAAAACCATTAGCCAAAGGCAGCGCAAGCACAGTAGTTCTGCGTGTTGTTTAGTAAAATGAGAAGAGAGACCTACATTGTTAGAGTGTTCACATTATTTGAAAAAGTGTTCTCAAAGTACTTTAATCTCAAGAAACATAATGTGGCAGTTCCATTTTACCCCGTGGCTACTGTGAACTAGTACCACACCTGACCCAGCTTTACCGTGGGTCTCTCTATTACGGACATAGGAATATGAATATTTTAAAATTGCCACTCGACAAAGTGAGCACAGCCTGCCCCAGCTTTTATCAGATCCCAGCAATGGCATGTATTTGCTGGATGCAATATAGCCTTAGGTTTTAAATCAAGTGTATCCACTGTGTGAGAGAACCTGCAACAGCAACAGCTTTAGATGGGAAATGGTGTTTGCCTTTCAAATATTCCAGACTTTGTCCACTTTTTTCAAATTCTATTGTGAAATCAAATAAACATTCACAGCTAAAAATACGTTCACAGCTTTATTGCCGTAACTTATTCTCACTGTATTCTTTTTTGTTGGATATGAATTGTACACATTATGTAGAAAGCTGTGCTCTTCAGGAGAGGAAGCAATTTCCAATTACATATTCCTCATAAGAGAAATGTTAGAGTGATAATGGTTCCTATATTTAAATTGTCAAATAATTTGCATTGTGAGATTTTTAAAAAAAGCCACAACAATAACAAAGGCTGAACATTTCCAGAGTCTCTCCATTAACCTGTCTGTAAAACTGAGGGATGCTAGTGCTTGACGGTCACCTCAGGCTGGGACGTACAGACCCTTGGTTAACAATAAGGAATGATGAAAACCCTGAACACATCTGCTCTTGGTTTCCAGTTCTCTCTGTGTCGTAGAGAATTGAGTGTTTGTAGTGGGTCTCTCTCCCTTTCTCATGTAGTTGCACCCACAGTACTCCAGAGCAGAGTCCGGAACGCACGATGCTCTGGAAACTGAGTTTGCCTTGCATGTTTTGGGCAGTGGGGGTGCTTCAGGCTCAGTCCCAATCATACGCCCCACTAACTGTCTGCTGCTCCCAAAGCCACAAAGTTTTCTCCTCTGTCTCTAAAGAACTGTTTTGGCTGCTTTATTCTTCCATCAAGTGCATTGTGCTGTTTCTTACAAAGATGAAACATCTATTTTAGATAATAATATTAAAAATGGATAAAGATACGGTGTTTGAAGTTCTTCTGGTTTTCCTGGTGTTAATAGTAGCAGATGGTGGAAATCAATTTGCTATTAATTTGCTTTCATGTCAAACACTCAATATAATTAAGCAAAGTGTCATCTAAACTCTGATTACTTACTTTCAAATTAAAATGATGTGTAAAACAGACTCCTAATTATCATGCTAATACCTGTGAAATGCTGTTTGCAGTTTCCAAGCTCCATAGGCTTTTTAGTATCAGACTTCAAAGCCTCCTGACAGGAATTATGGGTAGGAAGGTCAGGACTTAAAGCCAGATTTGTTTAATATCATCCTTCATGTGGGAGCGCTCGTTTCAGTTGTTAATTCCCTTTGCTAAATTTCACACATGCAACAAAGCATGACTATCGGTGTTATACTCGGGTACCATTTGCTCCACCTGCACACAGAAACAAAAAGTGGTATTCTCCCTGATACTAATAGAAATTATCCAAGTGCATCACAGACATGATTTAAAACCTCAGTACAGTATATATCTGTGCTAACATTCAGAAAAAAAACACCTACTTGTGTTAGTATTAATTAAAGTCAAATTAGAAGAACAGAAAACTGAATCTGACTGAGGAAAACTTCATCATGCATGCCATTTGCTTTGTAATTGTGCACATACCTAATTACCCTTCCATAGAGATGAAACATCAGAAAGGACTCTCAAGCCCTTTTTGCTTATTATCTGCTTTAGTACGTTTTTCCTCTGTAAGCTATTGCATCCAACCCTGTTTTCAATATTTCAAGCTACTGAAAATGCCTTTTTTTTTTTTTTTTTTCCCCTCCTGGGGAAAACTCTGTTTAATCTTTTACAGACTGAGCAAGAAAATGTTTCCAGATACTCACCCAGCCTTTTTTATTCCTCTGAGTCATCCAATCCCTCCTATGTCTGCTGCTGGACTTCAAAATAGGATTATTATACGTGGCTTACAGCCTGCAAACTGGATATAGAATTAGCCATTTTAGCTTGATCCTACCTGATAAACTGTGACATAGTAGTGGGAGAAGAAACCTTCTTCCAAGTAATAATTTTCCACATAAGTAATGTCTCTTTAGAAATATTGTTGCCTCTAACAGGAGAAAATCACAACAATCGCTGTGAGTGGGAGGTAGGACGATCCATGCAAAAATTCTTTCTCATTAAAATTTCTTGAAAAGGTTTGAAAATCAGCCTCGGCTGAACAACAAGGCAGAAAATCAAGGAATGGGACAAAGATGAGCAAGGCTATCACAGTATTTCATTAGCAGAGAATACGTGTGCCTTCGTAGCACAGCAAAAAGCAACCTACAGGCAGAAGCTGATTTCAACAAGGGGAAGAAAGAAGGAGATTCACTTGCCAAGTTTTATGAAAATTAGCCATATAGGGCTTTGACCAGCCTGCCAGTGGGAGGCCAAGGACAGCCTGCGTAGATGGTACAAAAGCAGCTCTAGGAAGTTTCTAGAACATCCCATACAATGTCAGGTGATTTGCTTTTATACAGCTGACGAAACTCAGGATTGTCCCTGGGACTCCTGACAGCCCTCCATTTAAAAAAGCAAAAGGACTTAGCTTCTGCTTTGGAGACTAAATTAATGAAAGTTCTGTCATTAGCAAAGTTACAACCTCAGCGTAACGTGGTGAAAGCCATGCTGAAGGCTACCTGGCTTCCACCATACACCCCGTATATAGTGCAGCTTATACAGGGGCTGCATCAGAAGATGCACAGCTCAGAGCACATCGCATTCGGACATCTTCATTACCTCCTTCCAGGCCTTTATAAATGATGCTCAGCAAAACAAACCGAGTTTATTTTAAACCAAACTATACTCAGACAAAAATAAAACAAAACCTGCACTTCTTAAGTGCCACCAAAATGATTAGCGTAAGGACAATGCTTTTTGTTAGAGATGCTAACAAATGTAAAAATATTTGCTGGCCTCAGGAATGGGACTAAACTGTGTGTATTTCAGAGCAATAGCTTTCCAGGTAGCGAAGATCAGAAATCGCAGCTTTCACTTGCTCAAACAGATCAAACCGATCACAGTGCTGAGATGTGGAGGAGAACATTGGGGTCACAGGTATTACCTAAATGACGTAGAGTGATGACATCAGTGACTACTTGAAACCAAGTGACATTGAAAAGATGGATATGCTTTTGAGAGCCGGCTGTGCTTGTGTAAATTTGTGTTACGTGTGAGAAGCTATATAGGCACTGAGATACATTCTGCGAGTGGTACTCAAATATCTGACCACTCAATACAAACTGGATGAAAATATAATATATATTTTTCACCTCCAATATCTGTCAATGAAATGGGAATGGAAACAAATGTATGCCATTGTGCTTTAATTGAAAACACAAGTGTACTTGCCTTAAAGAAACTCTGTTGCTTACTAGATGTAGGAATATCACAACATGTCATGATAAAAGGATGCCAGTTCTGAAAATCTGTTCTTATTATGCAGCTGCTGAATGAGAAAACAGTACAGAAAATAATAACATTTCTGACAGATAAGGAGTGTCCTCATTTATGAATGTTGTATCTTGCCCAGTTATTATATTTGCTCTATAGGTTGAGGGGATTGATCAAAAACCTCAGGCAAAACTTACTGCAGCAATTTAGGAAATACAAAATGCATCAACCCGCTGTGCACCTCAGCTACAGGTAACATCTCTCTAGTGCAGAGCTGGCAGGACAGAAGGTTTGCTCAGAAACGCAGTGCAACGTCTGACATCTTAAGCCGCATTCCTGTTACTGGACCTCGGATCACCTTCGGTCTTGTGGGTTGGTCCGTGTATCCCTGGCTCCACAGCAGGACAGGACTGATGTGGTGGCGGAAGGCGGAAGGGAGAAATTACCTTCCATTCTGCTCCTCTTTCTGCAGAAAGGAGACAGGGATGGGAAGGACGGGTGGTGGCCCATGATACGGACAACTGGAGGACCAGGACTTAGTGTTGGGGATTTCAGCAACAGGTATAATATTGAAGAAGGAACATGAAGAACTTGTAAGGGTTGAAAAGGTTGGCCTCTTAAGAAAGCAAGAAGAGGAACCAGCTTCACTGGCTGGAGCAGGAGTGGAGTGGATCTAATTAATGCTGCTACCATTAGATGTTACGGTGTTAAGCAACACAGTTCTATGGAGTAGATCTCCTTATAAAAATATTTTACAGTGACCTTTTCTTCTCTTGGTAAATACAAAATTTAGTTGGGTTTAAGAAAGCTGTAGGTGACCAACTTGCCACTGACTCCCTAAGGGAAGAACTGCAAATGATCCAACTCAACCAGATTTACAAATTTACAGATTTACTGTCATGCATTGATACAGGCAAAATCTTAATCAAGTGTTTGCTCAGACATAAAAAACTTTTATTGTCTGGAATAAATTATTGTCTGCAAAGAAGGCAAAATGGGGAATCTCTTTATAGAAACATAATAACATAAATCTCTAACTAGGGTAGGAGCAGGGGAAATAATACATCATGGGAAAAATGGAGGCTATAGGAGAATAGAATATGAATGGGTCATGGTCAAGTTTTACTCAGTGTCTTGCCTTTTAAAATTCTGTATGGAATTTAAAATGATTTATAAGCACACACAGTTTTGTTGAAAGGGTTTGAGAAGAAGAGAATTTGGGGGTCAAAACTGGGCAGAAGAGAACTAGGTGAGGGAATGTGTGATCAGAGAAGGCATGTCACATGTAACAGGAAGCAGACAGAACAAGATATGAAGAATTCGGTGGGATAATGTGACGAGTGAGAACAACTCATGTCCACACCAGCTGGGAGTTAGCACCTTTGCAAGGTAGGTCACCTCTGTTTTGTGATGCTTATCTTGGATTTGTAGCCCAACTTCATGCTCCAAAGATGTGAAAACTTTAAATGTCTTTAATCTTCCTGTCCCATAACTCAAAAAACACTTTATCAGATGTCTTCTTGTCAAATGATGCATAAATCAACAGAGCCATCACAAAATGCAAACCCTAAACCAGATTATCTCAGGCTCCAACATTCAAGAAGACTTCTGAGTTAAAATGCGATTCTTTCCTTTTATGGCTATTACAGATATAAATACTAAATGATTGCCATATTATTCAGTTCTGTAGGTTACTATATTTTGTAGCTGTGTATGATACTTGATTTGCCACTAGATCTTGTTTAGAATTCAGTCATACTCAGAATGAAGCAGATCACCTAGCAAAACAACAGCTAACACATTTATGTCCCTTAGATGCAAATATAATTTCTAAAGTTTTGAAAAGCCAAAATATATACAAGCTAAAAGCAGAAGGATGTCCATGTACTGGAAAGTAAAATATTCATGTGATAATGTGCTTGTAAGGCTAAAGGTAGGTTTTAAAGTAACTGGAAAGAAAAGAAAGAAAGAGAACTACTATATGAGAAAACATGGACAAAAAGACAAATGATAACCCTACGCTGTTTATTTGAACAAACCAATAGGCTGTTCATAAAAATAACTTCCTTAAAAATGTAGATTGATGTTTTCACTTGGAAGTGAAGAGTGATGTAAAATACTGGTAAAACCCCCATCAGTCATTCTTTATCTAATGAAGCTTCTTCCAACATACCGTCAAATTGCATCTAATGATCTCTCTTGAAAAAAGGAATAGTTCTGGACAAATGGAAATAACAATATATGGAATAATACTGATGCAGAAAATAGAAGAAAAACCCAGGTATTTTGCAAAGATACATGAAGATGAGCTATTTTTAATATCTGGAAATATTTGGTTACAATTATCTGTGATAAGATAGGGAAGGTAGATCCTGTTTGTATACCATAAAAGCAAAACAAAAAAAAACAACAGAAAGGAAAAATACTGCCTAAGAGGCCTCTGATCCTTTTTTTTTTTTCAATTTCATGAATGCCCACCTAAAATTTATTCCATTTGTTTTCAAACTGCAGCACTGAAAAAGGCAGAACAAATTTCCAACATTCAGAAGAGGATTTTTTTATAATGTAATATGGCTACAACAAAGTAGCAAAACTGATGGCCACAGTTTACTGGGAATATCAAACACTTACTAAAACAAAGAATAAAATGCCACTTTCTTTCTCACAGTCCAGAGGCAAACCCTCAGAAGATGCAAATAATCAAAGATTTGCTCCAAGAGAAGTATAAGAATTTATATCAGCCTGGGACAACTCCTGTAATGCTTTGCAAGTCTAGAGAGAGATTAGGTTGATTTTAGGAATTCTCTGAATCATTAATTGATTAAATAAAGGGGGAAAAAAGGATCATGTTTAAAACATCTTCTTAGCATTTTCTAGAACACTGACATCTTTTATACAGTACAAGAAAATCTGTGTTTACTTCCTAACAGAAGTTACATATTCAAAAGGGGATCAGAAAATATTTTTAGGTATAAATTTTGATACAGAAAGTGACAAACATACAAGATAGAAATCATAAGGACTCTTACAGAAACTAAAACTAATCACCACCTCACACCATAATTTTTTATTCACATTGATGCCTTTTATTGGGAGAATTTTGAAAAGGTTATGATAATTCCATTGGTATACATCTGGGAAAATACACCTAAGCATGACAGAATTATTACAGATTATATCATTCAAATATGACCTGAAGCTGGATCTATGGTTTTAGAACTTACCTGCTAATATTTTAGTTGTTTTTGTAATGTATTATAAAGTAAGCACGTTGGTTTTATTATAATTAAGCTAGTCATTCCTTCTACTAAAAACTCTGTGAAGATGACTAATGTTTGATGCAGTTGGATGCAGGCTGTAATAAAGTCCAAGTAAATAACACAATTATTTTTTTGGCTCCAACATGAATGCTCCAGCTTCTTTTTCACTTTTCCTGGAGGCTAAAGGTTTATCCTTTTTTTTTTTTTTTTTTTCCCCATCCTTATTATTACACCCCAGCGTTCAAAAGGTAGAACTGTGCTAGGGGTCACAACACCATCTATTAAGTGTGCACCATCTAACAGTGTGCAGACTGTTAGAGACCACCCTGGGGCTCCTGTTTTTTCCTGATACCCACCTGAGGTTATCCTGCCGCAGTGACCTCGGGTTTGCTGCAGGCTTAGGGAGCACTCTCTCGCTGGAGACCCATAGTGGAAAAACTTCTCATTAAGAACAAAGTTCTGCCATCTGTCACAAGCTTCATGTAAACAGCTGAACCAAAACGTCTTGGCTTCCCCGGATCCTCAGCGCTTCCAACAAAAGTCAGGTAATGACTAATGACAGCCAGAAAAAAAGAAAAAGTAAATAGGCACGGGGCCATTGAAAACAGAATAATTTAAAGCCATTCTCACACTGTGCTGAACAAAAGGTACAAAAGAAGGTGGGTAGAAGTCGTCTCAGCAGCTCCCCTTTTTCTTGCTTGCTTGATATACATCTTTGGGTGACTTGGTAGCATTTATCCAGCATGTGTACTGTACCACGACTAGTCTGGGAATGATACACAGCTCCCCAGCTCGGCGTAGCTGATGTCTGTATGAGGCATCTATGCACCTCTTCAACGCAGATCTCTCAACTTCTATAGCACTCTCTTATCTTTTTTTTTTTTTTAATAGCATAAACACAACTAATTTACATAATTTAGGGAACATGCTATAGTTTGAGAAAGTCACAGTGGCTGGCACCTGGGGCAGGAAAATGCAGAGGAGGTTGTTCTGCACCAGGGAGGGGGGGTGAGGTGAGGGGGGAGAGGGACAGAGCAGGGCTCATTGTGGATATCAACAAGAAAGGCCTGACAGCAAATGGCTTAATAAAATAGCAAGTTTTGTGAGATAGGATAAGATGTTCATGCAGCATCAGATGGAGCTCAGATGGATTTTCCCACGGGATGCTGCTCAGAGCAGATCCTGTCTGTGGAGAGATGCTCTCCCCTTTTGGTCACTTGGGCTACTGTAGGATTTTCTCACAAGAAAACAGCTCTGTTCCTGGAGAACATTCACACGAGAACTTCTTGCTGCACAATCGGATAAAGGCAAGGCCACGCAGGAGGTGAAATCACCGGCATGGCATGGGAGCTGCCCGCAGGCGGCTCCGTGACCGCGATGCAGGCGAGGTGACCCTGTGCCCAGGGGACCCGTGCAGCCCGGCACAGCCCGAGGGCCCCGCTGGACGTGCAGCCTGGCACGTACCTGTGCCCGCTCCAAGTAACGGCCAGGGACGGGCTGCGCTCCACCCCTTGATCTGCACGCAATCTACATTTCTCAATCCTGGTATAAGTTACAGATTATCCAAGGCCTTGATCCAGGGAGAGCTCCAGGAGGATGCAGCTCTCCATGTCTTGGGCTGTAGGGAATGCCTAGGGCCTCTCGTGGAGGCTGGGGCAGCAGGAGGTGGTCAGGGATATGTACTCATTGAGGATCTGTGTCTGGAAGTGTTCAAGGCCAGGTTGGATGAGGCTTTGGGCAACGTGGTCTAGTGGAGGGTGTCCCTGCCCGCATCAGGGGAGTTGGAACTAGGTGATCTTTAAGGTCCCTTCCAACCCAAACCATTCTATGATTCTGTGATGAAGTTAAGGAGCTGCAGGAGGAGGTCAGCAGACTGTGCAGCATCAGAGATGATGAGAGAGAGACTGGATCTTCTCTGAGACTGCAGCTGCAAGAGCCTGAAGTAAGAGACTGGACTAGAGTGGGTGGATGCAGGTTTCCTCACCGGTAGAATATGGCCTGAAGCAAAAGATAAGTTTTGCTGTTGTTGATTACATGGATAATGGACAATTTGGATGGAAGAATGGGAGAACTGGGGAAGGAACTATGAGAAATGTTGCAATTTACCTTGCCAGTATTCCTTGGTGAAATGACAATTTTTCATGCACTCAAAATGAAGTAAAAATTCACTTTAGCCTTGTGTAAGTTTAGTTTTGTTGACAGTTAATGCAGCATGAAAGGTAAACTTCTACTCTCTAGGTATTATTACTGCTGACTGTGCAGAAGTTTGCTTCTCATGAGTGAATTTCAGCTTTTGGTATATGCCCCTTCTGCTTGGTTCTTTCATGCAAAGCTATTTGCAGAATGCCCTGTAAGGCTCGCTACTGCAGAGATTGCTTTTGCCCTCATTCTTTAGACATCCGTGCTTCAGTATTTTACTTCTTTAAATGGTTCTATTTGTGACTGGAAATGTAAAGAAAAATGAAACAAAATAGCTCACCTGAAAATGTATTAGCATGTGAGAATTAAAACCCACATGCTTGGAAATGCCAACTTGAGTTACGCTGTATGTGATTGTCCAAATGATTAAACTGATACAGCTTTCACTGTTTCTATAAAACATTCTTTCATATTTTCTCCATTTCATGGTGTTTTCCCAATGCAAACCCATTTTCATTTTTTTCTATTTCATCCAGTGAGTCAAATTAGCCATGACACAGTTTAAGCTAAATGCTGTAGGCCTGGATCCTCAGAAGCATTTAAGCAATTGAATAGAAATTGGGTTCCTAAGTCACGTTGGTGATTTGGACCTTGGTCTTAACATTTCTCTTCACCTCTTCAACAAACAGCAACTTTGACAAACCAGGCAGGTGTCATCTCATACGGTGGCTTTCTCCATTTGGGAGGTAGGAAACAAGAATGGTAAAATAACGATCTATATTTTTGTTTAATGATTACTTGTATTGAGTTTGTGTGGTAAGGTTTGGGGGGGGGGGCAGCTACAGGAGTGGCTTCTGTGAGAAGCTGCTAGAAGCTTCCCCTGTGTCTGACAGAGCCAATGCCAACCGGCTCCAAGACAGACCCGCCGCTGGCCAAGGCCAAGCCCACCAGTGACAGTGGTAGCACCTCTGGGATAACAGAGTTAAGAAGGGAAAAAACCAACTTAGGGAGAGTTTTTGCAGCCGGAGAGAGGAGTGAGAAGATGTAAGAACATCTGCAGACACCAAGGTCAGTGCAGAAGGAGGGGCAGGAGGTGCTCCAGGCACCGGAGCAAGATTCCCCTGCAGCCCGTGGTGAAGACCATGGTGAAGCAGGCTGTCCCCCTGCAGCCCATGGAGGGGGGATGAGGGGGTGTAGAGATTCCACCTGCAGCCTGTGGAGGACCCCACACCGAAGAAGGTGGAGGCACCTGAAAGAAGCTATGACTCCATGGGAAGCCCACCCTGAAGCAAGCTCCAGGCCAGACCTGTGGACCCGTGGAGAGAGGAGCCCACGCCAGAGCAGGTTTGCTGGCAGGACTTGTGACCCCGTGGGGGACCCACCCTGGAGCAGTCTGTTCCTGAAGGTCTGCACCCCATGGGAGAGACTCCTGTTGGAGCAGTTCGTGAAGGACTGTAGCCCATGGGAGAGACTCACGTTGGAGAAGTTCGTAAAGGACTGTCTCCCATGAGAGGGACCCCACGCTGGAGCAGGGGCAGAGTGTGAGGAGTCCTCCTCCTGAGGATGAAGAAGCGGCAGAGACAATGTGTGCTGAACTGACCACAACCCCCACTCCCCGTCCCCCTGTGCCGCTGAGGGGGGAGGAGGTAGAGAATTTGGGAGTGAAGTTGACCCCAGGAAGATGGGAGGGATGGAGGGAGGTGTTTTAAAACTTGAATTTATTTCTCATTGCTCTACTTTGTTTTGCTTGGTATAAATTAGATTAATTTTTCTCTAAGTTCAGTCTGTTTTGCTCGTGATGATAATTAGTGAGTGATCTCTCCCTGTCCTTATCTCGCCCCACAAGCCTTTCATTATACCTTTTCTCCCCTGTCTAGTTAAGGAGGGGGAGTGATAGAGTGGCTCTGGTGGGCACCTGGCCTCCAGTCAGGGTCAACCCACCACATTACTTCTGATATTTTGGGGTCTTTTGTGTGGCTGTTTGCTGTTTGAAGTTCTTTTGGTTGCTTTAGCTGTCTATTTTCATATGTGAAGAGTATCTCTGTCATCTCGTAAATAAAGTAATTTTGCATAATGGAAAGAAAAACATAGCTATGGAATTTATTGATGTATCTCTTATTATTTTACGTATCAAAACATTTACTCAATGTCCAAAAGTATGTTTTTTAGAATTATTACACATAAGAAGGAGGCTGAACTCCAGCTTTTAGTACAAAGCAGAACTCACTACCTTAAATCTGAGGATGTATCAAAAGTTCCTGTTCAGTACACTGCAGTTTCCGACGTCTGGTATACTTTGACTGATTTACCATTGGGATTCTTTCTCATGGTCAGTCAATATTTTTCTCTTCTAAATTTCTTTCCCATCAACTTTTATTCAGTCTTACATCTCTGTAAGAAACACTTTCCTTGTTAACAAGGTTTTCTACATGCTAGTGCAGTACAAAGTCTGCTTCTGAGCTGCTTATTTAAGCTGAGCCACACTAAATAGAAAGCACTTTTTCCCCACTTCAAAGCAGAATTATTTCCCCTCTGTCACCTGCGGCTGCTCGGGGATGCAGCCTGGATAAGATGCTGCAGGTGACAGAGGGGAAATAATACCAGTCACCTGGGCTGCCAACTCCGACTTGAATGGCACAGGGCACTTTGTGGCCACTGCGGTGGGACAGACTCAGTCCTTTCTCACCACTTTATCTGTAACAGATGGTAAAGCAGTTTGTTAAACTCTGCAAATAAATTGTTCCCTGCTACAGAAACTTTATACACCAATATTCACATAAAAAAAGAAAGTTATTTTCAAAAGTAAGCTGTATTTTGACAGAAATTATAGAGTTTTTCATTACCTTTCCTAGGAAACAATGTTCTGCACACCATGAGCAGGCTGTTGTACGGCCGTTGGATACCCTGTGCCGTGTTCCCCTTTCCCCTGCAGCTCTGAGACTCCGCAGACGTTTGTACACTTAGCACCAGGAATGGGGATTTTCTCATAAAAAAAAGGCTGCCAGCTCCAGGTGTCAGTAACCGGACCCCTGATTCAAAGCCTCATCAAATGCCAGGAATCTCTTTGACCACCGAAGGCTTATCCTTCTGGAAATTACTAAATATCATACAACTTGTGCAACAACGCTTCAAGATCAAACCCATTTTTAAATGAGCATGAAGAGATGTGTCAGGAAAATATTACAGAATTTATTTTTTGATTTTGTGAGGTGTTCTTCTATAGTGTGGAGCAATATCCTATCCAAGGCATACAAGAACTGCTGCTAATACGGAATTTAAGCATAAAATATGATTTTAACTATTCATGATTACATTTCCGAGTACTCGTGTGTGTGTGTGTGTGTGTGTGTGTACGCATGCCCACTGGAATGCATGCCTATTATGATGTCTCCTTTTACAGCTTCTGCTTCAGAAACATAATGCATAATCAGTTTGATTATGTGACAAGCTGTTTCATGCTTTTTCTTTTTTTTTTCCCAGCAATTTTCTAGGTCATGTTTGCATTTGGTCTTCCTTAAAAGAAAAAAAAAAAGAAAATCAGAGATATTTTCTGTGGAATTTATTTCAGAGAGCAATTACAGTCATTGTTTGGAGAGCTAATTTGGATGATATATCTAAATAATTAGTTTTTCTTCAGAAAATCAGAAAACCATTTAGTTAGTGAGAATATAAGCCATTCATAGAATACGTAAAATATAGCCTTCAAGAAAAATGGAAATAGCTATAGTTAAGATTTGTTCAGTTCAACTCTTTTCACCAGCACCATTCAACTTTCAGACTGAGATGAATTAAAGGGGAAATTGTCTCTGAAAAACTTATTCTAAACATTTTAATTTAAATCTATTCAAGTGACAATATCTGCTTCTTTTATCTTGAGAAATGTAATTGAAAAGGATACCACAGGCTTACGTTATGCTCAAGATACACAGGAAATCTTAACTTTTATTGAACACAGGACCAACAGTTCCAGAATCAACCAGTGGCAGTTAAAAACTAGTCTGACACTGAATTTTAATGGATCCCGTGAGTAACTTTAGGAATGACACTTGTCCTTGGTCATCCCTTCTGGTAGTGTACTGGTAGACGCAGGCTCAAGGGCAAGAAATCCCAGCAAACCCAGGAGTTAGCAGTATTCCTCATGCATTGAAACACTTTCTGAAGCAGATCCCACAGCTGGAAAAAAAGGAGAGGCTGGATTTGTACTCCAGATGTTGAAGGCAACGGAGTCGTTCCTAACTAACTGTTGTACAGGTATCCTCTGCGAAGCTGGCAAATAACTTAAACTCATCTTTATGGTTTTGGTCACTATTGTTTATAATTTATTTTCTCAGTGCTCCAGCTCTGATCCCTCAGGTGAAACCCTGTCCCCGCAGAAGCCATCAGGAGTGTTCCCATGCTGGAATCCTATTTCCAAAAGCTTTAGAGGCTCGCAGTCCCAGCTGGAGGCAATGGGTGCTGCGGGTGGTTAGCCCTTCTCCTGAATGCCGTTCT
This sequence comes from Balearica regulorum gibbericeps, assembly GCF_011004875.1. Lineage (NCBI taxonomy): Eukaryota > Metazoa > Chordata > Aves > Gruiformes > Gruidae > Balearica > Balearica regulorum. Next base: position 67,937,225 of record NC_046185.1, read on the forward strand.
GTGTCTTCCATATTGGGCACTTCATCACTGAAGAATTATCCTGCTTTTGTTGTTATGAATTCCAGTCCTAGGAGGAAATTGTCGCCCAGAAAATGGATATAATAATGCCCATCTGCCTAACAGTGATATTATAAAGAAAAATATAATTAATACATTTTTCTGACATGTTCAGGTACTGTGGCAGAAGTCAAAAAAAAAAAAAAGGCTATAAGGAAAAGGATAATTCTGTGCTAAGAATACTGTACAGCAAATCAGACCTAGGGCCACGATATAACTACTGAGGAGAAAATGAAATACTGAAGAGCTGCCTCATTCAGCAGGCACTATTCATCCAGGTTGCTATTGGAGGCAAGCAACCTACAGTAAAAATAGCAGGCAGTAATTTGACTATGAGGTAACTTCATTAATGATTACTTCATAAGGCATGTATACAATGAAGACAAATAAAGATAGGCAAAGTTCAACAACTTACAAAAACAAGGCCCCCAACCTTTGAGTACTTGGCTTTGCTAGTTTAACAATGTTTAATGTTTTAAACATTCTTCTAAAGAATTAAACTGCATATAATTAAATGTTAAATTTTTTTCTCATAAAACCAGAAAAGAAAGATGAGGCTAAATATGCTGTATAATAGGTTGGAAACATTCTGCAGGAAGTGAAAACGTATTTCCAACATTATTATATTTTCATGTCATTGTTTAGATATAGTTAAATATATTAAATACTATATATCATTTTTTGACTAGTGTTGCATTTTCTCGGTCTATATCTAAACACTTGCAGGCATAACTGAGTTGGGTAGGGAATACGTGAAGATCACTAAGCCACCTCTGCCTGTAAAACGTGACTTGTAGACACGACTTTACCATCAAAATGATTATTTTGCTATTGGAATAACAGAAGTTATTATTCCAATATCTAACTGATGGAATTATTTTAAGCTGAAGAAACCTTTTATCAGTGTAAGTAGTATCTCCCTTATGGGAATTTGTTGATGTAACTCCATTGGCAGAACCAAACTGGGACACATATAAGATGTGAACAAGGCTACTGAGTGACTTCTGAAGAACCTTTTCTGATGTTCAAAGAATTGCCTTCTTCCTGTGCCCCAAAAATTACACCAAAGATGGAGGAAAAGGAAGGTATTTTTACATATATTTCTGAAAAGCAAAGAAGTTATTTTCTGGGAACAGGAAGGAAAACAACAAGGACAGATTAGAACTCAGTAAGGACATTAGCTACGAATGAAGACTGGCACTTGGTGACAAGCACAGAATATGTCCTTTTCCATCCTTGTACCATCACTGACTACTGCCATTACTTCCTTATAATGCACATGTTCCTAAAAGGCGTATTGGTTCTGTTATTATTATCCAATATTCTAAATTTCTCATATACTACCCTCCAGATATTTCAGTTTTCAGACATAAGAGAAGACCCTGTAACATCAGAACTCACAAAAAACTTTCTTCAGTTAGACTAAAGGCTCAGCATCCTGTGTGACTGAGGACTCAGTCAGACGTAATACTTATGGAAAGCATGTAAGAAACTGGGTTGTCTAGGCTGATCTGTTTAGATACAGACCCAGCTTCCCATGCTTTTCGGCCATATCGGCATGGTGCTGTTACAGCATTCCCCACGGCACTTTCAAGTCCATATTCTGTGTTGATTTATCCCAGTTCTCTCAGTGTTGGGAGGTGTCGGGGTGGCACAGGAATGTCAGTGACAGACCTTTGTGGCAGAAAGGAGGCAATCACTGGCAATATCTGGTGCTGGCAGTCCCCCACAATTTGCTCCCCCAAGTTGCCTGGGAAAGCACCATCCCTGAGGTGGTGGCCTAAGGCAGCAAGGACCAGCCCCAGAAAATCCTGCAGCATGGGGCCACAGTGCCCTTGCACCCTCAGGCATGATGTGCACCTCCAAACCTCTCCGACACAAGCGGCACCCAGAGGGCCCTCCTGTTCACAGGACATAATCAGCAGCAGGTCGTCTATGACATGAGTAAACTTCTGGTGCCACAGAGGAATTCCCCACCCAAATCCATCTTGGAAAAGCCTACGCTTTACCTACAATCACAGTCAGAGCCAGCTTCATTCCCACAGCAACAAATGCAACTCCTACAATATGTCCCGGCTTTTTGGCAGAGACTGACCTCCTCCTGCCGGAGCCCTGACTCTGACCCTGGCAGGGCATGCTGAGAGGGGGGTTGCTGTGCAACCTGACTGCTGCACAGCCATCCTCTGGGACAGCGCTCCTCAGTTAAAGCATGCTTTGATGACTGGATTGGTGCATTTTTCTGCAAGGAGTCATTTGTTCCCTTAGCAGCTAACATTCCTGGCTGTATCTTGTATGTGATCAGGCACAGTTTCCTTCCTGTCATACCCACTGGAAAAAGCTGTGCCCAACTGCAACATTTTTGTGTCAGGTTACAGTGCTGCTGAGAGCCAGTATTCACAAACATGCCGGCACTCAGGGAGATAAAGGCCAGGCAGGAGTTGTTCATGGTCCAAAGTGTTCCCTGTGCTACGCAGAGCGCTTCCCCTGGACGCCTGCTTGCTTTCTGCTGCTTCTATTGCTGACGCCTGTTCCCTGCACAGCCACGTAGAGCTGTCTTCTCCCTCTGCTCCAGGCTTTCCAGCTTTGCAGTTCAGCTTTGATTATTTCAGGATACCCCAGGTGCGATTTGGGGGCAGGGAGCACAGGACAACTGTAGGTGGTCACATCTCTGTTTCCTCTCCCTTTCCACACTTTCTGCCGCAGCGTAGTCCATTTATACCTCTGCTTGGCCTCTGCTCCGGGGCCTCCTGCGTGCATGGGGTAGAGCGTCTGAAGGCAGAGGGGATGTCTTGAAGGTCCTGCTGAGACTCCTACACAGCCTGTGGGATAGCAGGTTGCATCTGCAGCCACTGGGAAATAGCAAAAATCTTGAGCCTGTAAAGTCAAATGGCTGAAACAGTTCGTAGCAAATCCGTAAGTGTAATACTCTCTCATGATCTCATTTCTTTAGGCCAGTGACCATGGCCATATTTATCTTTTTTGATTTGGTTTTAATTTCTGGGGCAGGGAGGGCAATAAATATATCAAGAAATCAAAAAATAAAAATGTAACAGAGGGCATTCTCGAATCTGCTATGATCTCATTTTTTGTCTTGAAAAGTTGTTACTCAAACCTATTCAGATCACCCCGTTGGGGCTCTGGCCATTGCTCAGTTGCAAATTCCCCTGATTTCTCTAACAGTTATTTTAGGACATCGTAATATACTGTAATATTAAATATACCCTGAGCTCAGTGACTTAAGAATGATTCTTTATCAGAGGGAGGCTTTACAGGTGACAGAAACAGATGAGAAAGGGACACAAACAACATGACCTCTGATACTCAGTTCAGCTCTTTCCTATGACACGTGGAAGTAACTTCTATGCGTGAAAAAAACCCAAACCGAAGAAGTTTAAAACTTTTCAAACCTTTGAGTGTTTGACAAAAGGTGCAATAAAGATTAAAACTCCCCCCCCCCCCCCCCCTACAAATTTCCCTCTCACTTATTTCTATGCCGCTGGGGTGCTGCGCCGGTAAGGCCCGGCCCGCGGGGCTGCCTCACACCGAACCCAGCGGTGCAAAACCCCAGAGCCAGGCTCTCCCCACCGCCACCCAGGCCTACGCTGACTCCCCCTGACCCCACGGCCAGGCAGCCGGGGCGGCCCAGCCAGGCCAGGCCAGGCCGAGCCGGCCCTCAGAGGCGCCGGCCGCCGCGCGCCTCGGGCAGCCTGTCGCCCCTCCCGCCCAGCGGCCGTGCGCTAGCCCCGCCCGCCGCCTCGCGCCTCGGGCCCCGCCCCCCTCGGGCGCCGCACGGGGTCGTTGCTACGGGAGCTGCGTGAGGTCACGCACGTGGTGGAGAGGAAGATGGCGGCGCCCGTGGAAGTCTGTCACGTCGCTTGCTGCGCCAACCGTGCGGGCGGCGGGGCCGTGTCTTGGGGGCGGGGAGGGCTCCTCGCCTTCGGCAGCTGCCATGACGTCGTCCTCTACGAGCCGGCGGTGAGCTGAGGCGCTGCGGGGCGGGGCGGCACCGTACCGGGACGGGCAGCGCGGCCTCACGCTCGGTGCTTTCTCGCTCTCCCGCAGGTGAGGCGGGCGGCCGCTGCCCTCCGCGGCCACACCGGCAGGGTGAACTGCGTGCGCTGGGTCCGCCGGCGGGACGGCGGTGAGTAGCGCGGCCTTCCTCCTCTCCCTGTCCCCTCGGGTCGGGGGGCCGCGGGCGGGTGTCTGTAGGGGCCGGGGCCGCTTCCCCTCGGGCTGGGGAGGGCGGGGGAGGCGGGGCGGTCGGCAGCAGAGGGGCTGCGGCGTAAGCTGAAGGCAACGAGAAGCTGCGGCGCTTCCGGCACATCGTCTCGCCTTGAGCCCGCCTTCCCAGCAGGGATTTTAACAGGTTGGCTTCGCGGGAATCTGACCCGCCAAACTCAGGTGAGCTGTCCGGTAAGCGAGGGGATCTGGTCGGGCTGTCTTCCCCGGGCCCCGCGGCCACCGCCAGCCCGGGAGGCTGTTTGGCCTGGGGCTGCGGTGGCTCTGACAGACCGGCGGCTCTGATGTTTGTGTTACCACTGGGCGTTTTAGTAGGGGCTTGGAGTTTTGCGTGTTTTGACTTTGTAAACTGATTTGCAATGCCTTTTAAGAAATCTCCGACTGTAAAGTGGTAGGTTGCATAGAGGTCATAGCCACGAAAAAATAATTTTTCAAGGTAGAAATGTTTGAGACCTTTATGAAGCTTTTGCTTGATAGCAACTCTAAATCCTGGAATTACTTAGTACAGGCTTGTCAAAGGCACATGTCCTTGCCCTTAGGTATTTACAGAAACTCACTGACAAAGAGAAATGGAACTGTTGATTAGACTTAATGCTATGTGCCTGTTGCTTTTTTGGGGGGCAAATACTATGGTGCTAACATTCCTTTTTAATAGTGATATAAACTGCCATTCTTTCAACTGGTTGCACTAAAACATTTTCTTCTTAAAATTGATTAAAATAAATTATTTTCAGGGAACTTGGGAATTAAATTTTCCTGTGAAGCTTTGACTTCTGTTTGGTTAGATTTCTCTTGCTTTATTTTCCTGTCCTCCAAAAAGATGAGACAAAAAAAAAAAAAGATTACTAAATTACACTGTTGGATTTGAGAATCTTTTTTGGAAAGATGTATTTATCACTTTCATGCAGAACTTTAAATATTCCTGTCACTTTTCTTGTTATGTTGTCTTAGAGAATACCTTTGCTCTTAAGCTGTCCTGCACAGTGCAAGTCATATTAGCCATACTTTATTTTGATGGAAACTCTGCTTATAGTTGATACATGATATTTTGTGAGCAGTAAACAATGTAACTACTTATGTTGTTGGCTGCTGTTACAAAGTAAGTGTTTGCAAAACTTACCACAATCTATTTTTTTTTTTAGCTTCTGAAACAGAGTTAATTTCTGGTGGATCTGATAAACAACTCATTCTTTGGGAATGGAAGGGAACAGGAACATGGAATAATCAGGTAAGCAGTAAAAACCTCTTTTTGAAGCTTCCCCCCCACCCCCCCAGTTTCTCACATACCACAAATTATCTGTTTTGCCTGTATTTCTCATTCATACCTCTTTGTTTTACCTTGACTATTGAACCCCATGTGTGTCTCCTTCAAATTGTTGGTATTCTGTCATACTATGTTTTACTTTAAATGTTGTTTCTTTTCTGTAGTTTTTCAAATCAGCTTTCATTAAGAAATTAGCTAACCAGTCATCAGGTGGATTTGTCTAGCATGTCTAAAAGATCCTGTTTGCCTGTTCTTCAGACATCAGCTTTCTGATCGCATATAGCACTTTCCTTTAAACTGCCTTAAAATCTTCAAACCATGAGGTTTAATTTTAGTTGACATTTTTCTGTACTCTTCTTCCTTGTTTCTTTATGTCCATTTCTAGTGATTTCTGGTCAATCTGTGGAACAGCGTAGTGTTTGTATATGGGTTAAGTTAGGGTAGATGTTTAAAAAAAACCCCAAATCTGTGCAACAGTTGAGTTTTGTCAGTGAAATTGAGAAAAGTAAGGACACATGCTAATTTATTATTCATACTGTAAAATGTTAAGCAAAAAATGGAGTAAGGTGTAAAAGAACCTTCAGAAAGAACTGAATTTTAGATTTAAAAAATACTTTAATTTATTATCCAGCTTTTAAAATCTTACTTACTAAGCATTGGTTTGTGAATGGTTGTGTAGGTAACCCATTTTATAGGCTATCTCAAACTAGATTAAACTTGGCGTTTTAAAATGCACAAGAATGCATGCTAGGGGGAAATGTACCTAGTTTGATGGGGAATGTTCTCAGAAGTGAATAATTGCTGATGCTGATCCATTGTCACTGTTTACATAGTTATTTAAAATAACTTACAGATTTCTTTATTAAGCTTATCTGCTGATGAAGTGCACAGCCCTATGGCAGTCTTTGAAAAAGAATGTGGCTAAATGTGCACATTTTAACAACAGTTCTAGACTAGCGTAAACTTTTTCAAACAGGCAAAGTTCTATAGTGGACCAATCAAAAATTCTTATTGGGGCCTACTAGGTTGTATTTTGGAAAGATATGTCAAGTTCGTTTATGACAAAATTCAGATAAATGCCAGACAGCTTCTTGTCACAGAATTAAAAGCTTCTCCTTTTGCTCTTTGTGTCTATGAAGAACAGATCAGATTACAAATTCAATCACCTGTATTCATCAAGAAATTAGGTACTTAAGTGTAAATTTTAGAGTTTTTGTTTTTCATGTCAATATTTTGAAGGAGTAAAAACTGTTTTGATTTGCGAGAACACATTAAACATTGCTGCTAGAGCTGCTGTAGCTGCTACTTATTCCATTGTGTTCTTTGCTCTGTCTCCTTCACCAAGGTTCTCAAAACTTTTCTGAGATGTTCTTTAGGATGAGGGGCAAGAGGAGGAGAAAAAGGATTGCAAATCTGTTCTTCCTAACTTCTCTACTGTTTCCAGATTTCCTTGAAGAATGGTGAGGTTTGTATAGTGTACGCAGGAATATTTAATTCTGTTCAGCTTTGAACAAAATCTTATCAATTTAATACTCGTTATTGCTGTATCCATTCTCTGTGTTTTCCTAAAGTATGCTGTAGCTTAAGTATAGCTTGGCAGATGCTCTGCCATTGCAGGCATGCAACTTGTTTTCAGTATTAAATTATTTTATTTCTTAAAATGGCTTTAAAAATTCTCTCAGGTAAGTTACTGGAATTTAATTTTGTTTATTTGTATAACTTTGTAAAACTTTCTGATGTGTTCAGCTTGTGAAAAGCATTCCTCTCAAAGGCCATGCTGAAGCTGTTTGTGCTGTGGATGCTGTCTACCAGTCAGATGAACCTGATTTAGATCTGCTAATAGCTTCTGCAGCTTCTGACTCTACTGTGAGAATCTGGTCTCGGCACAGTTCAGAAGGTAACTTTTTTTTTTTTTAACATTTGCGACAACATACTGGCTTAATAAAAGTTCTGAATGCTTATCCATTGAAGTACTTATCTAAGTAATAACATCTTCTAATGCAATTACATTGATTTTTCTTCAAACTTTGGTACATCAAACCACTGCATTGCTCTTTGAAAGCTGAGGGTTATACTAGTTTAAGCTTTGGGTCAGATTTGTTCTGCAGAATGATTTATCTTTGTTTTTCATCAGTGATACGTTGGCTGAATTTACTTGTTTCTTCTTAATATGTATTCAGAATCTGATAATCTGAACCATCGTTTTGCCCTGTAATGTGGGGACTAGCTGTGTGTGTAAAGTAAAATTACTTCAGAAAATTATTAATGCTAGTATTAGAAGGGTGAGGTTAAACTACTCAATTGAGTCCAATGAAGTGTGGGATAATAGGATTTTGACCTTCTGGTGAACTAGGCCCTTGCTTGGGCACATGGGAGAATAGCTCTTTGAAATACATAAGAAATAAATAGGGTGGATAATCTAGATTTAAAGTGTTATTTGCTAGTTGAGTTGTACTGACTGCGTCTCTCAAGCTACTTTCTTCCTTATTTGGTGTATTTGAGGATTTCACATTGCCCTACCTACATGAGAGAAATAGGTGGGAATTGCCAATCTTCAGTCTCGTGTTCTTGAAGGCGTTTCTCATGCTCCCAGAGAACACCATGAAGTCCCATCCTTTCCTTTTTGTCTTGCTGTTGTGGGTTCCAGTGGTGGAAGGTCCAATTCTGCTTCTGTAGAGAGGTTTTTCTGCTATCAGGTTGATTACTCTGATCTTGATGGCTTAGCAGTTTAACTGCTTCTAGGATCTCAGGGGTGTTTGCGGGAAAGTTGATTTTTCTTGCTCATCTCTGTCTGCTCTTCTAGCAAATGGATTCCGTTTTAGCTTCCTGTGTAGTGAATGTTGTTGCCACAGGATATAACTTGCAATATTTATCACTTCTGATGTGTTACCACAATGAAACTGTATGACTTCAATACTCAGTGGAGAACAGTGATTTATCTTCTAACTTGGCTGACTCTGGATGAATTTCTGTGGCCCCACAGAAGATAACATTATTATTTAGGCTTCTGAAAAAGTAGAAGTTATTCAGCTCCTTAAAATAAAATTGATTGGGAAATTTACTACGTAATGTAGTAGGAAATGACAGTGCAACAGTAATACTTAATGATGAATGAGATCAACACTGTTCTTGTTTTCCAGCTAAATGCATTGAAATTCTGCAGTTTGGAAATGGATTTGTTATGGATGTCTGCTTATCCTTCTTGCCTGGAAGCAATGGTAAGTACAGCTGCACATCTTGAATATCAATGCAGGAAATGTAAAATCTAAGAAATCCCCCAAACAGATTTTCATTTGACTGACTCCACACCCTTGTGCCATTTTTTTTGTTTGTTTTCTATGGAATCAGCATAAGCTGATGCTTGTTTCTAAAGATTTTCACTGAACTCTTAGCGGTTAGAAAAATACTGGCTGATTACAGTATCTTCAAGATGATGGTCAAATTGAGTTCTTTAGTTGAACTCAGCTTAAAAGTAGGGTAACAGGGCTGTAAGTGGATGGGATAGGATGATGCTGTTAGTTTCACCAACTCTTTGTGGTGCTGCTGCTTATGTTTGCTCTTGTTGTTTGAATTGAAAGGCAAGATCCAGAAAAAGAATCTGGAGGCCTGCATCAAAAATTGAGGATTAACAAGCAGTGTAAATCACCTGTTTGGTCTTAAATGTGAAAAAATTTAGATGCTGAACAAGTTTAAACTCACTGTTCAGTATGGTTTATATAGTTTTCTATTAACATAAATGTTCAGCTTTGCAGTTTGCCACAGATATATTTTTCCGTTGCAAAGCTGTAGAAGTTTTTTTTTTAAAAAACCTAAATGTATCCTGTAGCGCAATATGAGCCAGATACATGTGTGGAGTTAGGTTTGTGTGTTGTGAGAGCCTTTCACTAGGATGGAGGACTGCCAGGCTCCCAAGAGAAACAAAAGCTTCTTACTGTATCTGGAGTTTTTCAGCTATTCACTGCATGTGTTCCACACTGATATGTTGTTTGATTGTATGCCTCCAGAGCAGTTACACAGAAGCTTATTTTATTCTTTGGCTTGTGATAACTCTGGGAGATATTAAAGCTCTATCAAGATGCGTTATCCCATTTGGAGACGCTAATGTCTGTTTCCATGGTGTGTCTGATATCAAAACCAGCATCTGCACTGCTAAAGAACTTTAAACCACTCTCTCTACTTTTCCTGTAAATATACGGACAGGTGGTTGTTGAGATGAAGTTAGAAGACTTGAGGATAAATTAAAATCATTACCTCTAGTGTGAATTTTTGTTAAAAGTGAAGTGTCTGTGGTGCCAATTTAATGAATATAAAATTAATATTGCAAAGCAATAGATTATTTCTTCATTTATGATACTGTACAGGTCAGAAATTCTCACTGTAATGTTCGAGCAGTGCATCTGTTTAACATTGAAATCATATTGTATATAAGTGACCATTCATTATGGAAAAACCTTAAATGAAGGTTATCATATTAATTCTTAAAACAAAATGCTCCTGAAACCAAAATTGCATGGAGTGCTTGAAGCTTCTTTAAATGGTGGAATAGGAAGCATTTTGTTTTGCTGTGAAAATCTTGCAGAGTCCCCAAAACCCAGTGTTGCTTAAAGTTGCGTTCAGAGCAGGACAAACCTTTTTCATGGCCTCTTCCCATCCCACTTCAGATTAGTTATCCAAAACAACACAGTGCTCATAACCCGAAAAAGAGTACTTTACTTTTCTAAAGAACTGAAAATATTTTCAAATGAGAAATTATTTGCATAGGTTTTGTATGGAAACTTAAAAACAATTCTTATGTTTGTTTTGAATGTCAATTCCAGTATGAATGATCTGTGCTGCTAAAATTGTCAAGAAACAGTTTAGATTTTGAACATGCTTAGAACCATTTCCCCTAGAAATCTAAAAAGGGGCTTTTAATAGTGCATAGCCATGTTCTGTGTTTGCTTCCTAAACCTGACATAGTAGTCCATACAACTGAACTGTTTTTGTTCAGAGGAGTATGTTAATTCTGAAATCTAAATAAAGTAGCTTAAAATATATTATTAAAAATATCTCACTGCTGATCATTTTGTCAGACACATTAATCTGTAATGGCAATTTGGAACTTTAATGAGCTTCAGGGAAAAATGATTATGATAACTTTAGGAGTTGCTTTGAAATCTTTATGAAGGCTATGTTGGCAGCTGTATTAAGATTTAAAGAAGCTTTTCTCTTGAGGACAATCTATAGTTCTTAAGTCAGGAATTAAGTACAGAATTACTTTTCTGAAAGTCATAAACTACTCTCCTGAACTAGAAGCATTTACAGTAACCTCTAATTTTACCAAGCAAAGAAATTTAAAGTTTGCATTGAAAATTGATTCATATGTAATGGATACTTTAACTTTCAAAAGATATTGAAGTTCATGATGATTAGTATTTTAACTGATTGTCCTTGAAAATAAATTATTATTTTTTTTTAAGAACCATTTTTGTGAAGAATTGCAATGGGCAAAGCCAATAGACTGCTCATAAAAACCTGAACAGTCATTTGCAGCTGGAATATAGCTTAAGGTCTTTGCTGGCAGCCTCTTAGTTAAGGATTTTCTTTACAGTTGTTTTCTGAGTCTTGAAGAAAAGCTTCCTACTGTTTTGTTTGGTTATTGCTTTTTGCCTTGCAATGTCTGCAGAAACTCTATTTCTAAAATGCTGGGAATAGGATTTGCTGTTTTACAGGTCTTGATCAGCTCTTTTGTCATATACTGTGATTCTTCCTACCACCTGCATAATTGTGGTGCTGTAGTTTGGCCTCTGACGAATAAGAATTGTCTCCTCAGAACTGAATTGCAACAGGTGAAAAAAAAAAAAGCGAGCAAACTTGAAAAAGCTTTGCTGATCACACCATCCCCATTTTAATTGGACCACAGTTTCCAACTATTTTTTTTCTCTTTCCTTTGTAGGACTTTATCTCAGTCAGATACTCTAGAGCATTTATATGAAAAACTATATACTAGTCTGTTTTTGCCAGTTATATACTTCTTGATAGAACTTTTTGAATGAGAACCTTTGCATTTATCTCATACAGCAACTAGATCGTAATTCTCTTCTTGTTTTTATTAGTCAAACTTTTTTATTATACAACTACTGTAATGGCCCTTAAAATGTATTTCTCAGGAAAGGATGATACAGGCTCCAAGAACATACATTTTATTGTATTTTGTGGAAACCCCCCCTCACTCTCGCCCAGTTTCCAGGGACCTGAAGACCTGGTTGTCTTTCAAAACAGCGTATTACCTCCAGTCCAAAGCAGTCTTTTCTGGCCCCTTGTAAAGCAAGGAGGAGATGGAGGTGAAATGTGACTTAGAGGTTGGAGAGAAGCTACAAGTGATAGAGGTGTAAGAATGTGAAATGTGACTTAGAAGTGCAAGAGTAGCAGCAGATAACTAGGCACAGATTTGGTACAGGCAGAAAGAGGAAATTAGCATAGAGGATAAACTTATTATGAATATTCAAGTTGACTTTTTTTGGTCTATCCATGATAAAGATAATTTTATCTCTTTAAAGGGATGACATTTAGTTTTTTTTTAAATGAAGTAGTTGATTTTAGTGAAATTTAGTATTTTGTTTTCTACCCAGACTTGAGAAATGCTGATATCTAGCCCTGATACCTTATTTCTGCATAATTTTCTAATTAATTCCTTTTCTTTTGCTATTTCAGTCCCTAGCATTACTACTTCATCCTTATGACCCAAAAAGAGTGGAGTAAAGGTTAACTATTTTTCCCCAACATTTTCTGTAGGAGAGATGAACCAATACACAGCCTAACTTCTCTTGTCTTCCCCTTAGCCATAACTTTGTCTGGTTTGATTCAGTAGACTGATGTTTTTTGTGCACTTTGTAGATAGCTCATAGAAGTAAACTACTATTCAAGACTTGAGTAGGTGTATAATAATGTTAATTGCTTTCATATCCTTGTGTACAGTGAGTGGTGATCTGTCTTCCTTTTTTGGTCTGCTTTTATTTGCCGTGTAATAATTATGTTACCTCCATCTATATACTTACTTCAGTCATTTTGTTTTGCTGCTTGCTCCTTTTCTATTTAGAGCAAATGCCTGTTGATATCAAGAAAATAAATGTGATTAATTAAAAATCTCTAATACTTGAACTTCCTACAGATATGTGAGCTTGAAGGAGACTACTCGTTAGCATCTTAAGTATTTGTAGATATTATTTATGTGCCAGTAAATTGTGAGTTTTGTATTCTTGAAATACTAGTTTATTTCAAACAGTATTAGGTGTCTAATTTAGAAAACATAAAGTGGTATCATACTTGCCTGTCTGTTTGTATTAATATATTGATACTATATTGATTTTTGCTATATAATTTTTCATATCCTAGAATATTAGATTTTGTAACTTGAGAAATAAAGACCTTTTTTCTTTTTTTTTTCCCTAGTACCAATACTGGCTTGTGGTGGTGATGACTGTAAAATATATTTGTTTATACAGCAGAATGGTCAGGTAATACAGGTTTTTTTCCTCTTACTCAGAACATTACTTAGTTCTTCTGTTTCTTTTCTTTCTTGATGATTTTTTTAGGGGTTCTTCAATAACTACTATCTGTCTCTAGATAGCCATCACATGCAACTACCTCTATTCAAATAGTTCATCCATTTTTCTAGGTAATGATGAAATAGACATACAGAATGTTGATGTTGGATTCAGTGCATAAAAGTATTAGTTTTTATTATTTTTTTGCCTGTGTGAAGATAGCCTGCGTTTCTTTTCTCACTGACATGAAATAGCTACAACTGTCCTTCTTTACAGAGTGTCCATGTATTGAATGGTTCATATGGAATTGATGTTACTTTCAGTCTATAAATTCTTACAATGAAACTGATGTGATTTCTATCCATGGAATTGTATGTTTGTTGCTAAGTATGCCCTTTGTGCTGAATGCTTCTGAATGTTGAAAGAAATATTTGAAGGAGTGTCTGATCTTCTAAAAGCATACACATTTTTCATGTATTATTTGGAAGCTGTAGTTATCTTTAGTTTTTCATATGGCTAAATGTTCCTTTGGAGCTCTACAAAGAAATTCTGTCCTCTCTTGCATCTGTTCAGAAGTTTTGTTAGACTCTAAAGCATGTGTTGAATGATTGTCTTCCAAAACAGAAGTCAGTGTCTCTTCTTTCTCTCTATTGCTCCCTTAAAAACCCCTTCAAACCACAAATGCTGCCCCATAATGCACCTATGAACATTCAGAAACTCCCAGTGAAACTAACGTACCTAGGTAGCACTTTTCTGGATTTGTTCAGGCACAGCCCCCTGAGAGACTGAAGAATAGATACTACTTCTGGCTTTTTGAGAGATAAAAGCTACTTTATAGATAACTTTGCCTGTTCACACTGCAACATACAATAATAAGATTTTTTTTTTTGTTATCCATAAAATAAATACTTCATCCTTTATCTGCGATGTTCAGTGATGTCTTGACTACTAAGCAGGAAAGAAGGGTTGCTTTCTTAGGGTGGTTTTTTTCTTTTTCCTTTCTACGTAGCTCATGAGTTAAATCAGTTTAATGACATTCTCTGGGAATTAGCAATGGCAGAATACCACTTAGTGTGCTAAAGAAAGACTTCTGTGTCAGGGGTTGTGCAGTTGATTTTCCTCATTCAAAATCTGAAGCTTGTTTTCTTGTATGGTTGAGATTAACAAATAATATGCAGTTTGCCAAAAGTGTTCAGAGATCCATAACTTATTTTGCCAGATGTTGATCAAACTTTTGAGTATAACGGCAGTCTTAGTCTTAAATGCAGTCAGTCTGTGGAGGATAAAGGAAGGTAATTGGACTATAAACAAGCTCCATCTTCAGCTTCATAAGCAAGTTTTATCCTTTTTTTTTTTTTTTTTTTTTTTTTTTTTTTGAGGTAAGAAACTAACCATACAAGAGGTGAGGAACTTTCTCTTCTTTTACCCATGTTATTTTTCACACATTTTCTTTCAGTTTTAGGAAATATTTACACCAGCTCTCCTGGCAGAATTGGAGCTCAGAGTCTCTCTTTTTTTAAATGAGGTGGCACTTCTGATTGGTGTCTATGTTAACTTTCCAGAACATCTCTTTTAGCTAAGTACACTGTACAGACCTCAAGAGCCCAAATTTGGTTCCCTGTGGGGTAAAAGTGCCTGCAGAGTGCATTACAGTTATTAATGAATGAAAACATTCTTGTGACCCTTCTGATGTAAATTCCTTCCTAGCTGCTAAAGGGAGGTTCTCCTCTTTAGCTGGGTTCTTTCACATTAACTGACACCTTTTTATGATTTCTGTAGTTCTACTTTTAAAGGTATTTGAAGGAAATGTCAGTGTCATCGTGTCACTTTTCATAAGAACTTAGTGTAGAAGAATGATTAGAATCTAAACTTCTGCATCCTTCTTGAACCGGCAAGGGCCTGTAGCTCTGTCCTGTTAATTGTGACTCTTGGAAAACTCTTCTTTTAGTTAATGTCTTAAAAAAGATTGTATGAACCCCAAGGTAGAATGTAAGTTCATAATGGGGCATTCTAATGAATTTTGGAGGGCAGTGTTATACTCTGAAGGTGGATGAGGCATCTTCAGTTAGCTGATAAAGGCTGCCTTTTGGTAAACTCATGAATTTTACAGTCGAAATATATTTATTCAGAAAAACTGCTTGGTTTTTGAAATTGAGTGGGCAGGCTTCAAATCCTTTAAGACTCTCTACCCAGAGATCTGTTCCTGTGTTAAGCAGTAGAGAGAAAATGATCTCTTTGCTTTTCTGAGTTCTTGAAAGAGGGTATTGATTTATAAAAGTACCCAGGGAAAAATCTTTCAGAAACCATTATATGTCTTCCTGCTTGAGATATTACAGGCCTATGGAGGGGAAGTAAGTAAACCAGAAGACCAAAATAGAGCTTTATAACAAAACATCTCTATGTTGAGCTTGGTTTCTGTGAGAAGATTTTGCTGTGCACGTTTGAATATATTTCCCCCCAAATAATTCGGCTTAATTGAAAAGTGGAATAAGAGAGTAAGAGTGGAATAAGATAATTCAGGCTCTTTCTAATTCTACAAAACTAACAGCTGGATAGAGGAGGGATATCATGTCTAGCATCTGATGGAGGAAAAACTGAGAAGATTTGGACCTCTGTACATTATGTGTCAGTTGCCAAATTTGCCAAACAATACTACCAGCCTTGTCCTGAAGGACATGTACCCAAGGTGCGGGCAGAGTTAGTTGTGCAGAGGGCACTGGGCATGTCCACGGACAACCAGACTTCGTTAGTTCTGCTACCTACGAACAGCTTTATTCTTTGCCTAGAAGAAAAGAGACCAGAGTTTTGGTACGTAAAAATGTTCAGAAATTAGTTGAGAGGCATGGGAAAGCCTGTGAAGTAGGTGACTTGGATCATGAGTTTTGTTAGATTCAGTTGTTGGTACTGTAACTTCCGAGTATCTTATGTATACGGTAAGAACCAAGGGGAAAACTGAAATAGAGAAAGAGAAAGCCGAGACTACAGAAACAAAATCTGTAAAAATGAGAAGAATGACAGCTCAAAATACTTGCAAATATAACCTAGGTAATAATAAAAACTTTGACTGAATCATTTAAAAATAATGACCATGTGCATCTGCAAGAAGCTTTAAATTGATGCAGTTTTAGAACAGAATACATCTGAAGAAACTGCATGTGTGATACGAAGCGACACAGGCTGAAAAGAAAATGGCAAAAACAATAAAAAAAATGCAAGCGGAGGGCATAACAGCAACATTACTCCTTGCTCAGTTTCAGTAGACAATTTTTATTTTTATGGGAAACAATATCTTGAAAATTTTGAGTGCTTTTTCTATAGCACAAAAGAACTGCATGCTTGACTTAAGGCTAAGTAGTGCCTAGAAGCCTATTTGGGAAGTGAATTAGAAACCTGGGGTGGTATTAATGAATCAAATGAATTAGTTTTACTCTCTTTAAAAAGAAAACAAATGTCTGTTTTTCTTAATGGTTCTCTTTGATATGAGAAGATGAGGATAATTTAAAAAAACTCACCCAGCACCTTGAAATTAAAAATTATTAGATGTGTGTTTAGATTAATATTAAAATCAAGTTTCAGGAGATATGCACACTGTTCAACATAAAAGGAACCATAAAAGACAAGAATGTTAGCAACAGTTCAGCCTGAACCAGTCTTTGTCAGGAATAATTTTACCAACTAACCTCGATGAATGTAAAATACAGAGCATTATGTCAAAGGTCATATAAAATGAATGAATAAATAGATGTTTTGTCTATTATCTGAAATGTGAATTCTTAAAAGATTTTTTTGATGTATTGCCAGAAACAATAATAATAGCAATAATGAGTGCACCTTTCTTATTGTGTTTCTCTCTTTTTTTATTATTTTTTAAAAATTATTTTATTTTTTATTACAGAGGGAAAGAACTCTGTCATTTAATCTTAACTCTTAGTAGGCCTAGGTAAGGGATTTAGCAGAATAGAATGCAAGAACTAATGTCAGTAACTCATTTGTACTAAACTAGCATTTTAACTGTAATGGTTATTTCAGACATTTTAAGTCAACTTGGGATCAAAATGTGTCATGGAAGTAGGGCTTTTTCTGGAGAAAGAAAAATAGAAATGGTTTAAATGCTAATTAAGCAATGAACACTTCTACTTTACTTGAATCAAAACAAAATGGTAATATTATATATGTTATGAATGAAAGTATACTACTAATGAAAGTTCCTAATATGAAATTGGGACTATGTTTGCATTCCTGTGTTCTTGAGCCTGTATTCATGCGGAGGTTTCCATCAGCAGATGCAGTTCTTGCTGTGTGCCTTCCTTAGAAACTTAGTCAATAAACTTAAGAAACATAGGGAATATTTCTGGCCCCATAAGTAATTCTTAGTAATAGTATTATATTACAAATTAATTATTGAAATAATTTTAAAACATCTACCCTTCTTTTTACACTTGATTTTACCTATATTCCCTTTCCATCTGCAATTGCATCTACTTCACACGTAATACAAATTATTTACCATGTCATACCTGCATTACATTATTCTTTGTGTACCACTATAAGCCAAATAAACTTAAAATTTTCATCTAATAATATAGAGAGACTGTAGCCTCTTAAAGGTGAGCACCTTAAATTCTTATTCTTTCCTGCTCATATATGGGAAGTGCTGTGATGTGACATGTGTTTATCCAACGGTGGCAAAAGCAAAAAAGGCCTATTTAGGATCTGTCAGTAAATTACAATTCTTAATAGCAGCTTATTTTTCCAATTTCAAATAATAGAAGCTGTAAACAAAAAAGACTTGAAAATCCAAAGCTCATATGTGTGTGGTAATTAAGTACATTTCTATGATATAACAGGAATTTTTGTTCAGTTTCAGAAAACATTAATACTCCCTGGCCACGAAGACTGGATAAGAGGCATTGAATGGGCAGTCTGTGGTCAGTATGAAAGATGAATAAAGTGGAATACTGGTTTAACAACAGTACTACTGTTTTACTCCTCCAACAGATGGTTTTGATGCACTGTAGCACTTAAGCTCTTGTGGTTGTGAATATTGTTTCTGAGATGGTGGTACAAAGATTAAAAATCAACATAGAACTTTGTGTCCTGTTAAAATATAAGAGTTGTTGAACCAATACTACAGTTATATTTTAGTTATCAAAACTATGGCTACAGTAGGATTGATACAGAACACTCGTATCTTGTGTTTGCATCCCTCATTTTGTCTCACTTGCTTCAAGTATATTTATCTAACTAGTAGCTAAATGCAAACAATTAGGAGTTTTAGCAACTCGTCCTTTTCAATATGCAAATATCTGTATCTGAGTGAGGAAGAAGGAAGAGTTGGGCCCTTTTTCAAAGGGGGGAAAGAAGGGAGAAAGAGTGCTTTTCTTCTCACCCTTTTTTTCTTTTTTTTCTTTTAAGAATAGGAGATTAAGAGGAGAATCTATTCAGATGTTAACTAATGTCATGATATAAAACTGGGACGAGTGGCTGATACACCAGAAGGCTGCGTTGTCATTCAGTGAGACCTGGACAGGCTAGAGAGTTGGGCGGAGAGGAACCAAATGAAATTCAACAGGGGCAAGTGTAGGGCCCTGCACCTAGGGAGGAATAACCACAAGCACCAGTACAGGTTAGGGGTTGACCTGCTGGGAAGCAGCGCTGCAGAGAAGGACCTGGGAGTCCTGGTGGACAAGAAGCTCTCCATGAGCCAGCAATGTGCCCTTGTGGCCAAAAAGGCCAATGGTATCCTGGGGTGCTTTAAGACCGGCATGGCCAGCAGGTCAAGGGAGTTTATCTTCCCCCTCTGCTCTGCCCTGGTGAGGCCACATCTGGAATATTGTGTCCAGTTCTGGACTCCTCAGTTGAAGAAAGACAGGGAACTACTGGAGAGAGTCCAGCAAAGGGCTATAAGGATGATTAGGGGACTGGAGCATCTCTTGTCTGAGGAAAGGCTGAAAGAGCTGGGTCTGTTTAGTCTGGAGAAGAGAAGACTGAGAGGGGATCTCATCAACGCTCATAAATATCTAAAGGGTGAGTGTCAAAAGGATGGGGCCACACTCTTTTCAGTGGTGCCCAGTGACAGGACAAGGGGCAATGGGCACAAACTGGAACACAGGAAGTTCCATCTGAACATGAGGAAAAACTTCTTCACTTTGAGGGTGACCGAGCACTGGAACAGGCTGCCCAGGGAGGCTGTGGAGTCTCCTTCTCTGGAAGGTCCAAACCCACCTGGACACAATCCTGTGCAACCTACTCTAGGTGATCCTGTTTTAGCAGGGAGGTTGGACTAGATGATCTCCAGAGGTCCCTTCTGATCCCTACCATTCTTTGAATCTCTGTAATCAAATAGTTCTCTCAATAGCAAAAATAAAGTAGAAAGAATTAGAGGATGCTACAGTCCTGAAGAAAGGAAAGGAGTTATTGAAGAGTATTGAGGCTGTCAAAATTTCAAGAGGGCCGTAGGGAATAAGGAAGTATATGTACAATATGTACAGTATTTCCCATGTCTTCTGTGTCTTATAAGCAGAAAAATGTCCATAGTCAGTGTGTTCTAAACTAGTGGAGAGTTTGAAATGGGAGACTAAGTTGATGTTGAAATAAAGCAGCAGTTTATGGTGCTGCGTACAATAGGAAAAATTAGGATAATGCTGTAGTACATGTGTGGAAATAGGGTAGCTTAGTCGTGGCACTGGTTGGAATGAAAACATGGCTCTAATCTCTTTTTTTTTTTTTTTTTTTTTAAAAAAAACAAACCCAAACAAACCACAAATAGGTGAAGACCTTTTCTTAGCAAGCTGTGCTCAGGATTGTTTGATAAGAATTTGGAAAGTGTGTACAAAATCAAAGCAACTTCCAGAAAATGAAGATGATTCCATAAGACTGAAAGAGAATGTTTTTACTGTCAAAGGTAGGTAACAGCTGTAAAATTCTTTTGGAAAACTTCTCACTTTTGTATCTGTGTGTGGTTTTGTGGTGGCTAACAAGGCGATTACCATCTAATTTGTTTTACTTCTTGTATTAAAGGAGTCTGAGACCAGTTTGCATTATTTTTATTCAGCTATTAGAAGAAGTGGAGTTTTTGTTTTAAAGCCATGACTATGTAAAGGTAATGAAGTGTTACAAAAAGTGGTAAAGCAGTGAGAGAGCTTAATATCAACATGCATTGTTACGCATATTCCAAATGCAGTACATAGCCAGGAGATATATTTGTCTGTGGGAGATAAGCTGTTTTGCAGTTCTTCTCCAGTTTAATAATATACCTTTAATTTTCTTTCAAATTCAATGCAGTAAGAGGTGCTACTATTACTTAAACATTAGAAAAATACTGCAGATAACAGAGAAGTATGTGCAGGCTTATTTTCTGGTTATTTAACATACTGTTTGAGCACTGTAACATCAGAGGCTTGCAATGCTGACATTGTGGGGTAAATTGTTAGGCAACTTAAGTAATATAATGAAATTTTTATGATGTTATGTGTAAAAAGTGCTCATGCTACTTGCTGCAAATCCTGATTTATTGTTTGAAGTATCTTAATACTTGTATTTACAGTCATTTGGAGTTGTAAATATGCTCAAGTTAAGAGTAGGGGTAGAGGCAACGTCAAAGAGTTTATTTCAGAATTGCTTGAGAGTTCTCCAGGAATTCTGTGATACCACTCTGAGGCAATAGGCTGACCTCTTAGTGTCGATCTGGTACTCAGGGCTTGCGGTAAAGTAGGTTTTCAAGGAGCTGTTCAACGTCAATAGGCTGTTGAGCTATTGGTAGATGTTGAAAGCAGTTGATATTTTTCACTGAAGATATCAGAAATGACCTGGTCTTTCTTGGCTTTTAGAAAGAAATGTGCTTTTCTCTGATTTGTGGCAGATACTGATACAACATATGCAATTACTTTGGAGTCTGTATTGGCTGGTCATGAAAACTGGGTGTACGCAGTTCACTGGCAACCTTCATTTTCCAAAGGTAAAAAGATACCAAACACTTAGCAGTTATGTCAAGTGTTGTATACACACAGTACAGTCACGTGTCTTTTTATTGTGTTTGCTTGTCACTGTGGACTATGAAAATGTTTAAATTCTGCAAATGATATTTTATAAGTAATGGATGTTTTAGCTGAACATGCCACAGTAGCACATCTTATAGCACAGGCTCTGTCTGTCATTGTGTATTGCGTGATGCTCTTTCTTGTGTTTTGTTTAATGAATAAACTAAAATAACTGAGCAGTACTGGCTTTATTGTAATTGATTTCCTGTTTGTGGAATAAAAACTAGTTTAATCAGTATGAAATCATAGCTCTAATGTTTTACCTTGATACATGTATTTGAAATGTCTGTTCTTTGGAAGGTCAGCATTAACTCAAGAGCACACCTTTTTCTTGGACTAGAAAGGAACAAATAGCAACATTCAGAAGATTAATCTTCAGTCATCCATGCATTAACATAACATGCCAGGGATTCCTTGACCATCAGTTTTCTCTAGCATGTAGCTTTAAGGCATTAATGCAGACTCTCATTGAAAAAAGATGTTATTTACAGTTTAATTTTGCATCTTACCCTAGTATTTATCTTTCTTTTTAAATCCTTAAATTCTGACAGCCTTGTTTGTGATACTGATTTGCTGGTGCATGTCTGCCGGAAGTGTAAGGGAGGGAGATTCTTGATTTGACATGCTTGCACCATCAGAATGCCCTTGTGTATTTGTATTGGCAAAAGTACCTCTTTTCTGAGATGTTTTAAAGTTACTGATGCCAGATGATTTCACCAGTATAAAGTACAGCTTTTTTCCAGTGTATATACAACACTTGAAAAGTAGAGTGCAATTAGAATGTCAGAATACCTGTAGTGAAAGGCACAGGACTTGCTTTAGAAATATTGGCTTAGCTATCTTCTTTCGCTTTTTTTTTTAACCACCAATAAAAGATTTTGCCCGTTAAAGCAAGGTTTAAATATAGTCACTTCAGTCTTGCACTGCAATCTGAAAACCTGTCCTGTTAGACCATGAAGTTTTCCAGGTGTCTTACATTATGCTTCTGTATACGTGCAGCTGCTTGCATTCTGTGGCCTGCCCAATCTTGGGTTCGCCAAAATAGATTATTCTTCTTCAATAGAGGCAGACTGATCTGAGACACACATTCTCAATGCAGAATGTAGAAGGTTTGGTGTGACATAAGGTACTGCCTCAAGAGATGCCCACCAATGTCTCTGTTCTCAAGAAAGGCTCCTCAGCAATTCTAGGGTTTTCCCAACTGGGTGGTGAACTAATTTCCTCTTCCCCATTCTGACTGTGTTAGGCAGTTGTCTGGAGTGTTTCACTGCATTATGGGGAGTAGTCCTTACTGCTATATGTATTACAAGGTGCTAGAGTGTATTGAAGTCTGTAGTGAATCTAACACTTCAGTTGGGAAAAAAAAACCCCAGTCAATACTGGCACAGATACTATTTTTTTTAAACTGGAACTCGCTCTGTAAAAACTAATTTGAGGAATATAACTGAGAACTGCTATGCAGTCTCTGAAGCTCTATCTTTTCCTCCAAATTACATTTGTTTCAAAGTCAATTTGGAGTGAGTAAACAGTGGAATGTGTGTTTTATGTTTCTTTTGAGAGATTATGGCTGAAAAATTACAATACCTCCTAATGAATGCCTACTGAGAAAGCAGAGCCTGTTAAGTCTGGCATTGAAGTGCTGCATTGCATGTCTCTGATGCTGAACAATTTCTTAGTGTGTTTGAATTTCAGTATGACCAAATTCTTTTAGAAAGTATTCTCACAGACTGTAGGGTAATCGTTTTCCTTGTACTGTAGATGGCAGCATGCAACAACCAATGAGGATATTGTCTGCATCAATGGACAAAACTGTGATCATCTGGGAACCTGATAAGGAGTCTGGAGTCTGGCTAGAACAGGCAAGTGTCAGTCTTTCTCACAATCTGTACTGTGTTCAGGTTGCATTTCCAGCATTGTGTGTGTACTGTAAGGAACAAAACATCTAAAATGCTAGGAGAGAAAGGCAAAAGCATTTTCTTGCAAAAATACTAATTCTGATGCTGTGTTGCAAGTAAAACTATATTTTTCAAAAATGATGTGATGTAGTATGACTTTTATTGTGTGTTTGCTTCCTTATTACCATATGGGGGAGCTAAAGGGAGTTTATGCTCACCTGACACTCATAGTATAGCAAGCCAGGTACTGCATAATAACACATACTGTGTACTCCTGCTAAGAAGAGGAAGAAACCATCCTGAATTATTTGTAGTTAATCCTTATGGAAATGTGCACCCGAACAGGTACTACAGAGCAGCTGACACACAATTCACAACCCTGGTTTTACTCATGGTAACTTGTTCATGGGCTTTGTCATTGGGTTTTTCTTTCATTTGAGTTAGATACTCATGTTTCACTGTAATATTTTGAATGCTGTTCTAATGTGGATCATCCTAAATAAACAAGTAGTACAACCAGATTTATCTAGTGCTTTGGTAGATGTCTTTGGTTTCAGTTGACCTGCTTTTCCAAATTGCAGTAGTTCAGCCAAAATTGTTTGTGTTGGGTTATGCCACCATTGTTTATGATCTTTTCTGTCACAAAGAAAGTTCTAATCCTCTCTTGGGAGAAAAAAAGAGAATTACGGTAGGTGGATTTAATTTTTCCCCTGTTCCATTGAAAAGTTTGTGTGCCCTTCTACTTGAAGCAGAAGTTAGTTCTTAATGGGGTGATCACAGACGGATGCCGTTTGTTGTCCCTGGTTGTGATGCTTAGTTGTGGCTAAATTTACAAGCTTTTAAAAATGGATTTTGCAGTAAAGATTGTTGCAAAGTGTTACTCTTTCTTTTTCCATTCTGTTTGCATTGGTTAGACGTCAGATGTGTGCAGCTTGCAGTTCAGATCAGATATTTTAACTGCAACAATCCTTTTTGCATTGAGGGAGGGAAACCTGAGCTGGAAGCCTGCAGCGAGGAAGGGCACAAGGGAAACATCCCATTTTCTGTCTTCCATTTTGATACGATGAACAAGAAGTCTTTACAAAATCATTGCCCAGCTCAGAGGTGAGACTAGAATTCTGCCTCTAGCATGGCATATCAAAGTTACTTCCATATGAGCTGTATTTTTTTGAATGAGTGCTAATAAAATGGACATACTAGTCCATGCTGCTATTTAGAATGAGGTGTAGATTTCATTGTGATCTTAAGCTGTATAGTAATGAGGGAATTTTTAAGAGTTTAGCTTGAAAGGAATTGTGTTCTTATCTCTTGAATAAAACATGGCAACGTAACTTTAATAATCTTTTAATGTAATTAAAAACTTGGAAGAGCACTAGAGACCAACTATAATGCACGTGTGCGTGCATGCATACATATGTGCACACTCATAAGGGAGGCACAAAACAGAGGCCAAAATATGCCACAGAAGGAGCATGGAGCAAGTTGCAGGGATTCATGGAGAAAAAGGGAAGTAGAAATATGGTAGTGAATATTGAAAATTAAGATTAAAAAATTAAAAATTTAAAATAATTAAAAAAGTAATTGGGAACCACTGTTCCTTTGGACCTTTTTTCCATTTTGTGCAACAGATGACAAGTAAACCATTACATACAACAGACTGGACTGAAACACAAAGATTAGGTTCTTGTCTCATCTAGTGTAGTGTTTTCTTTCCCCTGAGTGATTGAGCAAGATCCTATCCTGAGAAGTGTATGAAGGGAGGCTCCATTCATGTGACATGTAACTTTAATTCCCATGATATATGTGTGCTTAACTTTGCAATTGAAATGTTTTTTAAATGTATTTTTGTGTGTAATGTGAACTCTTGCCTATCGCTAAATTTTCATCTCATGAGATTAGGAGGAGTTCATATGAATGGAAGGCCATTTTCATGGATATTTCACTTCTGATCATTAATTTAGGTGCGGGTAGGTGAAGTCGGTGGCAATACCCTTGGATTTTTTGACTGCCAGTTTAGTCCAGATGGTTCAATGATTGTTGCTCATGCTTTTCATGGAGCGCTACACCTTTGGAAACAGGCTACAGTTAATAAGGTACATTGTTTTATTACTATTATTACTTATAAGTGTAATTCTTTTATGTCACTTGAGGTAAGTTCTATTGTTAATAGAAAAGTGTAACAGTACAATTTAAAGTGAATGATTGAATAGTCCTTCTCTTACTATAATATTCTGTAGGAGTCACTCCTGCACAGAAGAGGAGTCTCCCAGGCTCCAAAACCTGTTGCTTTCCTGTGGGAACCAGGAAGTCAGTGGAATAGACTGAACTCCTTTATGGTTGTGCTTTGTTCAGAAGTGGCAGCTGAACCAATAACAAAAGTTTATTTTAGACTAGAGCAATAAAGCAGTATTTGTGTCTCTTTGGCCACTCTGAGTTCTAATAATTTGCTGTTTTCAAATGTCATTTTTTTTCTTTTTTTTCTTAATAAGGACGTTGATACTTTTATTTTGGTTAGAATATGCCAATAAGTCAATTGAAAACTTCTTGCTTCTTTGGTGACTTTTTTGATAGAAAGAATGGACTCCAGAAGTTGTAATTTCAGGACATTTTAACAGTGTAGAAGATGTAAAGTGGGACCCAGAAGGAGAGTTTATCATCAGTGTTGGTTCTGATCAAACTACTAGACTCTTTGCTCCATGGAAAAGAAAACAAGAGACAGAGGTATGATCTTCAAAGATTTTGTGAGATTGGTAAAGAGAGCTTGTCTGTCCTGAGTTTGGAACAAGTCACCTGAATGTAACCCATACCTTAAATTTCCCCAAGCCATGATTCTGTTTAAAACTGCTTGTGTACGTGCTTGGTTTCGTCATCCAATATGTGTTGTTTTCACTTTAAAAATGACTGCTGTTTAATCCAGAGTTCACCTCTGGGTTACCTTCAGTAAGTGTTCTCCCAGGGTCTTAAAAACCAGGCTGTGCAGTAATTCAGGAGGAGAAATACATGGCTGATTCTAATAACCATCGATTGTCCTTGCTTAATGCTTGGCTAAGCACTGCTGCAGGTAATCATGAAGAAACTCAACTTTGGTTGTGTGTTTTGTAGGGTTTTTTTACACAATCTTAATCTAAGCAAAATTCTCACTATATTTCTTACGCTATTTTGTTTATGACTGTGACTGTTTTACCAGAATGATTATCTGAACTCCATGAGTGCAGTTGGTACCTGTGCAAGCAACTTTTCAGTAAGAATTATTCCTGAATAACTTGGTGTGTTCCAAAATAAGTCTAATTTTTGGGTTGGGGAAACCCTGTCTAGGAATGCAGAAGTTCCTATTTCTAGTTGCTCATGCATGTTCCTCATCTACAGATCCAGCTTTTTCTGACAGAACGGTACTAATGCTCCTGTTCAGGAAACTGGCAGAAGCTAGCTGATTGAAATCATGTAAGGCCCAGTGCAAGCTATGCTATTAGTTGTGGTAGGCAAAGGACAGCAATTACAATTGTCTCATCAAAGCTTCTGTAGTGCAGACCAGTAGAGGGTGTCTGATGTTTTTGGGAGAATGAATTTGGCATCAGTTCCTTGATTCCCTTCTTCCAGGCCACACAGAAGTGGTGGCAATCCCAGCTCAAGTGTTAAGCTTTGCCTTGTATTGTCAGAAGGGCATCTGCAGTTTCCTTCCCTGCCTCTTCCCCTAATCTCCAATCTGGAGGGTACAGCAGCTCTGTGGAAAAGATAGTATGTTGGATTTGACATATGGAAACAAAGTCTAGGACTAGAATATGATCTAAGTTGGCAGCATTCAAAAAATGAGTTAATATGTTCTCTGAGACCTACTGAAGTACCACTCTTCATTATGTGTACTGCTTGCTAAATTTTTAACCTATTCTCTGAAAGAACTCGTCTTTGTGTGACTTACCTGTACAGCTCTTCCTGCTGTCTCTGAAACTTTTGAATTAGTTGCTTTAGCAGAGTGATTGCAGTCTTCACATCTGAGCTTGGTGTGAACTGAATTATTGTACTTCCTCTTCCTGTTCTGACAAAAGAGCAGCCACCTGGCAAGGTGTAAATCCAAGTAGTGCCAATACTTGTTGCTGCATGGGGTGTGGGAGAAAGCTATTCTATCCTGTCAGTGGGGTGAAGTGGAGGGTTGAGATAGAAACAGGTCATTTGAGGGCATGTGTTCAGGACTTCGGAACCCCGAAAACCAGGTAGGTAGTTCTGCTGCTTATGAACTTAGATAATATAGGCTTTTGAAATGCCTTACTTTCTTTACTGCACTGAGTTTAATGTCTGAAAAATTACAACAGGTGACATCTAGTGTTTGTCTTAACAAGACACAATGGATGGTTCAGATATCTATGAAAAGTTAGTATTACAACTCAATATTCATGTTTTTCTCTATGAAAAGAGAACTGTTAAATGCAAATAATTATCCTGTCTTAAAAATCTCAATTCTGATATTGTACTGGGTTCAAATATCAGAAATGAGGGATAAAAATCAGCTTCGGTTTGTCATGCAAATTTGCACCCTGATTTTTCTGGAAGAAGCTTATTGCATGACTTATGCAGCCTGTTCTTTGTCTGTTTTGGGGTCTGGGGTTTTTGTCTTTTTTTCATTCGTGTTATGTGCTGTGTTCTAAAGTATGCAAAGATGTACCTAGTAAAGGGTAAGAAGGGTTTATTGCACCATATGCTTGTTTTTTGGGTTTCATTGGTTGTTGGTTTTTTAATAATTAATGCTTTTTTTAATTGGAAAATAGTCAATCTCTTGTGAAAACAGGAGATTTTGTAGGATCTCTCAAATATCCCATTCAGATTTTATTGGAAGCTTTGACATTCAAAACTCAATTGGATTTTTAGTGTGATATATGCGGTTTACAGTCAATGTAATGTCTTTCCTTATGTTTGTATGTCTAGTACAATATAAATTCTGTCTTGGCTACAGTTTTCCAGGCATTGTAACACTGAAGTAGTCCAAATTAATTCTAATTGATTAAATTAATTCTAATTCTGCTAGCTGTAAACTCAAAAGTGCACACTGTATTTTTCCACCTGAAGTATCATATAGGAGTAGTAGAAAATGAAACTTAATAAAAATCTTTTCATGAGAGTGTATTTGCTAGAAAACAATTTTTTTTTTCATATGTAGAATAAGTTAAATTTTTAGAAAAGCAATTTAAAGAATATAATGGGTTTTTTGCTAATATTCTTTGCTTAGTGTGACTATAGAACTAACTTGTCTAGTTTCTGGTCAGCTGTTAGTTCTGGTTTTCTTGGATTAATACTTGAAGCATAGATATGAATATTTCAGGAAACTAGAAAAAAAATTAATACTTCAAATGAAAACACTTCTAAAATCATCAGGATTTTCCAGATGTTTTTCCTATAAGAAGCTATTTTGGTTTTGTCAGTTTTTTTGCAAAGCTTCTATTAAATGATCTCACTAAAATCAAGTATTTAAAGGAAGGGGGGAAGGAGGAACCTGTAGTCTGCTGACAGCAGTGGTGCTGTACTTTGTGAAAGATAGATGAAGGAAGCAAGGTAATTATTGCTGCCTTTCTTACATCTTTCAGAGCTAGAGTTTTGAAAGTAGTAAGTAGCATACAATCCTCCTTGTGCTTAAGCAAATGATGTCCTATTCCTGACTGTCTAGCATA
This sequence comes from Balearica regulorum gibbericeps, assembly GCF_011004875.1. NCBI lineage: Eukaryota > Metazoa > Chordata > Aves > Gruiformes > Gruidae > Balearica > Balearica regulorum. The sequence continues at coordinate 67,965,902 of NC_046185.1, forward strand.
AAGAAGTCACAGTAAGCACGGTGTGCCCTTAGTAACAAAGGTAAGTGAATGCCTTAAATGTGTCTGTGCAGGGACACAGTTTACTGAATCGTTTGGCGGAAAAATAGGATTTAACTGATGTATGTGAGTGTACATCAGTTTTATGAATGTCAGTAGAAGGTTGCTATTAACTTTCCTTTTTGTTAATAAAGTCAGCACTTAAAGTAGTAGTACTTTTTTGGAACTCAATCTTGCTGCTTCTCTGGTGAAGAATTGTGTTTTAACTGCATGTCTCTTCAGGTAACCTGGCATGAAATCGCAAGGCCTCAAGTACACGGATATGACATGCGTTGTCTGGCGATGGTTGGCCGGTTTCAGTTTGTGTCGGGAGCAGATGAAAAAGTGCTGCGAGTTTTTCGTGCTCCCAAGAATTTTATAGAAAATTTCAGTAACATCACTGGTATTCCAATGGAGAAGCTGTGCTCCCACGTAAGTGTGCTAAAGCAATGCTAAATGAAGACAGCCCTCTTTCACGTAAATAAAACTAATACTTTAGAAAATATCAAATTCCACTAAATGCCATGAAAAATCTTTTAATAGTTCTGAAACCTTAACCTTGTTTTTCCTTTCCCTTCTATCTGCTTCCACATGTGTTGTTTCATATGTATTTTCACTATGTTGTCTTATAAAACAGGTTGTATTTGAAAGTAAACGACCTAGTATCTGAAGTGCTAAGAGTATGGGTAAATTTTAAATAAGTCAGACCAAGCAGTCTACTGTACATGTTTGGTGATTTGAAAGCAAACAACAAAGCCTGGGAATGTGCTTCTCCTTAATTTAAGGGTGTAGTAGTCTTGTCTAGGTGTAATTATTGTTGTGTGGTTATGCATTGTTTTTTTTTTTTAATTGTATGCTTGGAAATAGTGTAAAGCTTTCAGCACTGTTGTTAGTTGTTACATATAAATATTTATAAATATGTACTCGCTCATGCTTTATTTCTTCTTGACATTGATAACTTTCTTGAGGCCTTTACATTCCACTTCTTAGCGTCGATAAGTATACTTTCCTACTCTGTGGAAAGATAAGACTGCAGAGTTGTTGTCCTTTGTTTGCTCCCCGTTCGCTTTAAAATCTAATTCTGTTTTTCTCTGCATTTTGTAGAGCAGACCTCTTTCAGGATAGCTCTCTCTGTACAGTGCCTTGCATGCTCTTCGCATTTCTGGCTCAAAAGCAGTGTTTTCTGTGCAGCTTCTCAGAGATGGATTAGCCTTTCCATTTCATTTAACAATTGAAACATCTGGGAAAGAAATCTATTCATTTTTAATAGCAAGAAGTTACATAAGTAACTGTTTAGCGCTTTAATTCCGTAAAACTTTGTAAGCATTTGCGTTAATGACATTGTGCAAATAACGTTGTGCTTTTATAATGCTGGCAGATGTCATTATTTTACTTCTATGTAGACTTTCCTTATCAGCTCTTCCTTTGAGTGCTATTTTTTGATTCATAATATCACAAAGTGTTTCACATGAGCTTTGTTTAAAGAGAAAGACTTTATGAGCTCTAATGATATGGCTACTTTTAAATAGCTTTATTGAAATTGCTCTTTTTTTTTTTTTCTGTTAAAAAGGGTAAGCTTTTTCTTCATTTAGCTCAAATGCCTTCACCAAAAAAGTACTTAAAACCAAAAAAGCTAGCTTTATATTCACAAAGGGTTGAATAGGATTATATTCAGTTCAAATCCATGGGAATTGTATTATACTTTGGGTTGTAATGAAGAACTATTTTTGTTTTAGAGGCCTTAGACTGGTGTGTGTGTCTTATACATTTTTCTCATCAAATTGTGAACTTTTAAATAAGTAACATAGTGTTTTAAGCTGTCACCTAAATTATTAATCCAATTCTGTAAAGTAGTCTTTCTTTGAACTTTTCAGACACCAAGGAAGGGGTTTTATGGCTATTAAATCTAATACTTTTCCATCTCTGTACAAAGGGACCCAAGTTCATTTACCCTTTCTAAATTTTGGCTTTTTCCCCCATACTTTTATGGAAGTATTTTCTGTCTGATGATTTGTCTTTCCTCTGTGCTGCTGTAAACACCACGTACTCCAGCCGCATCTCTGTGCTATGTACTGAGTTGTGTTTGAAACTGTAGGCACAGGCACTCAATCTCTGCCTCCTTTTCCAAAATGCTGCTTTATAATAGAATCACAGAATGGTTTGGGTTGGAAGGGACTTTAAAGACCATCCAGTTCCAACCCCCCTGCCATGGGCAGGGACACCCTCCACTAGACCACGTTGTCCAAAGCCCCACCCAACCTGGCCTTGAACACTTCCAGGGAGGGGGCTGCCACAACTTCTCTGGGCAACCTGTTCCAGTGCCTCACCACCCTCACAGTAAAGAATTTCTTCCTTATATCTAACCTAAATCTACCGTCTTTCAGTGTAAAGTCATTACCCCTTGTTCTATCACTACATGCCCTTGTAAACAGTCCCTCACCATCTTTCCTGTAGGCCCCTTCAGGTACTGGTAGGCTGCAATTAGATCTCCCTGGAGCCTTCTCCAGGCTGAACAACCCCAACTCTCTCAGCCTGTCCTCATAGGAGAGGTGCTCCAGCCCTCTGATCAGCTTCGTGGCCCTCCTCTGGACTCACTCCAACAGCTCCATGTCTCTCCTGTACTGGGGCCCCCAGGGCTGGACGCAGTACTCCAGGTGGGGGTCTCACCAGAGCAGAGTAGAGGGGCAGGATCACCTCCCTCGACCTGCTGGTCACCCCTCTTTTGATGCAGCCCAGGACACGGTTGGCTTTCTGGCCTGCAAGCGCACACTGCTGGCTCATGTTGAGCTTCTCATCAATCAATACCCCCAAGTCCTTCTCCTCGGGGCTGCTTTCAATCCATTCCTGGCCCAGCCTATAGTTGTGCTTGGGATTGTGCCCACCCACGTGCAGGACCTTGCACTGGGCCTTGTTGAACCTTACGAGGTTCATTTCTCCTCAGAACAGACTATTTCCCAGTCCTATTGTGTCAAAAACTGCAGTGCTCTCAGTTGATTATCACATATATCCTAGAATAAGTAAGGTTGTGGATGAAAACCTGTGATTAGGGATGAAGATGCATGCTTTACAGCAAACCCCTTGAGCTGAGGCGTTAGAAAAGCTTTTCTTTTCTGGCAGAGTACTGGTCTTCATTTTGTCCAGGGTATGTTCTGGATGAGTTAGGAGTTTTTCAAAGTGCCCCTCTTCACTTCTCTAGAAAAGTCTGTTTTTATCACAGGGGTTCCTTAAACTGTGGCCTTCGAAATCTGAACCTACATGATAATCTATGTTATGTGGTTTTGGTTTTGTTTTTTTTTTTTCATTCAGCAATCAGCTGATCTTCCAGAAGGTGCAACTGTGCCAGCTTTGGGATTATCCAATAAAGCCGTTTTTGAAGGTACGGCTAATGAGAAATAATGATGATTGTGCTTGATGTGGAAACTTTTTTTTAAAAAATGATTGTTTTAGTGTATGTCTTTTTGTTAGGGCTGTTGTAAGCTTGACTGCAAATTGTGCAAAGCATTTATTTCTCTGGTATCATTTAAATATGGTGCTTAAAATAATAAAAAGGACTAGTGAGAATCTTTCCTCCCTTTCTCTGCCTTAGGTTTCTCCCCTAAACATCCCCTAATGTTTTGTGCAAACTCAAAGTGCTCTTTCCCTGCCTCCTATGCTGTGTCCCACACCCCTGTAGGAAGTAACCCCACTCAGCCTGCGCAGCGCTCCCAAGAGCCTCCCTCTTCTGTTGACTGATCTTGAGGTGTTTCACGCAGATGATGGGGCTCATTGGTCTCCTGTGATGGGTCTGGGAGTAATCAGGGCAGGATATTATTTGAATTCCCCCATCTGCTGTTGTTCCTCTGGTTTATCCATGCTCACTACCCAGCCTCCCCACCCCCTCAAGAAGACTGATGACTTTTAGCCAGCGAAATTACTATTGAGTAGCATACTGTGAAAACTAGGTTCAGAGTTGTTACAGCAGAACTACCTGTTGCCACTTGTGGTTTCTCTGTAAAATAGCTTGACTCTGAAGCTATATTCTGGAGTCCTTTTCACACTCTCCTCAAATGTTAGCACCCTTGTAGAAGAAATGCTGCTTTAAGGAGGATTACTCACATTTTCTATTCCAGTGGAAATAGCCATAAACCTTCTCCAGGTAAATGATGCTTTGTGAAAGTATTTGGGAAGGAAGAATTAGTTAGCCAACAGTAATTAATGCTCTGTTGGTAAAGGCAGGAGAGGCACCAGATGTTGTTTACTGGAAAGGTGGTGAGGATTGCGTTGTGGGGGAACAAGGAAAGGGGGACAAACACCTGTCTAGAATGATAAAAATAACTGAGTAGGGTCTTGAGACTGGGGATGGGACTGGTAATCTGGTGTTTAATAAAGTTTCTGGTAAAAAATGCACTTACAGTGGAATCTACAATTTAGGTCAGACCTATTTTTTTTCTCTGTCTAAAGCTTTATCAAAAGGTATGAATTTAAAAAGGAAGCATTTTAATAAGCTTTGTCTCCAGGGTCTTCCATGGCAATACAGCTAAATTTTCCTAAATCTTCTGTGAGAGAAAAATAGCTTTGTTGTACTTGAAGTAACTCGTAAAATATATTTTGGCAAAAAACTTCCCCCCCCCCCCCCCGCTTTCTCATGAATCCTTCCACTGAAAGAGGGAACGAAACTTTATTCTGCTAGAGTATCGTGCCACACAGACTACCTAATTTCCATTGATTTCATGTGGCACACCCAGAAGCGGCACTATGAGTAGAAAAGCTGTAAAATTTTCCTGCTTTGTCCACCATTGCCCACCCAATGGTGTGAGCACTGATGGCTTAGGTTAAAGCCCCACAGACCTCTCTTCTTGCTTACCCTGCAGAGGTACAGAAGGAAAGGTTTAACATTGGGGAAGCACAGATTCAACTCCTGGTGACTACTTCTTTCAGGTAAATCAAAGTCTCTTTAAGAGTCTTTAAAAGAGACTGTGCTGATGGAGAGAGGACAGTCTCAGAATGAAATTAGTCCAAAGATTAGGTTATTGGATTTTTTCCTCTTCTCCTCCTCATTCTTGTGTACTTTAGAATAACTAGATTCTAATATTAATATTATTGTAACTCTGGAAGCAGAGAAACCTAATTTCAATTATTTATATTGTGAAAAAAAAGAGATGGTTTTTAACTTGATTTTAACTGCTCATATTTTCCCTCCTGTCAAGTATGTTCTCTCTAGCTAATGAAGTCCTTACTTTGAATAGGAGATATGTCTGTTCAACCAGCTGAGGATGAAGAAACATTTAATACCATTTCGAATCAGTATCCTGAGATCTATTTTCAACCCTTGATCCTTACAGGTATGAGATTCATTTCTGTTGTAGGAAATAGAGGATGAAGTTCATTGGATGTAAACTTGAAGCATTATTTAGCTGATTTTTAAATTTAGTACCAAATTTGAATATGGTGTACAAATGTCTTTTAGAACCTCCCCCAGAGGATCACTTGCTGCAGAATACCTTGTGGCCTGAAATTCAGAAGTTGTAAGTTTTATTTTTCTCTTTTAATTTACAAAATTTCCAGAAAGCTATTGCAACATAGTCGTGTAGTCTGGTCTTGGTAACTCTTTCTATTTTATTATCTGATTTGACTTTGTGTGCAGTGTATTCCTTGTAAAATAAATTATATGTGCATAAAAACTAGGAAACCATGCAGCAAATGGCAGTTGTCTCACAAAACTTTATTGCATTAGTTGTTTCTGTACCAGGAATATATCTATGTTTTTTAGCACAAAGCTGCTCTTTTGAATTTGTAATGATCAGACTTTCATTGTCCCTTTGGATGTTTGCCTTTTGTGAAGGTCTGTTTAGGGCACCTATCTCTGTTTTTTTTTTTTTTTTTTTTCCCCTCTTTGTTCCAAGAGAATAGTAAGGTTTCTGGTCTGCTATAAGAAACTGTGGCATGTTTTCATGCTTTTATCTGTGCTCTGGAATGTGATGGGCCTCTCTTTCCGTGCTGCAGCCTTTGTTTGTGTCTGTCTGCTCAGCAAATCTGCTTAAAACCTTGCCTGTACTGAGCATCTCTCTGCATAAGGAGTTCTCTGCTTCTTTCCACTTCGTGGCACAGACTTGCAAATCAAGTTTCTGGTATGGAAGTAAAGGCTGAGGCATCAAAGGAGTTTCTCCCGTAAAGCCTGACAGAGTTGTAAGATGGAATAGATGGAAGCAGTAGCCGAAAAAGGATGTGTCTAGTGGTAGAGCAAAGTGATGAATGTTGAGTGAGATGGTTACAAACCCAGTTTGGGTATTGAACGCTGACACAGTGGGTTGCAGATTGCAAAAATTATAAGAGTTATGTGGTCATGACAATAATTGTTCTGAGGTTGTAGAGTTTTAGAATTCTTCAGCTGTGTTTTGTTCCTCCATTTTTGAGATTCACCACAATTTGAAAATGAAGGTTGTCATTTTATTTGTTCCCTGAGGATCCCAGTAACATTAAACTACACTTTCAAAATCTTCAAAGTTTTAGTATGAATCTTTAAAGTATAGCACAAATAAATTAATCATCTCAAGCTCTTAGGGGTTTATTTATCTGGATCTCCTGAAAGAGTGGTCTCAGGCAGGAACAAGAATGTTGAGCCTTTGCTGATGATTAGAGCTACCTTTTATACATTACCAGTATTGTGACTTTGGGGCAGGGGGAGAGGGGGTGCAGATAAAAAGCTTTGGGAAAACAGTTTGCAGGTTACTTTCATTTGACTGAGTGGGAGGTTTTGTGGGAGCTCATCTTTACCTTCAACCGGGCAGTTAATCTCTTTGAACGCTTTTAAGCTCTCTTACTGTGTTTGTACTCAAAAGTGCTTCTAGGAGGGAAGCTGGTGGATATTAGACCATTTTTGCACATTGCGTAATTTCCGTTATGTTAACCGCGTCTCCTGTGCGTGCTGTGGCCGCTAATGCACCACTCACATAAGTAGTTCGATAAGGGATCTTTTAAGTAGTGAAAAGGAGCCAAGGCCAAAATTTTTCTTCATTTGCCTTTGACATTTTTCAAATTCTAGTGAAACATTGATTGTTGATATTCTGCTACAGGAGTACTGCCATCTGATTTTATATTCTGCATTCATTAAAATACCTGCATTTTATGATGTACTTAACAATTTTTTCTGTGACAGAGACACTGCTAATGCTAGGGATTCTTTCATGCAAGGGCAGCAAGATGTAAAGCATTCATAGGCTTTCAAGTTTTTTGCTCAGGATAATCTTGAAAGAAGTAACATGAAATCGCATAATGTAGATTTCGAGTTGCCATAGCAGCAGAAAAATGGTGTGAGGAACTGACTTGCTAAAAATAGCTTGTTTGTCATTGACATTTGTGTATTCCCAGCTCTAACTTGACACCAGGTTTTGAAGGATTAGTGTTGGGTTTGGAAAACTGTTTGCTTGAGTAGGTTTTAGTATGAAGAACTTGCTGAATTTTTTACATAATCTAATAACTTTAAAATAAAAATATGACAAATCCTGTGAGAGTATGCTAATCTTTACTCTCTTGGAAAATTACCATAGAGAATTTATATGCAGCAGGCTGAGATTAAAAGCCTGAATGTTGACACATATATTTATGTTTATATGTATGTACATTTCATGTTATACACTTGGAAGTCTTGAAAGATCCTTTTTGACACTAGAAAATTACTGTGATCATTTGTCTGGACACTTTGAAAGTCCAGTCAGTTTACCTGTGCGTAAAAAAAAATGCTATGAATTACACATTGCTAAGGCAAAATCGCTTGTGGTTGGAAATGTCATTTAATTATTCATTCATGCAGTTGCTTCTCTCCATTGTGAACCTTTTTTTGGGTGGTGTGCTACAGAGTGAAGGGATCAGATTGCGTCTGTGGGGGAAGGGGTTGTAATGGAGCTTCTATACCTGCAAGGCTCATACACTCTTGTAAACAGCATCTCCTATTGCCACTATATTCTCTTTACTGGAGACATTATTAGGCTATATAGGCTGTCAGTCTCACCTATGATACTCCTGCTTATGTAACTTTGCAAAAGACGGTATTTTAGGTTTTATTTTAAGTTAAAGAGAAGGGTTACATTTTAATGCTTCTGTTTAGCAAGAACAAAGTTGCATGCAGAAGCTCAAAATGTTTCTGTCAAGTGCTCTTTAATACTACATTTAGGGGATAAAACCAAAATAACTGAGGACTTGTTTCACAAGTTGTTCCACAGGTTGTTTTTCCTTCATTGAATTTTGGGAAATTTAGACTTTTCATGGAATAAATGCTTTCAGTTTTAGAAACTTGACTTTCAATGACTTTCATTACAAAATAGTCTCCAGGAAAGTGCTTTAAAAGTAAGCATTATGATAAAACTGGTGCTAGTGGCAGAGAAAGGGGAAGACACACAGTAATACCTTCATCATTATAAGATACAATCAAACTTGCAATTTAACATTCCAATTAAGCGCAGCCGCTGGTCCCTCTCCCCCCTGAAGGTCCAGGTGCAGTTCCTCTTCATGAAAAGGCAGTGGATCCCCAGTCTTCAGACATGACTGTGGGAGTCTGTCTATGGGATATGCCCAGCAGCGACTTTTCTGGACTCTGTTCAACAGACACAGACAGTAATTTGTCATTTAAACAGATGGCTGTTTTGGCTGCAAGTGAAATCCCATGAACATCAATCCCATGTAAGAACTTCATTGCGATACTGCTGACCAGAGGAGTTTATTAAGAGAACTGCTCATCTCTTCAGGGCTAGGAATCAATTGAACACCCCCCCCCAACTGGTATTTAGCTGATATTTGTCCACTGTTTATAGACTGCATCTCCAATTTTAATTCCAATTTGTTTTGTGACTGATTTTGTGTTAGTCTGTGTGGCATCTCTGCTTATTAGTTAAATCCCAGTCCAGATATGTGAGCTTGAATTCCAGCAGAACTCATGCAAAGATTGATTACAAATGTGTTTCTGGAGGGAGGTAGAAGTTTTTGTTTTCTACAGTGTTAATTTCCTTTTCTGACATGATTCTTGTCTGCTAGTTCAGAAATCTTCTTTCAGTATTTCCCAGAACGGGCATCCTTTGGCTAGGTGTCTGTGGTGTATTTCTTTGGTGATCTTCAAATATGTGGCTTCTGATTTTTATTGGTAGTGTTAAAATAGCTTTACAAGAAAATAAGAAAACATGAAATGCTGCTTTAGTCTGCTTTGTTAATCATTAGTGTAGCTTCTGCAGTGCTGATGCTTTAGGACTATGGAATGGGCTGGAGAGATTATTCTGTAGTCAGTTCCTAACTGTGAAAGAATTTATGCAGATGTTTATATTGAATGCTGAACATTATTAGGAATTATTTGAGACATAATACTGAAACAGTGGGCAGGAGTTCCTGGCAGGTACCTTGTATTTTTGCAAAGGGATTTAAATCAACATAAGAAACTTGATACATACTGCAATAATGACTGTCATGTGTTAAATATCTTTTCACATTTATTTCAGATATGGACATGGATATGAAATTTTTTGTGTTGCTTGCAATAATTCAAACACTATAATTGCCTCAGCATGTAAGGTAAGAAAAGATTCTAGCACCATCTAGTGAAAAATGCCACCAGATTTCTAGGGCTGACAGAGCAGGAGTCAGAGTTCAATTTGGGCTGAATTCTCTTCTTTCACTTAAATGGGAAAGATTTTGTATAGATCATAGTTGCCCTGCAAAGGTGAGAGTGAATGCAGATAAGCTATTATTCATAAATTATATATGATTTGTTTGAAGATATTAGTAAGATAAATTCTAACAAATACAGGTATAAACCATTTTCTTACTTATATATATTGTCAGCATTAGTACAAAATAGTGAAACAATCTTGAAACTTCCCAGAGGAAAGCTGATTCTAACTTGATTGCAAGCCTTAAAACAAACCCCATAACATCCTATTATTGTTTTGAAATGTGTGACTCTCATATTTGCTTTCATTAATTCTCACTTTTTTTTTTCCATCAATACAGGCTTCCAAAAAAGAACATGCAGCAATTATTTTGTGGAGCACTACTTCTTGGAAGATACTGCAGAGTTTGTCATTTCACAATCTGACTGTTACTCAGCTGGCATTTTCTCCTAATGACAAATTTTTATTAGCCGTTTCTAGAGACAGGAATTGGTCCCTGTGGAGGAAACAAGACTCATCAGAGCCAGGTGATCTATGTAAAGTGGATATACACATTTGAAGACTTCACGGTTGGTTTGATGGTTTTGGTTTCAAAATATTGAAAGAGAATTGGTAAAATATTTTAATGGCCATTAAAATATTACATTTACAACATATAAGAATTAATGGTGGTGTAGGCTCCTGTGGCTTTAAGAAACGCAACTAATCGTGCATTAGAAAGCTAGAAAGGGAATTAAATGTGGAGAAGAATATAATCAAGCCTTAAATACTGTTTCTTTGCATGTAATGAAGTCTGCTATTTGTCTGCCTGCCTTCTGCTTGTGATTGTACGTTTCAGATTTACTGAAATCAGGTGTACATTCTGGAGTGTAATGTCAAAACATCAAACTGGTATTCTATCAAGGAAAGCCTTCATCTCTGTGATCTTTGCAGGCTAGGCTGGAAGGTTTATTGCTATACCCGTGTCCTGCATAGAGCTGCCTTGTCCCTGTTTGCAGGGCCAGACACTTTGAGACTCTTGACAGGATTAATCTCTCCAGTGTGGCTTTCTGATAATCCTACACAATTGATTAATTTGACTAGGACTGGCTCTGTCTGGAAAAAGAGCTGATAGTAAAGATTCAGTTGACTTTCTCATTAAGACTTTGAGCCTTGCAAAATCATGAGGAGATTGCTATTGAACACTTTAATGGGTTCCTAGAACAGATGCTTGTGCTGAAAACGTTTATCATTGCACTGTTGGCTTAATAGCACGTAAACACTACTGGGCTCTATAGAGTTTTTCTAGAGACTTGGCAGTGAGTTTTGGCCCCTTCGGGCAGTGTCTGATTGTATCCTGGCTTGAGATTTCTGTTCTATTCAGACTTCTATTCTAAAGCGTGGGATATTTTCCTGAAGCATTGTGTAACTACTGTGGACAAGGAATATGAATTCTCATTGGAAGTAGAGGAAATCTTCTTTTCATCTGTTCATCATTTACTTTTTTTTGGTCTACAGAGAACATCATTGTCAGTGTAAAGCAAAACTGCTGGTATTGTCATCCTAAGAAGTGATTACTTAAAATCTGTGCTCCAAAATGACAGCCTTTTCTACTTAGGAAAATCATTCTGCTGATCAGATTTATTGCCTGTTTGGATGCATACTGAAATGGCAGCTTGTCTCTTTGGGGGACAGATTAATCTTTATGATTAGATCATTAAGATTTGAGCTCTGGGGGCTTTACTGGTAAATAGGAACTATAGTGAAGTTATTGGGAATACGTGTATACATGGTAAATGTTGCACCAGACTAAAGCTTTTGAAGTCGGTGTTCTTGTGAAAAACTCGTATAGAAAGAACCTGAAGGTCTTATATTTCATCTTAAATTCTCCTGAAACAGATATGTGTGTGAAAGATCAAACTGTTCCTACTGTTTTAGTGCTGTAAGGGCTGACTGATGTGGTCTTGAACAGGTGCTGATTATCATTGTGGTAGGTGTTGGGGAAAAAAATATTTGTGGTGCAAAGTATTCCCAGTTGCTTTAAAGATGAGTGGAATAATATCAGAGTATTTCTGCAGTTCTTACATAGAGTAAGTAAGAGTAACAATTACTTTTAATATGTAGAGTAGTTGAAGCAAGGGGTTTCCTCTGTATGTTTTATTCCAGGACCAGTTTTCAGTTGCTGTGCATACACAGACAAAAATACAGCTGTTCACAGTCGAATCATTTGGTCTTGTGATTGGACACCAGATAGCAAGTATTTTATTACTGGCAGTCGGGACAAAAAGGTAATTAATATAAAAGGAATTTTAAAAGCCCAGAATTATTTTAAATGTATTTTAGATTAGTAAATGTTGTGCTCTAATGAGCCCGTTTTCTATAAATACACAAAAAGCTTATTGTGTGTATTACCACAGAAATCAGTGAGACTTTCATATGCTAAATAAAGTGCTTGAATATCTGTGTACAAGACTCTGGTCTGCCAGTTGGACTTCTTCCCTTCTTTTTTCATACAGTAAGACAAGCATATGTCACATAATTCTTATGGTATTTCTTTAACTTTCATAACAGAATCTGGTTTTATAGTCAGTATCTTCAATGAAATCAGACAGACTGTCTAAGAAGTTGAATCTTTGCAGACAGACATTTTTTACTGTTTTTCGGGGTCATCGACTTTGTTCTGTGCCCTGGAAGTATTTTAACTAAGTTATTCCTTTATGTTTTTGTAAATGCATTTACAAAAAGATTAAAGCAAAAATTCCTAGATGATTCTTTTTCTTACAGGTCATTATCTGGGGCCAGTACAACTTATCAGTGACTACTGAAGGGAATATGCTGGATTCAATCAAGCCATGTTCAACAGTACTGGATGCTGGAGATTCTGTTACTGCTGTTAGCATCAGCCGTGTGCTTACTCCTGATGGAAGGTATTGCTGTTTTATCTAATGCCATTTTGTGTCTAATTTGAAATTAGTATTTTTACCCCCTAAGTCATTTTTCTGCGCCTCTCCCCCCGCCCCGCCATGGCAGGGGGTTTGGAACTGGATGATCTTTAAGGTCACTTCAAGCCCAAACCATTCTATGATTCTATGAAACAGCTCCTAAAATCTACCTGTCAAATATTTTGACCATTCTTTGGCTGATTGAACTCTACTTTTTTTTCTTTCCTAGCCTTCTTTTCAGGTATATGGTGACTTCTCCAGTGTAACAAGTTAAAAAAAAAAAAAAAAGGGGGGGAGGGGGCAGGGGAGGTGGGCATGAACAGACCTGAAACACATTAATTCTTCCAAGAATATTGACTGGTCCGATGCTGTAATAAGCTGCTTATATTTTTCCCAACCAAATATATTTTGCAGGTTTTTGCTTTCTTAATTTTTTTTAATGCAGAAGCTTTGAATTAAATTGTGATTTTTTTATTATTATTATTTTTTCCATGGAAAAGCAAGTCTTGATATGAAGGGCAAGGAGCAACACAGTGTTTGAGTTTTCTAGCTTGCATTAGAGCCACCTTCACTGAGCTGCCTGCTGTAATCTCTTCAGAACTAATGCAGTTATTCTCTTAACAGATACATTGTTGCAGTAGGCTTGGAGAATGGGAAGATTAGCTTGTACACATGGAAGCAGAGTGGGCAAGAACCAACACTGGCTGATTGGACCATGTGTGTTGAGATGGATAGCAGGTATGTTTTTGAAGTAAGCTGGGAGCAAGGAAATATTATTCTTGAGACTAATAATGCTGGAGTTCTGTTCTTATAATATAAAATTATATGAAACTGATTTATTTGTATATCAAAAATTGTTATCCTTTTAGGAAAAGGTTGATCCCTGAAAGACTAAAGATGTCTTTAAGCAAAATCTGGAAATAAAACTATTGGTTATTTAGATTTTATTAAAAAACCCAACAAACTCCAGTGAAAACCAAAGTGGGGTGTGTGGATGTTTGTGGTGGGTTGACCCTGGCTGAGGGCCAGGTGCCCACCAGAGCCGCTCTATCACTCCCCTCTTTCATTAGACAGGGGAGAAAAGGTACAATGAAAAAAAACCTTATGGGTCGAGATAAGGACAGGGAGAGATCATTCACTAATTATCATCATGAGCAAAACAGACCGAACTTAGAGAGGGAATTCATCTTATTTATTACTAAGCAAAACAGAGTAGAGGAATCAGAAATAAAACCAAATCTTAAAACACCTCCCCCCACCCCTCCCATCTTCCCGGGCTCAACTTCACTCCTGGCTTCAACCTCCGCCCCCCCCAGCGGCACAGGGGGATGGGGAGTGGGGGTTACGGTCAGTTCCTCACGCGGTGTTTCTGCCGCTTCTTCATCCTCAGGGGGAGGACTCCTCTCATCGTTCCCCTGCTCCAGCGTGGGGTCCCTCTCACGGGAGACAGTCCTTCACAAACTTCTCCAACGTGAGTCTCCTCCATGGGGTGCAGACCTTCAGGAGCAAACTGCTCCAGCGTGGGTCCCCCGTGGGGTCACAAGTCCTGCCAGCAAACCTGCTCTGGCGTGGGCTCCTCTCTCCACGGGTCCACAGGTCCTGCCAGGAGCTTGCTCCAGCGCGGGCTTCCCACGGGGTCACAGCCTCCTTCAGGTGCCTCCACCTGCTCTGGTGTGGGGTCCTCCACGGGCTGCAGGTGGAATCTCTACACCCCCTCATCCTCCCTCCATGGGCTGCAGGGGAACAGCCTGCTTCACCATGGTCTTCACCACGGGCTGCAGGGGGATCTCTGCTCCGGTGCCTGGAGCACCTCCTCCCCCTCCTTCTGCACTGACCTTAGTGTCTGCAGATGTTCTAACATCTTCTCACTCCTCTCTCCGGCTGCAAAAGCGCTCTCTAACTGTTTTTTTTCTCTTTCTTAACTATGTTATCACAGAGGCACTGATTGGCTTGGCCTTGGCCAGCGGCGGATCCATCTTGGAGCCGGCTGGCATTGGCTCTGTCAGACACAGGGGAAGCTTCTAGCAGCTTCTCACAGAAGCCACCCCTGTAGCCCCCCCCGCTACCAAAACCTTGCCACACAAAACCAACACAATGTTAAACCCCAAAATACCTCATGCAATGCAAATGCTTTGAGAAGTATTATATGTTGTTGGCCCCACTTAAAAAAACAAAACAAAACAAACCCCAACAACAAAAAAACCCCACCCAACAAAAGTCACCAGCAAACAAACAACAAAACAAGCCAGCTTTATTACCTTTAGATATAAAATAAGATGCTAGAAAACAGCAAAAAGGGGTGGGTGGAAAGAATCACTGTGTATATACATCAGCAAAACATTTTGGAGTGGATGACAGCAAGCTTTCAAGAGCAGCTTTTAGCAGAAACCAAAGGAATGACAGGCTATAAGTGGTGCTGCTGCTGCGGTGGCAGCTAGTGAGACTCTCTGTAGAGAGACTTTGAATATTTCACTTGGAGCACTCCCCTAGATTCTTCCTTCATGCACTGGCATTGGTAGTCCCAGAAATGAAAGCTGATGGTGACTTTGGCCTGTGTGTGCTTGAAGTGAATTGGAAAGAGACACCAGCTAACAGGAAATCGCAGGCTAAAAGCCAGAAATCTGTCATATCTCAGTAACTGAGATGCTAGACCTGCAGCTTAATGTGGTAAAACTTGAAATCAATAGCTGTTTAAATTATTCATGAGTAAGAGGATAAAATGTCATTAGTGTTAATGGCCATACTTATTTTAAGAACTTAATACCTGCTGGTTGTCACAAGTAAGTTTTTCCTCAGTTGGTAGTGTTAAAAGAAGAGTACTAATTATATAAATGTTGATGTTTACACACACATGCCCAACTGTGTGTGACATTTTGCAGTTATGTATGGATTTCTTTTTGTTGCAGCCAAAGTCATGCTCTTGCTGTGAAACGTTTATGTTGGAGACATCATGCGGGCAGAGCTGGGCATAATGATCAGAACAGCAGTGAGTGGTTGCAGCTTGCAAGTTGTGGAGCTGATCACTGCGTTAAGATATTCAATGTCAACAGATTTGCTCTTTAGCAAAGACAGCAGGCCTGTCTACGCGAAACAGATCCACAATGTTTTATTTCAGCTTTTAGCCATTTTGATTGTTGAATTTTCTGTTTTCTGCTCTGGAAAGTGAAACTTCTGACATGTAACTTATTAAAGCAACTTTTGCGGTAGTTTGAAATGTCAAATATTTTTCTAATTCTCCAGTTTCAGGATTATGAAGTATTTTATACGTTTTGGTTGGTGAACATCCTGGAACTGAGGGATGGGAGGTGGGGTAGGGCATGGGAGAAGTATAATGAGACAGCTTTGTTCACTGTGACTCTGGGGGTGGGTGGGAAGCTGCCAGCACTTGGGGGGTTCTGTGCTTGGGATTGCGAGCGGAGTACTGAATTGCATTGAACCCAACTGTCAGTTGACCCGCAAGTGCTGACACTGCGTGTTTAAGCATGTGCAGTTAACCAGAGATCAAACAGCCCTGGTCTAAGTCTTAGACTGCCTTACTTGAGAAGGAGTAGTTTGTGTCCGCATGCTTGGACCTGCCTGCTTGTTTGGTTTTCCTGTCCATATTCCTCTTTCTTCTGCTGTGCTGAATACTGGGCTCCTGTTTGCTTGGTCATGTGGGGCTTAAAGCCTAACTCACAGACCGCTGAAATCTGATGTCTCCTCTGCATACCTGCGAGCCCTCTCTGAGCAGAGTGCTATAGAAGAGCCATCTTGTACTCTGCTTGAGGGCTATCCTCTACAGTTTGGGCTGGAAAAGCTTAAAAATACCAGTAGGGCAGGAGCTGAAAGGTGGCAGCCATTCTTTGTACTGCCTTTGGACTCCTCCCGACTCCTGAGTGCTCCTTATCTATTCTGGTGAGAAGTGGGACTAGTTAACTTATTTGTCTGATTGTCTAGTCATTTAAATAGAATGATAATATACCTCAGCAGGTCTGTCTCCAATTCCAAAGTCCAGAGATCAGTTAAACTTTGAGTGAAATTATTTTTGTTCCAGAACCACTTGCTACCTGAACTGGTAGTGCAGAAATAATTGGAATTCTGCTTAACTTTGTACTGTGGTGTATTTTTAGATAAAGAACAGTTCTTTCAGAATGGGCCATACTCTTTTCAGAATAATTATAGTTTATGTTTTGAAGGTTTTTATATTTTAGCTTTTTATTTTCCATTCTGTTTTTCAGCATTAAAAAAAAATAATTCTTTAAAATTACTTAGGGGAATAAAAACCTGACTTCTTAATAAAGAAGCTTTGCTATGTTTTACTTGTAGTACCTCACGCTTTCCTTACATTTGTGCTTCAAGCATTTGAGTTGTGTATTTTACTTGTCCAGGAATTTTTAAATTGGTAGGTAAAAGGGGCTATGGTCAGGTCAGTCAGGTAAATATGACTAAGGCTATAATTTGGGGTGGTTTCAAAAAGTTGCCAAAAGTGGAAATTTATTTTATGTCACAACTGTAATTTGGTCTCTTACCTACAGTTTGTTGATAATACTGGATAATACTTTCCAATACTAGTACGTCTTGCCTTGCAGCCCCTCTTGCCTATAGGCAAAAGTGAAATGTCATGTTGTCCCCCTTTTTTATTTTGTGAAATGCTGTCATTAAACAAGCATCAGCTATTACATGATTTAGTAATCCATTCCATTACCCCTGGGAGTTTTGTGACTCAATCGCATTGAAGACTATACTTCATTGTTCCAACTTTAAATACATCAGATGAGTCTGTTGATCTCCCAAGTCTAAATGTTTGTAATAGACACTTTCTTTTCAATTAAGGTAAGAGGTTGTCAAGAGACACCTCGACACATGATTAATATTTTTTTATGTACGATGTTATCTTTGTTCACATATTCCTTTACCATGCATTTAGTGGGCGTGACTTTTATATATGCCTTCATCTTCTCAGTAAATGAAGATGAAGTCTAAAGTCTTTTCAAACCAGCATGTAAATCAGCATTGGGATAACAAGTCAGATACTGATTTTATGATCTCAGCTAATATCAGAAAATTATTTAGATCAATGTAAGTATGATACCAAGGAAAAATTGGTGTAATTATAGCAGTCATTTTGGGGGGTAGCATTGGCTGTCTAATGAAGAACAGAGTTCTTTAAACAGCAAAGTAGTACCCTTTAAGATTATTGTAAGAGTTCCTAGAAAATTAGTTTTCTTTTTCATTTGCTTTCTTTGTTTTAAAAAATGAGAAAAGCAAGCATTTGCCAAACATTTACTATATTCATTCTACTTCGTTATTCTTGTTTTATTGGCTTGTTAAATAGTACTGGAATCCTGAAACCTGTCTGAATTAGGTTTTTATTTGAAAGAGTCCGTTGTTGGTTTTGTCCACTAAAAGGCTGTCACTTTTATTTTCTTCCACGTGCTTTTCTTTTGTATATACTTACTCAGAGAGACTCTATGTAATTCATTAAAAATAGTGCATGCATTTGTTTACTATTTAATACATTATTAAAAAAACCACACCAAATTATAGCCTTAGTCATATTTACCTGACTGACCTGACCATAGTCCCTTTTACCTACCAAGATGTATAACTGCTATATGTATCCATTTTTATTTCTACATTTTCTTCTGTGTTTCCCTGGCGCTCTGTCATTGCTGTTCTCTCTTGTGAAGTGCCGTGCCTCTTTCCATTCCTGCCCATCCGATTTGTTTTGGGTTTGGTTTTTTTTCCTCCTAAAAATGTGATTATTTTTTCATGGCCTCCCTTAAGTGAAAACTGTAATTGTGCTCAGGTGTACTTTTGGCAGATGGAGTTAGCTTCTATACTTTGCGAGTTGCTTGTATCACCCTCTTTATAGCAGATAGTTCAATGTCATACAATAAAAACAAAGCTGAGGTAAGTGTAATTTTATTATTTCTTCCCATTTATCTTCAAGACTATCAAATAAGCCCTGCCAGCTCCAATCTTAGGAGCTCCAACTTTCCATGACGCAGCCTCTGACATTGCATTTGTTTTGCCGTAACGTGATGCAAGATTGTGTCCGATGGTCGGGGGTAAAAACTTGCTGTCTGGAATCAGGATGGTCCCAGCTTTGCATCACCCTTTCCTGCCAGCCCGAAGGTAAGGAGTGAGGACACTATTCCAGTGATGAAAACCGGAGGGAAATGTTATGTGTCAAAACGCACCCATCTATAGCAGCCTAATCCTCCGCATGAATTTCTAACTCTAGTAGCATTACATATTTCCGAGTTCCTGTCCTCATTTCTGTTATCAGGTTGGACAAGGGCAGTGTGTTTATTTTAAAGCTCTGCAATCTAGCAGGATACAAAGCTGACGTGGCATCCCCTCTAAACTGAGGCTCTCCCTAGTCCCAGTTACACTTTACTGTCCAGGGGTTTTTTTAACCAACCTTTGCATCCAAAATGTGCAGAACTGGATCTGTGCAGGTTTAGAGAGCTAAGCTGATTAGTGCCTCTGCAGCCCTCGAGTGCTACTTTCTGAAGTACCATGGGCCGACTGACGTATGCGCTCATGTACCTTACCACTAAATAATAGTGTACATTTAATTAAATGTTGCCATAAGCACTGACACGGAAGAGGCCTTGTTTCCCACAGATTTGGGCTCTTTGCAGATTGTGAGTTTTCATTAGTTTTCCTGCGAACGGTTACTTTTTACAGCTGTTATGTGTGGATTTTCATCTCCAATGTGAGAGGTCAAGGGGCAGCTACTTGTCTAGACACTGAGGGAATTTTTTTCTTCTATCTAAAGCCTATGAAATCTGTGGATTTTTACCTGTGAACACTACCTTTCAGACAGACCTGGGTTGAAGTGATCCAGTGGGTTAAAATAATACCTGAGGCTGTGTGTCCCAGTGTGTAAACTGAGAAACAAGATTGGTGTACTCTTAAGAGACCAGGGTGAAAACTTAAACCCAATTTACAAATATGTAACTGACAAAATGCCAACACACACCACCTATTTTGCCCTTATGCAATTAATGCTTTAATTGTCTCTTTATGACGGTCTTTACCAATAGATGTAAAGCTTGCATGGTACCAAGAGAAAAATAATACAGAACATCTATCTTTAAAACCAGTTTATTGTTTTGTCCATATGGTTGCTATTGGAAAATATCACAATACTGGTGTCAGCTTTTATCCCAAAGCAAATTGCTTCCTACACTTCAGTTAGTGAGTAAGTTCCCTTTTTTTTTAATTTTGAAATATGAGCTGTTGCATCTTTCTGCATCAACTATAGCCATAAATATATTTCAAAAGCCTGTAATCATCCCAGTCTGAATCTCAGTGGCATCTGCTTTCAAATACTACACACCATAATGTTTATTCCCACTCACATTTTCATTGTGAAGTTCTATTGCTGCTTTATCTCCCCCTACCTGATTCAAAGGCAAAGTAAAGGAGCTGGTGCCATTAGCTTCTCCAAGGTGTCCCATTAACCACCACCTGGAAAGCGCACCACTAGAAAAGAGTGTCGTGTTCTGCAGGGAGAAATCTCGATTCTGGCATCTTTACGTGGACAAAAAAAGTCATTTTATCACAGAACAAAGATGTTTAAAGACTTCTTTAAACTTACAAATTAATGAGCTACAGGAAAGAGGAGGAGAACACAGTTTGTAGTTTCTCTGAGGCTTTTTCCTTTGTGCTAGTGAACATGTAAGAGCCCTTATTGCATCTTCTGCTACTGAAGGTGAAGCTCTAGAATAATTTAAAGATCAAAACTTATTTGTTTGGCTATAGTCTCAAGTCTTTTAACTGAAAATGGAAATTTATTTTTACTGATTAGCACAGAATCATAGAATGGCCTGGGTTGGAAGGGACCTCGAAGACCATCTCGTTCCAACCCCCTTGCCATGGGCAGGGACACCCTCCACTAGACCAGCTTGCCAAAAGCCCCATCCAGCCTGGCCTTGAACACTTCCAGGGAGGGGGCTGCCACAGCTTCTCTGGGCAACCTGTTCCAGTGCCTCACCACCCTCACAGTAAAGAATTTCTTTCTGACATCTAATCTAAATTGATGCTCCTTCAGTTTAAAGCCATTAGCCCTTGTTCTATCACTCCATGCCCTTGTAACCAGTCCCTCTCCAGCTTTCCTGTAGGCCCCTTCAGGTACTGGAAGGCTGCTATAAGGTCTCCCTGGAGCCTTCTCTTCTCCAGGCTGAACAACCCCAACTCTCTCAGCCCATCTTCACAGGAGAGGTGCCCCAGCCCATAAAACATTATGCACTAGATGAAAGTGTAATAAACAGTAGTCATCTGAACTAATCTGAAATAATACTTTAAGAAATGTGTTGTAGGCAATGGACACGGTGCTCTGAAATTCTCTGTTCATTGTACGGTGCCATCGAAAATGAAGTTGAAAAAATTAATGGGATAAACTAAAGTTTTGCAAAGAATATTCTAATAACTTGGGATATATTTGAGGTAAAGCCATCCCATCAATATTTTGGATGCTCCTTGTCAAAAGTATTTTATTGGCTGTATGTTGTTTTGAGGAGACCTCATGCTGAGAATATGAACAAAGTGTTTTATGTAGTCAGACTTAAAGCTTTGAGTAGGATTGTCTTATCCTACAGTAGAAGCATCTCTGAAAAAGAAACCAAGAAATGGCCTGGGTCATCTTGTTTATGATCTGAGATCTATAACCAAAATCAAATGTTTATTGAGATTTCCAAAGCCATCTTAAATCTGTCAGTCCAAAATGTAGACATCCTCAAGTCTGTGTTGGCCCAAAAAGACGGAGTAACACTGACTTTAGTAACAAGGGTGCTGTGGAGTGCACTGGGACCTGGAGGGCAAAATGAGCTGCTTGTGCAAACTGGGAAGATGAGAGATGCTGACATTCAGCCCTAGGAACCCTGCCTGGGCCCCGCGTGGCAGGCTCTCTAAACACTGCTGCCAGTGGCAAGCTATTGATTGTGCCCATTTTTCAGTTATGGAATGGGAAAGAAGGAATGGGTTCCATGTTATGCTAAAAAAAAAAAAAAAAATTCTTCTGCTGTCATCTGTCTTGTGGGCCAGGACTCCAGAAGTAACTAGAAGCTGGTGAAAATTTCAAGGAAGTCAATTATTGAGCTCTCAGCTATTGAAAACATCACTCTGGAAACTCTGAGTAATCTCTGTTTTCCCAAACATTTAATGGGAAGAGAGGAGAATGCTCTGAGGCTCGCTGCCGATTGCAGCTATTGCGCAGATGAGGGAAGAGGAGGAAACAGCTGTGTCCTCATTTAGACTCGAATCTCACTTTAAAGAAGAAGTGGCTGTTGCAAATAAGAAAACTTTAAAATAACTGAAATGGGCAGCAAAAATGTTGCTTGCTCTGTTTTAAGGAGCATCTGGAGCTATACAAAGGATGAGAAAAAATCTCTGACAGTACAAAAATCAGAATTTGCCTTTAGTGCATTAGGAAGCTGTTGGAGGTGGGAGTTGCTGAGCACAGTTTAGCAATGCTCTACTACTGCTATTGTACCAGCAGTACTTTACCAGGATCTACGCCGTAATTTTGAGGTGGCAAGGCAGGGTGTTTACCCCGTGACTTTGCCAGCCCTTGACCCCCCAACCATTCCCACTTTTGCCCTGTGTACCAGCACATCCTAGTACAGTTGTGGGACCTTCCTTCAGACAGTCCTCTTCCCCAGCCAGGGGCTGCCTTTGTGCCCCTACCAGCCACCAGATTACCCTTATCCCACCTCTGCCTTTGCTGGTAGAAATCCTGGAGGGCTACGGGCTCCCTTCGCCAGTCCCTGATATTCACACTCAAGCACAGCTCCTGCTCTTACCTTGTGTGACCAGATCTGGTCACTGTATTCCAGTAGTTTGTGTTCAATGGCATTTTCAAACTTTGCTAGCATCATCATTTAATTTTCTGTGGTAAGTCATCTATGCTGTAATGCAGTGATAATACTAAAAATGATCTCCTGCTTTCTCTGAAAGGAATTTAGGGTAGACCATGTGCCAAAGCCCGATGCCATACCATAATAACGGGGCTAGCTCCAGTACCCCGGGGTAGCTGTACCAACCAGGCATGCCCTGGACTTGAAGTCCTCTAAGAGAGCTGCTCCATGTAATTGGTGTTTGTGTGACTCAGCCAACGTTACTGCTGTACAGAGGAGAGGAGAGGAGGTGTTATGCCTGAGGTAATTGCCATGTTACGGTAGTGTCACCCTTATATAGACTCCAGCTGATCCCAACTGAAATAAAAAGGGATGCAACAACCAGAGTTTTTACTGGAGAGGAGCTATTTCCCCTTGAATCAAGAGCTCATGCAAACAAGGATGCCTGATCTCGTGGGGTTTTTCTAAGCCTTTTCTCTCTTTACTCACCCCTTCTTCTTCTAAGAAGGCATTTTGCCTTCTTAGTCCCTTCTCCATTCTTGTAGGCCCCTAAATCCTCATATAATCAATCCTTATTTTCTCAACATCCTCTTCTCTCTTCCTATTGTTCTTGTAAGATAATCCTATTCTTTTTAATACATGATTCTAAGAGAGTTTATGCATATCAATATACAGTATAACAGCCTTTTGGTATTTTCTCTTCTGCCTTCTATGTCTCTCTGTCTGATTCCTCCTTTGCTGTGTTTTTGGGCTTTTAGTATTTACACAGGCTGTCCAGTCTCATTACCTCCTTTTTCTCTGACAGCAAATTACTGGGGTATATGTGAACAGCGTACCCTCCCTCTCTTGCTAAAGCATAAGTTGTCTACCTGCCACTGGGGGGAATTTTTCTCCTCTGCAAAAATGAATTGACTGCAGTCTCCCCAAGGGAAGGTCTCCTAGTGCTTTTCAAGATAAAGCAATCGTTATGTTTGCCTTTCTGTTTCATAATCTTGGAAAGTCTCCATCCTAGGAGTTTTCATATAAAGATGTACCTTTCAGAGAGAATATCCATACTCCTCAGACACTCTTTTTACAGCATAGGAGCTTTCTGCTGTTTCAGCTCTTTACTTTGACATGGCAGGCAGTCCTGCAACGGGGTAGTTGCCTATTGATTCTCTGGATGCTACAAGTCTTCACCGCTGTCCGCAGAGAACACCGAGCTGTGCCACACGTTTTTCTTCCTCTGCAGAAGAGGTTCAGCTGGGGAGGTTGAAAAAGCTGCAGTGCAGGGAAGCACCTGAGATGCCTGTAGGTTGCTCTGCATAGGTCCTCAGGGTGGGTCTGTCCGACCTACACAGGCACTAAAGGTGCAACGTAGGAACCTACCATGGGTGTTTTGGTCAAGCTTCTGTTTCTTCCATGCATACATACAGTCTCTCTGTATCACAAACGTTACTGTGCCTTCAGTAAGAGTTCCAGTTCACTAAGCCCATTGGGATTAGTTGAGGTGGGAGCCCCTCTACAGCTGGTGAGCATTGATTTAGCCTGGTAGACCACCCCTATATTTATAGCTATGCAAAATGTAGTCTGGTAAAGTCAAAAAAAGGTGTAAATGCTGCTTTTGGTTAGCTGCTACTAGGCAAAGGACAACGTCAGCTTTTTCTACCCATCGAAAAGAATTTGGGTATGTCTTATTATATAAAAAGTATTATCATAGCTCAAAACAGGAGTTACATCTGGGATGTGAAATTCTGCGATTCCCATTAATTGCTCAAGAGTGCATTTCTGTAGGTTAGCAGTACTGAAAATTGTTAGCACAGAGCTTTTGTTAACTGACGTAAAAACAGATTGCAGTTCACAGAGCAATGGGATCACGGGATTATTAAAATTGGAAGGGAGTTCAGGAAGCCTCTAGTCCAAACTTCTGCTCCAGGCAGGGTCAGCTATGAGATCAGACCAAGCGGCTCAGAGCTTCATCCAGTCTGGTCTTGAAAATCTCAAAGGATGGAGACTATGCAGCCTCTCTGAGCAACCTGTTTCACTGCTGACTGTCTTCATGGTGAAAAAGTTTCTTATATCAGCTCTGAACCTCTCTTGTTTCAGCTTATGCCCTCTCTCTCATCTTCCTGCAACTCACTACTGTGAAGAGCTGGGCTCCATCTGCTTCACAGCCTCCTCCTAGGTATCAGAAGGCTGCTACCAGTGGCCCCCAAAGCCCTCTTTTCCCCAGGCAGAACCAGCAATGTCCCTCTGTCTCCCCTCACAGGGCAACTGCTCCATCTCCCTCACCACCTTGGTGGCCCTCTGCTGCACTCACTCCAGTTTAACATCTTTCCTGTATTGGGGGACCCGAAACTGGACCAGTACACACAGTGTCATTACAATAGACCAATCTAAAGTCTATTGTACAGTTTCCTCCCCTATGAAGTCCAAGTCTATAATGTCACCTTCTTTAAACCAGCTTCATAACGTCCCTTTCCTACAATATTCTTTTGCATGCGTTTGACTGTGTGTGGTGGCAATGCAAGGCCCTCTGTGTGCAGCCCCCCTGAGACTGGGGGCTGCAGGTTTTAACACCTTCCCTGCACCCACTGCGCAATCTATTCCGACATCTCCAATGAGATGTGAACTCGGACATCACTCCGACCATGTGGCTATGCTGCCTCTGGGAGCAAAAGAGCTGCCTTCATACTAGTTAAATATCCTTGCAACGTCTTTCCACTACTGGCGAGGTGGAAAGGGCAGAAGAAAGAGATGATGGTTTGGCTCTGGCTGGAAGTTTTGCTCACCTCCTCCCTCCATCCAACCGCAGGGCATCTGCCCGTGGGAAGCAGGGTGGCCAGCCCAGGAGGGTGTCCAGAGCCCACAGCAGAGCTGCAATCCATAGTAACCATTTCCCTGTGACCTGGGGTGGCCAGTGCAGCCATTTATTTGGATAATCAAGAGCTGATTACACCACACACAGGAACTAGCATATCGGTGGTAAAACCAAACAGCCCCTCACCCCTACACATTCTAGATTAAAAAAGTACTTGTCTTCTATCTCAGAGGAAAATAAAGAGATGTTATTTAAAATGCTTAAGCTGTGGTCATTTTACTGAAAAATCAGAGTTTATTGCTTCCATATGCCTAGGACCACCAGGTGGCAATATAAGAAAAAGGATAAGTGCGCATCTCCAACACTTACCATGTATATACAAAATTTCAAAAGAAATTACAAATATATTCAAAGACAGGTATTTGGTCTCCTCTGAGTTGTTTAAATGCAGTGCTTCAGTGATAAGCATTTCTCATCACGAAATGCTGATTTTGACAGCATTCTTTCTTCTGTTTTGGTCCCGCAGTTGGGAAACTCTCTGTACAACTTCAGAAAATGATGAGCACCTGCTAATTATGCAGGGTCTTATTGTCTGTTATATACACTCTCCTTCACCCCAACATCTCCATCTAAAGAAGATATAAAAAAATTATAATTTTCTTACTTTAATTTGTTGAAGTTGTCATATTGTCACCGTATTGTCATATGGTGAAACTCTCCCAAACTCCAGTTGCTTATGTTTCAGAAACATCTTAAACCAGCGGAAGCATCCTCGTGCCTATTAGCTATTGATGAACTTTTTTTTCTTTCCATGGATTTGTGCAATTGCTTTTTGAATCCATTCAAACCTGTAATTCTCCCAGTGATTAGTGGGAAAGAATTCCCAAGGTTAACCCTGTGCCAATAAGAAGATGCATCTCTTGTGTGTTTGGAACATTCAATGCCTGCTTGTTATTGTACTAGAAAATAAAAGGACTAGTTGTTTTTCTCTGTTCCATGTCATTCCTGATTTTGTAGACCTCTAGCATATTCCCTACCTATGGATTTCTTTCCCAGCCTGAAGAGTCCCGCTGTAGTTGTGTCCCTTTTCCGGCAGCTGTACTTTTCCTTTCATCAAACTTATTGCCTCTTCCCCAGCCCTACAGTATTTCTACCAATAAAGAAGTATTTATTACTCTTTTTGCTCCTTTTCATTTATTACTATTTGTCTGGGAGTGCCTAGACTGCTTATTTAAAGTACTGGCAAATTTTTTTGTTTTGTTTTGAAACAAGTAAAAACTTTCTTATTTGGAGCATTTAAGGCACAGGATACAAATTTAATGCTGTCTTTTGGGTATTGGTGGCAGAGTGCAGCTTCTTGCCTTTAGACTGTTTTATTCTTTCCTCATTTAAGTCATATATTGATTTTTCTAATATTGTTCTGGTCTGCAGTGACAAGTGTCAGGGCCTCAGAATCACCGTGCGGTGTGGAACGATTAGCGCTTGCTGTTAAAGGGTAAACCTAATACTAAAATAACAGGGTAGCTGCAACCCAAGGCTGAAGGTACTGGCAGCATATGTTTGGGAAGTCTGCGCAGCAGCTGATATTATGCCTCCTGCGTCTTTGCAGCTCTGTCAAAGAATCAGTCAATCACGGTGGTGAGAATTTCCTTTATTGACTCAGTAAAAATAGAGGAGGCTGGGGAGTGACTTCTGTGGTTCAGTGAGAACCTTTCCAGCCACGTCAGGAGAGGGGTTTTCACACTGTGTGGAAGGCCTCCCAACAGACGTGACAGATGCCGGAAACCTTTTCCAGCTGACCTTGCCAACAAAATTAGCGGAGAGGAAAAAGTCTCCGTAGGATTTTACAGATTTAAAAACAAACAAATCATTGATTTTTTAAGTCCAGAGGAAAGTGCGGTAGCTGTTCAACTTGTCCTTTTGCATAACATAGGAGGGAATTATTGTACCCTGCTGAGTTACTGAGCAGTGCAGCAACTTGTGGGGTTTGTTTGTTTGTTTGTTTGTTTTGTTTTGTTTTGTTTTTTTCTCCATGGCAGCACTCTGTTAGCTAGGAAGATCTTTTGAAAAGCAAATGAAGTTTGAAACATCTCCTTGCTCCTCCACAACTCACTCACAATAATATGGCTAAAAGAGGTTCTCCAAAAGCAAAGAAGGGCTTGCAAGATTGTGCTATTGGTCTTAGAGACTTGTTCTGTTATGGTGGTGGTGGGGTTGACTGGTCAACATCTGTAAGACACCAAAATGTGGTCTACTAGCCATTAAGAGAAGTCACATAAAAAGGCAGTACCCACTTGTCTCGAGGAAGCAAATGAAAGTTTGGGTTTGATTTGTCTCTAAGAGAAAACAAATGTTAGAAAAACATTGCCTGGAGTTGTCCCTATCCCTCCTCCCTGGCGGCTGTTTGAGGGTGAGAACTGGTATACCAGGCACAGGCAAAGAGACAGCCCAAACCAGGCAAAAATGCCTGATTTCAGCCCGAGCACAGCTTCAGTGTGGCAGAACCACAACAAATGAAGGTGTCACAGTTTTGAGATTTGCCAAAGAGCTCAGTGGTTGCAAGCCCCACTCCCTGCCTGGGAGCAGACCGTACTCTGCTGTGGCAATGACGATGATATGTGTGTGGAGCCTGTTCTGCACCTTGCGCTTCTGTGTAGGTGTGGGAGAAAGGTGAACATATGCTTTTGAAGAAGCTCTTGTATCCTTGTTTTCTTCTAAAGGTGCCATATGTGCTGTCTGAGTCACTGGGACGTAGTTTACTCTGTGATAGGCAGACTCAAAGGTTAATATGGAGGTTGACGTGCTTTTGGATCTGGTATTCATATTCTGCACCATCCCCTCAGCTAGAGGCAGTGACAAGCCCAGTCTGCCTATAGCTGGGCTGTAGGGGTTGGGGTCGTTCCTCTGTGGGGTCTTTTTCTTACAGGCATCTTCCCACCTTGTACCACAGCTGCTCACTCACCATTCTGACCAGTGGAAACCCTTTTTTAGGCATGTACAATATTTTGCCAACAGAGCAGCATCTGAAACTGGCCAGAGTTATCATTTTGACTGTGCTGCCGCTCCCATATTCAAATCTCAAAGCAGTTTGACATGTCTCATGGCAGTGTGTCTGCAGACGACCAATTCACCTTGGCTCCAGAAAGCACACCATGTCCCAGGCAGACGTTCTCTTTTATGTCATCAGCTGTTGGCTAGTATAAACAATATTCACTTCCCAAGTGGCACAGATATGCAAATGAACCTTTTATAGGATAATGGCCATATGAAGCTTTGCTAGCAGGCATTTACGACATGTGGAGGCATGTTGGTGCCAGATGCTCGCAGGGTTTTGGCTGTGCTATTCTCTTTTCCAGTAGGATAGTCAGTACCCGGCTATTTTGGGAGATCCAATGCGGGCCCAGATCAATGATTGGTGCTTCTTTAAAAGCATCAGGCAATAGCACTCTCGAGGTTGCCACAGGATTAGCTGGCCCCTACACAGTGTCATTCTGTTTCCTGAAGCCCTTGGCTTGTCTAGCTGCTCTGAAGTCTTTTACAAACACCGAACCAATGTCATGTTGCAACATCTCTGAGATGTGATAGTCTTTCATGACACAAACAGAATAATGCATCACTTTTAGTGAAACCTTCTGGGGAAACATGTTGTGATGGGATGAGCAAAGCTGTAACAAAATTGTCAGATTCTTTTGTCTTTTCAAAGTAGGGTAAAAACTTGTATCACTGTATATGGTCTTTTATAATGAGGTAGAAGCCAGTCATACCGGTACTCATGGAACTGTACAATTTTTGCTTCTTTATTTGTCAGGTTAAAAGACTGCCTGATATATTGAGGTCTGTTGCTTTATCAGATATAGGAAAACATCAATCTGCTTTTCCTTTTTCTTCTTTGAAGCTTAAAGCTCACCTAAAATAGCTGAATTCATTTTATAGCTTGGCCAGCAGCAGCCGTACGAATAAGATGGTTCTGGGGCTGGTAACCAAGCCAAACTCATAGTCTTTGCTTGCATTCAAGTCACTTCAAAAATTGACAAGGTCCCACCCTAACCGTGGAAATCCAGCACTTCCACTTCCATCCTGCCCACTATAAACATTGCGGGGCAGCAGCCGTGGCAGGACGAGACAGCTCATTGCTTTGGGACACCAGAAACTGGAACTGAATCCAACTGCCCACTGCACAGATCTTCCCCAGTATTGTGTACTGGGAGGGGGAAAGCAGTAGCAATTGCAACACAGTGTGGTCCATATGGACTTCCTTGGACGAGGGATGCTTCCCAAGACATCGCTGACTTTCAGCAAGTTTGTCATCAGGTACAGCCCTTCTCATCAACTGTCTTACTATCTGAGTGGCCACAAATGACTTGTCCTGGGTTTCACCTTGGCGTTTTGCTGGGAAAAAAATGGAATTAAAAGAGGCAATGGGGACAGCAGGGGAGCCGAAATGTGTCATGGATGGCACAGTGGTTTTCAATGTGCAAAGCTATGTGTAGCTTTGGACTCTTCTTTATTTTGTTCACCGCAGAGCTAAGGTTTGCAGGCTAAGGGAAGAGATCTGTGCTACATCACCCTCTCACTGGAAAGATTCCTGTCCTACCACCCCTGCCCTTAGAGCTGGAGGACCGGTGTTTTGCCTGTGTTTATGCGGGATTGTTAGGGGGAAAGGAGAGCCCTGAGTGGTCTCTCCCCTCCCTAACCCACCTGTGTGTCCCGCTGTTGGGCAGCCAGCCTGCTACTGCTGTCTCATGGTGGAGTCCTTCACAAGCGCATTGCTAATACCAGCATTTTTGTGATTGCTGTTACCTGTTCATGCCTCGCAGTGCTGCTTTTCAGTAGATCGTGTTTGCTCCATAGACATCTAGTTTAAATAGACCAGAGTTGGCTTTAAGTAGACTGAATGTTTGAAGGGCTTTTACTTGCATTTCTGACAATGCATGCAATTATTCCAGCGCCAGCATGCCTGTTTTGTTTGCCAAATGCTGATGTGATTTATCTCTACATTAGCCTGAAAAGCGGTATAGCTAATGACAGTCAGCTCCAGCATCTTTTCCTGATTGCCTATTATTGTCCTGAACCAGATTAATTTTCTGTTTTCTTTGTTAAAAACGTAGAAGGGGAAGAAGAGGTTGTTTTACTGATCAACATTGGACTATTGAGAATAGCCAGAATTCAATCTGCCATCAGGAAGGCAGAACTACAGCCTTGGTCTTTGGTAGTGACTCACTACATAAATTAAGCAAGACAGTCCCCAAAGCTTAGACTTTTCATGCACTCTGCATCATGTTAGAAACATTAAAATATTAACAAACTTTGATCCCAGTGCAGCTGGATGCTCGCTCAGCTCTGTTTTCAAGCTAGAATGCACTCCGTCTTTGGAGTCCGTAGTAAACTTCAGAAAACTTAGCCTGAAAGCCAGAGCATCACCATGCAGCAGCATCTAAACTCCCTCTTCAATTATTTAAAAGGCATTTTGAGATCCTCTTTGGAATTGTGTTACAGATATTGGTGGTATTACATTTTTTCATTAAAAGACACATCTCTCTGGCCATCACCAGTTCTTATGAATGAGATCGTTACCATTTCTATGCAGCAATCCCACCACCTCCTTCTGCATAACACCTCGAAACTATCTGTGTCCTTCTTGTGTTTATGTCACGAGGGTGAGACCTTAAATATCTTAAAGGCATTACTAGGTAGCTAGTGGTTCTCGCACACGAAAACCACTGAGATCAAGTTTCAGGAAGCGAAAGAGAAGAGGCAGTTGAAGGAATATACCTTTCTCTTTCCCTGAATATTTCAACAGGAGCGCTAGGCACTGGCCAGCTAGCACAACCTTTCTCACACGCACTTCTCCCTCACAGCCCTCCTTCCAAGGACCTTGGTGGTGGCTGCAGCAAGGAAGCGCCTCTGTGAGGAAGACAAATGAAATCCCTTCCAGCTCTGCCTCCTGCACACAGCTGCCAGTTCAGCACTGACGGTGTTTTCTTCACGGGCTCTGCAACACGGGCCCTGCAGCTTCGTTGCGTAAGGCTGTCATCCCAACCAGATCTGGAGGGCCCAGAGAAAACTGGCTGCTCGCAATAGCAGCAGTCTTAGCATTGCTATTACCTGACAAGTGGGTAGTGAAAAGCTAGAAAGCAAAGGGAGGGCTACTGGCCCGTGTTCCATTATTTTTTTTAATCATCTTCCCCTTCTCATCTCCCCACTCCAGGCTGATTTAGCTGTGCCTAAGGAAGTTTGGACTATTTCTGAAACTTACTTGGTTTTGAAAAGGTCTTCTGAAAATTTTCCACCAGTTACGGCCGTGTGAAATCACACATCAGAGAGAGCTCCGGTGTTGCAAAATGACATGCCCATCATCTCTACATTTCTCTCTCTGAATGTCTTCCAGCTTTTCTCCTTTAAGCTTCAGCAACGCCCTCACCCAGTTTTAATTGTTGCTTCTCTTTGATCTTTGCACAGCAAAGATGGCAAATATTTTTCAGAGGGAAAACAGAAGCTCAAGCATTACCTAAAAGTGAAGGAGAAGGGGCTGAGGAAAAAGTGCACATCTAGGACAGGCACTGAGGAGGAAATAGCTCCCACTGGTATTTGGGGGGTTGTCAAGTGACCAATAGCTCTGGACTTGTACTTCCTTCTGAGGGGCAGCTATTTTCACTCACTGGTGTGAATTTCCAGGTCATCAGGCAGACATTAAGAAGCCCTTCTCACTATGAACTGGCTGTGAATTGAATGAAAATGAAACAATAATCAAAATAGGCAGTTATAACTCTGCTGTTGGCAATCAGGTTACTAGCAAGTGACTTTGGTGACCCTGAGATTGAGAGCCACTAAAGCTGGCAAGATAATTAAGGAGGGAAAGAGGTGTAGAGGATAATACATGCAGACCTCTAGTAGACTGAATTGAATATAGATCACAATTTTGCTTTATTTGTCTTTTTTTCATCAGAATTTTTCATCATGTCACTAAACTTCTGTTCCTCAGTTTCCTTCAGACAATGTCCCTGTTCCTCCATCAAAATTCCGCTTCAGTAGAGGGACTAGCTGATTGCAATTTCAAAGCCCTTTATATATGTATTTTATAAGTGATCACAAGAAGCTTTATTTAAAAATTATTACTTCCTTACTGTTGGTCTTACAGACAGACTTGATTGTATTCATAAAGGACACCTCCTACCTGCAGAGGGATGAACAAGCAAGTGACATAAAACTGCCTGAACAAACCAAGTGACATTAACTAAAATATAAACCAGACCTTAGCAATTAGGCTAAGGAAAAAGCACCTGAAAGAATAAAATTGCTTTCTTGCTGGTTAAGCAGCTAGTCTCCATTCAGTCCCCAGCCACGTGAAAAAGTGTACTTTCCAGCCTGGCTTGGTTTTATTAGTGACTAAAATCTAAGACGGATCACAAAAACATAGATGACAACATCACGTTCCTGTCACAGGCAGAATAATGCTAATGGCAGCAGATGAATGAAAACAAAGGGACCGCAGTTCACCTGACCCAGGCTGGCAGCACGGCTTGCTGTATACACACCGTAATTTGCTGACAAGGGTCCCTGACGTGTGGGGTAACCCCAGAAAGGGCCGGGTGTACGTGCCCAATGGACAAGCGGTACGTGGAGTGTGTCAGACATTTAAATGATAGGGAAAGAGGTAAAGCTGAATGATGAACGCGCATGAGGGAAACTGTGGCTCAGGTGCTCAGGAGTCTGCTGCAAGGGTGCCAGCCACCACCTGCCCATGTTTGGCCAGCAACACACCCACCTTCCTGCCACCCACCTAGGTGAAGAAAACCTGAGGATGATTCGGGCACCGAGCTGAAATGAGAAGTGTGAGGATCCCTGGCTATGGGGAGAGACAGACCGCAGAGCAAAGAGAACAGATGTAGCCACAACAAAACCCAACACGTGTCTTAAACATCTTCCCCAGGCTCAGCTTTTCACAGTGCTTTCCCCACAGGGCCTCTCTCTCTGGTGAAGTCAAGTTGTCTCTGCTCCCCAAGAGATAGCAAGCGTCTGTGGGTAAATGAGTTACACCTGCTGCTGAAATTAAGCTGTAATTATCCCGCATTTCTAGGCAGAGTTGGGTTATCTGGCTGCAGGGTGGCTGTGGAGGTGTTGCTTTCCTGGGGAGGCTCTGGAGGTTGCTGCAGGCTTTGAATGAGGAAAAGTCTTGTTTATCTACTGGGTAAAGCTGCCAGAGGGCAGGTGAAAATTTACATGTTTATTAGGAGTATGGAACATGTGTAGGGTGTTCTTGCTAAATGGTTGTCTGTGCCTAAACATTGACTGGAAAGTCACTCATGCATCTAAGAAACCCAATGAAAACTGTGAAATGGGATTTTGAAAAGAATTGAATTTGGAAAAAAAAGAATTTGGACAATTCAGTGATTTTGAGAATGGCAGGAACAGACAGAAGGGATACATCTTCGCACTGCTATCTTATTTGTTCTGGAATTAGGATTGTCATTTAAAGCCCCTTCCTAATATAGGGAGACAGACAGTAAAGATAACAGGAATTGGTATGGAAGTGCATTAGCAAATAATGTTAAAACCAATATAGTGTACCTTTCTAAAACACCTTTTATGCAAACAGTGGCCCAAACCTTTTAAAAAAAATAAATTAATACAACTGCAAAATTGACAAAGAAAGTTTACTGCTAGGAGAGTGCCCTATTTTTGACTTAAAAGTTGATGCACCCTGATTGCTGCTGCTGTAGAAGTGTCTAAGTTGCCCTTAAATACCAGCAGATGAATGAGGGTTTCTGGAAACACTGTTAACTGTTTCATAACCTCAATATTCAGCTTCTTGTAGGAAAGTACAGAAATGTTTCCATTCGGAGGATGAAACGAGTACATGGATTTTATTGGACTTAAACAGCCAGACTGGATATGTGCTCGCAAGTTCCTAGTAGCCGATGTTAGATGTGAAGCTGAAGTCCTGGGCGTGCAGGGTGAAAAGCATCAGCTGCATTTCCACACCGCTCAGGAGAGGTCATCTTTGCTTCTTCCCTTGTGTTTAGAGAAAGGAGAAACCATCCTGGATCCTGGCCTGGGAGGGAAGGGTGAGGAAAGGGAAAGAAACCTGCCCCTTGCAGGGACAGCTGGTGACAAGGGAGAGGAGCTGCAAAGGGGAGAAGGTGTGGTGGAGACAGAGGCTAATGGCTGTTGAGGAACTGGCTGTGATCTTCTCTAAAACCCTCCACTTGTGGTGGGACTGCAGCTGATAGACATCAGCTCAAGGTGAGGCTTTAAAACACCCGAATCTGACGGCAGCAGGTTGGCATGAAGCTGAGCACAGGCTCCCTGTCCAGGTGGGGAGGGCAGAAGCAGTGTGGTGAGGGCTCAGGCGGGCACTGGTGGTTATTGTGGCTCTATGGAGTTTAACCACCAGCTGACCTTGGGGTTACCAGTAGCACCTCTGTGCTTTGCTGACCATACAGTTACCCAAGCACACGGTTAAGCAGAAGTATGGATGTTACGTGGAGCTGCTGTGCTATCAGCAATTCCCTCCTCCTCAGCAGTGCTTCTCTTGTCTTGCTTTCCGACAAAAAAAAATCGATCAGCAGGGTCCTCTGGGGTGTCATCACCACCTTGCTGCTTACACTACATAAACCAATTTTTTAATATTCTTACTTCTTTAATCTGTTTTGCTTCATTATATGTAACAATTCTGGTTACTACTAAAAATGAAGTAGTAAGGAAGTAAGATGCTTTTACAGACTACCTAGACAGCTACAGAATTACCTATGAGCCCACTTCCTCTCCAACCAGCTATGCCACAGTAAAAGTCCTTGATAATCAGTGTGAAATCACATCAGGATTATCATCCAGGCGGCAAACCTATGTCCATTTAGGCAGAAACAAGTGTTTTCCTGAAAGACTGTAGAAATGCAGATTAGAATCCTATATCTGAATCACTCTACGCCAAATTAATTGATTAATTAATTTAAAAGTATGTAAACAGCTGAAGTACACTGAGAATCTTGCTTCCGTCATCTATAGTCAGGGATCAGAGCTGGCGATGGCTGTACCTTTGCTACGAGTGAATGAGAAACATAGTGGTTAAATTTTATTTGGGTCACTTGTAACATTTCATTTTCACAGCCAGTTTGGTTGGAAGAATATTTGATTATATATTTTTTGCATAATGAAGAAGCAATGGAAATCCACAGCAGTCATCCTTGATAAAAGGCAGTGGGATGATACATATTTAAAAAAGTCTGCAAGGGCTTTCCTGTAAGCGTGAGGCTGGGGAAGGGAGGATTTTTCTCCTGTCAAAGGCAATGGAGTGGAGCTAGGCCTTTTCAAAACTGTAACAGCCCTCTAAGGAAGGAGAGAGACGTAAGTTACAGTGACGTGGGGGAGGCAGGAAAAAAAGCCACCCTAAAATGCAAGTGTGTAAAAGCATGCGAGAGCCGGTCCTCTGAAACGGAGACCAGGCAGGATCCACCCTTCTTTGCCGGTGGAATAAGAACGGATTTACATCTCATTTGTGCGATCCTCTGGGGCTGGAAGCAGAGCTGAACAAAGGCATCTTCTGCACTATGGATGAAATCACACGTATATTATGTAACAGCTAAGTTTTATTCTTTGGTACAGAGGACTTGACTGCACTGTACCACCAGCCCACAGCCCGGCCGGTCCAGGCTGCGCGGCACCAGGGAAACGCAGCACCCGACGCCGGCGTGCCTCAGCGGCTGAGAGCATCTCGCTTGGCTCTTTGAGTCTTCGGGGTGGGGGAAGCAGAAAGCAAGCAGGTTGCATAAATTCACAACAAAATGAGTATACTGAAATTGCAGCACTTCTATTTCTTCCTTCTGAGCGTGGGCATAAAAAAATACATTTTCAGTAGGCAGGGAGTAGGTGTGTGAGAGAGCGGAGTGTTTGCTCCCCATTCCCACCATCTGGAAAAGGGTGGATGTTTCAGGGGAAAGGATCCTGACAGCAGAGTTCATCTTTGATTAGCACGCCATAGAGAAGTCACACATTGAGTTGCCCAGTCTTAAGTGACTGCAGAAGAGATTATAGAAGGAATAGACAAAATGAGTATTACCAGATCACAGGGATTGGAAGATATTCACTTGACTCTTCTAAATGAATGTAAGGATGCAAGAGCTGATCTGCATGCAGCAGTGTGCAACCTCTTGTTTAAAACCAGTTTGCTGTTATAAGGCCTGGAGGTTATAAGTGGGATGCCAGTTTTTTCAAAAGGTTTCCAGGGAAAAGAGGGAAAACTGTAGGCTGGTAAACCTGACACCTGTGCTGGGAAAACTAAAAAGAACTATAAAAGTAAGACAATTATCAGACAGACAGTAAAAATGACAAACAGAAATGTTAGTGTGACTTTGTGCTGAAGTCCTGTCTCTAATGTATCAGAGTTCTCTGAAGGAGTCCAAAAAAGGTGGGTAAGAATGGGCTGATCAGTATAATCCCCTTGGATTTCCTCAGGACTTGTAAGGAAACTAGGTCGCCTGGGAATAAGGGTAATTTCACCTCTGGTCGCCCTGAGCAGTTGGTGAGAGATGGTGGGGCTACTGTGAGGGTGCAGCTAGTTAGGGAAAAGAGACGGTGCAGAGGGGAGAGTGGTAGGGCGTGGGGAGGAAGGCGTAGCGGAGTGGGGACAGGCACCGAGTGGGAATTATCCAGGCAAAAGGACAAGGAAGGATATCAGGGAAGGACAAAACAGATGTGGGGAGGCAGCTGTGTACTGGCTTTTTTGTTTCTGTGTAAGAGAAGCTGAAAATGCAAGAGGGTGGTAGGAGCAGTGCAGACAAGAGGCAGCCAACAGAGTCTGCTGGGGACCATGTGCGGGTGTCACTCTGTAGGACACGGTCCCCTGCAGTGACTCAAGCAAGTACCCTTGGCACAGCAGAGGCCTTTGCTCAACATCATCTCTGGAGGGAGGATGCTGGTTCCCAGTGGAAGAATGAGAGGCAATAGGTACAAACTGAAATACGGGAAATTCTGTTTGGACATCAGAAAAATCTTCTTTATGGTGAGGGTGGTCAAACACAGACACAGGAGGATTCAGGGAGGTTGTGGAGTCTCCCTTCTTGAAGATATTTAAAAGCCATCTGGACATGGACCTGGGCAACTAGCCTAGGTGGGCCTGCTTGAGCAGGGGAATTGGACTAGATGACCTCCAGAGGTCCTTTCCCACCTCAGCTGTTGTGTGAAGAGGAGGATGGGGCTACTGCCTTCTTGTGGAGGAGCAAGGGGAAGATGATAGCAATGGCTAGTGCAGGACCCTGCTTTTTGTCCACCTAAGTCCTTTTTTAGGGGTCAGGACAGAGAAACCAGAGACAGCAAGTCCACTCTCTGCCGACATGAGTGTTTCACTGTAGCAAGGCCGATGGAGTCCTTTACCATGTCTGTGGTTTAAAGATGGGTGAAGGAAGGGACAGGCGGTGGCAATGTGGTGACAATGAACAACAATGGGAAGTCAGCGGTGACTGCAATGGAGATGGGGTTACCGCCCTTCCAGTGCTGAGGGGGCGGGTGGGAAAGGAGGTGTAGAAGCCTTGCTGCTACAACAGCAGCTCCCACCCACAGAAAGAGTGGGGTGCTGGCCCTGCCCCACTGAGACACCAGATCCTGGGGAAGGCAGGTGGCAGGCTGGCACCCTGAGGCCATTCATAAGTTGTTATTTTCAAGACAAAGATCTCAAAATCCTGATGTTCTTTTGAGCATTTTCATGTATTCAGACATCCAGTAGGCACCTGTCCCTTCCAGTTTGGGCTTGGATTGGGAACTGGTGTCTAATACAACAATTGGTCAAAGGAGTAATGAAAGAATTAAAAATAAATCCTTCTCTTAGACAAAGAGAGATGAGGGAAGAGATGAAGAGAGACTGCAGAGGCCCTGGATGGGGAAGATGGAAACCACTCCTGGCTTGTCTGTACAGCTTTGCCAGGTGAGCAGGGGTAGGGTGTAGGTCAGAAATGTGGTAGGACTGACCGGAGCAGTTTTCCTTTATACATGGGAAGAAGAAAGTATCTGTGTTATTAAGCAGTAAGTGACCTCCTGCTTCTACATGCAAAGCGTTCATGACAGAAGCCACTTTGGTGGGGTGTTTTTTTTGGTGAGGAAGGGAAACTGAACCTGGGTAGGTTGTCCTCGCACAGCTGGGCATGGAGGGAAAGCTGAACAGGGGAGCAGTAACTGGACCCTATTCACTCCTTGCAGAGTCCAAACCCTTTCTGGATATCACCTCTTCCCTCTGTCCTGGGGTCTTTGCCTGGGAGGCTTGGGGCTGTTTGGGCCAGAGATTGCAGCGGTCTGTGTCCCCTGTTCAAGTCACTTAGGCTAGCTCGTATCCAGTGTGCCTGGAGGGGAGCTAGGGCCCAGTGCTGTTTTAGTGACAGCGACCTGCTCGCCTGCCAGCAGAAGCTGCAGGAAAAGAAGTCTCTAAGAGGGATCTTTTCTTTTTTTAAAATGAAGAGAGAGTTTGTACTCAGAGTCTTTGTGGCTTTCACAAGGAGCATAGTACAACCCATCTAAGGAACCATCTGGAACTGCTGTCAGTGGTGGCCCAGCAAGACAGAGCAGCAGAAGTAATTGGAGTGCAAGATTTGTGGCATGTGCACTTCATGATACTAGCAGCAGGTGTGGCCAAAGTAAGCCTTGTTAGCGATGGACAGATGAGTCCAATCATCAAGATCAGCACCCTGGAGCACCAGTCCTGATAAGGCTTCCTCACTTAGCTGGGAAAGGCAATATTTCCTTTGGGCAACAGGTTGATTTGTCCCTTACATGGATTTCTTCGTATTTAGGCATGAAAGTGAGAGTGTGATACAACCCGGAGCAGGGCTGAAAAAGGACATGGTCAAGGCTCTTACTGCTGTCCTCTGAGATGCGAATCTGTAAGGATTGATTCAGGTTTTCCTTACTGACAAGTTGTCTCCCCTGTTCTTCCCTCATGATTGTTTAAAGCTCATTTATATAATGCCACTTCTGCATTCAACTTGTTCTTGAGCCCCCAGAAAATACAATTTAACTTCCAGATTTCTAGGTGGAAGCTTTTAGTGAAGACCTCTCAGAATTGAATTAGCCCTGTTTCTGCCAATCAGTACCCAACAGGAGAGTTCCAGTCTTTCTAAAAGTCACTAGTTACCTTGTTTTTCCAAATGTGCTGTTCTTCCTTGTGTGAATGAGCCCACCAGTTAAATTGTGATTAACCCCATGTTCTGCATTACACATTGACCTTGAGTTCATTCCTTCTTGTTGCAAGCTGAAGTGCTCCAGAAAGCAGTTAAAGTTCTCAAATATCTTAAAGGCCAACTTTCTCTCGAGTCATTTAGTGACAACTACAATTGCCTGAAGCATTAAAGCTGACATCTCACAGCTTAGCTGAAACACACAGTATTTTCAACAGAAGAGACCTTGACCTTGGAAATAGCTTTTATGCGCATCCTCCAGGGACTGCACGTGTGCATCTGAAGGCTTTGCTGCAAAATTTCCGGGGTGAGAAGAGTGGGATAGATCAGGAGAGGATGATGGGTGAGACTTAGTGGGGTTCATGAATGGTTGATGATGGTTGACATTAGCATATGAGTGGTTATTTTCTTCTTTTAACATATTTTACCTTTGAGCCCAGAGGTTTGAATGACTTTTTAAATACCTATTTTATGTGTAGTTTAAAAGCAGACAACTTTGTCAGTAAGCCATTTAGCTAGAAACTTTCTTTAACTTGCTAGTTAAAGACACTATGTGGTGTTGTGTTAGGAAGCCTAAACAGAGTTGATAAGAGCTAGGTAGGACTGCCAACATCTTTGTATAAAGAGAACTTATTTTCCTAAATTAGAAAGCTATCTAGAGACAGCACATCCTCCCTTTCTTGAGAGAGAGACCTCCTGCCTTAAGTTTTCAGAAACGATTGGTGATTTTTAGATACCTGTTTTGCGTTTCTGATTACAGACTAAGAGTCAAGCAGTTTTGAAAACTGAAATCCCTTAAGTACGTTTTGGGTAGTCAGCCCCTTCAACTGGCTTTCTTATAGCTGTTAGCTTTTGTCTTGTACTGAATAAGTCGCTTTCTCTAGGTATGTGCTCTATTCTTTGTTGCTAATTCTGTCTACGGTTTTACTGGGCAATAGTCTGCTTCTTACCACAGGTTTCGAAAGCACCCAAGATAAAGAAGACCCCTGAAAGTTTGCAAAAGCTAGCCTGCTGCCTCCAGAAAGCTACCTTTCTAAAGACCCAAGCAATCTGTTATACAGTGAAATAACAGTGCAGACACAATCAATCAAATAAAACAGCGTTAGTAACTCTAAGGCCTGGTTGCCTGTCCTCCTGCTAAGGCAGCCTCTTGCTCCACGGAAGCCCAGCGCTGCCAAAGCAGCCTCATGCATGTCAACTCCAGCAGCGCTGCAATTATGTGGAGAAAGCGTTGGTGGTGAGGACATCACCTGAACATCTCCTGTGAGCTAACACTTCTTGATTTGAAGGTGGGTGAGGTTGGGGAGGGGGGGTGGGGTGGGGGGAAATGTTTTGGAAAACAAAGGGTATGAGGCACTAATTGACCTCTAAGTCCCTCTCCTGCTTGGTGTTTCTCTTTCATTAGTTTCTCTGGCTGTTTCTCATCATCCCCAACAAACCGGCTGAGATCATTGTGCTCTTCACCAGCAGCTGTTGAAGGAATTAAATATACACTGCTATATCCATTGTGGTAAGAGTTCTTTTAAAATACAACAGGAGAAAACATCTGGGCTTACATATACCACAGCAAACATGAATGGATGTCTAAGAAAAAACTACTTCAGTAATTCATTCAGCTTTTGCAGTCAGACTGTTTGGTGGGGTCTGCCATCATGTAGAGCCCTCCCATCTGGCTCATCCTTTTGGTGTAGACTTCTGCTCTGTTCTCTGGATTTGGCCGCTCTAAGTATCTGTAGTGACAGAACCTAAAACTGGTATTTTCATATAATTTAGAAACCTTCCAGCTGTCTGACAGACTGTTACAGAGGTGAGGATATGTTATAGACCTATAAACATACAGTACTCTTGTAATAACAACAGAAAACCGATGTCAATTTTCTTCTCCCATTTTTGGCAAGACTCCAAGCATCTGCTGTCTAAGAATATCAACTTTTTTGTAGCAAATTGGTATACTGAAGCAGAATAAGACCAATTTTCTTATCCCCTTAGTGACTGGGGAAAAAAAAAAAAAACACAAACCAGATAAATTGCTACCAGACAACAGAAGATAATGAGAACTACAGGGTCAGATTTATGTTCCTTATAACATGCCTCTGGTAATAATACAGACATCACATTAGATTTTATTAAAAAATAATAAAAAAAATCCCTATTTGTTTTTTCCTCCTTTAAAGTAAGTGGAAATTGGGACAGCCAGGGAACAGACCGTCCATCCTGCATTTTGGGGTATGTTTGTTTGCTGAGTTATCCACATTCACTAGAGAAAAACATTGTATGTGGTGTTACAGCTAGAAAGGTCTTGAACTTCAAGTAAGGACAGGTTTAAAATTCTTTGGGCAGATCCAGCCACAGTCATCATCTGATCACCCGGTCTTTGGTCCTGAGGCAAGTTACCTCTGCTTATTCCTGTCTCCCCAGATTTTCTTGATGCTGAGAAGCAAGATGGGATCCATGCCTCACGACTGAGCTAGGAGGTCTGCTCTCCAGCCATCAGCATGGCAGGCAGAGGCAGCAAAGAGGTGAGGGGCTCCTGGTGGCACATTGCTCTCTAGGTGTTAAAACAATCCCTTGAGTTCATTGAAGTGATTTGCCAGAAGGCTTCAGCAGTGGAGGGAAAACAAATCAAACTGGAAGTCAGCTAGTGGGGCAGAGGAGGAAAAGGGGTGGAAGAACATAAATGGAGTGAATTCTCCATGTGGCAGCAGCTAAGTGTTTAAGGATAAAGTGTCCTGAACCATGGCTGATTGCTTAAGTCGTGCCTTTTGGGGACTGCGGCTGAGGCTAATGATCTAGGTGAACACCAGGCTTCAGAAAGCAGATAGTAACAACAGACATAAGCCTCAGTGCTTCTACCAGGGCAGACAAGCAGCAGAGAGACCTACCTGCTGGACTAGCAGTTGCTACTGCCTGGGGACTCTGACGTGGTGGTAGGAGCAAGATGTCCTGTTAACCCTTCCTTGAGGAAATGATGTGGGAGGCTGTTTGCACTCTCCAGCTGCAAGCTGGGGAGGAAATTGTTAGGAGCTGCTAAATCTGGTAGCCAGACAGAGGCGAGGGTGCTGCAGCTCCATGTCCCCTGCTCCAGCCAGCAGCGAGGCCAAGCAGGTATGCCCTCAGGCACACAGGACGTGTACACACAGCTGGCTGCACAGATCAACACGGACAGAAAACACAGTACTTGCAAAAACACACCAATGGCCTCATCCTGTTTCCCTGTCTGGCTGATCAGGATGAAAGTGCTTTAGTGGAAAATATATGTACATATGCACAACATGGACCCCTCCAGCAGCTGGGCTTAGACGCTCTGTCCAGCAGCTGTCCCTGGACACCCAGGTCCCCCCACCTGCTGGCACATGGACATACACGAGTCCCCGAAACCCAGAGCCCCGCCCCAGTTGCTGGTGCTCAGGCACACAGCTGCACGCTATGGGTCTCTCCAGCCGCTGGCTTTAGACCCCCAGCCTACCCAGTAACCTTCCCTGGGGTCCTCTGGTCTCCAGCCGCCTCGGGCACAGACACACACTTGCAAAGGGATCTCTCAGTTGTCCCCCAGGCCCCACAGTCCTTTTCGTAGCTGGTTTTGGCTTCCTGGTCCCTCCAGCAGCCAGCTCTCAGACCCTCCGGTCTCTCTTCTATCCAGCCCAGACTTCTGGCTGGTGCAGTACCTGGCTCCCAGGACTCTTACCCTGCTCACCAGCTAGTCTAGCTTGATGTTTGCTGGTGATTACAGAGCAACATACACACCCATGCATGCAGGCATGCCAGTTTCTCCAATTGCTGGCATCATAGACACAGGGGTTCTGTGATTCCTGGTCCCCCACCCTGGTTGCTGGCACTTGGACCTACACACACACAGAGCAGACAGCCCCTCACCCCGGAAAATAGTTGGAAATGGAGCTTAATGAGAAGACAGGACAGGCTGCAGGGATCAGGCACAGGGCATGGCCAGAGAAGTGTACTGACCAATAACCTGTTTACACACAATCAGTCACTTTTATCCTCTTTCCTGTCTTCTTTTCCATGCTTATTCCTCCCAAACCACCTTGATCCTCTGCTATCTGTGCCTCTGGTCCTTCCTCTCCTGTACTAAGTCTTGCACAATCCCCAAATGCTCTTCCCTTGCATCCCACAATGAATCCCACACACCTTAGGGCAGTAACCCCCCTCAGTTTGTAAGGTGATCCAGAGAGCCTCTCCCACCAAAACTCAATGGGTTTCCAACCAGGACGGCAGGTTGACCATCTTCCTGTGATGGACCTGGGAGCACCCAG
This sequence comes from Balearica regulorum gibbericeps, assembly GCF_011004875.1. NCBI lineage: Eukaryota > Metazoa > Chordata > Aves > Gruiformes > Gruidae > Balearica > Balearica regulorum. The sequence goes on from NC_046185.1 coordinate 68,009,569, forward strand.
GTCTCTGTCTGTTTAGGATATCGGGGTTTGGCTGCCTGTCATCACTCCTCTGTGCTCCTTTGTGTTGGTGGAGATGGACCTTTGCTGATCTGCTTTCCTGTGATACCTTGGCAGTAGCGATGTTTCCCTCCCTAGGTTATTGGGGTTTCCCTGGCTGTCATTGTGGGGATGATTCTTTAATTGCATAATCTAACAGAAATGACAGAAATCCAGGCTCACTTCTTATAAATCAGTTGCAAAGCTGAATTTTGATAGCAAAAAGAAAATTAAATCTAGATAAGAGAACTTGCAGAACTCTACTTTTGTAGGAAGACTGCACATCCACAGCTGTCCTTGCAGTTAAGGGGAGGTGAAGCTAATTAAAACTGCTTGGGGTTATTGCCAGCAAAATTACATGGAAGCACTGTATTCATTATTTAGTAAGCATTGTACTCTAAACTTTACCACATAACCTCACAGTTATAAATTGTAGTATATTCAAAGAGCAGCTAAAAGGGCTTGGGTTTTGCCATATGCTCATTTCTCATTCGTTTAATTCTTGACTCATGAAGCTATTTTTGTTTCACACTCCTAAATTAAAAATGAATTGGCCCAAGGATGTCAATTTGAAGTTAATGATTAAAAAAGCAACAACAATGGAGTAAGGAAAATGTATAAAGACAGGACAATAAAAGCTATTGACCAAATTAGCTATAAATCTTAGCATGCTGCGTAGTAACAATACAGGAAATCGTAACTACTTGCTGGCGTTGTTCACTCCACATTTCTGCTTTACTAAAATAGCAACAATTTATAAAAAATGTATGAGCCCAGAACATCCTGTCAAAAATTTCTTACATGATAAATCAAAATAATATTTATGTAATATTTCTTATCAACTCATGAATATGGGTTATATTAACTCTGTATATAGGACTCCAATGTTCTGAATTTTGCAGCAGGGAGGTTTAATTCTGCAGTATAAAATCAATGTGCTTGTACATACACAACTTGTCAATATGTCCAGACAACAGTTTCTGATGTAAAGCTTTGGTTGAAAAAAAATGTGGAAACTTATTCTATATTTCCCTATCATTTTCTTGAAGACTAACTGATTTTCTAAAACTGCTTTTAATATATGCATCCATACATATGTTTTCCCCTTTCTCCAGATTCTGTTTTGTTTTGCAGTAAACCCTCACCCTGCTTCATGGTTTTCCATCTGGGAAACCATATGAAATAACCATGGTTCAATATTGAATCTTCTTCTCCCTCTGTAACTAATGTTTTCTGCCCTGTGACTGGTTTGACCAGCATAATGACTGGGAGAGGAGGAGGGACAAGCAAGTGGTACAAAACTCGCTGTTACCTCCTTTTTTTGTAGGTTTTTTTTTGTTTTTACTGTCTTCGAGATGTTGCTCAGGTAGATCTAAAAATTGAGTGTAAAAATTTTTTATTCCAGGGGAAAGAAAGGGGAAAGCATTCTTCCTTCTTCATGTATTCCCTAGTTCTCTCTTTTTTTTTTTTCTTCTTTGGTTTCCAGATACTTGCCCATGTTTAAAGTGCTGATTAAAAAATGATCATAATAAGGCAACAGTCTGCTCTCCCTTATAGGCATGACAAAGTTGTTTCAGTAGAGTAAACCTAAGATGAATTTACAGTGGCATAAATACTAGAAATAATGGTGAGTGCTGAGGCAGAAGCAGGAAAGTACTTCTTTTTTATGATGATTTCAGGGAGCATTGAATCATTTGGTTTATGTAACTCTGAGGGTATAAACTTGGCTGTATAGAAAATACCTTGCATCTCACATGAGCTGGTGAAGTCCGTGCTGTCTTGCTGTCTGGTGCATGCTGCTGGGGGATAGGAGAACAGCAGCAGACATGTCTCACTACTTGAGATGCAAGACATATCACTTTTTCTTTGTTGCATTAGGTCCCACGACATTTTTGTGGGCTTTTGTGCTCATCTTTCCTGGGCCTTTCTGGGCCCTAAGGTCAACAGCACCAGATTTCCTTTAGAAGAAAGGGTTCTTGGTGAGCTATTGGTGACCCAAATTCCTCACCAGGAGGAGTTCAGTGGTGGGAGAAGGCTCCCTTCCTCCAGTTCTGTGTTGGCTGGGGGCGGGGGGGTTATCTTTGTATCTTCCTAACCAGACTGTTTGGCTGCTCTTTCTTGTTGGTGAGCTAGCTATCGCTATGTTTTCTTAGACCTTTACTGTATACAGTTAAACCTTACCACTGCAGTCAGCTTTAAGCTAAAGAAAATAACACATTAAGCTGTTGTTCCCAACCCTTTAGTGATTCTGCAGTCACAGCCAAACCAAGCTCAGAGCTGCCCAAAACACAGACCAGTAAGTCCTGGTAGCACAGGACTCAGTAAATGCAGATAACGCAGCCTACCACTAGCAATAGCAACACTGGTCTACTGCTTTATGTCTTCAACAGAGGTTTTTGGGACTCATGCCATGGAAAAGAAGGGCTCAGTCAGTAGTCTAGCAAACTGTTAGATGGCCAGATGTTCTTGGCAGTTGCGAAGAGCAGTTTTGGCCACCAAAGAAACCCAAAGAGATGGAAGCGAATAGTAATAGAAATGCAAAGGAGACTTCTTAGGGTTTGAAGCCAGAAACTCTCACAAACAGGACTGAAGAGAAAAGAGGAGGATGCTAGGTAGGGCAAGAAGGAATAATGTAATTTATGGGTAGCCAAATGACTGCTTGACAGGTGCAAAAGCAAGTTAGCAGATTGTGGGATGTTTTTATGCAGAAAAGTCTGTCTTTGGGGAAGTGCAGTTCTGCCCACAGCGATTGCATCGGTAACAGTGCCAGAAAGAAGGCATACATGACAGAGGACTGTCATTGGCAAAGAGGCATCCATTGTACGCTAAGCTGGTGATCTCTGTATTAAATATAAAGAAAACCACAGTGCACAAAGCAGTGTGTTGCTTGATGTACCACAAACACCCCAATAAATCTTTGCCAATTAAGTAAATACATTCTTGAAAAGCATTTGATAGTCTACTCTACCTTTCTCATGGGATAATGCTGTCTTACTGGGACATACAGGCTAATGATAGGCAATTTCTCTGTCACAGATGCAGGAACAAGCAACTGTCTCAGACCACCACAGTTTACTCGGTGCGGCTTACATACAACATCGTATGTAAGTGGAGAAATATACAGATGTATCCCAAAAAGTGGGGGACGTTCCACGATGAAGAAAATCCCCCTGGCCAAGGGTGCCTGTCCATTCAACATGGGGAGTCTGAGGAAAAAAATAACTTCAACATCTCACCGTGCCAGCTATGTCAGTAAAAAAGAGAGCAGTTTCATGCGATGTAGCAGAGGAAGCTCGTGATGGGAGGCAAGTGAGGCAGTGGAGTCTGAGGAAAGTTCTTTTTAAATAATAAGCTGGTGACTGGGATTAGCAAAGCTAAAAGATGGCCTAAAGCTTTGGGATGAGGATCCTTGATGATTGTTTCATGTAACGAACTTCCTACCCCAGTGAGAGGGTGATACTTTCCCAAGGGCCAGGTCAAGACTGAATGGACTTTTGGAGGAACTAATAATCTCCATAAATATCTTTCCCTTTCTTATGGTGTTAAAAACATTTTTGAACTTCCATGATAAACATGAAGTTTGTAGTGTAAGTAAAAAAAAAAAAAAAAAAAAAGCAGCTGCTTTCTTCACCTTTGTTTTTCTTACGTAAGTACAAACAGTATACTGTAAACGCTGTTCCCCTATAGGAATGGAAAAGGGGAAAAAATAAGATGAAGAGTCCTTATTTGCATCATTAGTGTAGTGCTAGTAATGTAATCATAATGAAGGTAATATAACATCTATTTAGAACAGAGCTGAATATCAGTAAAAGGAAAGCATTATTCTGAAAAAGAGAGAAATTAATGAGAAACATCTTCTCATGATTTTGAATATATGCCATTAAATTAATTTCAGCAAGGTTGTCTAAATTCTGATATGTTCATAAGTGTTCTTACGCACGCCAAGCTGAACTAGGCCCTGAAAGAAAGAAAAGTGCCTTCCTAGACTCTTTCAGTATATGCAGCCAGAGCAGCAGGGTATTCATCAAAGCCATAAGCAAAGTGCATAACCAGAGATTTAATTCTTGAAATTGCATTTGGTGACAAAACTTTCAAAACCACGTGGAGAAGGCCTTTATGTAGAGCATCTTACTGTAGCTTTAGAGTATGATGAACTAAATTAATTCAAGGAATTTATTATTGCTTGCAGTTTGCCTGTGATGAGGGCTGGAACTGTGTTTTCTTTTTGGAGCTTGGATTTTAATCTATGTTAATATTCACATCAACAGGGTAAGTTAATGAGGCCTAAGCTCATTTTATTATCTTTTATCTGACTGAAGCTCTAAGCTTCTACCCGCACAGCCTGGGATACGCACTCTGCATGCTGGATGAGGAGAAGCAGTTTATACTTGAGCATTTGTACTGCACAGACGTGAGTGCTCTGTGGTTGGTGTTCTCCATATGGGAAAGTTCATTTTGTTTCTGTCTCGCTTGAAAACAAACAAACAATAATTCAGCAACATGACCATTTAAAAAAAAAAAAAAAGCAGAAAATAAAGGGTATGAAAAAATAATGCAAGCATGCCTGCGAGGACTGAAACAGAGCTGGGTGTGTGCTTTTTCTTTGTAGAAGACAATGAGTGGTTGATGATTGCTGACGTACACCATGAAAAAAATAGAGAGCTTATTTAAAAGGAGGCTGTATTAAAATAGGCGCTTTTAAATTCTTGCAACTATTTTTGTCACATTTGGGACTCCTGAAGTGAATGTTTGCTCATAATGATTTCTCAAGTAAGGACTGACAGCCTTTTCAGAAGGATTTGAACATATCAGATGTTCTGGCATCGGTAACAACTACACAAAGAACTGTGGAAGTGGCACATGGTGTTAAGCTGGTAAAGAAGCTGAAAAGAAAAAAAAAAGGAAAGGTGTGCAGCAGTGCAGCCTTTCTGCATGTTGCATTGCAGGGAAATGCAGGAAAATTGCAGGCGTTCCTCAGGGGTTGGTACTGGGACCGGCACTGTTTAACATCTTTGTCGGCGACATGGACAGTGGGATCGAGTGCACCCTCAGCAAGTTTGCCGACAACACCAAGCTGTGTGGTGTGGTCGACACGCTGGAGGGAAGGGATGCCATCCAGAGGGACCTTGACAGGCTGGAGAGATGGGCCTGTGCAAACCGCATGAAGTTCAACAAGGCCAAGTGCAAGGTCCTGCATGTGGGTGGGCACAATCCCAAGCACAACTACAGGCTGGGCCAGGAATGGATTGAAAGCAGCCCCAAGGAGAAGGACTTGGGGGTATTGATTGATACCAGCTTGCAGCCCAGAAAGCCAACTGTGTCCTGGGCTGCATCAAAAGAGGCGTGACCAGCAGGTCGAGGGAGGTGATCCTGCCCCTTTACTCCGCTCTCCAGGTGAGACCCCACCTGGAGTACTGCGTCCAGCTCTGGGGGCCCCAGTACAGGAGAGACATGGAGCTGTTGGAGCGAGTCCAGAGGAGGGCCACGAAGCTGATCAGAGGGCTGGAGCACCTCTCCTATGAGGACAGGCTGAGAGAGTTGGGGTTGTTCAGCCTGGAGAAAAGGAGGCTCTGGGGAGATCTAATTGCAGCTTACCAGTACCTGAAGGGGCCTACAGAAAAGCTGGAGAGGGACTTGTTATCAGGGAGTGTAGTAGCAGGAAAAGCGATAATGGGTTTAAGCTAAAAGAGAGTAGATTTAGATTAGATATAAGGAAAAAATTCTTCACTATGAACAAGGTCAGGCAGTGGAGCTGGTTTCCCAGAGAAGCTGTGGATGCCCCATCCCTGAAAGTGTTCAAGGCCAGGTTGGATGGGGCTTTGGGCAACGTGGTCTAGTGGAGGGTGTCCCTGCCCGCAGGGAACTAGATGATCATTGAGGTCCCTTCCTACGCAAATCATTCTATGATTCCATGATTTTATGAAATGTGGTTAGGAGAGGGTCTGTCCGGCTGCCGAATGTCCTGGTCGCTCTGCCTGCCTGTGAGTACGCAGGGTGCAGGAGTGGTAGGCTAACACTAAGCAAGACAAGGTCTATGAAGCATTCACATGTACTACTTTGAATTTCAGAGTTAATTCATTCACCTTCAAAAACTTACAAGCCAGTTTTTGTGGAGATGAGGGCAGTGAGCAAGCAGGCCCCAGTGAGTGGAGCAGTCAGGTTTGATCCGTGGTTGTTGCAACCTGAATCAGCTGCTCCAGGGTACCTGAGAGCTGACTTTGTCCTCTAACTCAGTGGTCAGTTAACCCTGGCATACATTTACTTGGTTTTGTTTTGAAATTATTTTCATTTGTCCTAGTGAAATACCTCTGAAAGTTTTGAACTGTAGCAAGTAGTGTTCTTGTTTGTTTACATGGATTATGCTGGAACAACTCATGCGTTTTTTCCACTTTGCTGAGCTTCACTCTCAAATTGCTTATTTAAGTTCAAATGTCAGTTAATTCTTAGGTAAATAAATTCTTGGGTTTTAAAACTAAAAGCAGTAAATATAGAATATTAGCTGGGGGCGGGGGGAAGACTGAAAGGTCCTCAAAGAATTGGGGTGCCTATTAGAGAAATATTCCTTATTGCAACAACAGTACAGCAGATTTTCAGCTGTACTTTCAGCTTGAAGTTGGGGAAATCTACAATCTCAAAGGGAAATTCTGTGGAGGCCTCTAAAAACAGTGAAATGTATATACTTAGGGACAATGGTGAAATATGCCTTTTCCCCACACCCTGACTAAGGCAGTCCAGTTAAAAAACATGTTTCTATGTGTGTGTAAGAACCAGTTTCTGTAAAATTTTCATAAGGACTGGTAATTTGCAAACTTCACACTCCTGCAGCCCTCCAGTAATAATGAAAGCCTGGAAACAGCCTAGGCTATTGAAATATTGAATTGAATTTCAAACTTTGAGCCTACAGAAGCTGAGGTCAAAATTTGGAGGAAAGTTGTTCCCACTTTAGTTCCTAGCAACACCAAGGCAGCTAGTGATGGCATTGGCTTTGGTTCTGACAATTTTAACAGCTTTGTTTGTACAGCTAGCTTTGTGGGATGACAGTGACTCTCTTTTGCTAGGGGAGCTTGTATCTGATACTGACATTGATGTCTCTTCCTCAGAAGCGATTGCAGCTGAGTCCCTTGTTCATTTGCATCTTTATGACTCTCAAGCCATCTTCTCATACGTGTGTGTTGGTTGTTTTGATATTTTTACTCTTTTCTCACATTGGCTCTGTTACTTTGCTCAAATAGTGTCTTCCAGTGACCTAAGTATGGGCCAAGCCAAACCAAGGAGGATTTCTTTCCAGTGTTGAGTCGGGATGAGTTGTGGGGCTTATAGAATATTTAACTTAGAGACTTTAACCTTTGTCTTGTCACCCTCCCTCCACAGCTTAGTGTGAAGCTACTGTCCTTGCCCCCCCCCTTACTGTCCTTTCCCATGTGCCCTCCCTCCACCTGCCATTCATCGTGAGGAGAGTCAACGTCTTTGGAAACATGACTGCCTTTAAGACGAGCTACTACGACTTTGCTTCCTTTTATCCTTCTTGAGGAGAAGCTGATCTATGCTCAGCAATTTGCTTTTTTGCAGCAGGTCTTTTAGTGGCACCTACATCTGCAGGTGCCCCTCAGAGCACCCTCGGGGAGGTGGTCCTAGCACTGCTGCCTCACTTGGCTTTATCTCCTGAGCTGCTCAAAAGGTGACTTTCATCTCTGCTGTTTTGTCTGTGTCTCTCTGCTCCAGACACAGCTCTAGTAGGGGATTAAGTGAAGGGTTTCTCAGGTTGGAGGAACAGTTTGTTCTTTGGGGTAGCAAAAGCTGTGCTGGTGCTGTGTTGTACAGCCATGTCGAAAGTAATAGGACACAAGGTTTCCTGAAGGGAGATGTTCATACGCTGGAGAGAAATGCTTTCTTCTTATAAGGCTTGTTCTAGTTTGTATCACCAGTTGATAGCCTAGTTAATAACATGAACTAATTCTTATGTCAGCTAGTTTATTTGGTGAGGATGTGAGGTCCCTCCCTCCTGCAGAGCAGATGTTTCCATCCCTCTGACTGCCGGGAGGGGTCCCTGGTGTTTGGAAGTGCTGGAGTACCCCTAGGCAGGGCAGAGTAGGAGCCACTTGGGATGGCAGTGCAGCAGAGCACTTACTGTATGAGTACAAAGCCATCCGTGTGTTTCCTGCCTGCTCTTTTCCACAGTCTTTCATTTCTACTTCATGCTCCTTTTTCCTTAGGGCTGGACAAACGGGATGTTTGGCTGCGCAGGCTCAGGGTTTTGCACTGCGTGGCAGAGCGGGCCAGGGCTGAGGAGAGTTAATTACTGAGCTGGGGATGGCTTGTGTGTGTACATCCTTAGTATGGGTTTTGCTTTTAGATGCCTGACAAATTCCCAAGACAGGAGGTAGCATGGATGTCTCTGCCTTGTCCCTCACGACGTTTTCCAGGCTGGGCTGGAAATTAATGCTGGGCTGCTTGCACTCGCTCAGTGTGCCACCAGCTAGCTCTCTCTGGAACACACACGCTACTTTCCAGTCAAACTGGCTTGCCAGAATGGACTGCTTCACGCCTGTGCGGTGGTTTGCTCCCAGTGGCAGGTCCTCTGCTCAAGCAGGCATCCCACCCTGCTGCCTGCAGCAGTAGGTAGGTGGGTGATGTGGTCTCTGAAGCAGTTGCAGCTGTAGGTCATAAATTTAGCTGATACTTTTCTCAGCTGTAGTTGCACCCAGTGCATGTGGGTACAGGGCTCCTGCTGCATAACCTTTTGTCAGGAGATAAAAAATCCTCTGTTCTAGTCAAAGCCTGTGTTTGCCGACTCATGAAGATGTCTGTCCTTTCTCCCAAAGCTCAAGGTCATCTGAGCTCCTCTCTGCTATGCTTCTGCTAGTGAGTCAGCCCACAGGCTGCTTGCTGCCTTGTACCTACCGCTTGCACCCACCTCCTGCTCCAGTCCTCAGATCTATTTGACCTCTACTGAATTTAGCCTCTAAAGTTCAGCTATGTGTTTAAATGCTTGTGTGATCCTTGGCTCTGACGGCACTGTGGCAGCCACATTTTGGGGGCAATGAAGGACGTGCTCAGCGATGGAGACACCTCTCCCTCCTTTCTCCTCCTGCCTGCCCTTCCCTTTTCCCCTTCATTTGACCCACTTCAGCATCTCGTCACCAGGGGAGGGGGTTTAAACCAGTTGCAGTTTGCAAAGCTGGTGGCTTAAAATGCCTGCAGGTAAGAGAGGTGTGTGGCAGCACTGAGGTAATGGTACTGCCACCCAGGGTTGCCCTTGCCAGCAGCCCAACCCGGGCTCCGGCCGCCTCCTCCCCACCCCTTCCAATGCAGCCCTAGACCCGTTAATGCTCCTCTGCAGTGTCGTTTGGTGAGTAGTGATAAGCGCAGTAGTGCGCTGGCAGAATCCTGATCTGCTCAAGAGGCAGAGTGCTCTTGAAAGTGCACTTGTGAATAATATTCATGCATATTAAAGTAATGGCCATAAGTACTATTCACCATCTCAAGAGATAGAAAAGGCAGTCAATAAATATGAGAACCTAACTCAGATCAAAATCATGGTGTTTAAGCCACAGTAATAAACCTGTCAGTCTTCTCAGGCAGCGAGAAGAAAATCCCTATTAAACAAGTCAGCGACAGAGAGAGTCAGTTTGCTGAATGGACAGACTGGCCCGTCCTTTGGGCTGTGGTATGAGAGCACAGTAAAGCCCTGCTGATATTCATGGGGAGCTGTGGAAATGCTGGGACAGGTCGTGCTGGGCTGGCTTCCAGTAGCTAAGCAAGCCTGAGTGCAAAGGGACAGAAACACTAATCCAGTCTTGGGGAGAACAGGCACACCACGCCGGGATTTGTAATGAACAAACAAATTCTGAAAAGACCAGAAAAGATTTGATTATAAACCTTTGATTATAAGAAATGGTGTTATATCTTTTAAAAGAAAGAGAAAACTGAAACAGTGCCTCTCTTCCCTTACCATTCTTAATTTTATTAATTATTTGAAAGAAGTGCTGCAACATTAGTAGTCTTCCATGAATTCAATAGCAATTTAATGATTTTATAGGAAGAGTATTTGCTCTGACTGTGGAAATACAGCAGTTCAAGTACACTTGCTCCCCTGACATCTCCCTCTTATTTTTTTCTTGACCTTTTAAAACAATGTTTTGCTTTGTTCTGGCTTCCTATTATTCCTGAGCAACTCTTAAGTTGTTCACATCCTCCCACAAGTTCTGGTTGAATATAGGTTTCACAATAAAGTCATTCTAGACTTTTATTTCTTTCTTGAATAAACTTTGATATATCTGTTTGAGTTTCTCCTGCCATCTGGTATTCTGCATTGAGATCCACGATCCATGCTGTTCACTCCTCACTGGTATTTTCTCTTTTGCATGTGTTTGGTGGGACTCCTAAGCTGCATCAGAAATCTACAGAAAACACATTTGTGGTGGCTCTGAATTCCCCCATCTTGGGCTTTATGTCATTTTGTGCTGGCTTGAGGATGCTCCTGTTGAAAACCAAACAACTGAAAATGCTCTTTCCTCTAGCTGGCTCAATGAACTACATTCCCACCTTCCTCCTGTTCTGCCATGCAGAAGAACCTGGTTTAGGACACAAAACCCACCGCATGGTTGAAGCTAGATGGAGAGGTTTAGTGTTTCCCTTCATGAATGCCGTGGTTTAACCGCAGCTGGCAGCTAAACCCCACGCAGACACTTGCTCACTCCCCACTCCCACCAGGATGGGGGAGAGAATCGGAAAAGTGAGAAAACTCGTGGGCTGAGACAATGACAGTTTAACAGGTAAAGCAAAAGCCGTGTATGCAAGCAAAGCAAGACAAGGAATTCCTTCAGCACTTCCCATGGGCAGGCAGGAGTTCAGCCATCTCCAGGAAGCAATCGGTGATCATTCTCAGAAACTTCTCATTTGCTGAAACAGAGATTTTACTATAGAGCTGTAAGATTGTCTCAACTTCAATAATTTACAGGAAATAGTAAAATGTTTGTCTCCTGAATTCATACTTACTGTGGTGCAAGAGAGAATAATGCATGTATTAAGCGTGGTTTGGATGTAAATTTTCAGCATATGTTTGAAAAAGTGCTTAGACATCACTCATGAGTAGTGCAGTAATTGTATTTCAGGGCAGAAACTCATCTATCTATTTTCTCTAGATGTGAGCCCTACTAGGGTGTGTACTTTGAGTTTTTATTACACTGTGGTGTTGTAATAGGATTTCTCCTTCTCCAGGGAGGCTTTTATATATACACATACACACATGCACACACACACACACACACATTAAAAATGGCTTTTCTGTGGGGGAAGAGGGCACTGAGTCCCAAAAGCTAGGTTTTATATATTTTATTCATAAAAACAGATTTGCAACAATTTATTAAAAATTGATCTCATGCAGTATAAGGTTATACAAGAAATTCTTCATTTACATTTTATTCTGGCAGTTCCAGTCTAGTTTAAAGCATTTGTGCACTAACATCATTGGAAAATGCCATTGGGGCACAGCCTCTTCATAAATTTACAGTACATTTTTGCTGCAGTATAAAAGAACAGAAACATTAAATAGCTATATTCACTTGGTTGGTCTTGTTATCTGCAGTAAAGTAAAAAAAAAAAAATGTTATGGGAGAAACTACAGTATCATTGAGACAAAGAATGTACTGCATGGTTTAAACCTAATAAACATCACACAGTCAGTATTCACGAAGTTACAGACACACACACACACTCACCTCCAATGGTCCGATACTTCTGAATTGTTTTTTTCCTGCTAAATTGGAATAATATTTCTACAGAGATCTTTGTGTATACATTATATACAATATTGTAATTTTCGCTTTTTAAAAATTAACATTCCTTTTAAAATAAACCAGGCCCTGATGATATTAATAAAGCAAGAGAATACTGTCAACACACATTGAGTGACAACGTCAGTGTTTAGTGCTTAAACAGAATAATGACTTCTATTTTATCTGTGTTCATACTTACATGTTTTTGTTCTAAAAGCTACAGATATTTCCATAACCTCTCTTACTGTATGTGCCAAGTGAAATATTTTGTGATGCTCCTGATTGTAAGATTCAGATACATATTCATGTTGGTTTTGGCCACTATGAAGTGTGTTTCATTTTTAATGGAGATTTATGCTAGCTCGTCAAAGCTGCGGTTAAGTCCCCCAGCTAATGAACCTCTTTAGCTGTGCTTCAGTCATTGCTGAAACGTCATCCCAAAGGTTTGGTCTGAGGTGCACAGGCATTGGTCAAAGAAAACTGAGAGCCCAGTGGGTGCTTCATGTGTTTTTTCCCCCCTACTCTTAGCAAACAGCCCTGGCAGTGAGATGCCACATTTCCAGTCCCTTGGAGAAAGAAGCTGCATGTGTGTCTCACCTGTGCCTGAGGGTTTGGCTCCAGAGCTGGTCCAGACAGTATGCCACTATCGTTCCTCCTAATTACTTTGGTTCAGGGGATGGAGCTAAAGTATAAGACCTTTTTTTTTTTTTTTTTTTTTTTTTTTCCCCACAGTCCTTTTAGGATTCAGATAAAAGATTCTCTTGGTAAATTTGATTTGTCCTCTCTCTTATCCACTACAACTGTCACACACGCAGGTACAAAGCAAACATAGTGTATATTCACATCTATGTGCTCTGCAGGCTTTGCCTGCAGCAGCAAAGTGCTGTGCCCTAACACCCCCCCGCCCCAATTCCACTAAATTAATTTTATTGTAATTATGTGTGACATAATTCATACAAACTATGAAAAACAATCCGTCCTGTGACATTAAGACATTACTACCCATCTGTCCTCAGCTTCTTATGAGCCCTAGGACTTTTCCGGACAGTTTAGTACATTATGGTTGGTGGTGTTTATTCTGAAATAGGTGCAGAAACTTTGCTAAAAATGAAGCTGCAGATGGTCAGCAGTCACTACCATCGTCCCTGGAGAAGGGTGGGTGAAGTGCTCCGCTTCCAACCAGCAGCTCTCCAGCTGGTGACAACTCGGAGCTGGAGCTTCAGCCTCTGCTGGGGTTTCATGTGCAGCTGCAAGTCAGAGGTGACCCTGCTCACAGCACTGCAGAGTCTCAATGACACCCGAGGAATCATTTCTCATAGTCCTCCTTTCCTATCGAACATCGTCCCTGAAATGAAAACAAGCAAGACTAACCAGTGCAGAATGTTTCCAGCAATTTAACACAACTCTTGTAAAAATGAGTGTATCTATTTCAATAAATATGGTATAGCTCAACCATTGTATTTTCCTTACATGGATACAGTATAGAATTGCATGTTCTCAGCAGCCACATAAAGCTCAGTGACATTTGAGTGTTGGTTTTTTTTTTTCCTAGTGTCTTTTTTGCAAGATCCGTATTTCCCGGCCTCCTTGTTGCGAGTAGAAATTTGGGAAGAAACGTTTTTCAGTGACTTCTACGTGAAGAAATAAAAACTCCATGAATAAGGCTACAGATCAAACTCCCTGTGTCCTTCTCCTTTGCCTTCCCACACGAGTTACGCGGGCACTCCTGTGATGACGGCCTCAGCGGTAGTTCCTCTGCGGTAAGAGCCAATGTTATATGTTTGTAGCAGAGTTCTAGGTCAGATGTTTAGTCCAGTCATTGAGTACTTAAAAGCAGTTCAGGAAGCGCTGATCTCCCTTTCCTACAGCCCTGAAACCATTACTCGGAAGGAGGGCGGCACGTGTCTGTGCCGAGGACTGGCACTGGGGCTTACGCACGGACTGGCACAGCTAGCGTCAACCCCTCCTATGGATGGCAAGTAGGCATGATGAAGGATGGGCAGCTGCAAAGACAGCCGACGCTGTATGCTGCGAGAGAGACGGAGAGAGAGGAGCATTAGCCGAGAGGAAAATGTAATACATTACGTACTTGATATATTTGCAGGTTGCTGCAAGGATATTTTCTGCGCCTGTTGCTGCGATAAAAAGGGTTAATGCCAAGAGCATCGCACTCGCTGCTGTTGAGCTATGCCACCCCACTGTTATTTCCCCTTGGGGAATTTTTCTGACCCGCTAGACATGACAATAATCTAAGGGTGCGTTCTCAGCGTCCCACAGCCTTCTGAAATTCCCAGGCACTTTCAGGTTAATTGTTAGACTACTGATATCAGAAAAAGGGAAAACCTTAGGTTTGCAATGAGGGCATATGGCTTAGCAACCCCCCGCCCCTTGCAAAGTGATCTATTGCATGCAGAGCCCTGGCTAACTGCATCGACATGCACGATGTCACAGGCTGAGTTTTAAGCCATGCATCACTTAGCACAAGGATGTTAGAACTAAGGATGGCATTTTTGCAACTCCACCTAAGGCAAGCAGGGGTGAATGGAGGGAGGGAGTCTGGACTGACGGCTTCTTCCAAGTAGTTCCTCTTTGCAGTTTAGGTCTGTGCTGGATGCTCTCGAGTTCCAGCAGTCAGTGCTGTGGGACTGAGGAGTTGGCACACTAAAAGCAGTCTAACCCACCAACCACACCAAAATCAAGTATTTAGGAACCCAGCATTCTGAATCCGATTTTCCAAGCAGATTGACATCACGATATTGGTAGGGCTTTGGTTTTGTTTGTTTTTTAAAAGGGATACTAAACCGTGCTCACAGATATACTAGCTAACCCCTCTCCATGGAGAGGATGGTGCCCTGAGACAAGGGCTCTGCTACCCCCATGCTGTGGATATACTAGCACCTTTCACAAAATCAAAATCCAGTTAAGGTCTGCTAGTGTAAGAGATGTTTCCAGTGATTAAGGCATTATCATACCAGGATGGCTTCTGCAATTGGAGACATTCAATCTTGAAATACAGAGGAACTTTTTAAAGAGAAGACAGATGTCAAAGTGGCAGAGCTGAAACAAAGATTGGCCTTTTGATTCCAGAAGAAAAATGCCCGTACAAAGCATTGTATCAGTACAATAGAGTTTTAAATTTTTATTTCCCTGTTACCTGATAGTATGACTGTGTATAGACAGGCCCTTATAAGAAGTATATTTTTGAAAGCTTGCCTTTGGACAGTCTTTCTGATTCAAATGACACTTCATTTCTTTTTTTGCTTTGTGTTAGGAAGTGGAGACAGCTACCAAGACATCCATTGCACTGCTCGGGGACCAAGCAGTATAGCTTTCAAATTCAAAGAGAAAGAAATTTAATGCTGCTTCTCTTTCGTTTCTTTGCTACAAACTCAGGTTTGTTTATACAGAGATGCGGTGAAAATAGTTGGAGTCTGCCTAGCCAGGAAGCTCTTTCTCCTTTTTTTTTCCCCCTACAAACTCCCTCTAAAAGTTTGATGCAATATTAATGCACAGTGTTGATCATTGTAGCGCTGGCAATGCATCTCTGGGATTGAACAAAATCCATTCATTGTTATTTTGCTACTGTGCCTGACTCTTTCTGGTGGTATCAATGAAATCATGTCTTGTTCCCAAGGAGTGCAGAGGTGGCATGGCTCGCTGCTTCCATGTGCTGAATCCTTATGAGCCTGATGCTGCGGATTGTCATTCTGTCTCTCGTTGCAGGGTCAAACGCAGAATTGCCTGTGCTTATTTTCCCACCAGTGGAAATGCTTACTTTGTTCAACTGTTACAAACTTCTCATTAAAGAGCTTTTTGAAGCTATTCCAAGGGAATCCAGTTGCATAATCAAGTGAATGGGATTTTTTTTCACCCATTTAAGTGTTAGCCATACCATGGACAAAGCATGTTTATTTGGCTATGCCAACGGTGGCTGCAGTGGGTGGCAAATTTTGCTTTAACTGTACTTCAGGTTTACTTTCACTTGAAAACTTGCTTCCTGGAATTGGGGCAGAAGACTGTAGCCTGGAGACTAGCACACAATTAAGAGTTTAGGCAAAACTCTTAGGAGAAAAACAAAACGAGTAACAAAATCCAAACAAAACGAGTAACAAAATCCAAACAAAACTGCTATTTTCTCCTTAAATGAAAGTAAATCTTGTACCTGGCCTCACCATGTGTTCTTTTCCCCTCCAATATCAGTGCTTTTCCCCCTCCTCCACTCCCACTGCATTTTGTCAATGCTTTTCAGGATGGTGGCATACAATTTTTCGAGTTGTCCGTACAATATAGATATGACAAAGCACACGGTCAAGTGTGTTGGGGAGGGAATGGTTAGTATTAGTGGTTTTCTACAGCTGCTGAAGGGGATGGAAAGGAAAGGTGGTGCCACACACAGAGCAGCCACTTACTTCTCACGGTCCTGTGTTAGAATAGGGCGTGTACCCTCAGCTCTGTACAGAAACCCCTTTTTTTAGGGATAAATAAAAACAAGTAAAAACTTGACTTCCAATGTCAATGCACACAGGAACACAGTGCAATGCACATGGGAATGCATGATGCTACAAAGGGGGCAGAGGCATTTAAAAAATAATTCAGTTCTGCTATACAAAACCACTGATGAGATGCATTGGTAAGTGGGGGGACTGGAACAACTGCTGCTACAGTCAAATATCTGAAGATCTGCGGGAGCATGTAAACTGTGTCTAAGCATTCAGGGATCATTTCAATCGATTCTTCAGCCCATTAATGTTGATTTTTAGCAACTGCTGGGAAGCTGGAGAAATTCTCAAAGACTAAAATAAAGTGAGATGTTGCACTAGCAAGTAAACTAACCATTCTAAATCCACCTTATTTTAATGACAGAGTTGAGTAGGATCATAGATAGACTAAAATGAACCACTTCCAGTGAAGAAACTGAATAACAGAAGCATGTTCATGCCAAGGCATATGGCTGTAATGCAATAATTCAGTCATAACCAACTTTTTTGATGAGAATTTTTGGTTACTAAACTTGACATAACCAGCTGAAGCAGGGTATTTGACTGTCTTTTAAATGCTGCTAAAAGCAGAGCTTTAGCTCAAAAAATTCAAGGTGGTTTCTATTATAAGGGTTACACAGCAATTAGCTGCTTTGAAGATTACAAAACCGACCACATAATAGGAAATAGTCTAACAAAATGGCAGGTTTTAGTGGGGTCCTGCAGAAATCTATCATCACCTTTACTCGGAGATCTGGAAGACTATTACATATTGTTGCTGTTAAAATGAGAACAGTATAATTTTTAACGGTGCCAAAAACTAATTCACCAAATGTAGGTCACTGATGAGATGGCACAACATGCAGGAATGAAGGTGCACAGAAGAATGTCTTTAAGGGTCACGGAAGATATCCCTTTGAATGTATTCATGTGGCCATCGTGCAGATAAGCTGACTGATGTGAACGTTAGATAAGTAAGCAGGTCACTATCAGGTTGCAATACAAATAGTATCCCGATTAATATCTTGGCACACTGCACTGATAAAACCGGTACTGAAGTAGCGTGCCCAGATAGGGTACACCAATCTTCCCCAGCAGGTCACACACCCAAGGGAGAGGAAGGAGTTGACTTTGCATGAAAGACACCCCGGTCTACTGAGAAATGAACTATTATATCTATTCTAAACTGGTTCAGGCTGCTCTCTGGGCCTGAGATGAACTGGCATGGTGCAACTTCCACCCATGCAGCTAAGCTCCCCCAAACAGGGCTGTGCCTGAGCACTGCCTGGGGAAAAAAATAAAAAAAAAAAAAGCTGAGGCAACTGTGCTAGGGAGTATGCTAATAAGCACCATGGAAAATCAAAGTGCAGGGCTTGAGCCTGTGCACCAGCACTGCTTTGTCTACTGTAGGAAGTGTTAATTTACACTGTATAGCCAGTGTGAACAGGAGAGAAAGCAGCCAGCACTCTCTTTTTGCTTCTCGTGTCTGATGATCTGACTGGGTATGGCAATTTTTACGTGACACTATGGATGACCTACCAGGTCCTGCCCAGGAGGAAAGGGAGTGAGAATTGGGAACCATGAATCATCTGCACTCATGCTTTAAGGCTGCTCTAGAGTCATACAGACTGCATTTTCTTTAGATGCAGGGTTTTAAGTCTGAGCCAAGCACAAACCAAATGTTTTTCACATGCCGATTGAGATGCTATAAACAACACGCCAGAAACAAATGTGGAGCAAGTGCCTCTGCTACTGAGCCTGAAATGCATGCATACTGCTGAGCCTTCACTTTGGACTCAACTGTAGGACGAGGGATCACACCTGCAGTTAGTCAAATGTAGCACTAGTGGTAAGAAAGAATGAAAGAATCCCAAATCAAACTCTTTTCTGCACTCTACAAGAACTTTGATACTGGAAGATTTCAGCGCTCTGGATTCCAGGGAGTGGACTCTCAGGAAGCTGGGATGCTGCTTTTTGCTATAGCCAATACAGAGTTAACATTTCTGCAGGCAAATTATTATCTTAATGTCCTCCTTTCATAGGTTTGTTGCAAAGAGGAAATATTTTTCAGAGTAATGTCCTTGAGATTTCTGTTCTTGAATAAGAAATAGGTTCAACTGACTATGTGACTACCTCTCTATCAGATGTGCTATGTATGCAGTGAAATGAGAAAGAGAAGGCACAAACTACATCTTGTCTTTACCTCTTTTTTCTTTTTTTTTTTTTTTTGACAAAAATGATATATTTAGTAACCATGGAAGGCCAGAAGTGCTGCCAGACAAGTTGAAAAAAAGCACATGCATGAAGAAGGATATTCTTAAAGAGCACAAAGTTTGAAAAGAGACAATTTCTTCTCAAAGAGAAGGGGGAATCACAAAACCTTAGTCCTGAAGACTGCTACACTTCTCCTCTCAGGCAGGTCCACTGTGCCTGGGTGGTTTGGCTCTGGTACCCAAAGTACCAATGCATCCTCAGGGGAGACACTGACCCCTGGACCTGGCACAGTCACAGCTGTGCAAGTGCTGAATGACACTGTTTTCATTTAGCAGGACTTTATTAATTGCTCTCCATAAATGTCAGTGACTTCAGATTGGTACTGACCTGTTCTTTATGACCTTTAGGAAATCTCAGTCTTCTCATCAGTTACTGTTAGCCTAGAGGAGGTTCTGTCATCACCAAATGTTTTTCTTTTATTTTCTTTTTTTCCCTGTATTAAATCTGTATTGGGAGAACTGGATTATCTGAGTGTCGGTGTTTTTCTTAACATCTCTTTTAATGTAAAAGATGGCCACGTGCGGACGAGGTTGCATTTACACTACATCATTATTTCTGACAAATGGTGCTGGAAAAAGATAGACCTCTAATAGCTATGCATTAAAGCACTCTGCTGACCCCATAAAGTCACAAGACCTTTCTCAGCCAGAGCCCTGCTTTTGTGAAACAGCCAGATATTTCAGCTACTGGGGATATTTTTGGTGCATATGTGTGTGCGAGTGTGTGAATTAGCTCCTGTGCAGGTTTGGGTTGGGTTGATTTTTTGAGTGCGAGGACAGAGTTAGAAATCCACTTGTTTTCCTGCACCGGGTAGTACAAGGCAGTAACTGCTATCTGAAATCAGGTTTGCTGTCACTGATGTAACATGTGACTCAGTCTAGTAATTTCTTTAATTTATTCTGGTTTTAAATAAGCTTCTAAGTTGCCCATGTACAAAACAGGAGGCTGGCAGCTATTAGCTCAGATCCTGATGAAGTAGTGCCCGTGTAACTAGGCTGCTGTGGGGAAACGACTGATCCAGGGACAAATGAGCACGGCGCTTCCCTGAGCTCTGGCCCATGGCAGGCCCTGCTGAGCTGGGAGAGGGTAGTACGTGAGTTTATTGTATAAGTTCCTGGAGAGAAAAGCTGATACCGTAAGACTCTTTCCACTCCATGAATCTAGCAAGTGCTTTGTGCCATCCTCTCCTTGTAGCCGTAGCATTGTTTCTAAGGGAAACTATTTGGTGCAGGCTTTCCTATGCCAAAACTCAGGTCCAGCTGCTATGGCAACGTTGAAAACCCCTAAGACTGTTTTTATTTCTCAGCTAGTTTAAGATTGAAAGGGAGCAAAATGGCTATGTATATCACGAACCCCTCTGGCTGGTGTGTGGAAGGACTTGGACTGTTGACAACAGTCATAACACACGCGTGCCCATATGTACATCCTCTTCTCTCCTTAATAGACATGGGCAGTTGGGCACAGCTTGTCCTGTAACTCTCTACAGAAACTTTAGACATCATGTTATGCATGTTTCCGACAAGAGAAAAGTATGTTAGTTTGCCTTTGGGGCACCTTAGGATCTAATGCCCCCGACAGCCTCTAAATCAGATGGGGATGGTGAGCTGGTGGCAGGGAGGCATCACAGTACAACGTTGCTGCCCACTGGTGCTTCAGGAGGTGCCCATTCACATCTTCTTTTGCTGATGGTCCAGGCTCTTTCCTGTAGCTGGGGCTGGCTGAAAGGCTTTACAGTAAATGTCTTCCCATAAAAATGCATGAAAGAGAAATATGGGGTTTGATGAAATGTTGATCATTGAAATTAATGTTTTATGAGCAAGGCAGCTGGTATCCAGGATGGAATTTATGGTTAAAACAGTAGAAAGCGTGCGCGCACAAGCACATGCATACCCGAGAGAGCAGGGTGCCTCCTTCTCTACCAGTATGTTATGGTGTATACTTACTGTTCTGGAGAGTTGATGTCTTCTATAGGATCTTTGCTTGTTCTGGAAGGGTCTGATGAGCCCCATTGTGCTGGTGGATTTTGATCAAGATGATTTTTCAAAATGGCTTTCTCACCATCTGGATGGACAACACATTCAATTTTACTTTACTGGGACTAAGTGACCATTTTGAAATTGTTTCACTTCAAAATTTCCCAGATGTTCATAACGCCACAAAGTAAACTCTTTCTCCCTATATTCCAATACAGGCCCAGGTTTCCCTGTGAGCCTTTGGTACGCTCATGCTTTTGATGATGTGCTCCTTCACAGGAACTACCATGTAGAAACAAAAGGGACAAAACCTCTTTTGACCTTCCTTTGCTTCCTCCCACCTTTAAAATAGCACAAACCAAACCTTGTTGCCCACATCTATGTAGCCCTATCATGTTCTCTCACCTATTCCTAGGCTGTGTAAAAAATTAAGGTAATTGCACCATCATATTATCTTGCACTCAAAAATTGCTTCCTTTTCATATGAAGAAAACATTAAGTTTTTTCCTAGAAAAACTAGAATCTCATTGATGTATAAAGTCTTGGTACTCTTGCAATCACATAAGCAATTAAGTGCCATCATTTAACTATCTGCTAGCATTTAGCACGGAAATATGATTCATACCAGTTGCACTGGTCCATGGGCTGTCTGCAGGAAGGACAGCTAATGATTTCATTAAGCTTTCTCCTGCACTTTTCTGCATAGTGATAATGCAGAAGATCATAATTTTCCCCGTAGGTAGCTTCACTTGATTCCCCCAGGAGTCCCGGGAGTGCCTGGCTAGCTGTGCTGAATGAAGCCTGTGGCATCTGTCCCCCCTGAGAAATGCAGACAAACACAGCCATTTTAAGAAGGCTGTCTTTGCCGGGGATCCTCTCTGTTCCTGCCTGCTTTTCCAAAGTCTCCTGCTGTGTTAAGCCAAATAAAGTCACACGGAAAACATCTGAGTAATGAGGACAGCGCACAGTTTTCATAAATAATTACAGAGCAGCTCCAAATCCATCACCAGCAGTTGTTTGCCACACAGAGAGAGAAACAGTGATTGCTGTAGGCATTAAGGCAGCATGGAAGAGGACTCGGAGGTAAAAACTGGAAAAGGACACTGGAGGATTTGAATGTAAAAATGGGCATGAGGGGGAAAAGCAGGAAAATATTGAAGGGAAAATGAAAATAGCGTGAAAAACCCAGTGCATATTGAAGGCTTAAGCTGCTTTTCTGTTCTATTAACACTCAGAAGCCCCAAATAATGCTCAGGTCCCAGCACGCTAGAAATATATATGTTCTCAACGAGCACTGGTGGGACAAAACAAGCAGCAAAAACAAAGAGTGAGGATAGAAGCTGGAAGCAGAAACAGGAATGCTTTGAGGACAAACTCCAACATGTATCATTGCCCTCCCAGCACGGTCAGCCCTGGTATTATTTTGTAGCATTCACTTTCTGCTGTGAAAAATCTAACAAGCAAGTTAGAAAGAAGCGAACAGGTGAGGATGCAAAAATGCGCAGACACAGGGATCGCTACAGCTCAGAAGAGCAGGAAAGAAGATTTTTCACTTATGTTGCCTGGTAGACAAGGGTCTCTGGGTGAGAAAGGAGGCAACCAGAATACATGAAGCTGCTTCTGCTGGGGCAAGAAAATGTCAGTGAGAGAGAGCTCAGAAATTCAGCTGCAGCAAGAAAAGTGCTTAAAAGGAAGATATGACGGGATTCAGTGATGATTTAGATGTGAAGGGAGGACAGCAAAGAGTCAAATCTGACAGTGGCTAAGATAAGCAATGAAGTCTATCATCTCAGGGCAGCCTCTGGTTTGCTGGTGTGGCATTTGCTGTCACAAGAGTTCAGTTTTTATTTTCCATATATATCGCATTTCTATGTATATTGAGCTTGACATTTGCATAAAAGCCTTGTGATGTCTATAAACAGACACGTAGAAAAGAACACTTTTTACTTCCATGATTAAAAACAATGTTCAATCCCAAGCTGATCTAAGCTGACAATGAAAACTGCTGACTTTATGATATAGGCCAAAGTTAAAATTTGAGTAATCCTTGTAATTAGGGATGGAAAAGGTCTACTGTTTAACTATTTTAGGGTACCAACTCCTTTGGCCAAGATAAGCAATTTAACCTTTTACAAAGCCATAATTCTTCATCAAATGACTGGAATATGCAACTGCCGGGCTTTGGGAGTATGTGATTGTATATATTAATCTGTGTTGTACACCCCTAAAGAGGTTTCTTGTGCTTTCGGTTGTGCTGAGAGAGAGAGAGAAAAGGAGGTGGTCCCTGTCAAAAAGGTGGGGGATTTAGTTTAAAGTAGAGCAGAAATCATATATTCTCTGCCTACTCACCCCTCAACACCAACTGCCCATCTATCACTGTGTGTTATTCTTAATAGACCCTTTTCTACCACTCTTGCAGATGACTCTCCCTCAATACTCTGCATACATTTCTGTATACGAGGTTACCATATGCAAGTTTTAATGTACCAGGCTAAAAAAATACACACAAAATCCACATAAAACTGCAATAATGTTGACATTTTTTCTTTTTCTTCTTTCAAAATACAAAAAAGTTGGGTAATTCTTATTTGTTAAGCTTTTTGGGAGATGATTTGTTAGATTTTTATTCTGCAGCTATGGAAACTAGAATATCTTTCTTTTTTCTTTTCTTTTTTTTTTTTTTTTTAATTTACCTTTCATTTAAATAATGAAGAGCAAGATTCTCACTTAGTCATACGCTTCCAGGAGCTGGAGCTTAAAGAAAAAACACTACCATAAGCACTTAAAAAACATAAGGATGGAGGAAACTGATTCTATATATGTGAACAACTGAAAGAAAATAAATTAAGGGTAACAGTAAATATTTGAGTTCCCAGTTCCCCCTGGAAAGTGTAGCACTGCTTTTAGTACTTCCCCATCTTTTCTTCCTCTGTCCATTAAGAAAAAATTCCTCTGTCCACTTGAAAAATGCCCTTCATTCTCAGGGTACTGTCTGCCACTGCAGATGCTACTGAATAAGTTGCACTGGGATGATCTAACTACCTTCAAAATTGAATTTACATTAGCCAGAAGCACTTTCTAAGTAATTTTCACCTTTGTAGACCTCAAACTGGAACTCAGAAGTCTGGATAAGTGATGCCTGAGTACTTTTTGTTCAGAAAACCGTCAGGAAAAAAGACAGATAGGGCCTCGCATGGCACTCACTGATGGGTTCATTAGAAAACAAAACCCGCTGCCCGGTTGTCGGTGAGAGCCAGGTGGCTTTAGCCCAGGACCTTTGCCTACCTGCGGCAGAGAAGCGACTTCCAATTACGAAGCTCTGAGCTGCAAGAGCCCACGGATGCCGGCTGCGGAGGGGCTCAGCGAGGAGGTCACTGCTCCCAGCTGCTCGCCTCTCCCTCTGCCAGGGGTGACGCTCGCTTCAGACCTGCCGTACGTGTAATCACTCTGCAACCTGCTGCTGTCAAAATTACCTGGGCTGGCTTAAACACGTCGTGCATTTTAATGACTCCTGTTCAGCCGCAGGCAGAAAACACCAGGTGACTGCCACCGCTGCGATTTCTCCCAAGATTTTAGAAACTGTATTTCTTTGACTAGAAGCTTGGTTTGTCGACGCTTGTGCGCTGCAGCTATATTGAACATCTTCATCATTATGCTTTGGTGGCAATATTCTTCCGATGGCTTACAACTAGATGGCAGAACTGCTCTTCACCCCACATTTGTCAATTCCACTGTTGTTTTCTCTTTGCTAGAAAACGTATTTTATGCTCCACAAAGAAGCAAGTGTGGTTTAATAATGACTTATTCGAGCTGGCAGAGATAACCTTGCTGATTTACTAAAGAACTCCGGAATCTTTAAAGCTAAAGGTAGATTTTTTTTAATCTACTGTAATTTTTCACAGTTCTGTTGTTTGGACTGTGAAACAACTAGCCAGTTTCTGCTTTTCATGTGCATAGGATGAAAAGAAAGGAAAACGAAAGGAAAAATTAAAATGATCACGTTGTCTGCTGGATATCAGAAAAAGTTCTCCTAAACTAAGCTCACAGTACCAGGCAGTCTAAACCATGACTTCTGATAGTTATGTTTTGAAAGGAAGATTTTTTTTGAAAAGAAAAGCCAGCAAGAGTCTCCTGTGTTTTGTATTACTTTAAATCAGAAGAAACTCCCTTTACTATAGATTTATTATTCGGAAGGACAGGCCCCGAACCTCTGGTGGTTTGGTCTCTCTGTTGAACTAGAAATAAGCTCCAGTTTCAGGATTGAAATCCATTTGCTAGGCTTCATAGAAACTAGTATACATATCTCTATATACAAGGGATATAATGAACTATATCCTTTCTTTAGAACAGCATTCATTTCAAGGAGTTATTTCTGAAAGCCTTTCTTTTGAATCTGTGGTTTCAATCTCAATTCAATCTGTGGCTTGAACCACACCAACTTCATAGAAGTAATCTTTCCCCCCTCTGTCACAGATGAACTCTGTTTTGCTTTGCATTTACAAGCAACATGCCTTTGAAATGTGTTTTTCTTTGAGCTGCTTTTACATGAGGAAAAACTAACACTAGGAAACATTGGAGTGGGGTGACAACTGACGGTATGTAGGCATATCTGACATGCAAATGAATGCTCCCAGTCCATTTACAGCAATGAGTAAAGTCTGTTTTCTGGCTCAAACTAGAAAAGCCTTTCTGAGCAAGCTAGGGTGCCTGCAGAGAGAGAACTTGCAAAAAGGGTTTGTTCATACGTGGGGACTGTTGCAAGGCTGTCCTTTGCTTCTTATGTACTTTCCATAGTATGGCCGTCATTCATTAATTTTCCTAATATGCTACTCTGAAATGCACTGGCAAAGGTAGAAATAAATGGAGATTGTTCTGCAGGATTTCTTCTGAGCTCGGCTTTATATGAAACTCTTGCAATCTATGAATCATTCATGTAGAAATAATTTCATGTAATAAAATGTCAAATAGAAGTCAAATAGACTAAGACTGTAAGATTCCAAGGGTAGCAAAATTATCCAACACACGCACCCCCCTCCCCCCCAACCACATAGCATCTTCCCTCTGTATTTTTCTCCTCTGTAACTTTATTCCTGCAGGAACTTGCAGGGTAGAAATAACTTCTACCTTCGCGAAGTCTCTCCTGTTTCTGGCACACGCGCTACACGGGTGGAGGGAGCCCTTTTGGGAAGCTCTGGTTTGTGCCCGTGCCAGGGTATTTCTTCCCTGGAGCTGTGCGGCACAACCTTCCTCTTTACACAGCCTCACAGTTACGAGCGTTTGTCCTCCTTTTTTCCAAATGTCAGCCTGGAAAACTCAGCCATGTCTGCAAGCTTGGCTCTCCTTGCTGAACGGCACTGCTAGTTACAGGAACGGCCCGAGCCAAGCGTGGGTCTCACCCACAGCCCGTCCGTGCCCCAGAGCCAGGCTGTAACGTGGCTCTGCAGCTCCAGCAAGGCGGCCAGATCCCACAAACGGCAAACTGGGGGAGAAGCTAACGTCGCGCTGTGCGCAGAGCCGAGGTCGCTAGCAGACACGGTGACTCAAAATCATCTGAGGAATGCAGCAAATGAAGTTAAGGGGATGTGTTTTTAAATTCAACTGGGGAAGCCGTTTGAGGTCCCAGAGCCACGGTCCATGGAGCATGTTGAGAACTGCTTGACCACACCAAGTTATCTAGCAGCGCGGACAAAAGCCTGCATTAAAAAAAAAGCAATCAAACCATAAACTACAAATCGCATTTTCCTAATTGCTTTTCTTACATAGCCAATTGCTGCAGATGTCTCAGGGACATTACGCGTTTGTGAACAAGAGATGAGTGTCTCGGAAATTATCTCTCTTTAAATGAGATGTGCCGAACTGAAATGCACTGTAAAGAAGGAGTCCCCGTGCCAGCAAAGAGCTCCTGGGCTACACCAGGAGCTGTTGCTGTTAATAACTAAGCAGGAACCCCAAAGTTATGAAACTTTGCCTGAGGTTAGGCAGTTATGGGAGTGCACAGCTGTGTCTATCTATCTTGGCTGAAGTAATTTAACTTCTGTCTCCTAAATCCATATTTGATGTAAATGATGGTGGTGGGGAAGGAATGGAAGAATCAAATAACCTCCTGTGGCACTTGGCTATAGGAGTTAGGAATTTTAACTCTGGACAATTTTTGCAGATCAGAAACCTACTGAAGTGTACTATGACATTAAAGTTTGATTAGGATTTGTTTGAGATGCATAACTCCTGTGTTATTATCTGTTCTCTGAAGTGCAGTGTCCTGAATTTTGTAAGCAATAGCAAGGGGGATACGCTACATTGCATTCTCTATGTAAACTCCATCAGAACAGCAAGGTATTTTATAAAGAAGATTGACATAGGATTCAGCTGTGTCCACAGTGCAAATGTGGCAAATGATCTGCTATGATTTTTAGCTCCAAGTCAGCTGCTATTTTTAGCATCTCTCTTCACTGTTCTATTCCCTCTCTCTCAGCTCACATTTTTTACAAGGTCCAAGGTAGGCACAAACCTTGTCATCCCCTTAACAACAACATCGGGCTGGCTTCCCCAGTTGCACGGTGGAGGTGAGACACATGGTCATGTCTAGGTCATGATAATAAATTATTTACAATTCCGAAGCTTCGCTCAAGTACCATCAGGGACGCATAATTTCAGGATTCCGTACTTTCATTTACAGAAAGTTACATGAAATACATAGCTACAGAAAGCATAGTTATGTCTGTCAGAGTTAGCTTTCCTACAGCCGTAAGGGTCAGAATTTTTTAAAGTACCATTTAAGTGATGTCTGTTTGCATCTGCACAGAAGCAGCAGTGACTCAGCAGCATGAATTCTCCAAAGCCTTGTTATTTTGATTGGAATGGCAAATTTAAATTAAGCACATAGCTTGACTATTGGGAATGGATGCAGTGAGAGAAATACAGAGGAGATTCAGACATGTAGCTGCGGGACAGGGAAATGGGGAAAGAGACAAGAGGCAGAAGACATGGAAATGGAAGGACAGAAAAAGGCTAGCAAGGGTTGTTGAACATGGTGGCTCAGAGCCTGGAAGTATGAATATTTGATGTCCCTCAAGTCAGGATCAGGATGCTCCGTAATACTCATGTTTGGGGCATTCGCCACCAGGTGTGGGACCAAGTTTCCAATTCCTGTTGCAAATTGGGATCCAGGTCTTCCTCATTCCCGGGTGAATGGATGCTCTAACACATTCAATATAAAGATGGCCAAAGGAAAACATCCTTCTTTTCCTTCCCCTCTGTTTCGTGCGGAGCTTTATGTGGTAAGTCCATTCAGAAAACTGTGTCCAGCAACTTCAGAAGAATGTCTACCCTGTAAATCCCAACAGTTCATAGTTCCAAGCTACTCTATACATTAAGGCTCTGTACATATAGGTGATTTTAAATATGTACCCCGCAGCAGAAATGTAGCAGTTAGGGAACTGTACTGGGGGAAACTTAGGAATACAGACAATCTTGGACGCTGCTGCGTAAAGCAGCAGTTAGGCATTGATGTCTTTTGTAGCTATAGCCACAAGTAAGTGCAGAAAGGTTATATTTTTCTCCTCGATTTCTTTGCCAGCATCCTACTGCTAATGGAGTGCAACCTGCTGTGGGAAGCATCCTGTCCTAAATTTATACCCAGCGTATCTCTTGAGAATCATTTTTATTTCTCATACCCAAACTCAGATGGGCATTTGGCACAAGGTAATGTATCTTTTTTTGCTTGAGATATTATTCATGATTTATCATTTTTGCTGCAGCATCTGACATGAGTGGAACATTGTATGTGTTCCTTTCAAACACTTGGTAAAACTGCCTCATCCCACTCACTGATGTTAGTTCTTGCTGCTGATCTCAGCCCAATAATCACACGCCTCCAGCAGCTATTTACGTTTTCCTTTTCCTCCTTTCCCCCCCTTCTGTTTTTTAATTTTAAAAAGGACACTGGGAACTCTATGGAGCTCTTCTTTTTTTTTTTTTTTTTTTTTCCCCACAAGTTACATAACTGAGTGTCTACCCAGGCTAAAACAAAAGGCGCATGCAAAAGTAACTTTATCCAACCAAAATTTCAATATACTTCAATAGCATATATGTTGCTGTTGTTCTAAAATTGTTCTTCAACAACTATATTTACAGGAGTAGCTTCTGTTCCACTTAACCAATCTTATGCTGCCACATCAATAGGAAGCCTGACCCTAGCATTGCAACAAACACGCAAGTCTACGACTTCCCAACATGGGGCAACTAGTTTTCCATGTACTGTAGTAATATTCAGCTGTACAAAGTCATTTGCCAGAAGTCACAAAGTAGATCCATTCCAGAGTCAGAAATGGAAGCTGGGTGTCCTGGCTCTCACTTTATTGCACTATGCACCAGATCTTATTGCTTCCCAAAAGTGAAATAGCTTTAATGGAAGCAATTCTTTCGCAGATATTTCTTCAGGGAGCGATGCAAGAGACACAGTAGAAACAACTTAGGAATATTACAGTAGTCATGAAATCCTTTTTTATCAGTTCCTAGGGAAGAATTTTCATACATGAGTGCCTTCAATTCTACATTTGGAGTCCAAATCTGCACTGAAATATTTACATGCTTCTCTTCTACGTGCTTGATAGCAGTGTCCAAAAGCAGGATTTGAACGTCCTGCTCAGACGAGCACATATTAAACTGAGCTTCCTACTGCTGAAGGCTGGCTTGATTTACTCTCACAAGATCTGAAACACTCTGTGACCTTCCTTCCTCCATGCAGCACAGAAAACTTGACTTCTGAACACAAGTACACTTTCAAAAGTTTCTCACTTTACCGTGTGTATTATACACAAAGGGCATACAATAGAAGACACATGTACAGAGAAACAACTACTCAGTGGGTACCATACAGCTTATTACGTGATCTGTGTGCTTTCTGAAATGCAACCAAAGTATGTAAAGCTCTATCTTACCAAGGTCCAAGCGCTCTGGAACCAATCCAACTATTCAAAATCTTAGTGGGTTAAGCTACTGATGGATTTTGCTCTCACCTTTGCTGTCTGTAAAGTTCCGTATACTAAGAATGTCGTTAAGATCCTGATAGTGGTTCTGCTTAATGTATGTTGTTTTCTCAGGAGTGTCCTGAAGCTGCATTGTGACCTCTTCCAAGTCTTTGTCCAGCTGCAAAACAGAAAGAGTATGAATCCCTAAAAATTCAAGAGTCATTGCTTCAGGTATCTGCAGTAACTGCATAGCTTTCTATAATTAGACTAGAAGGCAGGTGGCAATGCAATTGCCACACTGAGCCAAATGCAGTTTTCTTATAGTACTGCAATACTACCTCTAAAAATCATGCTACAAGTAACAAACCACGTTCAGCTGTGATATTGTGCACAGGGTATATGAGAAGAATAAGCTTTAGTAGTTGACAGTTTAAGCAATTCAGATGTATTGCTGAATAAGAAAGAAATGGGCGTTAGAAAGCCCAGTCTGAAAACCTCTCAACTATTTATTATTTATGCGTACAAATGTGGCATACATAGCTATATCCACTTTGTTGAGTCAATCAAATTATCAAACGTAGAAGAGAATATAAGTGAACTATGGCTTCAGGACATGTCCAGCTATGTGAGTGACTGCAGGCACCTCTTCTAGGAATGTTTGTTTTCCTGAAGATTATTTTTACTCCTTTTACCTTTCTTAGAGAGACAGACTCCTGTTAGACTTTTTGTTTGTATCTCCGTGTGTTTTGAAGAAAATCCAACTCAGTTTTTAGTTTTGGGGCTGAGCACACTCTATACTTTTGTGATTTGAAAATTACCCCTGTGTTTTCTATCTTTTGTGCCTTAAACTCTGTAATCTGATAGCTAGCACTAAACTGCTGTTGCAGGCATAACTTTCCAAGAGGGTAAAAAATGGAAATAAGAGGAGGGGGAAGAAACAAATATCCCAGTCCTCTCTCTGCCCAAAGGCATCCTTTAAGACTAGAGGGAGAGGGAGAGGGGGAGAAGCACAGATGTTTTCTGACTGGAAGGGCCACAGCACAGATGTGGGGTTGGTACACCCCTCACTTTTAGCACTGAGCTGAACATAGGGTGCTCTCCCCAGAGGCTAATTTGTATCCAACTGGCTACAGCCCCAGTAGAAAATAACCAGATACAAGCATCTTAATGGTGATCTGGGATGCTGTCTGTGAACAGCTGTCCAGGATGTGGTGTCCAGTGTACACCCCACTAACGACTGTCTTAACTGAATTTTAAAAGTGCTGAATTTAGATTTACATTGTTTCCTTATAGAACTGGGACAGAGCAACTCAAGGTACATAAGCGAGAGATGTAGCTGCTAGCCACCGTAGGGCATGCTCCAAATCCCCTTGATGATGAAACCCTCGCTTGGACCTACTGGTTCTGGGAATTTAATTTGATATATTTAAGCAAAGTCTAAAAAGATCAGCAGGGCCCTGCGTGCACTGCTATGGCTCAACTGCCCTGACCAACCTTACCCGTGATCGCCGTCATGAGCCTTGCGAGGCACAGGCTGAGGTTTTGTGAGTTGGGAGGCTTAGTAGAAAAAAACTACAGTAGGATAAAGAAACTGAAATAGCCAGCAGCCAGCTGAGCCTTCATTAAAAATTTCAAGGCTCTTACATGAAAGGGACCAGGCAAAGCTGAACTAAATTTCTTTAACAAAGTAGAGATAATTTTTGTTTCTGGAGTCTTTGGTAGGCTGAGTAAACAGCTTTTGGTTACCTAGGCAATTGTTGTTAATTAAGATCTGGAAGAAGTAATTGTTGCAATAAAATACCTTTTCTTCAAGGTCTAAGAATACTTCATAGACTAGGCAAGAACAAGTTAATTGTTTGTAAGATATAGATCAGTTATGGTTATCTTGTCTCACAAAATGGGCAGTCTTCATGGCTGATTTGTCATTGTTTGAGGTCTCCTGAGCAAGGATGGACATAATTAAAATTATACATGTTATAGCTCTAATGGCATTCATGCGCTCCATGTACTTAGCCTTTCTCTCGGTAGAGACTGAAGAAACTTCATGACCTTTGTGCCAAAAAAGTCAGCCTACATGACCATAAAGGTCTTTTCTACCTAAAGAAGATATGTAATTCTGTTTCATGGAAGATGTAAAGATCTGTCTAGCTGAGCAAGTCCTCAGAGAGACTGAGAAATGACAGCACCAGCAGTCTCTGAACTCAGCTACGAACAGGAACAAAGATAGCTCTTAAGTGCCCCTGGGGCTGCGGGTCTCTGTTACGCTTGCATGTAAAGGTTGCGCTTCTAGAGCTACTGCTCTGCGGTGCTCAGCACGTCCATGTAAAGCAGCAGGGCAATTTGCCTGTTCAAATAAATAGGGGAAGTTTCATTTTAATTTGCTAAGGCACATTTTCATTTTATCACACCTGCTAAGTACTCACTGTATTAATTAGCTATTCTTATAAATAACCTGTGTCCGATTATTTCAGTATTTTGCTATGGTGAAAGCTAAATTTTTCATCTAAAAAGTAGTCAACATTTAAGCAGATTACAGAGTTGCATAAAAATAATTTAAAAAATTGCCCAGGCAGTATACACAATAAACAATACCTCTGTAATTTTCATTCTCAAGCGGTGGTTCTCTGACTGCAATCCTTCTAGTCGAGATGTGCTGGCCTGATTGACACTGGTGACTGATGTTGATGTTTTTGAATCTTCTTTCTTTTGATTTTGAGTGAACTGAAATCGTCTGTTCTGTGTGGCTGCATCTGGATTTGTCCTCAGTGTGATGAGCTGAAAGGTTTAAAAGCCTTAAGAAATCCTGTAGATGGTTTTATTTTTGCAGCTATTTCTTTTGTATCTCAAAATATTGAAAGGTAAACCAAGTGTTCCTTTCTGACTTTCAAGTACAAAATTCTGGAAAGTGAGCTCTGCTTGCCATGTGCAGTACTTGACAATTTCTGAATAACTTTACAGAATAGGTTGAACCAAAAAGATTTTGCAAGGGGAAGTGTTTCAAAAAATAAGAGAAAATTCATTTAAAATATATTTAACTGGATTTTAAGTATGTTAAAAATATATTTTAATAGTTCATCAAACATTTCTTTCTCCTTCATTGATATCTTTATACTTTCAAAGGATATATTCCTTCTTTAAGAAAAAACCAACCCACCAAGCTCTTCTCTTCTCAAGCACAGTTTCATCTGAAATTTCTCCTTTCCTACTGTTACAAGTAACACTCAAGCAGAGAGAGGCATGAAGCAGGAGTATTAACAGAAAGAACCCATGGGAGATTGCACTCTGGAGATAACAGAAACTTAATTAGGTTTTAGTGACCCAAAATAAACCAAATCTGTTCAAATAAATTAAATAAGCCACTTTAAAAAAAAAAAAAAAGTTAACCTTAAACATATTTAATTTAAGCAAATATAAGTAAGATTTAACACTCAGTGACAATGTGAAAATATCACCTTGACATGAGGAGAGAAAACTACTAGCTGTTTGGCAAGGGGGAGAGAGCTTCTCAGATTACTCTAGAGAATACAGAATTTATGATTACTTGCCAAGCAGCATACATATATATTTGTATACAGACAAAGCTGAAGGAGCTCCCTGCCCTGAGATCATTAGGCATGGCATCATAAATCCAAAGGTGTTGAGTTGTCTGAAAGGAGAGAAAGAGAAATAATTTCGTAAGCAAGCACAGCCAGATGTTGTGGTATAGTCCCATTTTGGAATCCCTTCCTCTTGTTCTTCAGAGCATGAAACTGTTCTGCAGCTGTGGTGGCATGAAATCAGGACCTAACTTCTGACAGAGGGAGATCTGACTGGTCAGACACTGAAGCACCTGGTCCCTGGCAGGTATTTACAGACCAAGTCTGCAGATTGGGATGGTGCTTGAAGACAAAAAATTTCCTTTTTCAGGTGATAAAGAAGATGGAGAAGGCTGACGTACTCAATGCCTTCTTCAACTTAGTCTTTACTGGTAAAACCTCCCTTCAGAAATCCCAGACCCCTAAGACCCTTTAAGCAATTGAATACAACAAGTTCATGCAACCTGATGAGGTGAATCCCTGAGGACTGAGGGAGCTGATGCCATTGCGAGGCCACTCACAGTTACCTTTGGAAGGTGGTGTTGGTTGGGAGAGGTTCCTGAGGACTAGGAGAAAGGAAATGTCACAGCTGTGTTTAAGAGAGGTGAGAAGGAGGGTCTGAGGAAATACTGCCTGGTCCTCCTGGGAGGACAAATACAGCAAATCCTCCTGGGAACCATTTACAAACATGTTAAGAGCAAGAAGGTGATTAGAAGCAGTTAATGTTGATTTATGAAGAGGAAATCCTGTCTGACCAACCTGATAGCTTTCCTCAGTGAGATGACTGGCCTGGTAGATGAAGGGAGAGAGTTATTTTTCTTAAGCAAAAATTTCAACACTGTCTCCCATTAACGTCCTCACAGTCAAACTGATGAACTAGGGACTAAGTGGCCAGCGAGGTGGATTGAAAACTGTCTGAACTGCCAGGCTGAAAGGATTGTGGCAGCCAGTCACTAGTGCTGTACCTCAAGGGTTCATGCTAGGATCAATACTGTTTAACGTCTTTATTAGTGACCTGGACAGAGCATACCCTCAGCAAGTTTGCAGACGATCCGATCCTCAAAGAAGAGGAGGGGTTGGTACACCAGATGATTGTGCTGCCATTCAGTGGGATGTCAAGAAACTGAACATGTGAGCCAACAGGAATCTCCTGAAGCTGAGCAAAAGGAAATACCAAGTCCTGCCCTTGGGGAGAAAGAAACCCCAGGCAACCACCCAAAGAGGCTGAGGGGGATTTGGCTGGAAAGCAACTTCTCAGTAAAGGCACTGGGGATTGTAGTGGACACCAAGTGGACCGTGAGCCAGCAGTATCCTGGGCCAATGGAGGTGATCCTTCCTTTCAACTTGGCCCTGGTGAAAGCACACCTGGACTGTTGTGTCCAGGTGTGGGCTCCCTGATACAAGAGAGTACTGAAGAAAATCCAGTGAAGGGCCGTAAAGGTGCTGAAAAGGATTGGAGCCTTTATGATACAAGCAAAGGCTGATTATTTAGCCTTGAGATGGAAGAGATTGGGAGGGACATTATTCATGTGCATAAATATGTGATGGGAGAGAGTAAAGAGGATGGAGCTAGATTCTTCTCAGTGGTGCCCAATGAAAGGAAGGGAGGCACACACTGAAAAAACAGGAATTTTCATTTAAACATCATAAAAAACTTTTTCTACTGTGAGTGTGGTCAAATGCTGGTACAGGTGCTCAGAGAGGTTGGGGAGTATTCATCCCTGGAGACAATCAAGACCCAACTGCTCTAGGCCCTGAGTAACCTGCTGTAGCTTAGTCTTCCTAGAGCCCCTGCTTCTCCTCTACCCCATTTCTTTGATTCTAATTAGGCTGGTTGTAATGACTGGTGTATCTAACTCTCAGACCAAAAACTCCATTAAAATGAAGTTAAAGGTGAAGAATGGTAATTACAAGGCTTCTTAAATTAGCAGGCAAAAGTGTTACAAGATAAAAGCTCTGCAATTTGATGTGGTCTAAGTTCAAACTGAATATAAGATAGAAATATAGCCATCCATCATTTGACTCATCTTCATCTGGGAGTTTTTAGGTAGAGACTGGATGTTTTGCCACAAGGACATATGCTCTAATGAAATCATTCACATGATGTGGATTAGATGGAAAAGTCCATGGGCAATGTTGTTGGCTCACACTGTACAAAGGATGAGGTTAGATGAGCTTTTTTCTTTTTTTCTGGCCATAAAGTCAGTGGAACTTGTGTCTTGCTGCCTCACATCTGTGCAGTTTCAATTTCGACAAAGAGTCAATGATGAATATCTACAATGAGTCAGTGCCAAATAGACAAAAAATGCTACCAACACAGAAAATTAATGTTTTAATCCTGGCCCCCTAGACCTGATTTTGCCTTGCTGCTCTACAGAAAACTGGATCAGAATTAATGTGTTAATGCCATTGCAGCCAACGATGGTATGCACTGGGTGGGTGACTAGAAGTGAGCACAGTGTTCTGTCTCAAAAAGGATGGAGCAGAAAGAATGGAAGGACATGGATATTTGATAAACATGGATAGGCATGGGAAAATTACTTCATGAAGAGAGAATACATATTAGGATTGCTTCTTTTAAAGAAGTGATGAGTATGCTGAAAACTACTATAGATCTGTTGGCCCTTAAAAAGATAGACATAACAGTTAACTTCTAACAGGAAAAATATACATAATGCATGTTTGAATTCTGCAGATCACTTCTACAAGATATCCTTGAACCCAGAAATCTATAATAGTTTCAAAAACATTTGGGCATTTTTTGATTAGATAGCAAGAATGTCTACAGTTACTGTAAGTAGGATGCAGTATAATGGATACCAACATTTGTATCTGAGGATACCTCTAAATGGAGAGAGTGATGAACACTTTTACCCTGATCTATCTTACTCTACTATGGGATTTTCCTCATGTTTTTCTGAGGCACTTGGTGCTGAACGAAATGGTAGTGGATGAGGTGGGCTTTTAACCGGAGAAGTATAGTAACTGCCATGTTATAAGAAAATAAGATGAGTAGAGCTGACAAAAAGCAAGGCAAAAATAGCAGTTTTCTTTCCCTAGTTTGCCTACATAGTTGAATAGTTGCCTGTTCAGGTTCATAAAAGGGCTGTGGGGCAAAACTGAATTCCAGCACTGTTGGCCCAGAAGACTGCTGAAGATTAGTTAAAAGGAATGTGTTTTACTCTGTATAGCAGAGAAGTAGTACTCACCTGGCCCAAAACAACGTTACTGTTTGCATTTGTCTGGCCAGTTTAATAAATGAAAAAGTGCAATCTTCCAAGTCTTTAGTATCATCTCCCACGCTGGATGAGACACAGGCTTTAGTATTTCACCAGCAATCTCCCTATTGTACTAATCTCCCAAAATTGTACTAATTACCTCCTACTTATTAAGGGGAGAGATTTGGCGCCTGTCTCACACTGACATCTTACCTAGATGTACAAACTGGGTGGTGTCGAATCTAATCTTCTGCGGGGTCCAGACAGGCTTTTGTGAAACCTGTGCTGGAGCAGGTTGCAGGGGCGAGTGCTTGCCAGCCGTCCTGCTGTAGCTGTGGCATGGCATGGTGAGAAGAAATGTAGGGCAAAATATACCAGTGCAAGAAGAAAAACTCTCCAGTTGTGAAAGCACTCACATGGGCACTGGAAGTGCTGCATTCCACCTCCTGCTTCAGCGCCTTTTTTTGTACCTTACCCAATAACCATTTTTAATTCCAAATAGCCAAACATTTGGAAACCTGACAATTCATGGAACGAGATGAAGTACTTCACGCTAGAAGGCTATGGTTCATGTTTGTATTTTGAGTAGAAAGAACTGAAAGGAGAAATGAGGGCAAGGTAAACAGGGTTTAAAATAAGAGCAGATGAAGGGGCTAAGAAAGGAAACAGAAAAGTCATTTCAGAGCCTGTGGCAGCAGAAAAGAAGGATGGGCAAAGGAGCATGAAAGCAAAGGGGCAGAAGAGCATGTCACAGCATTAATAATATTTTCTCTTTGAAGAGAGTTCTGACAGTCTGTGGAGGTATTTTTGGCATCAGAGTTTTAATATGCATTTTCTTACAGCATACATGCTTAAATCTTGCAGTATTTTGAAGTACTCTCCATTGCTGTGTTTGTGAATGTTTACTTAATTTAGATTGTGATTCTTCCCAAAGATCCTGATTAAGAATATCACTATCTATGTCTGTGCAGCTTTTTAATTTTTGATAAGTGAATTGCAGAACTTGTAAAAACATCCTGGTTAGTTGATCCTGGACAATGAACTTTGCTTTTTTGCAGATCAGAAGTCAGCTTCCATTGCCAATTTGTGCCTCCTATTCCTTTCAGAGGGAACACTTTGAGATAAATTTATTAGCTTGTTTCTTTTACACATATAGTTCTCAGTCCCCTTGTTAGAACCATCACCAGGGATGCCACTTAAGACCAGAACCTATTGACTATAGTACATTGATTGAACATGAACCTGTAAAGAGTCACAAACTTTTTATCACCACTCATTTGAAAAACCTAAAAACAGATTCGAGAGGTGAAGGGACCTGTACCTTGACTCTTGCCTTGCAAATGTTTCAGACATCCAAGACATGCACATCTGCTTTGGGGTGATAAGCTAGGTTTATGCAAGTCACTTAAAATAAATGCAGTTATACATTTTAATTCAAAATATCAAATACATTCTCCAGAACTTGAGGCTTTGCTAAAGTAAGTTTATGTAGAAACCAGTTTTCTCTTCATTCAAGATGTGTCATACTCTTGCCTAAAGCTTAACTCCACAAGTGTGGAGTTAATCAAGTTCCAGCCCTCTGTGGGTAAGCATCTTCTCAGTTCTTCCAACAACGCAAAACACGCACACCCTCAGAGCCCAAAAGAGCAAAAAGAAAGGAAAGCATATGCCTCCCAGGCTGTGTCTCACTTAGTCCATTAATATACTTGTTAATAAAAATATCTTCAGTGTCAGCATCTGCAGTGTACCTACAGTTTTCCTCTGAAGTACTGATAAAGCCTATTGTACCACCATACCTGAGTACCTTAGAGGTTTCAATACAGTTGGCTTTACAGCATGCTACTGAACTAAAAATGTCTTACTGTTTTATAGGTATAGAAGCAGAGATCCTGATTATCTTGCTTAGGGTACATAAGAAATGTGGCAGAGTAGTCAACTGGACCTGTGCCTCCTGAATCTCCGCTTATCATGCTTTCCAAAAAGTTCCTAAAAGTTGGAAATGGAGACTATTCCATTGAAATTACAGAAAATAGCATTCGTTTCCCCAGTCACATATTCCGTAAAAGATATCAGCATTAGAAACCATGTATTCACTCGCCTGTAACTTTGTATATTCCACTTTCTCCAAAATCTCCTGAAGCTTTGTTCTTCCTCTCAGAGACAAGAGATTATAGATGGGCTTGGTTTAGAATTCACACATCCCCCTACGCTTGAAAAGGCAATGACCTTGTACATATTAAATCACAACTACAAAACAGAAGGAAAAAAAATCCAGACCCATGCTAAACAAATTCACCTACCTTAGGTACAAAGACAAGGCAGAGAGTAATGGTGCTGCAGAATATTATGACTAAAGCAACGATGCAGAACTGCACATTGGGTTGGTCCCGAGTAAGAAATGAAACAGCAGCACCGATGATGCACATTATCCCCACGTTGTATACACTCATTCCGATGTACTTGCTATCATTCAAAGCAGGAATGCTGACATTTCGTGTCTCCCAGGCTAGGAAACACCCGAATAACTGAAATGGTAAAAGAAGGAAAGGAAAAAAAAAAAAAAAAAAAAAAGAAGATAATTATAAGAGG
The DNA here is from genome assembly GCF_011004875.1 of Balearica regulorum gibbericeps. Classification (NCBI taxonomy): domain Eukaryota; kingdom Metazoa; phylum Chordata; class Aves; order Gruiformes; family Gruidae; genus Balearica; species Balearica regulorum. The sequence continues at coordinate 68,048,458 of NC_046185.1, forward strand.
AATTGGCTGACATCCAGAAAAAGCATTGATTTAAAACTGGTATGTTTTCTAATTGACAAATATAGGTGATATGACAATACAGAGATATGCACCTACCTTTTACCCAATATCTAATTGCCTAAGTGATTTGTTTTGCTCACTAGGACAGAGTCCTGCTCCCACAAGAAAAATGTGAAACTTGAAATTAGTGGTGATGGGAAAAAAATTCTCTAAATGCTATGCTTATCTTTATTTTATACTTTTAGTAATTTTTAAAGACAGTCCTTCCTGTTTATTTTCAAGGATTCCAGTAAAGATATAATGTGCATTGTTCTTTTAGCTATTTTTAGCAGCTGTTCTCAATATACTCTTATCAATCCAGTCATTCATTGTATGATTATCACCTACAATAAAAAACAGCAGGGCCAAGATATGTCCCATGGGAGACAAACATACAATGTAGAAAGTGTCACCCTAGTTGTTCAGACTGCAATTATAATGTCTTTTATTATTGTGGGAGTTGGTAATGGCCTTTCAATTGCAGTTGTCTAATGATTTCTGGTGTAAAACATTCTTGTGGCAATTTTTTGTTTGCTTGTTTCTTTGGCGTATTTTTAAGTTTTAGTGCCTTTGTTATTTACAATATGCTTTTGCAATTCAGCAGAGGGAAGTCTTTAGTGTAAGGAAGCCATCTTCATCCCTTGAAATTTAATTAGATTTTTCTACAACACGAGCTGCTGCAATTGATTATTTTCTTTCTCTTGCATTCCTCACAGAAATTCTGGCAACGCAGTAAAACCACAAATGAACTCAAGATGTTGGAAATAGGTAACCCAGCCGACAGTCTAGGCAAAGCCTGGTAGGAGGGTATGGTGCCCTGGCAGGAATGGCAGACAGCAGATGGTATTGGAGGGAAGGGAAGGACAGAGAGAGGAACCGTCACTGAGACCCAAGAGGTGGTTTCTGTGTTTTCTAGCTTTTTCTGATCACACTACAGGGACAGACAAGAAGGAGAAAGGAAAAAAAGCGCACTCCCATTGACCTTGGTACCCTTCCTCCCAGACCGTCACATTTGTCCACTGCCATTTCTTGGAGATAATCTGTTTTACACAACTGCAACCCATGTGGTAATCCAAGAAATGATGAGGTCATTTGGGGATTAATTACAATTGCCTAGTAAAAATTTACCTTCTGGTTTTTGTCTGTAGGAAAAAACAGTTAAAATTTCAAAGGCAAATAACCTGGGCGAGAAGAACATTGGTTGGTTGCCAGTCAAGCACAAGCGAGTTAGGAACTGACAGATTTATGTTTGCCGTACAAACTCAGTTTTGCCCTTACGCGCATTCAACTGTAGTAACAACTGGACATTAATAACTGCAAATTTCCTTGATTATTTGTTTAGTTTTTACCTCCACTCACAACGGTAACAAACCCAACCATTTGTGACTCAGCTGCTTGGTGCTCCCACAGAAACTAGCAGGCTGCAGCCACCTACCTACTCACCCAGGCACTTCAAACCAGCATTGACTGCCGAACTGCCAGCCCTGCCCTCCCATCGCTGAGCTTGGCGGCTAGCTTGTTTCATTCTCTTGCCTACAGCGCATATGTTACCCTGCCACACGTTCATGAGCAGACCTGACTGGAAGGCTTTGGCGGATTAGGCATTTACCCTCGACCCATGGAGTGTGACAGGCTGGAAGTGGTGCCTAGTCCAGGCAAGCCTCCTGCTCACCCTCTTCCCAATGCTACCGTCACTGCTGCACTCTGATCCAAGTTGCGTAGGCGGGGTGACCCTTCCCAGCAGAACCATTCAGTAGGGCGGTTGAGGTGGGTAAGGCATTTATTGAACTGGGGAGTTTTGTGCCAGAGAAGCAGCTCATCCCCTAATACATTTTCTAGACCCGGCAGGTAACCAAGATGATGCTTCCAATAAGGAAGGATGCAGGCAGCGCTCCTCTGCTCTTGGGTCTGGCACTGCGCACAGATGGAGCAGGGAACATACAGACTCATTTACAGCCTCTGCAGAAGCAAATCATCCACCGTATTGACCCGGCTGCACTGGGGACGTACACTGGTGATATACCTTTATTGAGGATACAAACACATTCCGGACACTCCACTGTCTCAGCGGTTGCCTGCTCTGCATTCCCTGCACCCTTGCTGCTGCGCAGCTCAGCTGTGCTGCAAATTTACGCTTTGCCAGCCCCTGAACTGACAAACAGGCTTGTCTGGGTGGAGCGGTTTTGAGGGGCAGAAGGAATCCTTGTGTGCTTGTGTGTGTGTATCATGTTTTTGAAGGGATGAGACCTTGATTAACTATGGAGAAGATTTCTATCTTCTCCTGCTACAATTAATTATTAATGAGATTTTTAGGGTTGTAGGTCATCCCTCACTCTCCCTCACTTCTCCCAGTATGAACAGATTCCCTTCCAAAAGCATTATTCTGGGAATACAGCCAACATACTTAAATGAGGCCAGCACTTATTACAAATAATGGGCATGAATTTATAGCTGAGACAGTTATAAAGCGATCTAAAATATCAATTATAATGGAAAAAGATCATTTGAACAGTGTTGTGAGGGTTATGGTTTGGCCCATTCTCATTCATAATTGAGAACAGCATGGAAAATGGTTAAGTATCTTCCAGATGAAGGGAAGATATTTATTTATATAATAACTAAAGAAAGGGAGAGGCTCTTGCAGCAAGTGGGTTTCCTCAGAATGATGCACTATAAATTCGAGAGCATTGTTTTTAATTTTTATTGGCATTTTGGGTAAAACGCTTGCCTCAGGAAGAGAGCTCTCCTTTTCTAAAAGTAACAGCTCATCTTCGAGACTCGAACATGGATAAAAGCTGGGAGTTCTTTGCAGCCTTCTGCCAGGCAGTAGAGATCGCAGAGGTGCTCCTTGTTTGACTGAAACAGGTGCCTGCAAGGCTCCATGGGGCTGGTAAGATTTGTCCTCTGAGATAGAATGACACTTTGCTTTCCCTCCATCTGCCCTTCTCATGTTCCTCCTTCCTGAGGCTCAGCCAATCTGCACAAATGAAAGATTCACTTTTATGATTGCAAAAATCTTGAAAATCCCTAAAATGGCTTGGGTGATGAATGGGATGCAGATGTTGTAGTGAAAGGTCCAGATTTCCATGGTTCTTTGACAAGTTTTGAATATGAAACATGTGAGTTCCAGTTAAAAACATGGACTCACAGTACCCAAATTCAGCTGCTCTCTACTCCTGGAACCTAAACTTTAAACGATCTTCCTCAGCTATGTAAATCACACTTCTTATTATGCTTGGGGACACCTAAGTCTTGAGACTGCTGTGCAATTTAAGGACTATTTGATATTTAAGGCTTGCTGGGATTTGCAATGCAGCTGTCTCTCCTCCGATTGCTCCCAGAGGGCTCAAGCTGGTAAAGACTTCTCAGAACATGTCTACCGGCTTGGGCCCCACACAAAATACAGCGTCAGCCATCTTCATTCAAGACAATGACGCTGGTGATGACCATTGCATAGCTTCATGTTTGGACACCATGGCACAATTCCAGATTTTGCCTGAGATGTGCTCCCTAGCCACAGACTAGAGGCTGTCTTCAGAAGGAGCTCTCAGACTTCTTTCAGAGCTGTCAGATTTTATGTAATGAGAGACTGACTGTCTTAATTACTTGGGCACTTGCGTGGGATGCTAGTTCTGATCTCTGCTGAGAATTCTGATTAAACAGTCTTTAGAGAAGGCGTGCATGAACACACTGGGATGGAGGCAGGCAGTTCTTAGCAGTGCTGATGAGCTAGATTTGGAGAGGAGTACGACACATCTATCCCCACTGTTTTATATCAGCTCGCTTAGGCAGCTCCTTGCTGGCCTTTACAATTCCCATCGTGAGGCTCCTGATGGATCCTGTGCATCACAGGAGTTTGAATAACTCAGGGCTATACATTCTCCCATAAAAAGTGGTTATCTAAAAGTTAAGGAGCAAAACAGTCTACTGTCAGGTCTAATTCAAGTCCCTTTGGGGATCTCAGCCAAAGACACATTGAGAAAGCAACTAGGAAGACTTCCTACATTGTTAGTCGTTAACTTCAAGTCTTTTATCCGTTTTGGTCTACTTATAAAAAAGACATAAATATATGTCTTGTTGATGTAGAAAGTGTCATAAAATGTTGGTTTGGGTTTTCTCTGAAGGTATGGCCTGTGCAGGCAAGATTGGATTGGTTCATCTTTTGGTTGAGGGTAGGCAGTTTCCATTTGACACTACATTGATTTAGAGTATTACTTTTGTAGCAGTTGATATGGTGGGTTTAGGCTGTGTTGTCAGTGCACCTAAAAAGGCTGTGAGACAACCATTGTATAAATTTGGGGAAAACAGTATCTGAGACAAAAGGATTATACCACCGTGACTAAAGATAAAATTCTGGTCACTAAGAGAAATCTCTATTAAAGCCTTAGAGAGATAACAAGACTAAGGAGAATATAATATTTGTGTTTAAAGTGTTTAACAGGCAAACTTTAGTTTTTAAGGATCATGTACTGACTAAATTGTGATAGCTGGGAATATAATGAGAGTGTTTGTAGCTGAAGTATTGGAAAACATTTAACACCGTTTTTCAAAACTCTACTAGCTAGTTCATTTTAAATCTTGTTCACCAAAATTACTGCTCAACACAGTAACAAACGGTTACTGATCCACAACATATAGTAACACAACGAAGTGTCTAATTTGCTATTGGGCTGCACAGACTGGCAGATGACAGGCAGAAAATTATTTATCCTCCTATATTCCCTCTTGCCCTGTACTGTCCTTAAAGCATTTCATCTATATGTTTCATTTCAAATTCATGTCTGCTTATACTTTGAACATGGGTTACAAGCAGTATTAGGAAAGAATGATGAAGAGAATTATACTGAGGATGTCAGACAAGAGCAGAGAAATACCAGAAGAAAAGTCTCCAATCCTGTCAGAAGTCATGCTTGCCAATAACTAGAGGCTATGGGTTTGGAAAGATTATGTATTGGACCAGGCTGCAGCTTTTCAGCTAATTATCGTATTGTAGTAGCATTTACTGAGTTCACTTGTGGATCACAGCCCTGCTGTGCAGCATGAAAGAACAAAAGCAAGGATTTTACTTCAAAGATCTTATGTCTAGGGTTTTTTTGTTTTGCTTGGTTGTAGGGTTTTTCTGTGTTTGGGTTTTTTTTGTTGTTTTGGTTTTTTTCTAGCTAGATTATTGGGAGATATCCTCTTGTGCTGCCCCTTAAAATAAAGGCAGTTCTGGACTCTGGCCTGTAAACACTTCTCAGTCTGAAGTAACTGTGAAGTTGGAGTTGTGGGTTTCCTTACTCATATTCATTCATTAAATCCAGAACATCACAGACACAGGCACATTTTTATTTCAGTGAAATGGCTGCAGATTTTTTTCAATGAGAATTTTCAAAACCAAAAAAAAAAGCATTTTGATTTTCAGGTTTTCACTGAAGAATTGGGCAGTGAGGCATACTGAGCAGTTTTCAGGAAGATATATAGAAAAGTGATTTTTTTTTTTTTTTTTAATTGCAGGCACACCAAGTAAGGTTAGCAAACAGAGAGACAAAATATACCCTTGTAGGTCTCCTACCTTCACAGTCAGTACAATCTGACATTAAACCATCACTCACTCCCCTGATTAGGTATGAGTCAGCTGTGTATTTAGTTAATTTTCACAGAGCTGCTCTGGATAGACAGTACTAAAGGGGAGCTTAATATTCTATTGAGCATTAGCATAATAGCTAAATATTTTTTTAATTGCAAGGTATGATACTCAGCTTTTCAGCAGAAGGGCTTTCTTTGTAAAGGTCTTGGCAAAGTCCTTTATGCCGCAGGGCCCTTAGTATGGTCCTGCCCAGAGCAAGATGGAAAAGCAGCTGCATAAAGCAATGGACAGTAACGTGCATCCAGATAAAATTTTCCATTTTACACTCCAGCCTTCCAAATCAACTGGTTAATAAAATCTTTTCCCTGCTTTATATTCAGACTCTATTTGACTTTCTTTCACCTAATTTCTGCTTAGTCATGAAACACATTATAGTAACGAAGTTGAAACAAATACGCAATTGGTTATTTGCGAATATCCACGTGGAATAGCTTTATATTGTCCCTGGCATAAGATTACTACAGACAATCACAACACTGTAAAATGATCAAACATCTGATAAAAACAAGTGTGTGCTACAATTTAGATCTATTTATGCTATATAAAAATTGATGCCAACAGACATGTAAGGGAATACTGCAGTATCATCAATATTTCAAGAACATATCTGAAGTTTCCTTATGGTCATAGTAGGGAAAAATTTATCCTACAAAACCATATGGTAACTTATGTTTTAGATGCTAAAACACTCTCAATGTTTTATTAAAGATATAACAAATATCTGGTACCACTATAAACTACCTTCCCCCACCACAAAGCTTAGCTATCTTCCTCTCCAAAGACTGTAAGATGGGACAGATGGGTTGGTGCTAAATCCACCATAAATATGAGTTGGAATCATGCAAAGAAATTGAGAAGGCGGCAGTCCCTTCTTCTGAGTACTCTTTTTGGTCATGAAGGGAATTAAGAAAGAATGCAAGTAAATGTGTCAAAAATCAAAGGTATTTTCAGAAAAGAATTAGGAATTTTAACATATCTGTTCAATTTTTCTACACATAAAATTTATTGATTTGATGAAGAAATTAATTGAGAATAGATAATTTTTTAATATTGTATTGCAAAACAGTTGGGAGTGACTTGAAAAAATCATGTAGTGCAACCTCCTGCTCAAAAGGCAGGCTCAGCCGTGAGGTCAGACCAGGCTGCTCACAGCTTTATCCAGTCTGGTCCTGAAAACTTCCAAGGATGAAGGCTGATCAGCCTCCCTGGGCAATCTGTTCCACTGCTTCATTTTCCTCAGAGAAAAAAAATAATAAAAAATATATTTCTTTATATCTAGTCTCTATTAAGTAAATATAATAAAATGGTAAAAATGAGGACCCAAACTCTAAACCATGGCACTTAACTCCTTTCTGTAAACCTACTTCCAAGTGCATGAAAACATTGGAAAAGTAATGTTTATGGATTAGCCATCAAAGTGAAGGAAGCTGAGAGAGTTGGGGTTGTTCAGCCTGGAGAAGAGAAGGCTCCGGGGAGATCTAATTGCGGCCTTCCAGTACCTGAAGGGGCCTACAGGAAAGCTGTAGAGGGACTGTTTATCAGGGAGTGGAGTGACAGGACCAGGGGTAATGGGTTTAAGCTGAAGGAGGGTCGATTTAGATTAGATGTTAGAAAGAAATTCTTTACTGTGAGAGTGGTGAGGCACTGGAACAGGTTGCCCAGAGAGGTTGTGGATGCCCCATCCCTGGAAGTGTTCAAGGCCAGGTTGGATGGGGCTTTGGGCAACGTGGTCTAGTGGAGGGTGTCCCTGCCCATGGCAGTAGGGTTGGAACTAGATGGTCTTTAAGGTCCCTTCCAACCCAGGCCATTCTATGATTCTAAGCTGTTGGCGAAGGGAGGGGGGGAAGGAACAGGAATATTTATGAACAGCAACCGAAAGAAGTTTGGGTATGTGCTGTAAACAATCTGCTCTAAACTTCACAAATGTAAAGAAGCTTTCTTTACGTTAAAAAATTGTTTTGGTTGTTGTGGAATTTAATACAAACAAGCAATAAAGTTGGATGAAGACTAGACAGAATGTAACAAAGGTTAAAAAGAGGAAATTCATAATAATGATTATAAATTAAAGTTCTAAAATACAGATAGGGAAGTTAAATATATAGTAGAAAATGAATGGCTATCAGCATTAACAGAATTCATAAGGATTTCTAAAAATGTATGTGGAGAAAAAGGAATCCTAATAATGATTCATTCCTTCGAAGATGACAAATTCAATAGTAATGATGCATGATAAGATATGCTTAATGAGTATTTTTGTCCTATATTTATATAAAGATGGAACAATGCATTCATGTCTTGCCAAAACAGTGAAATGCAGCTTATTCCAGCAGTGAGAGAGCTCTTGAAAACCCTGTCAAGGCTAGCTGTTGTAATCTGAAAGATCCGGTAACTTGCATGCAGGAGTTTTAGGAATCGATTTAGAAGTTATCTGGACTACTGGACTTAATTGTTGATATTTATTGGAATTCTGGAAAAGCTGCACTTAAGATATAAAGAGGCCATATGGGAAAAGAGAAAGTGGAACATCTTCAGTGATTACATAGTTATTACAGTAATTTCTATCCTAAGCAAATTAATGAAATAGCTGATACATGAACTCAGGCAATAAATGACAAGGAAAAAAAGATAACGATGTAATTCAACATGCTATTATTTTTTTCAATGAGATTGCAAGACTGAATAAAGATAATCACATTTATGCAGCTTACTTGGATCGCTCAGTAGTGTTTGTCTTAATCTTGCATGATATTGTTATTTAAAAATAGTATGTTACAAAATCAATACAACAAATTTAAACTGATTGAAATACAGGTGATAGATCTCAACGTGTAACTATTAATGAGAAGCTACTGAAAAAAAGGGTAAGTTTCCAAAACTTCCTAATGTAATACTGTCCCATATTTGTACATTGACTTGAAGGAGGCTATAACATCATGGCTGAGAATGATGCAGAGGAAGCAAAGATGGAGAATGGTAAACAATTAGTAGAAGTAATTTTCATAAAGCAGTAGGATTTTTAGGAAAGTCACAGAAATTTGGCCAAACTCAGGGTAGCTTGCCTAGAAATAAAGGCATCAGGTCATTTTAGAGAAAGAGGGATAACATATATGCAAGACTCACCAAGGTTCAAGGTTTGGAAGTCAGAGCTAGACAAATTCAACTTAGCGATTAGAGAGCCTCAGGAAGAAGAGGGATTCCTTCAGAGTTGAAATTAAGATTGAACATTATCCCAAAGATATATTTTAGTTGAATTAATACTTTACTTGGCTTCATAAATCAGTTATGGAGTTGTGTTGTGCAGTATGTCAACTACAGTGACCAAAACAGAACACTGGAACATGAATCATTAGAAGGAATTAAATTTCTTATTCTTAGTCACCTTTACCAAGTGCCATGACGCATATGCATCAGTTTTTCCTATCTCCACCATAAAATACTGATGTTTTCATCCTTAGCAAGGTTAGCTAAGGACCATACATTAAAAACTGTGTAACGGAAGTGGTCAGTAACATTAGTTAGAGCGTAAAAACCCCCCACATTTAACACTTACAGGGTAAAAGTAGGATTTGATATGCAGAGCAATAGCCAAACTGAAAATGTACCTCGGCCTTGAAAACCTGTTTCTCAGTAGCTGAATAATAGCTAACTGTAATAATACATCAGCAACACAATGAAACTTCCAACATATGTACACCTTGAGTCTAATGTTAATTAAATGCATTATCAGGAAGAGGGGAATCAAACTGTAGACAAGTCTAGTGTGTGTGGCAAAGCACCCTAGAGGAGTCCAATCCATCCTTAATCTGGTATTGTTCTGGATGAGTTCAGAAAAATAATTCATACCCTTCAGAAAGATGTTAGAGCACTCACTAATAATGCACCACTGGCAAGTTTAAGATGGTGTGATTTCTATAATCCTTTGGAATATATGAAATAAAGGTACTTTTCAACCATGTCTACATCATCAGAAATCAAAAGCTAGACATACTGCAACTGGTGGTCACCACGTACACACAGACAGACCTGGAACTTGTGCGTAGCCTTTTAGGAGCTGAACCTGAGTTGGGGAAAAACCCGAGTCCCGTATGTATGGGGGACTTGGCTAGGGACACTGAGAGCAGTAATACAATGACAAAGGCAAGATTTAGGATGGTTGTCTTCCTATTATTCTCTGGTCACCAGCCCTGAGGAATCTGAATCCAATAACTGAGAAGCCTTCGTGCAAATAGTAAGCATTTCCTCACATCCCTTCAAAGGCAATCGAAGAATCGTGAATGTGACTTAATGTTTGCTTACTTTCATATAGAAGGAACGCATGCATCCTGGCGAGTAATGTCTTCCCTTATTTTGCCTTGCCTTCGCTGCCTTTCCCTGTCCTTCTATGCTCTGCCCTACCTTGAGTGATTTATTTACTGCATCAGTGCATTTAAGTCATCAGAATGGAGAATATTGCTTTATATCTTCAAGCCAAAAAAGAAAATTACTCTTTTAGGTTAACCCAATTTTTTGTATTCTCATTTTGGGACAACAAGAGGTCACTGTAAATAATTTTGGCCTGAGCAAATCATTGAGCCATTTCACCTTAAATATTGCATTGTACTGTAATTAGCAATACTACCTCTTTAGTATAAAGTATGCTAACTTAGAGATAAGTATTTTATTATTACAAACCAAAGAATTTCATATTAGATATACCTTTATAAAATGATACAGCAACATGGGAGGTTCTGGTTTTTGTTCTGAAGGCAAAGTATGTGTCATGTACAGAAACATCTTTGGTGATGAGATAAAATGCATCAATCTCGTTGTCCTCATATAACTCACCATAGCAATTATTTAAGTGATACAGAAGAGTATCTTCCTTTTTCATATGTAGCAATTTGTGTGATAAAAGGGCACTGGAGTAATAAAAAGTGTATATTTCACTGGTGGTTATGAAACACTGTGTGCCTGAAATAAGTATAGTGAGTAATGCCAAATGGCATTTGCAAACTTAAACAAATTGAGTCACATATGTTGTAGAAAACAGCACAACATACTCGCCAATACTTGCCATCAAACCAAACTAGGGCAAAGGACTAGTGAGAATCAATGCAGTTTGATTACTGTCCAGCATGACTCGCACTTGAGAGAAACTTCAAAAAAAATTACCTGAGAATGTATTTTTAAAATACATATTATTTTCCCTCTTTAATAACAAAATACAGATTTTTAATTGAAAACACTATTGAAGTTATTTTTGAAAAAAACCCCATCATTCATTTTAATTGTTCAGTATTTTTTGAAGGAATTTTAATTTGATTTTTTCATTTACAATGTTCTAAGTGAACCAAAAGTATTTCCTTGTTTACTTTTAAAACAGAACCACAGAGAAAGATGTCTTAAGCACTCGTATAAGGAACACTGGCAAATTCTACGTGGGAGAACACAAAATGAGCTCTTTAAAAATTCTATACAAGGAGATTGGAAAGTAACAAAAGTATGGAAAACATTGTTCCTTTTAACAAATTCTCTAAGAAAGATCTTGCAAAATTAAATATGCAAAGTGAAAAATACACTCCCAAGTGAAAAACAGGAATTTATTGACAGGTATGTAAAAACCAGAATAAGGTAATATACTAGGAAAGGGATGAAAAGTTAAGAACTTCATCCCTGAAGATAAATAAATGACCTAACAGATACAAACTGTAACCACATAGAATGTAAATATTGCAATAAAGTTAAATACCTTGTCAGCAATTGGGTACTAAAGCTATGCTTTCCAGTTTAGCTGTGTCTCTTTGGAAGATTTGGCTTAAAAAGGAGACAAAATCAGCAATCGGCATTATGCAGATTAGGAAGAATCAAACAAAGAAATATAAGTAGGAATTTCAGAAGTTCCCAGCTCCATGTGAGGACTTGCAGATGGGCCCCACTATGGTACAGGGGCTTTGACAGCCCGAAGGAGCCCTTGCTCCCTTTTATTTGCAATGATCACTTTTGAGCTGGACTGGTTTATTGGTGTGCAAAGAAGCTCCAGATACAATGTACTGGTACAATTTGGGGTGATGTGCTGTGTTTTTGCATGAAGTATGATGTTTTATGCCACTGGACAGTTGTATCTTACTGTGGCCCCAATGTCGGTCAGTGTCATGGCTCCTAACTTCTGGTGGCCTTGCCTTCAAAACAAAAATCAAAACAAAATGATGTTGTGCTACATGCTGAGTTTACTGTGAATCCAGAGCCACTCAGAGCTGTCCAGTAAGAAATGCTGAGATGTGGAATCTCTCCTAATTCCTGATCCTTTGCAGGGGGATGAATTATGTCCTAGCTCTTAGTTTCACAGCCTGCTTGGACATGCTCCTAAAAATAGGTGTCTACACCTAAAATTCATAGAATCATAGAATCATAGAATAGTTTGGGTTGGAAGGGATCTCAAAGACCATCTAGCTCCAACCCCCCCTGCCATGGTCAGGGACACCCTCCACTAGACCATGTTTCCCAAAGCCTCATCCAACCTGGCCTTGAACACTTCCAGGGAGGAGGCAGCCACAGCTTCTCTGGGCAACCTGTTCCACTGCCTCACCTTGTTCATAGTAAAGAATTTCTTCCAAATATGTAATCTAAATCTAACCTCTTTTAGTTTAAACCCATTACCTCTTGTTCTGTCACTCCAGCCTTTGTAACCAGTCCCTCTCCAGCTTTCCTGTAGGCCCCAGTTATGGTTTGCTTGTTGGTTTTGTTTTTTTTTTTTTTTTTTTTTAAATGGGAAGTTGGGAAGGCTTCATTTTGGTTAGCAGCTCCAGGATCAGAGCTCTCACCCTGAAGAACTGGAGAGACTTGGTGGCCTGAAGGCACTCCCTAGAAGACCGGTCTGACCACAAAGCTACTGACTGCTTAGAATTAAAAAAAAAAAACCAAACCAAAAACAAACCTCTCATCCTTTCCTGTTGAACTTTGTATTGCGTATTTAAAGATCTTTCAGCCTGAAAAAAAGCAGCATGGAAAGCAGCAGGACGCTGCAGCCCAGCAGAGCGGTCATTCGCTGTGGAGAGGGAAGATGAGTACTCCAGGCACCATCAGCTCCCTCTCCCTGGCTCCCCTCAGGGCAGCAGCACCAACAGCGCTGAGTGGAAGCAGCTGGCACAGTCCTTTACGGGTGTCCCGACGAACAGGCGTGCTACAAATACACAGAACAGATTGAACCCTTCGGGCACTGTAAACTAATGTTTATCTAGGTTTAGGATCCAGATGGGGCTCAGCTCAAGATAGGTGTTCGGCTGGTCAGTGCTGTCAAAATCAGATGTTTTTAAAACCTTGAGGCTTAGGAGCTTTGAATCACAAATAGTCACCTTTACAGGTGGTGGGTGGGGTTTTGGTTTTTTGTTTTGTTTTGTTTTGGTTTGGTTTGGTTTTGTTTTTAAACTAACAGGCTTCAGGATTCCAGGTTCCTGATGTCCATTTTTGTAACTAAATCTTTTTTGTGGAGATGGGCTTCCGTGACAAAAGGGGTTATTTTGATTCAGGCTCCAAATTCATCTTGCTTCTCCTGTCATTGTTCCAAAAGGACATTTGCAACTCAGAGGCAAACATCTAGAATAATCTAATCCCACCTTTTTGGAGAACCTAAAGGAATTCAGATGATCAGGCTTCTTTATTTACAAAGTTGTCTCATTCACAGACCCATCTTTTCACTATCGAATTTCTTGGTTTGCGGTATAGCTATAGTATTTGGCTTAAGTGCTATTAGTTTCTTATTTATTTCACCTATTCATATATTCACCTATTACCACCTAATGAACTTTAGAACAGGTCCAGTTATAAGAGATGTATTCGAGGAAGTTTTAACTCACTCCCAGCCATCAGGAAAGCAAATATAATTCAGTACACGCCAATCAGTAAATAGCAGCTTGAAGTCAGTGTTGCAGAATGAGCAATGCTTACCATCAGCAGCCCTTTATAAGCGTAGACAATCCCAAGCCAAATTGTCATGTGAGTGTTTTCACAGTGTTCCAAGATTGGTCGGATGGAGATATCTCTGCCAGCAGGGTCCGGCTACAAAAATAAAAGGTGAAACATTTGGCTTCAGATTTCATTTGTATTCACACCTCAGAGGTACTTAAATCTATTCTCAGTAGATTGAGGATGTGTAGAATACAGAGTCGACAACTTTAAAGTAACTGGTGACGACCCATGAGCCTGCAAAGGAATACAGTGAAAAAAAAGATCTGAAGAAAACAACTGCATGACAGCTACCACCAGGTGAGGTCACCTCTACTGCAAACCAGAAAGGAAAAGTCTGGAGTCACTCCGTCTTTAACAGTGTCAGTCACATTTATCAGCTTTAGGACATCTAATTTTTCTACAAGGCAAACAGCTTGAATGCACAGGCATGAAAATAAATGTGCTTAAAGTCATCCCTTCTTTCACCTGCGGTTCTTGTGTCACTGGCAAATGGCTGATAAACAATGTAGGAAACACTGCTGTGTTTCAGGTGTTTTTTCATTGATAACCATGAGCTAAATCAAAGACCATTTACTATGGAAACTACATCAGTAGCTTAGAAGGGAGTATAAATCATCAAAACTCTGGAAAAAACATCGTTTAGAGCAAGTGAACATCTATGCAAAATTTAATACTGCTGGAAGCTTTGTAGCTTTCCATTTATTTTGAAAAGGAGATTGTATAAAAGTGCAGAATCAAGAGGACTTGCAGACCACCAGGACTGTTTGTATGAGGGAGAAGTTAAAATTAAGACTCAGAGAACCTTGTGAGAACAACCCCCAATCTCACTTTTTTTTTTTTTTTTTTTACAGCAGTTGACACTAGCTACTATGCTGTCTGCAATTATATATTAGGGTATGATCCAACTGCTTTTTAATAGTGTACACCGTATAAGAACACAAGGTGCCTCTTGTATGTGATTCTAAGAGATCCTGTTTCACTTAGGTACCGCAGAATACTCCTGTTGGCTGTTCTGAGCTGTGTGCACTTACAGTCTGTTTTGCTTTACAAAATACACTGAAATACTGAAAGCTATTTTTCCTTTCTACTTTGAAACACTGGATCTGAACTTCAGCTAAACTAAGATCAACCCAGACATAACTTTCTGTACCTCGTAGTCCCAGGGCTTTGCAATTTCCCCTTTCCCCGTGCAATTTCCCATGTGTAAAATGTCTCATGCAGAAGAATAATGATTATAATATGAGCTAAGGAAAAACCACATTTTCAGCAACTGAAACATAGAATTATGGATGTGAGGACTTTAGAGAGACCTGAATAATTTCCTAAAGCTTATTCTAGCTGCCTCAGATGCTGGTATGAATTTTACTATGGATTTCAGTGATCACAGCATTAATCTGCAGCTCAGTTTCTTCCATCAGTCTTTTTGAATTTAAGGCGTTGCCCCTGACCTCATACACTGTAAAAAGCTAATGTAACAAAGAAGGAGGTAGACAAAAAATACCCAAAAACCCTTGTGCTATGTGCTGCATAGCCAAAGGATTCATAATTTTCTTTGCAAATCCTGCAGTAGGCAAGACATGAATCACAGAATCACAGAATGGTAGGGGTTGGAAGGAACTTCTGTAGATCATCTAGTCCAACTCCAATGCCTGAGCCTGCTATAAAGATTTTTTTTTTTCTGTCTTTGAGTTACAGTATACCAACAGTTGCATCCCTCATGGTCTGGAATTATGCAAGTTACATAAAATTTAAGCTTGTGGTCGTCAGAATGTTGTTTGTTTGTTTGTTTGTTTTCTTCACACTGGGGATTCAGCACAGGACTGTCTTTTCGCTTCCCTAGCTCTACATTCTCTCCACCATATATCCCCCCTATTTCAGTTTCATACTTTTGTGAACCAAGAAATTTTATAAATAATGTACACTTCCACTTGGTGCAGTGGACCATGTCATGTGGTTTGTTTCCCTTGTCCATGGATTGAAACCTCTGCTCATGCTTAAACTGAAGGATTCCACCACTTCTAACCATCTCCGAGTAACTGGAACTATTCCTTATTCCAAAGAATATTACTGAAATGCAAACTCCTACTTAGCCAGTGGCAGATTCTATTTTCATTTTCACTATGTGGTTATTCTCTAATGCAAATTTGCTTCAGCGTTGGAGAGCATATGTTCATTCATTACTCAAAACTGAGACCTGGATAGAAAAATGATGAAATGGACTTCTTTTCAAATACTATTAGAGAGAAAGAAGTCGCATAATTTCCTTGGTAGGAAGATTGTCAGATTTTATAACGCAATGACAATTTAAAAAATATGTTAATTAAATAAATCAGTGTATTCAGATTTTCTATGTGAGATAAGAAAGTCTTGTGAAGTGCTCTAGGGGGAGCAGGAAAAGAGAGAATATTGATCGCAACATCAGCAAAAGTGTACATGGGGCAGCGCTTCTTTCCAAGCACCTCCCAGATCTTCAAGGTGGTAGTATTTGAAACAAAATTTTGCTGAGGTCTTGTGCATTTGGACTTAAGCATTGGCAGGTAGTAATTTTACAGTGAACTGAATTTGCTGATTACTTATCGCTACTGCAAAATGACATTCCTGTTTTACTGCTTTTAATTTGCCATTCTGTTTCTTCCCTGATTTTGCATGAATTAACTAATCATAGCAAAAAGCTGGGTTAAAAAACCATGATATTTTCTGATGTCAAAAGAATTTTTAAAAACTCTACAATTACAGCTGAATGGAGCACTTCACTGACCTCTCTAATCATCCACCATTTGTGCACTTTGTTACTGCTTTGAAGAGGATGACAACATAAATGCTACCAGTGATTATATATGTACTGGAAATTTGCCCTTTCCTTTTATAGAAAACAATCTAAATGCCCTTCAGATGTCATTCTCAAAAGCCTGAAGACCTCCTGTCTTCTGATTAGGCTGAAGCTTTCCTACCTCTTCTGAAACCTAATAAGGTTTCTGACATTGACATCAATTTCTGGAGTGTTTTCAGCAGTTGAACGTAAACAGTTTAATCTGTTCGCCTCATACGAGAGTTGTGTATCATCACCACTAAAGTGCTTGTTTTACATCAGATCTGCTAGGTCTAGAAAGCAACCCAAACCAGTAAACAGATTACCTACAGAATGTTTATATCCCCTTTCTGTGCATGTTCAAATTATTATTAGTCACTTCTGTAGTTTTGTTGCCTTTTCATTTTCTTCGCTCTTCAGCCTGCCGATGGGCTGGCTAGTCCTCGTCACAACAGGTGAACGACGGCTTAGGTGGGTACTGCTAGAGGTAGGAGTGAAGCTAAAAACCACCTGAAACCAGCGGGAAAATTTGCAGGAGAGACCTGGGCAGGGACAATGACAGAGACTGCTGAGTGCCTCCCGCCTTCCTGCACCTCCTCGAAATAACGGAGCAGCAACGAGGCTCTTGTTTCCTGCACGCATCTACGGATCGTGGTACAAAACTACAGGCTCGGTTTAAGCTCCTTTCCAGAGCGGCTCGTGTCAGGGAAGCAGAAAGGCAGGGCTGCAAGTGCAAGTGCTGTTTTCTTTGAACAATTTTCTCCAATGCCATTAAGGCTCTAGCTCCATTTGAGTAACCAAATGTACGCAGTGTAATGGACATCTTTCCTAGTCTCAGGCTAAGGTGTGGGAATATGGGGCAAACCACCCTGAGGCACCTGTGCCTTGTGGGCATGATGATATTTGATCCATATAAAGGTAGCTCTTATCTCCTTTTTTTTTTCATCTGTAGCTACAATTTCTTAGTGGCTATTATACTAGCAAAAATCCCTTTGGAAAAGACCCTGCACAGTATATTTGTATGACGATTAATGTATCATTGACTTATTTTGTGTCTTTATTGCCGTTACTTCTCTGTAGCTCCACATAGGTCTTAAAAGGAGGAAGGGTCTATGTTCCACGAGGCATTTTATCCAGCAAATGTCTCTGAAGAACAGACTGGGCCACCACGCAGTATCCAAAAGTCCTTGACCTTCCTTCTTCTATGTGGTCACCTCTTCAGGTCCTGTTGACAGTACAGCAGATGTTCCTTATTTACAGAGTTGTGGTGGTGCTGTGTGACACAACTCATGGCTGGGCAATCTCAGAAAGCTTTCTAAGAAACTTTGCAGTGGATTTCCAGTGCGACATTTTGCCACTTCTGCAGCTGCAGTTTCATCAGTGAGAAAATCAGACCATTAGGCCTCAGTCTTTTCCAAAGATGGATGTGAAACATAAGGTAAAGAGTTGCAGTTTCTGATTACTAGGTTTAAAATAAACTGTGCGGTTCCCATAGTATAGGAAAATACAGGATCATACTCTTCTGTCACATTGTTAAACTGGTCTACGTATACCATCCCACTCTCTGTTTTATCTTCCCTTTAAATGGCTTCCATCTAACTGGCATAATGACTGTATACTATCTGTATACTAGTCTGCAGCATGAATTAGACATCTCTGGCATGTTTAATTTGGCACATTTAACAGTCATATGGAGCTGAAATGTGATTTGTTATCTGAAAATCCAGACTTTGCTAAATTAGAAGATGATCCTTACTTCTTTTTAAATTCACTTTTTTTTTTTTTCAAGGATAATTATAGTTTATACTATAAAGTCTGTAAGAAATTAAATTTACTTGCACGTTGTAACAGGCCCTCCTCTGTGCAGATAGAAAGGTGTTCCACAAAAGGATTTAAACAGTTTTAGCATGCAGTGTATTGTAGCCAGGCTCTCAATTACTGATGAAAAGAGAAAGAGAAGGATCAGAGGCTGTCTTCTTTATTTGAGGGTATTTTTAGAGAAAAACAACTGTGATATGGAAAAGAGATTTGCCAGGAAACAGATCCCTTTTGTTTAATATATTTTTTACTTTGTGTAGGCATACTTTCCATGAATGCAAAATAGCAAATGCAATACTAAACTGGGGTACCTCATTTGGAATATCTTTCAATTAAAAATTTGGTAAGCAACCTAGAATAAAAGCTTGTTTGTCTTTGTTCATATCATCTGAGCTGGGGTTCAGATACATTACAAATCACAATGTATGTTATATAGTAGCTCAAACTGTTACTGGATTCTTGCAGTGCAGCGACCAATTTAATCTCTCTTCGAGATTAATTGAGAAGTTCAGTCATTTCTGTAACAGTATAATGATCCAGGACAGTGATTGATTTAAAGACTATTTCTTCATGTATTTTTCTTTGATTCAGAGTCATGGGACAATTTGATCATGGAACAGAAAATCAGCTTTTAATAGGTGAGCACGGTATTGTTTCATATAGTAAGGGCTGTTTTCCAGTATAGGAATGCAGAATTCTGTTAACAGAAGCAGGCTTTCAACTAAATAACTATCCTTACACCTGGCTGCTCCATGACTCCTGCAAGAGAAATGAGAAACATAAACCTTCTGACCTCCGGAGAAGGTGAGGACAAGGTTCTGAGCAACTACAACGTTCAGGGTGCATACTTGATGCTCTCTCATGCAGACCTCAAGGAGAAAATTATTTTAGACCTGAATGTAGATTTTTTTTTTCCAAATTGTGTAAATAATGTTATTTATATTTGTAAAAACATTTACTGTTGATAACTATGAAAACACAACTGCAGCAAGATAGCATGCTATCAGTTCCCATCTGAATAGAAAAACTTTTCATTAGGATCAGAAGTTTAGGAATGTTACTTTTTAATTTTTTTTTCCATAATCTGAGGTGGAAGACAACATTTTATTTCATGAAATAGTTACAACTGCTGCAGTCCCTAATCTGTGGATGCACTTACTTTGAACTGGAACAATGGATTAACACTCATGGCACTATCAGAAAGGGAGCTGTTAGCTCATCGTATGAAGGTTAAGCAAATCGCCTAGGAAATCTGAGAGGAATTCAGTCTATTGAGCCTTACTTCTCTGAGTTAGAAAAAGCAGCTTTCTTTCTGATAACTATGATGATCAATATAAAAATTCTCACTCCAGTTTTTATTGGTCCAGAGATAGAAGCAGTTTTCTACAGTACATTTGTAATTAGAAATTAGAAATAGTAATTTCTAAAATGCTAATTCTAATTCTAATTTTTAATTAGAAATTTACTGGAAAAATGTTGAAGAAAACTTTCTCCATTTAACCTTTTTTTGTTTGGAAAAGGATCAATTTAAATCAATTTAATGACTTGAAGTTACATTTAAAATCAGTT
This sequence comes from Balearica regulorum gibbericeps, assembly GCF_011004875.1. Classification (NCBI taxonomy): domain Eukaryota; kingdom Metazoa; phylum Chordata; class Aves; order Gruiformes; family Gruidae; genus Balearica; species Balearica regulorum. The sequence continues at coordinate 68,068,266 of NC_046185.1, forward strand.
TTGCAATTCTTTACGATGTCCCCCTGCAAATTTATTTAAAGCAAAAATGTGTGATTTTTAGACTGTGACTAACTTTTTAAACAGTATTTATTTATATTAATTATACAGATTAAAAATAAATTACTGGCATTTCAAATGGATGCAAACTAAAAAAAAAAAAATAATAAAAAATTGGCTCTGTGTTTTGTGAAAGTTTTAGAAACCTTAAGGTTGTCTTAGTTTGTAACAAAGAAGATTGCAGAGACTTCAAATACATTAATGAATGAGGCTAAGGATGGCTCTTGACCGTTTCCAGTGGTTCCAAAGTGATGATGAGTACTACAGCAATGCAGCATAGCAGTATTATTCTAAACTATAACCCCACCGCTTAGGCTGAGGTGGGAACTGCGTGGGACAGCAGTCAGCCTGGGGCCCAAAACGTCCCTTCTTCCCAAACCTACAAGAGGAGTGGCTTGGTGGAGTCCTACAGAGGAGGATTTGCACAGAGCTGTGGTATGAAGTGTTTCAGGATGCAAGGTTTCTCACATAGATCTGAATACACACCCCCGCCCCTGTGACGTGAACTAAAGGATACCTATAGGTTATCCAGGGTGACTAGAGGGTATTTTCTGCTTCGTTCATTTTCTTGTTATACTGAAATTCAGCTCCCCATCCCACCTCAGTCAATTAATTGGACTCAGGCATTATCTGGCTTCACAAAAACTTCAAAAATTAAACTCTTCCAACAGTTCAGAAGAAATGCTATTTACATTGTAACTCCTAAAAAGCCCCCTTCATTCCAAGTGGTATTTTAGCATAGCATACGTATGGGACAGTAATAGTAATTCTGTAATGGCTGACTCTCTAGAAATCATAGCACAATGAAATGACATTTTCTGGAATACCAACATGTATAACCCTACTTTTTAATCTGGTCACTTTTTTTTTCTTTTTTCCAATTTGTTTTTCTAAAATGTAAAAAAGATGTACCACATAAGCCAAGGAAAAAAGTACTAACAATTTTTGGGGCTTCAAGGGTATTACTGCAGTTATTTTACATCACTCAGCTTGCTACAAATACAGGTCTCATTTTACAAGTGGATGGGAGTGAAGACAGACAGAAAAAAAACACGTTAGAGATAACCGCTGTAATTCTACTACCCCAAAACAATAAGGTCTGGTAATACAGTCACAGTGATAGTCACATTGTAATATCTTTAAAACAAACCTACTTTCTAGCTCCCCATCTGTCTCTTGTACAAATAATTCCACAAAGCAGTAAGCATACATACTGTAAGTTAGTGTGATTGAAAGATGATAAAATGCCAGAAAAGCTATTTATAAACTCTTGTATTGTGAATGTGTCCATACATTTACTTGTAAAGAAAATCTCTCGGCAGCATTATTTATAACATCACTTTACTTAATGATTTTTATTTTGCTGTTGTGGCACTTCATTTTTATTTAAATTAAACTGGTTTTTGAGAGCCAAAATGTTCCCAGAGATTTCCTGGTATTTTTATTAATATCATCCCCTAATCCAAGCAGTTTCATTTATTTGCATTAACGTGAAATACAAAATAATAGATTAGGCTGAATAAAGAAACCCCTGTGATCCCTGCAAACAAATGCAGACTAGCAATGAAATGGAAAAGGTAAAATTCTCTTGTATCATGGAGTGTTTCAAACAACTGTGACTAAGTCTTCCCACTCTGCACTCAGCGATCTCTTCAGCAGAAATTTTACATCATATTATTCGCTCGGAGAATGTTGCCCCAATTACACATCTAGGGACTGGATAATGAAACGTTTCTGCATAGGTGCATGGAGGCAGCGGGATAAGTGTCGCAAAGACTTGATAAAGCATTCTCAGCAGTCGAACACGTGTTTTTCTTTGAAAGGAGGGCAAAAGGCCAAGATAGGCAAGAAAGGCAGGTTAGAGGAATGAAGAGCTTCGTTATTACCCAGACTCTCCTGCACTGCACAGATCCTTCCAGAAATGTGCGCTTCTTGGTATCGGCTTCACAAACTGAGGAAGAATATTTTCCCCTCCTTTCCTGTGAAGCTGCCCAGAATTGTGGCTGACAAGCTGGATGTGCAGTTTCTTCTAGTTGTTTTTTTTTTCCCCCCTTTCCTAACTAGATTTCCTGCTACACTGGAGGCCACACCAGCCATTCTCCTTGGTGGCTGGAGCAATTCAATACCTCCTTGCTCATGCTAATGGAAACAGACAGCGTTAATGTGGAAGTACGGCAAATGCTTAAAGAACAGCAGAGCAAAAATGCAGAGGACAGCCATAGACCAACTGTTAGGGTGGCCCCAGCAGGAACCAAGGTAGAGGCTCTCTTTGCAGATAATTTTCTAGCGGGTAGGCTTTGAGTTGTAAGCAAGGGTATGACTTATCGTTCTTTCTGTGGCACTTAGAGAAACAGGATTTAGCACTTTTCCTGTAAATAAGCCAGAGTCGCACCCGACAGCTCACAGAATCTTATCATCGGTTGCTCCTCCCAACAAGAAAATCTCTCAGGTCCTCAATTGTGCCCAGCTATTTGGGCCAAGGAGGGCAACAATCTCACCTCTATAATTGTCTTATATTTTCTGTTTAGTGCTATAATTCCTTTGATTTATGGATTCTGACAATATTTCTTACTATGCCTATTTGCATTGCAGTGACAATAACAAATGGACACTGTCTTCATGCAGAAAGTGAAAAATCCATTCCCTAAGAGGATTTAAAAACATACATATGAGGTGTGGGAGAAGAGAGAAGCATAAAGTAGGGTGGTATGACATTTTCAGAGGCAAATATCAGTGGAGACCACTGTCCCCCTGTGCAGGCACTGACAAATGAGTAGTTTCTGGGCTGTAGCAAATAAAAAGGATTATTTCTCAAGATGAAGGACATTTTAATTTCCTCATCTATTCTTTTATACTCTCCAAAATGGTTAGATTATAGTCCATCAACCCACTACTGGAGGATTTTTTTGCTATTTTTATGACTGCACTAAGACATAATTAAGTGGAGGTCTTTCCTTTGTTTTCAAAAATTTTGAGCAAATCTTTAATTTGTAAATGCTAAGACTAGCTAAATAAGCATATTTTCATAATTACATCACAATAGTTGTAGCAGAAGCACCTACATCTCCTCTAAAGTCTAGTTCTAGAATTAGGTGATTCAACCTACTCATCACAAAAGTTGCTCTGTGTAAAATCAACTCCTAATTTCTTGTTGATGGTCAAATGTAAGGTGCATCTTAATATAGGGAAGTATATGAAAATATTTGTCTCTCATAAGAATTTTTAAGATTTCAATTTTTTTTCTCCCACCTTGCAACACTAATAATGTCTCAGAAACATTTTTACATGCCATCATCCAAAAACTGAATGGATGAATAAATAAATAAAGGTCAGGTCAACAGAAATATTTTTAATACTTCAAAAGATTTAATTTGCTTTTGACCTTTTAAAACTGTTAACCTTATTTTATATAACCTAACTCCATTTTGAAAAGAAAGGTCATTTTGAATTAAAAAGAGATTTTTCTTTAGTTAACAAAGGTCAACAAGAACATTTTAGCACTTTCCTACCAAAATAATTCTGCATGGGGAAACTCACTGGGACTGCCTTTTTCTTACAAGTATATAAATCTAATGACTACTTAATGTTTTCTGAGAAAAATATCTCAATACTTAAATTAAAGAATATCATCAGCAATAAGATCATAATTACCTGGTCTTGACAGATTAATTTTGAAGAGTCACACTTGATAGCATAACTGATGCTATATTAGAGCAGAGTGACACCAATGAATGAACCACACATCTTTAAAACTTTTACTGCCATAGTTATGCCAGAAAAACCTACAGACTGGAGGTGAGTACAGGTGAATGAAGGTACACAAAGTATGCCTTCATCTTTGGCAGAGTCCTGCTTCGGCTGTGAAAGATATAGCCCTCGGCTACTAAACTTACTCTTGGAATCTTAAATTGATGCCTCCCCTGCCTTAAAGAAGGAATCTGAAATGAGGCTTAGGATTCTATAGCTATATTGGCATTACAGTTAAATGAGACCGTTTTGATAATTTTCTCATCTTCAGCAAAACACAGGATGTAGATTTCCCTTGCATTAACTCCAGTTTGAAATAAAACATCTCTTATAGAAAAAAAAAACATTCAGTGATGATGAACCTATATAACTGCTGCTGAGTCAATTCTGTAGAGTGCAAAAAAAAATTGCCCTCATTGTGTTCCTCATTTCTAAAATGAATTTACTGTCAGGTTCCCTTAGATCTTACTATGTTTTGTCTACTGAATTGAAAGGCTCTGTAACAAATTTTTGTTCCTATGTTGGTATTTACAGATTTTGGCCCAGTAAACCCTTAATGTTGTCCTTGATAAGCTAAGTATCGAGCTTCTAGTGTTTTTCACTATGGACATGTTTTACCTTTCTTTAACAAGTCTTATTGCTCTTCATTGGACCATTATGTTTCCTGAATTCTGAAGAGTGGAATGTAGCACACTATGCTGGTCATGGTTGCCCTGGAGCCATATCCAGGATTAATACCACCATAACACCCAAGGTCAAGTTAGACCAAAGTGTATATATGAAACCACAAATGCCATAAAATCTCTCAATTTCTGTTTTCTCTATTCTAAATGAATAGAAAGATGTTAAGATATTTTAAAAGCTATAGAAAAGAAAATAGATAATCCTGAAATCTTATTCACGAAGTATTTCTCCTGATTTCATAGGAATAGTTGACATAAGTAAGAACCAATAATAGTTGCACTAAGCTACCTTGAAAGTTACATGCCCCCAAAACACAAAAAGAATAGCAGTTACGGAGATTTTTGATTTTTCCATTACGTCTTTCTTCTACAAACAGCTTTTTCAGTGTTGTCACTTCTATTGACGTTATTCAGAGCAAAGCAGGTAGTCATGGGAATTTTTTATTTCTCTCAGTTCAGTAAAACTTTTATGCAACATTTTTCTTAAATAATTTATCTTCTTTCGGCATCTGTCAGACCAGATTTCATTTAACACAAGTCTACCACACACTTTAAATGTTGCAGGTCCTTTGCTCTGGTATAAAACAGAAGAATTTTCAGTTGATAAGAAAGCAAGCCAACGTGAAACAAAACCTAGCAACCATAAACCCCATTTTATATTTCCATAGAATTGTTTTTTACATTGTTAATCATATAGTTGCTTTTTTTGGCTTTTGAAGCACATGTTCGATATATATGTAGTATAAGCAGATAATTCTGAACCTATTCTACCTTGCAATTCCTACATCTTCTGGATAAAAGTAGTACATTTGCTTATTTATAAGAGTATGTTTCAGTGAATTCTTGTATTAAAAGATCTAGATGAGACAAAATGCTTATTTTCAAACTAAAGAATTATAGGAAGCATTGATCTGTAACTATTCTCTGATGTATTTTTGTATTTTTTTCAATAAATATACAGTGTATATCTATAGCTGTAATTTTTTTCTCTCTTGTCATGTGAATTTAAGTTGTCTTGGTAGATACCGATGATCCTACTTACAAGCATCTTCCCAGTACAGATGTGTCAAGCATCAGTATAAAAGGATTGTTTCAGGATCCAGTACTGAAAGCAAAGCCTGTAATCTTTACTGCCCTTGAAGAATTCATTGAGGTGGTTATTTCTGAGGTGAAGTGCTTCCACCATCCTCTGAGCCTATCCATCAATCCTTTTTTTTTTTTTTTTAAGAGGGTGTACTTAGGAATTTCATCATTCCTCCCATAATTTTTTTAGGAATGCTTATTACATAATTTTATTTTAGCAGGTGAGCATGTGTAATTCTTCTAGAGCACCTCTAGAGCTGATACGAAAGTCCTCAAAAACTCTTTCTCAGCACAGCCCTTAACAGCTTACATTTACAGCCAAGTTTTCATTTCTGAGATCAAGGCATTGAAAGAAAGAGTATGTGGATTGGTGCCTCTGTTCATCCATACCGTTTTTCACTGCTCACTGAAAGACAGGCAGAGGACGAGATAAGCACGGGCAGAAAGGCAGTATCAGCACAAGGGCAGGAAGGTTTCGGTTCAGGAAGAGCAGATTTCTGAATGGTGACGGTGTCAGCTAGGTTTGTCTCACTTGCCATTCACCTCCTTGCCACCTACAGCTACTAGCCTGTCACACATTTCGGCATAAACCTCTTCCGTTTGAGCTACCCGATCAATTATTACACTGCCACCATATCCTCTTTAGGGTAGCAGTGTGACAAGACTTTAGGAGAGGTGGGAGTTGTGACCTTCTGGCACTTTGTACTGGACTGCATACTGCAGTGCTAGAGGACTTCCTTGGAGGACCAACCAAAAAATGCTGGGTAAGATTAAGCAGCAGCGGTATGGCCCCAGGAATTCTCAATTTTGCTGATGTGCTTTGAGAAGCTAAGGAAAATGAAGAATGTTCTGCTGTAAAGCTCTTAGGCGATCTTCCCCAAAATAAAACTACACTGAGGATCTCTGGAGCAACTATGGCCACAGCCAAATAATCCAGCTTGGCAAGGTTAGACATCTTCGCTCCTCTGCTGGAAGAAATTTTCCTTACCAATGAGAAACTGAAGCTTAAGCTTGTGTTCACAACTCATCTGAGACTTGAAAAAGTGTCAGTGGTGACAACTCTTGATCACTTGATTCTCTTTAGAGCAGAGCAGACTTTTGGTAAATTAATCAGAAGATGAAATAAGAGTCTCACAAATACCTCAAGGATAAAAATAAACATTGGCAGAAATGCTGTGATCTGATGGAACAAGGAAAATATTGAAACCTTAAGATGACTGAAACACCAGACCATTTTGGTTCAAGAAGACTGTGGAGAAGAAATTAAATGGTCGTGAAAATATTCCCTTTTTCCTGCCAAACTAAGAAGAAAGGGAGGAGGGGGCTAAAGCAGAGATTGGCCGGGTTCACATGCTCCCCCTAAATAGCATTTCCTTCTGCCACTGTCTGCAACAGCTAGTGGGGTACGAACTGACTCAGCATCAGTCCCCTACACAGTCCCCTAGTTAATATATACAAACAAAAACCAGAAAATAATTCTTTCTGTAACTTGATCAATATTTAAAAATTAATTTTATCTTTTTATGAAATTCTATAAATGTGATTTTTCTTTTTGAAATGTGTTTGTGTAAGTAAATGTGTATTTCCATGGCAACAAGGCCTGATGTTCCCACAATCACCTTGAAATTACTTTATGAATACATCAGGCATTCAATACAAATAATTAAACAATAGCAATTGTTGGTCAGACATGGAAAACCGCTTTCTTAGAAGGTTATTGAAGCCTATGAAATTCACCTCTATAGGAATCAGAAATTATATTATTGTTTTAGAAACAGGAACTCCTATCGAGGCAAAATACTAGTGCAGTGTTTTGATCTTAACAAAACCCACTGTCTATTAGCTTGAAGAATATCCATCCAATGTTCCCATTCATCCAGGGAAGAATGGACAGGGAAAGACATATAACAGTTATTTATATACTTGTTTATGAATAAACAACTGCCTCCACCACTGAGCAGTGCTAGGCTATCATCAATGGGATGAACAAATGTAAAAATTTGAGCAGACTGTGAGTTAGCTAACCCATTAAAACTCCAAGATTTACATACAACATAGAGTAATTAGCATGGTTTGTTTGCATACAGGTTAGGGATTAGGATATCTATTGTTCATGAAAAATTTTAAAACCACCACCAAAATGAAGTTGATTCAAAGTACTCTATTATTTTCAAGGAAAAATACCCAAATGAATTCTTACCTTAAATTTCAGAATATTAGAGTTTTCATGTTTTTACCTGGAATTTTTATCAGAGTTAAAAGTTACATGAACCCATTCCTTACAGACAGTTTATGATAGCCTTCCTCAATTAAATAGTACCATATTTTACAAATAATTTTTTCTGTAGTAATTAGGTCAACATGTGGAATACAGTATAAGCAAAAATTTATAAGGATATCTGAATATAGCACTTCAAAAGCAGATAGTCCACATTACCTAATTTGCATGCTAAATTGTACCTTAGTGCTGTATGAGCAAACTGTCACAATCTGGCCCTATGCATTTAAATTTTTATGGCGGCATATTAACTTCTTATTGTTCTTTACATACTTTTTTTCCCCCCAAACAAATGAAGTCTGTGGTATCTCGATTACTGTATCTGCTAATTACAACAAGATGAAAGGTTTTAATTTTCAATGTAGTATGTTTAAATAGACTGCTTTCAAGTACTGTACCAAATATAACAGTCACAATATTCAATTTGGATTGAATCAAGCGACCATGAATCTAAACATTGAGATATGTATTGCTCGCACGTGAATCAAATCTGACCTGAGGACAAACATCTCTTGTGACAAGCATTAACAGCTTCCTCCAATACTCTCTTGTCTATACTAGCTGTGTAAATATGTTCTTTTTAATTAAAAAAATATTCTCATAATGCAGATGTTATAGTTTAATTTCTATTCTCAACACATTTTCACAAATATGACTCCTGATTCCCTCTTTAATAGGCTTTATGTTTGCCAAAATAGTCTCAAAAGAATCCAGTAACGTTTAAGTCTATGGTTAAAATCATTTGCCTATGCCACAGGTTATGAAGACACAGCATGTAGCTTACAGACTGAAATCAAATCCACCAGGTACCATCTGGATTTTTTTGTCAGAATGTTTTACTTGGTGGAGAATTTATATAAATATCTACCTGAAATTCCCTGATCAAACACCTGTCTATATGGATGTAACATAATCTTTACTGGCATCTCCCAGATCAGGATGTGGGGTTATCTGCACATGTGAATGGCTATTTTCAACCGTTAGCATTCCAGCATTATCTAAACGAAACAGTAAAAGATAGAAATAATAAATACACAGATGAAGGACATGACTGAATACTTTTTTTTTTTTTTTTACCATTATCATGCCACTTAATAACAAATGATGAACACTCACATCTGTACAAAATAGCATTTAAAATGGCAGTAAAAGACAAGCAGGTGCAGGCTGTGTTAGCAGAGGAATTTATTTTATGCGTACAGACAGTGGCAAACAAACAAGCTATGATGTTATTAAAGCTATCCATTAATGCGACTGTCCAGCGGGGTTAATGCATCTTTGCTAAAGGGTGAAAAAGGGTGTATTTTTCTAGCTCTGCAGATAAGTGCAGGTCGGAGTATATTATGGCTTTGGATCCAGTAGCCGTAGCTAAAAATCGATTGCTGTAGTTGCTCATTCTTGTCACCCAGCTGCCAAGGCAGGGAGAGTGCCTACTGCAGGCATAATATGCCTTCCCCAAAGTGAATGGGAATTTTATTTTTCACTTTAGTGAAGTCAGGATTACACCTGTGATCTTCTGCGTTTTTCAAGCTTGACGGGGTTTCTACAACTGCAGCTACTTTGAATCACCATCTGTATCACGTCCCAGGCTAGGCATAGCTATTCAAACAGAGCCTGGCGGTCTGAATGCCCGTCAGTGGATGGAGCACATCAGGCACAGTTTTGGAGCACACCTTCCAATTTAGTTTCACTGAAAATGACACCAGTTCTTGTTTTCTTCTGTGACAACCATTCCAGAAGTATATTCCCAGATAAAAACGCTGATGTAAAAAGACACAAAGTTCCTTGGGGAAGGAAGCTATTTCATATCGTAAGTCAAGATTTAGATTAAATTGAATAACTTCTATTATAAAATGTACATGTGTGTATGTGTGTCATATAGTTTCATATGACATTTCCCCATACAGATTTTATTTTTTTTAAAGAGGAAATTGACATTTAAAAAGCTGCAAGCTGAAGATTCAGAGTTTCTCTTTTCATTTGCATTAGAATGCTGAACTATAATTTAAGAAGAAGATCAAAACAGAAACCCAAACCACCTAACAAAAGCTGTCTTTCAAGCATGTAGAGATTCAGAATGTTTCTGTAAGTTGCAGTCTTCAGGCTGATTAGACATTCACCACAACAGCACCACCACAGACAGAAACCTGGAGGGGTTTTTTAGCCACATCCTCACTCTAGATCTGTGTCAAATAGTGATAGCATAGTTTCTTGTACGTTAAGCCTGATCTCTGAGGGTAGCTCCTGTGTACCATAATACAAACCGCTAGTCATTCTTGGTAGCTCCTTAGAGGCGTTGCATCCAACCAGTCATTTTTGATACCGTAATACATGCAGGTACATCTGTGCCTGTGCAACAAGTCTAAGACTTACCGAAGATGACCAGGAAAGAAGCCACAATGTGCTATCTTCTCCTTAGTGCATAGAGCTTACACGGTCAACAGTTTGAGTACCTAGTAAAAAGCATGGCCCCCAAGGATTCCTTCTTACAGCCAAATGAGGTAACTGGCAATTTTTGGAGTATCCTGCAAAGCGCATACTTTCAAATCCTCAGCCTATGTGAAATCCACAGTGCATGGAGAATGGGGGTAAGGGAGTGGAACTTAGCCCAGGGTACTTTCCTGTCTTTTTATATCTATGTCTTCTGAAGAACATCTGTAGCTCAGTGGACAGACTGTTGGAAGGGCAACACAATATCGGGCTATGCACGTATTCCAGCTTCAGGGAACCATGGAATAGCTGAGGTCAGAAGGCACCTCTGGAAGTCATCTCGTTCCCTCTGCTCCACACAGGGTCTGCTACAGTCAACCACATACCGTGATTTTCTGTGGTGGTATGCAGGGTCTTTCTAGAAGGGACTCCATATTCAGCTTGTTTGCCCGAAGCTGGCCAAGCCGTAGTGCTGAAGTGAAGACAGGATAGTTGGTGGCACAATTAGCTCAGGCCCAAGTTTTTAGCTTGTCCTGAAGTTTGCATAGAAATACTTTGATATTCAAGTGTGGGCTTTGGTCTGCACTCAAAATGAAGTAGAGATACGCCAGTGGAATATTCCATACGCAGATCCACAGAAAGAAATCCCATGTCTTCAGCTTAGTGTTAATGTATATGGCTTTTCCCCTAAACATATGTCCCCAGTTCCCAAAGTGCTGGGTGTATTGAAAATTTATGCATGCTTTACATTTAATTTAAACATTTCCATAGCAACTGCTAGATTTCAGGATGCTTCACTTTTCTCCTAAGATACAGAATATATTCTTCTCAGAGCAGTTTCCCAGGTTGTGTTTAGCCACATTCATATGACTTTATACAATTCAATTTTCAATGAAAATTACTATATAATCTACCAGAAGCAAAAGTTTTAACAAATAGATTTTATGACTTCTTCCATCTCACTCTGTGTTTAAACAAGTAGTTCTTCATCAGCTGGAGCTAATGAAGCCTGATTTCTCAGAATCAGTGTTTTTGATAGATGCAGGGGTTTAATAAGGTCCAAGTCCCAACCAACATGTTCTTCACTCTTGGAACAGATCAAAGATGTGTCTCCTGCTCTCTTTCTCTCTCTCTCCCCCTCCCTCTGTGTCTTTTACACAGATGCTCTACTGTCAAGAGGGTCTAGAGGATGAACCTGGTTACCAGAAGCCTGATATTCAACCAGCGTTCATAACGACATGAAGAGAGGTAAAACAAACATCTGACTGTCTGTATGCTGAAGTCTGCAACAAAATGAAAGGGACTTGAGGTGAGATATGGTGCACCCAGCAGTAATGAGTTGATGACCCATACTCCTGTATGGGTGACCTTAAACCACTTTCAAAACCATCAGAGGTTCAAGTAGGAATAAAAAGTACAATACAGGTGAAAGAGGAAACATAAAAATAAAGGAAAACAGGGGAGGTATGGGAAAGATATTCCTTGCAAATTTTAATTTCTTTCTGATCTGCATTTTGCCTTTCCAAATTTCAGTTCTGAAAAGGATTTCACACCTGCAAGCTATTCTTCCTGCCCCTTTCCTGTCACAGTAGCAAACTTTCATCACATCTGATTCCTGTTCCAGGACCACAGCTGGTACAGCATGCATCTTTTATGCTGGTATACCTCCATGAACAATCATCATAAAGCACAAATCTAATGGAGAGTAGGTGAATGAAGAATTTAAATTTGCCATCAGGTTACGCACACATCACTTTCATTTTGTACAAGCAGTAATGCCTAAGCCAGGTGGTGAACAATCAGGCTTCCTATCCTGTCAGGCAGCAACCTGACGCTTTACTTGCATGATATGTCACACAAACCTGAGCTGCTATGTAAACAGCAATAAATAACAGAGAAGTGGGTGGCGGCACATTTGCATTTGCAACTTGCACATTTCTTCCAGTCTCATCGCTTTCATCCTAGGAAGCAAGAGAAGCAGTAACGAGAGAGGTACTCTCAGGATCCTGGCAGGCTCCAGGATATAACCATCAAATAAATCAATTAATTTAACTGTAATGTAATTATCTGCTTTAGATGAAGGGTGATTTTAGCTTGCTAAATTCACTTACAAGATCAAACAGTTATCCTAATAAGTTTATACTGTTCTAAAGATGATAGTATTCTCAGTGGCCCTGGTACAACTCCAGTGGCTTGAGTGGAGCTGCTATACGCTTACATAAATGAGAGCAGCTTTCAGTCAGGCAGCAAGGATTTGATTTCCAATTAAAAAAATAAGTCTTCAGAAATAAAGCCTACCATTACAATTAAACTGTTGTCAGACTTACAGTGTGTGTGCACCTGTGGCATTGAAATTATGCTAAATTTATGGATAGAAATTTCAATAAAACATTCAAAATTGAAGCCATTTCCTCTGTTTTCCGTGCCCAATCTGTTGTAAGTTACAATGTCCTTGGGAAGAGGGACTATGGGTGAGGTTCACGGCAAGGACCTAGGATATTAAATGCTACAACCTAAACATCTGCTGTTTATTTTTTTGTAAAAATGGGGTAGTGAGGAGGAGCAATGTCAGACAGGCATTCATAAAAATTGAGCACTTGGTTAAAGGGATGTAGTATTCTCAGCTCCTGATCGTGCAAACAGAAAAGCCAAGGTATTTTTCCAAAAAATGTTATAAAAGACAGCAGAAAAATTTATAAATGTGCACCCTATATTCCCACAGGTTTTTAGAGTAAAGAGACTACTGCTGCTGTGATCTCTGTTTTGAGACCTCTGATGCAGACAGTGTGCTCCAAGAGCGCAAAGAGAATATCAGATGGAGGAGTGCTGAGTCCGTGAACCCTGGCAGAGGTGGAGGAGCCCAGCCGCTCAACAGCAAACAGGGCTTAGGCACTTCTCCCCTAGAAATGGCACTTGGGCATCTGAAAAGTATAAGAGCTAGGATTTCAGAAGCCTACAGGGAGAAGTGGTAACTCTATGGAGGTTGTGAGAAGGTTAATTTGCACTTAGGTGCCTATGAGGCATTCAGGCAATTAAGAATTTAGATTAATTTGGGCTCCTGGCTTTGTATTCCCACATACCTCCTGCAGCACTTTGGCTATCGCCGGCCTTCCATGAACAATGCACCACCATGCAACCAACAGTACTGGCAACTCACAACCACCAGCTCTGTTTCTCCTGCTTCCCTTGCCACTGTGCATCTTCTCCTGTCCAAAGGAGATTCCCTTCCTTAGCACTGAACATTTTCCAGGTAGCTAATGAATTTAATACCCTGCATCCCTGGCATTTGTGGGCACATTCCCTGTTTATGATTTCCTTCCTTTCTGGTGGCAGAGGTGAGAACGAACCAGTCAGGTTACTATGAGGCTGAGAAAACCTGGGAAGCAGTAGGGAGGCAGACACCTCGCCTGCGCAGTCCGGGGTGGCTCAGCCCGTGGGAGGCTGTGCGACAGGCCGTCCTTGAGGTGTGCGGGAAAGGGAAACAGACGTCTGGGAGAAGGCTGTAACAGTAAGACTGCAGAAACCTGGTGATAATTGCCCACTGCAGCCAGAGGTCCCCAAGCCAAACAGAGGCTATTACGTTTAACTTCAAAACTACACGTGTATTCAGCCCATCTGAAACACAAAGTTGTTGGGTTATGATGCTGGCCTCCAATCGTAAAAAAGTCTATCATTGAGCGTATAATACCCAAGGAGATAAATTGCAACCGAAGCTAATAAACTGTTAGTAATGTATTACTTCAGCTATCCACATATAAACTGGTCGAAAGTCATACTGGGACAAAGTTTAGAGAAGAAATTTCTTTACAAATTAAATGATTGCCTCAAGTAAGACCTAGTTCTGAGTACTGAGAAGAAGGCATGAATTTCAACCAAAAAAAATGACTTCAGCTAAAATGAATTTGGACATTATTATTCTGAAACTATAAAGGCTACACAGATGAACAGCAAAATAACCAAAGGTAGTAATTGATTTAATTTTTTCAGTTCATGTTTATTTGCAGCTCAGTTCTCAGTCCTAAAGCTAGAAGCAGAAGAGCATTTTCGCAGTAACTAGACTTGAACCTTAAATAATAATTAAAAGCAATTTCCTTGGAGGAGAATAGATAAGGATACAATGCAAATCCTATTTATAACTATCATGAAAATTCAAACCCATCTCAAACACAGCCGTTACAACATGAAGAGCAAATGGATATATAAACACAGGAATAAATAGCAGGCAATTCTTCTAAATGTGTTAGATGGAGGACATTTTATGAGACTATTCTCACCAAGACCAAAGACCACAAACAGAACAATTAAGGCGGAGAGAACTGTCACAAAGATGCTCAAGGCTGTATTTTCAAAGGAGACAGGAGTGCTCGGTTTCAAGGATGTGTGTGCATCATTTTGCATCACTAGTACCTGTGGGGCAGACCATCTCTGTAGGCACCTGATCCCTGTGACATCTCAGTTTCCTCTGCAAAGTGGGAAGAGAGAGCATGAGAGAAAAAGCCACCTCCTCGCGTACCCGACACCACAATGTATAGCTGTCAACTGGAGCATAGGAGATGCAGAAATAAGGAACTTCAAAACCTAATTTGGGGTCATGAATTCTATTAACTGGTGTAAGTACTTGAAAATGGACTCGTTTCTCCACGTGACCGAGTGGCAGTGAAGAAAAGGGAGGAAGGAAGGCAGGTGGCCAGCGGCAGGGTATGCAGATTAGGAAGGAGGTTGAGAAATGTTGAGATGGTGTACTAGAATACAGAAATCACTGGTCATTGAGTGTCGCTAATCCTCTTCTACTTTTGGTCTAACATTTCATTACATGTGGCACAGAAATCAATCCTGCCAGCTGTTTTACTAGCTTCAAGAAGGAGAAAAGAAGTTCAAAACGTGGTAGAAGTCAAGGTATATGAAACATTTCATGACAAATTGCTGTATGACTCAAATAACCAAGAAGGTAATAAAATAAAGAGGCATGGTCATCAACACTCTGAAGTACTATCAACAGATCTCTTCATACTCTTTAAATAAAATTATCTCCAGTGCCTGCTTGTGCAGAGTAAACAAATAATTTCTTCTAAACGGGAGCAATGCTGTCATACATTCATATACTACTCACTTTTTGAAAAGATGGTGACAAGAAGATGCATATGTACTGTCTACATTGATTTTTTTTTTTTTTAAATCATCCATTCAATCAACAGGCAGTGCCTTTAATTTGTTTCCTGAGGATGAAGACAGATTCTACAGCTAATCCTGACTTTAAGTCCTTAATATTCTAATCCTTCTCATACATGGACAACACTTGATTAGAGGTAAATTGCATTTGATAGAATATGAAACTGCTCAATTATCTGTGTCATCACTCAGCTGGCAAAAAAGAGGAGGAAAGCCATGTATTTTCCATAGGAATTTTGTAAGAATGACAAGAATTAACACAGAACCATTTCATCATTCATTTCATTATAAAATAATAATAAAAAAAAACCCTTTTTAAACCTCCCTGTAGAGTGAGGTTTACCTAAAATAGATGGGGTTTAAAAATAAATATATCTTTTACTGAAATGTTCCCACTGCCAATCCCAACAGCAGAGTACTTCCAATACATCTTGAAGAAAAGAATGATTGCCCCATTTTAGTGGCAAGGAACTGTGAAAGTGAAAGATTAAATGGATTGTCCAAAGTCACTGAGATAGTAACTACCCTACACTGGAATCCTGAGTTAGTTATCAGACCATTATGCCAATCTACGACCCTGGTTATCAATAGCTTTGATTGCATTTTGTACTGAGCATCATAAGATCCAACCTGTATCTTGCTGCAAAACATACTTTCATGGCATAAATGTCAATTAATTAATTAATATCAAGGACAAACCTGGTAGGAAACGAAGTTTCAACCTTATACTTTGATACCTAAAGTGCTTCTGAGAACTGGGGGAGAGGAAGGAATGATCTAGCCAGAAGTGTCATGACAACATATAAGAGCACAAACTTCTGCTGTGGTAGCAGAGTTGCTTCATTTACATAAAGAATTGATTTATTGCTGCTAGCATTTAATTTCATTTAAGTGAACTTTAAATAGAACATTACAGAAAAAGTCAGGTCGTCTTTATTGCTGTTGCTGTTTAAGTAGTGCTCAACTTTCACAAAGACAAGTGTGAATTGCACTTAAAGATATAATTTCTCTCAGTGTTTTTGCATTTTTTAGGATAATGAATATATTTGCACTGCACCACAGCAAAGACAAAGGACCTGTCACTGTAGATAAGACCAATAGCCCAGTTAGCTGGTACCTTGCTTCCAGAGGTGCTTTGCAAACTGTACAAAACTTGCTAGCTAACCATATTTCCAGGGGAAAAAAAATAAAATCTTCTCTCAAGCTGCTGGAATTTTCTTCTTCTCCTAAAGAGTGATAAAATCTTTATTACTTGTATAAAGGTTAGACTCTATTATTTTTTTCTACTGCACCTTTTTCTTCTGTATTTCTTACATCAGTGAGCTCAACAGGTTAATTATGCATAGTCTGCAAAGTACACGCTTTTATCTTTTAAAAATGTGTTGATAAGATTAAGGATTCTGCTGCCAGTTTGCTTATGTCACATTAGAAAGAGTAAATACTCACACTGTTTGGCCACCTTCATCATTAATTATTTTATATACTGCTATCATATTAGCTCCTATGTCTTTTCTGAGTTTTTAGAAAGCGTCTGAACTAAACTCTTTTATGATTTTTGTTGTCGTCCTATTATTTGAAGTTTCTCTTTCATCTCTCTCCTTGTTTTCCTATATTTTCCACTTTCATCACTGTGTGCCACAGACATCTACCATTGTTATCAGCTATAAAATTACTCTTCAAAATGGAAACTCTTACATCACGCTTCTCTCTGCTGGCCTTTCCTCAGTCCTTTCAAATGGTTTCACAACAGTTTCAATTTAACTGAACTGATTAACTCGTGGTCAGCTGTAAATTTTGCTACCTAAATATTAATGACAATTTTTATATAAACTTGTTAAGTAACTGTGATCTTCATACTGATTTTGAGGCATTTCATTGTTAGATCAAGTCTATACATTTTTCTATTCATTTCTGACCAATAGATGTATGAAGCCAGCCTTTTCTGAACTATTAGCTGCTTTTTGAATGAAAGTAGCAGAATAAGAGCACTATCCTCTGACTTTCATTATTAAAATGTAAGGTAATAATTCCACAATGCATTTTTGGTAACAGAGTAATGATTGCCTGGATCACCAGTTTATATAATACATATAATTTTTTTTTCTCTTGTGATATACTTACCACTTAGTGTCTTTTGATAAGAGAGACAGAAACTGTAGGAAAACCATTTGAAAATGTATGCAATTGCTCAAGTCTGTATAAATTCAAATTTTGCTGCTCTTTGTACTTTTCTCAGGTAGTCTTGAGAAGAGAATATTTCAGTATAATATATGTATGCACAAAGTCCTTTAGAGAAAATATAAAGGCCATGAACACTTTGCTGGTTTTGTGATGTCTGAAAGGAATGGTAATCTTGTATTCTTTCAAAACACCTGAAAGGTATTTGAAGGCAGGCCATTTCACTTTCTGCTGTACTTGAGAAATGAAACTCCAAGGGTATCCTCATTGACTACCACACATTTTATTTATTAGAATTACATTCCTCTCTAGGCTTCATACTTGAAAGTGGGAGTTTGTCCAACAAAAGTGTTTGAAAGTTTCTGCCTTCTTCATATATGACTATTAGAGCATGTAGGATATATTTAGTTTCTGTTTTTCACAACTAGATATAGTGACTCATACATTGTGGCTCTTCTCTTAATTTTCAAAGTAATTATTCCTGAAAAGGCTCATATACCAAAGTTGTCAGCTAAATATTTCTTATATGCCTGAAAAGAACGAGCATCTTTGCAGAAACTCATCATTTGACAATTTGCTGGAGTCTATGCTAGTGATACATTTCATTGAATATTTCAATTTGGATTTTATTAATTTTGATTCATAGGTGCTAAATTAATGACATGATAAATCCAGGACCAAATAAATCCCTGGCAGAATCATAGATTTACTACCTTAAAGCAAGTTTCTGTTTATTCATAAGAACAACATCAAGAACAAGAAGAAACCTTCAGGGAGCACTTTATTGAAATGAACTTCCCTTTACTGAGTAGTTAAAGCATACAAAAAAGAGGAGTTACGTTTAGACCTTGTTCTGCAGTCGCCACAAATAAACTGTATTTTAAATATGTAACACAACAGAACATGAAATCTGTAAGGACATCTCATACATTTTACCCTGCTGGCTGGGGAAGAAGAGAAAATTATGACAGCCACAGCAAAGTGTCTTGAAGAGTCCTTTCAGACTGAGCAGAAACAATTCCACTTAACATGAACCTTAAATCTAAATAAAATTCAAATAAATCCATAAAAAGCTCCAGAAATCTTACAAAAACATAATATAAGCCTTTAAAAATATTTAGCTTTTTTTGCTAAATTTTTTAAAAAGAATGGTGGAAGCAGAAGCAACACATTCTAGTGCACAGCCAGCCTTACACAAAGACGAGACACTTTACTCATGAGTTCCTCTCGTCAGAACTTTCTATGACTGTAATTATTCCTTCCCAATGCCAACCTTGCTGTAGACATTTCTATGCCTGTGACAAGGAGAGGAAATTATATTCTCCTGCGGCTTTAGGGATCATTAGGTGTAATCATGGCAAAGCTCCTTTATCAGAACAAATCCAGTTTAGCATGACATTGTTGGAGGTCTCTTGAGATGGCTACACCTTAGAGGTTTTCTCATGTAACTCTTACTGTGTCAATATTGAGTTTAAGTATGTTTCTGACATACTCCTAGACAGTTTTCCTTTAAAACAATGTATCATAGGTTCTCAGGAAAATTCTAGTTGAAAGGGACCTCAGAGACCTGTCTCTAGCTTACCCCACTGCCCATAACAGGGTCAGCTATGAAATCAGACCTGGTTACTCATCCATCTTAAAATGGACAGACACACTACAACCTGTCCGGGCAACCTGTTTCAACGCAGGACCGTGCTCACCGTGGAAAAGATTCTCGTTGTGTCTAGTCCAAGCCTCTCGTTTCAATTTGTGCCCGTTGATTCTCATCCTCCCACTAGGCACTTGTGAGAAGTTATCTTCTCAATAACATCCTCTTAGAAGGTTGACGTTAAGTTACCTTGAAGCTTCCTCTTCTCAAGGCTGAACAAGACCCATTCCCTCAGCCTCTCCTTTCAGGTCAAGTGCTCCCGGCACTACCATGCTGGTGGCCCTTCAGTAACAAGCTTATGGATGTTCAGAATGTGGTAGCACTTTGTTTCAATTCCTGTAATAGCACAGTTCTTTACAAGTCAAAGAAATGGTATTCCAAATAAAATTGCAAATTTTTTGAATCACCAATGATATAGGAGGCATGCCAATTGAAATTGTAGTCACATGCATTTTAGACATTAAGAGCAGGAATTTGAGGACCACAAACTGGCGCTGTCCTAGTTTCTTGCTTCATCAGACTTAAGATCACATGTGACCTAGCTCACAAAAGAATGTTAATTTTACAATCTCTGGTTAATATGAATTATGGCTTTGACAGGTGGATGTGCGTGTTTGTAAAATCAGCAACTCTACTTGAACGCTCACAGTGAGTAGCTGATTCTGTAAGACAGAACTGCAATAAAAGGCTTCTGCACGCAACGAACCAGGTGAAAAGTACAAAGCAGTTAATGTTTATTCTGAAGCATCTGCCATGGTTTATACTTCATCTCAGAGAAGGATTTTAAGAG
The DNA here is from genome assembly GCF_011004875.1 of Balearica regulorum gibbericeps. Lineage (NCBI taxonomy): Eukaryota > Metazoa > Chordata > Aves > Gruiformes > Gruidae > Balearica > Balearica regulorum. The sequence continues at coordinate 68,088,329 of NC_046185.1, forward strand.
TTGATGTCCTACATAAGAAATTATGTATTTTATGCCAGCAAATGCATTTTTTGGTTTGTTTCATTGTGTTTACAATGAAAATAGTTAGCAACAAGGTTTTATAATAATTTGAAACATGATGAAAGGGCACAGTGAATTCTCTATCAATTTTTTTTCCCGAGATGATGAGACGTCTTGCTGAAAGATCTAGATGAAACAGCAGCTCGTGTACTAAGTAGTGCAACTTCCACCACTATTACTTTGACATTCAGATTAGAAATCTCTCTGACATAAAGCATATTAACGTGAAAATGCATTTTTAAAAATTCAGGAAAGAAAAATGAGACCAAAACTATGAAAGAATTCTACTGAAGGATCAATATCCTGCCCGGACACTCGCTCAGCCCACAGCTGCCCCCACGTGCTCCTGAGACCAACGAAGAAACGGACCGCAGGCAGAAAATGTACATTAGACCTTTATGGTGAATGAGCAGCAAGGGCAGAGCAGCGAGACGTGTGCAGCGTGATAGATCTGAGGATACGCAGTCTGCTTCAGGAAAGCGGGGGGCACGTTGTGCAGGCCCAGACAAGTGCTCTAAAGAAGGGGATGAGGTGAGACGGGGAGAGGGTGTGGAAAATAGCTCTGCCCGACGCTGCAAGAAAGGTGGATTGCCCTGCAGAAGCATATATATAAAGTGGATTTCCAACCTCTCTTCCAAGAAAAGAACTACGCTATCTAGCGCATTCAACCCTACGATAACAGTTCTGCATTGCTTATTTAATTAATTACATAGAGGTGATAATTTAAAACAATACAGAACAAAAGAGCTATACTTGTCATTGTTTTCTACAAAGAGGGAAAACTTCCCAGACATTTCTCAGGCTTAAGGATGGCCAAAATTCTGTTTACCTGCAAGACTTGCAAATTGAAAAATTCACTGCTGGAATTTCCAACACTCTCTTTAAACTCTGATGCAAAATATAGGTAGAGCACTTTCTGAACACTCTTTTTGAAATGTTGGTAGGAATATGAATACTTAATAAAATATATCTTACTTGGAATTAAGACTGTGGGATTTTTTTTAAACTTAGCCGAATCAAACAAGATTTGAATCAAGCATCCACATTTGATGCAGATCATATAGATTTTTCCCACTTTTTTTTCCTACTGTGCCTAAAAAAATGTCATTTTCTGTTAAAAAAACCCACAAGACCACACACCGAAAAAACATTTCATTTGCCCTTAGAGAAAACTCTGTTTCAGAAACTTGTTAAAAGAACAATGCTAAAGAAAGCTCAGACTAACCAAACCAAGAAGAAAGGATGGGTTCATTCAACCATTCAAGGATTTACAGCTCAGGAGCTCCACGCTCAGATGTCTCCTTTGCTTGAGGGGATCTGAAGTCCCAATTCCTACCTCCCCAGAAAGCGCCTTACCCTGCTGCTGTAACGGGCACTGCACCCATTAACAGAACTGAATCAACCCCCTTCCAGTCTGCCACAGTGCTCGAACCCCTGAGCCAGCAGGCAGAGAAGTACCAATTCCCCTTCTCTAGCTCAAACATGCATCTGGCTGAAGAATTGAATTTTTTTGTTTGTTTGTTTGTTTTTTGTGTTTTGGTTGGTGGGTTTTGGGGTTTTTTGCCATGAAACTATTTGGTGAACTCAGTCTACATCTGTAAGATATTTCAGAGCAAGTGAATTCGCACTTTGAAGTGATTCCCCTTTTTCGCTCCAACGGTTTGTCCAGCTCTGTGATGACAATAAGCCTTGTTAGTGAATACTGTTTGGCAAAGAATAACTACAATTGCATGCCTAGAAAACTAAACACCCCCCCCCCCCAAAAAAAAAAAAACCAAACCAAAACGAAGAAAAAAAACCCGGCATAAAAAATTAGGAGACCATGAAGATTTTGCAAACAGAAATCCTAAGAATAATAACCAAAGGAACATTGCAAAATAGAGTATTTTGGGTTCTGTACGTGAACCCAGCAAAGCACCGCTGCCACTACCCACCAGGTGGCTCTCCATGCTGGAGCATAGCGGATTGTAAAAATCCCCTCTCAAAGGAGAAAGGGGCTTGTGCATATCCAAAATTACTAAGATTTGCTTTTGAATCTAAGTACCCACCTCAGCTGCTGAACAGATGCTCAGCCTAGGAGATGGTGTGAAAGCCTCACACTCAATTCTTCTGTTTATTTTAAGGCTGTTATTTTTGAATTATTGTTCTGGATCTGGAAGGATTGTAACCCCCTGCTTACTCAACTCCCTATCCCGCAGTAAATGCAAATGGGAGGTGTGTCTGAGTTTGCTGGATGCCTGTCTACTGCAAAAAGAAAAATACAGCTAAAGTCTTGTGCACCACTAATACCCCAATTAAAGGATCATGCCATCCAACCTTTAAACTGTGTTTTTGCTTGCTGGCTGCAACTTACATTTCTCTTGAAATCTTGTCTATCTATACCCATGACTGCTTAAACTGATCTCATGATTTCTCTGAAATCAGGCTCCCATCCCTTAATCATGGAATATGTTGTCACTTTATTATGGTGGCAGGCATTTATAAGATGTTGTTTTCTTCCCTGCTCCTGCATACCTGAGGTAACAATAATTATCAAAGTCATCAGACTAAACTGAGATGTCATTACTGGCTTAGAGTCTGAAAAGGATGCAGCAGAGAAAATCATCTTTATGTGGGCCCAAATCCTGCTTTAACTGAAGGGCAAGCAGAACGGCTCCTGTTTCACTAACTTTAAATGACCTTGGTCTTCTTCGCCATTTCAGAGGAAGACACAGTCCTAAACACTGAGCGCTTCATTTTTTCATACCTCACGGCACTACATCTCTTTTCCCCTCTGTCTGTTTAACAACAAGGTTTTAACATTGAGAAACGAGCTTTGCCTGAGAGTGACAGCAGTAGAGACACAGTTATGTTTGTTTTCTTTCTCATCCTAATTTCTCTTTTTGTATTGATTCTTCATAATGCTGGCACCCGGACAAAGAAAGAGCACTTTGCAGCCTGGCTTTGCTTCTTTGTGGGGTTAGCGCATAGTCCTCATTTCAATCTTTACAGAGCAGCTGCTTGTAATATAAAATGTTATCACCAAAGCAAGCTAACAAAAAGAGATTAATTTACTGAGAAACCAAAACTATTCTTACAAAAACAGGAATATGCACTGTTGTTATGGGATTGCTGTGAAATAAGCTAAAGTGGTGAGTACGTGAGGAGATAATCCCTGAACCAGCTCACGGGTGCTGCTCTTTTTTTTTTCAAAATTCGATCTCAAATTTCATAATCCAGGGAAACCCGAATCTATCCTCTAGGCATAATGTGTTATATAATGACTATGTATTTAGAGAGAGTATGTATTTATAAATGCATCTTTATAATTTTTTTTTAAAGTAAGAAGATTCCTAAATTCGGTGCTAAAATGAGGAGTACATACTGCCCGCAGCTGAAGACCAGGTTCTTGTTTGCCCACTTCTGTGGTTAAAGTCTCATTAACTTGCTGTATTTTCCCGAGTGCATCACCAGGAGGCATCACTCTGGCACACTGATGTTGCACACAAGGAAGTGGAAAGTACATAGTCAATCTTCTGGGGAAGTAACACGATCACACTCTTCTCCACTCAAGGATGCTAAGAGAGATAATGTGGCCATGGCAACAGCAAAGGGATGGATGGGACCTGCCTCCTAGGAAATGCAGAGAAATCCCTCTGCCAAATAGCGCATATGTCACAGATGGTGGTAGCATGGGCGACCCAGGGATGCTTTCTGCCAGTAGCAAGTGTGTTTCCACACATACACCCAAGCCCACTCTATGGAATTACAGTTGACAGGATTTTAAAGAAATACAAGAATTCTCTCCCAAATACTCTGTTCCACCTTAAGGTGCAAGGGCCAAAGCAAAATGTAGTACTTAGAAACTTCATTTATGTCCCTAGTTTATCCCTACTTTAATCTTAGTTTATGTATTTGTAAAATATATGGCATTGACTTCACAGGCACTTAAACAAAAGTTTAATTTTTTTTTTTTTTAATGAGAAGGCCACATATGTCCTAAGGATAATTAAGGGGACAATGAACAAAGCCTCAGTCCTACATTTTTAAAAATATGC